>NC_052948.1:35319502-35949085 GCF_013358895.1 Oreochromis aureus | reverse complement strand
AGATACTTTGGGCTGCTGCATATCATTGTTGTGTCTTTACTACCCCGAAAATTTCTCAACCAAGCAACAAGTGGGCATATCCCAGTTCCACAATCCCAGATATTGCCAGCAAGACTTATGGAGGTCAGTGAGATCCATGCTGACACTGCCTCCTGAGACACATTGGACAGCTTGTTGGATTCCAGGTTTAAGACTTGCAGGTTGGGCAAGCAGTGAAACACAGCTGGGTCCAGGGTCTGAATTTCATTTCCAGACAGATCAAGCTTCTGCAGTGTATACCATGTCCATGGCAGACCCTGGTTGACCACCCTAATTCGATTCCACTGCAGATAAAGTGATCTTAGGTTGGCTAAACGTGGAAACAAAAAAAAGTTGATCCGAGAGAATTGGTTATGTTCCAGATGTAACTCCATCAGCTTCTGTAGACCCAGAAAAGTTGTACGGGTAAGAGCTTTGATTCGATTGTAACCCAAATCCAGAAACTCCAAACTTCGACACTCCAGAAATGCTCGAATTGGGATGTTGGAGAGACCATTGGAGCGTAGGTGAAGGTTTTGTAGTTTTCGTAAGCCATGGAATTGACCTGGCTGTAGGATTTCTAATTTGTTGTAGGACAAGTCCAGACTTCGAAGATTTGGAATTCCATGAAATGTTGAATTGTGTAGGGCTGTAATCCTGTTGGAGCTCAGTATGAGCTCTTTGAGCCTGCGGACCCCCTGGAACGCTCGACTGTCAACAACTGAAATCTGATTGTGGTCTAAGTAGATCCAGAGAAGCTGGCTGAGGTGAGCAAACTGATATGGTAGCAGCGTATGCAGTTCATTGTATCGCAGGGAAAGGCCCTGGCAGCCTACTGAGATGTTTTCTGGAACATCTAAAAATCCAGATGAATCACAATGGACAGTTTTTCCCTCACATCGGCAGCTATTGGGGCATGTTCGCTCACCAAAACTGAATAACAGGGGAGCCCGCAAGAGAAGAAGCAAAGGGAAGAGGAGGTGTGTCAGTCGTCCATCACACAGCAATGGACCTACAAAACATTATAAGAAAGAGATACAGAGAGAAAAATGTAAAGATTTGAATGGTGATCAAGTTATATTTACAATTTCAAAATATTCATGCTGTCAAACAAAAAGGACTAAGAAGTATTATTACTGATTTACCATGCAAAGTCAGCAATGTGTTGCTTGGGCTGGTGCAACAACAGCTTTATACATGCATTGAAAATGACTTATTTATATTATATTATATTTTAAAATATAAAATCTCTTCTACAAAGATTTCAGTAAGTTCAAAATTCGAGACTGGCAAACATAATCTTTTTTTAAATTGTGGGTTTTTTGTTTGTTTGTTTGTTTTAAGACCCTGTGCAGCCTGTCAACATGTCCTTAGCACAATTGCTGCCTGTTGCTTCAGTGGCAGCCTCATCTGCCATGCAAATGCAGCGATTGTCCAAGTTTTAAAGCTGATCTTAGATCTTGGCACATTTTTTCCCGCATTACCCTACATTTTTGGGACATTCAGCAAGACAACCAAAACAAGTCCACACCACTCAAATTATGTAAACACACCTTCATATCAATGCTGACAGGCAGCCCTTGATTTCAGATTCGGCTGCAGTACGAAGATGTTTAAAGATGTATCACTGTCCTAACACATTCTGGCTAAACTATATGTCAAGGGCTACATTCTTGACCCAGGAGTCTGAGTTATGCTCAACGAACAATCCCATTTTATAAGTTTTGAGATTATTTCTTTCCGGAACCTTGAGGACAGACAGATGGACAAACATCTTTAAAGGTAAACAGATATCATAACAACAAGTACAACAACAACAATGCATTCCTTTTGGTAAATTCTTTGAATTAAATCTGAAGGTCTGCAGTCCAATAAAATCTTGACTGAATATTTTAAAACCCTGTGTGATTTACAAAAGTAGAAAAAAAGCCTTACTGTCCAAATACTAAAGGGCCTGACTGCATATCCTTATCCACACATAACTGAAGTCTCTAGAACTACCAGCTTTCAACTATCCAGTGCTGTCAAAATTGGGCACATCCTGTATCACAGTAATGGTGAAAAAGTATTGTTTGGCATGTCTAAGGTGGTAATCCCTGTGTCATCCTTTAGTAATATCGTTATAAGCTCAGGCTGCTATGGGGACCTCCCATAATGTTCTAAGTATTTCTCCTCTACTCTCCACACTTTAGACTTTACTTTTACATTTAATTAACTTTGTGATATTCTCTCTCCTGCAGTTTGTGCCCTTTTCTCTCTGTCCTCTTTCTTCTTGTACCTTTCTGCACGTATCTCTGGTTCCGGAGCTGCACATGTCTTGTCTGTAGTTACTGGCCCCAACAGCCTGCTCAGTGTCTGCTATCTCTTAATGATCAACCTTTTTTTTCCCCTCTTTGCTCTCCTCTCACCCCACCCAGTTGAGTCAAAAAGCTGTCCTCCCGGAGTTTGGTGCTGCCCAATGTTTCTTCTTGTTAAATGGGACTACTTCTTGTTAAATACCTCCTCACAATTATCAATTGCTTACTCATGGAAAGATCACAGGGTTTTCTTCTACAACACTCCAAGGTCTTGATTGTACTGTGTAAACTGTCATGAATGATTTAGTGTTACATTAATGAAACTAAAAACATGCTGAATAAATAATTTAATTGTTTATTACTAGCTTCAGAATATACAATTTTTGTACAGTTCAACTCTTGCACTTTCTCTATACTAACCTGCTGCTGTAAGCTGCAAAGTAAGAAAAAAAAATAGGAAATTCTTCCCCTGTGCAGAAAATATTAGTATGCATCATTATTCCACAACTTAGGGGTTGTCATACAGCACAGTGACAATTTCATGCTAAAGTGGGCAACAAACATCCAATGTCATACATGAGCTGCCACCACAAACTGCAAAATGCAGCTATGCTATACTTCAACACTGGCAGGTAACTTTTGACCTTTGTGGAAATTACATTTAACCAGTGATTTGATTTACTCCTGTACGCTTCCTGAATCAGTGCTGTTTTAAATTTGCAGTGTTTTAGCAGTTTTTGCCATGCCTTCCTTGGAGGAATTATGATAGAAGAATCTGAATAGACTAGCACGTTAAATTAATATTTTGATACAAAACTTAATTTACATTATTCCATTACATTCAATAAAGAAACATGAATGGAAACTGCATTGGGTAACCTGGTCGACAGCTCCTGTAAACATGAATTAGTCTATGCATCACTGTATGCATTAGAGGACACCATTTCACTGTCTTAATGTGTTTCAACAACAATTACCTTGTGGCCACTGGGAGTGCACACACCAACTTTGAGAAAGTGTGTGTTATCAGAATAATACAAAATGTCAAGAAATCATTAATTTGCATCTTGAGAGATAGGTACAGATTTTCTTTGAAGTAACGTATCTGGTTTCAGCATCTCATCCAGCCTTGCCCTGTGTTTAATGAGTTATGTGACTGTTAAAAGGAAAATCATTCAAAATAATACTTTTCAGCTTTCTTATATATCCTGCTATGACCCAGACAGGCATACAAATTCAGTTCAGCTCTCAACTTTACATTTAATTATATCATAAAATAGCAAAAAAGAAGTAAATATATTTCAAAAATAAAGCTACTTTGTGAATTGTACAGCAGGTTATTGGGGGAAATAAATGGAAGCAAATGAGTGCATGAAAATAAGTCAAGATAAACGCAACAAAAAATAATAGTTTCATAAATAAATCACTCTAACCCTTGAAGCAAAAGATGCAGTGCCACTTCCACCACCTCCTGGAACTACTTTGTGAACTCTCCAAGCATCCGTTGCACTACACGCAGCCATCAGTTTTCCCTAAATGATAATCCCATTGGAACATCGGCTGTGTTGTAAACCCCCAGGGCAACCTCACAATGTCATATCACTAAAACTACATCTGGGATTTCATGTGCATGTGCTCCTAAAAAAAGAATAGCAAAATATGAAAAAACAAGAGGAGGTTATTAGATGGCAGAAAACTCAAAGCTATGCAGCCACAATAATGTGCCACTGGGCTCATAGACACCTACGCATGACAGCGTCTTTAATTAGCACACAATGGTTCAGCATGGATTTCTGCATAGAGAGAATAGTAATAAAAGCCCCTTGGACATGTGTGCGCTAGGTTCCCATGAGAGGCTTTATAGAATACAATGAAGAGAAATGTTTACTCTCAGAACAGTTTCATTAATCGGTAATTAAATGGGGTGCTACGTGCAGGCATCTACTAGGCTTCCATTGATTTCACGTATTAGATGTACACAAGGGCATATGTAAATATATCTATGATAACTATTACAAATTCAAGAATATAAAATATGTCTTTCAATATAGCTGTGTTTGTGTCATTATTAAAGTAAAAAAAACAAACAAACATTAAAAATCATATATAGAAAATCATTAAGTTACAACCTTTATCTAAATACAGCTTAAATAAACTAGAGCTGCCACAGGTTGATATTAAATCCATTCCCCTGCAGATCAGATTTGATATGGGATTTGTGGTAAGCTACAACTTTCCAGTAGCAAGGCTCCTTCTTCTCAGTAGAGCGCGACCAATCACAGCCAGAGGCTTTTAAAGATTTTGTATCTTGTAGATTTAACATCTTGGAGATTTCAACAAAACCAGTATAGTGCAGCAACACCAACATTGCATTAGGCTCCAGTTTGTCACTATACCACCTATTTTACATTAAGTACGAAGAGCAGTAGGAGTTTGTTTGAACGGAGGTCTCCAGGCAACAAGTGACATCACTACAGACAATATCAGATCAGATTCTGTACAAATCCCTATAAGCCAGAAAATACTTGTATTAAACTTTGTGCAAATGTCTTCTTATAACCTCTGTAACAGCCTTGTAAAGTGTATTTCACCCTTTAGCTGAAGTTAAGTTTCTCTTAGTATTTATTTACAAAATTATAAATTAATGACTATCACAAGTCTTAAAGACAAATCAAAACTGACCTTGAAAATGAGAACCACAGTAAATCTCTTTGTACTTTTTGTCAACACATAAAGACTAAATTCAAAGGTCAGAGAAAGATAAACAGATGAAGAGTTTTATTTCCAATGACCTCTGGGTACATCTAAATTTCAATCTACATAAAGCCGATGATTGGTCGAGCTGGAGTAGTAGTAAAATAGTAGTAGTCTTCTACCCCAAAATATATTTATATATTTTAGTGAATGCATTAATTAACCCAGTTTACTGATTCAGTAAGGATAATCTAGATTAGATTTCCTATGTACTCAATGTACACAATGACTCTCAACATGTACATAACAGAAAATGTTTCAGCAACCAAAACTAGATGCAAATATAATTTTTGTTGCCTCAGATGGCAACAAAAATCAGATGGCACAGTATCAAAAATGTCTAAATGACTAAACTCATACCAAATTTAACACCACCTTTATTAGTTTAGCAATTAATTAGAAGATTTCTTGCAATAGCAATAAAAGGCTTTAAAACCAGCTTTCTTATAAGATGGAATTGTACTCTTAGTCAAGTATGTAGGAGACAAGTAGAGCTGACTGCAATTTCTTTTATTTTGTGCAGCAACCAATGCTTCAACACAATTTGCAGCTGATGAAAATGCAATTGAAGACCATAAATATCAATTAAGAAACAGGTTCTGTGCTCCAGTATCCCTGGGGCTCAACAACTTCCTGAACAGAGGTAGTTTGCTGAAGTTACACTCAAATGTGCACACTAAATGTCAGCTGAAATGGGCTTCGAATGCAAAAAAAAAGCAAAAGTTATTACACAATATCCTAAAATATATATTTTCCCCAATTACCTCACCCAAGGCCAGGTTCCAGTGGCAACCTTTCCAAAATCCCATAAAAGTGACACTGCCCCTCCCCCCAGGACAGAGTGGTCTCTGGCAGGCCCAGCAGAGTCAGCTGTCATCTTCCTTGGCGGTGAGACAAGTTGATATTTCATTTGAATGCACGGTGCTCAGAGCACTGATGCAAAGGCTATTACCCAGAGTGCCCAAGTGGGTTGGCCAATAGCGCTACATGCTGCAACAGGCCACATGCTGGGGCACTTCAAAGAAATGAAAGTGTGGAGAAAAAAAAAAAACCCTAAATATTTCTTATTAAATGTTCTACTATATAAAAGATAATACACATTAAAAGGAGGGGTGTATGAGGTGGCTTTTAAAGGTTACTGACTGGCAGAAAAGTATAGTTAGCTTTTTATATTTAAACATTCATTGCAGCTGTGCCTATTTTAAATTGGAAAATAGAAGACCGTCTACACTATAGGCTTAATTGTCACTTTCTCTTTCTTTCTTCTCTGTAAACATGCCAACATACTAAACTAAGTAAAGATAGGATGTGACTGTGAGAAATACTGATCCCAATATGAGGCTTTAGTCTAGAAATAAAAGAGTATAATACATTCTAATCTGTATTTTTGCATAACCTAAAGCTTCAGGTAACAAGATTTCTCCCAGTCCTACTTCCTGTGTATCTTTTTTTACCTGACACTTCTTTTCTGACACAGGAGAATTTTAAAGTGTATGATGTGTGATTGAGCTTAGGCAAGCAAAACTGTAGGGTACTACAGCATGTGTGATATATTACACTATTGAGTGTGTTCACTCAGATTTAAGGCACATAGAATTAAAAATACTTCCAGAGGACAGAAGAACGTGACATATTACCAGTCACGGGGCCTATCATGCAACTGTGATTAATTGGACACAGTGGCATTACAATATTGAAATGAAGTACCTTTTACACACTTAAAACCCATTATTTTACGGCCATTAATTTGAAAATTGGAGTCAGCTGTAATTTCAACTCACAGCGAAAGCATGAAGCAGTATAAAACAGCTGATTTATGATAAAAGCTTATTTTACTACTACTGGAGCTGCACATACGTGCATACAAACGAGCAGCCAGTCCTACATACACAATACACTGCATATCGTGAGCAAAATATATGTAAAAGTGGAGCTTAATAGCAGTAATAGAAAAATACAGCTTAAATGGGGCAGCATCCATTAAAATTTTAAATGAAATGAGCAGTCAATTCTGTGAGCTCAGTTATTCTGTCTGGATTTGTGGGAGACGTAGTAACTGAGGTCTATTGAGTCCACGACCTACTCAAGCATAGCAGTTAAATGGGGAAATGAAGACAGACAGAGCTGCTCTTGCTGGAACCTTAACTAGGAAAAGAGGCATAGAGTTGTGTGCATGAGTTCTGGCAAATAGAAAAGAAGTGCAACCACTGCAGCAAAGAATTAGCCAAATGTTAATTAACTTTTATGTCATTAACTTGATAAATAAGGGTGAAGACTGATGAGTGTTCCACGTAGACCGCATTTGTGCATCCACTCTGTACAGTTGTTTGAGGGTGTGCTTTGCCATTCTGCCCAGCAGATGCAAAGCGTCATCTGAAAGGCTTCTTTGTCTTCGAGATCTTCTGCATTTCGACTTTTCTGCTGAACTGGAATTTCATATATAATAACAATGAAATCTGTTATTATAAGATATAGTCACATCTTAAAAGTGAACTTACTTCTAGTGGCCATGTGAACAAGTGCATATAAAAAAGTAAAGATAAATTCAACATCTTGGTAACTTAACAAAAGTAGTATGCATTCAGGATTTTAAAGCACATTAACCCAAAACAAAAGTAAGGTACATTTGCACCGCCCTTCACAAATGTAGATTTGGACAGGGAATAGATAAAAGTGCTCTTCAATGCTCTTTGAGAACTCTTGCATTAGTTGCTTCAAACAGGGGAAAAAAGTGGCTGATATGATGTTCAGTTGATAGATTGAAATTTCCTTGATAAATAGCCAACCAGACAATTCAACTGTTTTGGGAGCATGACTGAATAATTTTGGTCGATAATCCGTTACTTATACTACTCTACGCATTGTTAAGTTATGAAAGGTATGTGCATTCAGGAAAGCTTAGGCAGTTCTTGTCATAAAATTAAAAAAAGAAACCTGTTGCTGCATGGGGTTGTGTTTATGCCTTTACTCTTTAAATATGACAATACAAAATATGTCATTTCCTCATAGGCACGCCTATAGATTAACTCTTCAAGACCTAATTTTGTAATCACGATTTTCTAAATCTAAAGAAACTGAAGTCACTTGTTGGCAACCAAAGAACACAGAACACACGGCAGTCAAAATAAGCATGTCAGCATGAAGTAGACGGGTCCCAAGTGAAACTTTTCTCAATTTTGGGGTGAGCAATTAAAGTGACTACCAACGGGAGGGAAGACCACTGTTAATCAACATATATCAGGGTTACCTAGGCAACTGGAGCCTGTAGTGACATTCTAGGCAACCAAAGGCCAACACGCCTCCTGTGTGAATGCCCCTTAAGCATATAATATTCCAGATCAATAGGATGAGTAACATAATTCCATGTTTATGCATTTATTATTTATCCACAACTAACTGTAATAAACATCAATACCTATTTAAGAATACTGTGCAGAGGTGCTGAAAGTAAAGGCTAATGATGGATATGCTGCTTCTACAATTCTTGATTCTGACCGGCAGACAGTAAAACCTGAGATCACAGTTTGCAGACCTAAATGAAAGAGCTAATATTAACCTGCAGTTAAAGACAGCAAATTCATGGCTTAGTCAAAGAATGTCAGGACGAGGAAAGAGAACTTGTCTTTTGCTAGCTACAGTGAAGAACGAGCCTGTGGGTCTAAGGGACTGCTGCAGGGGAAAGCAGAATGTAAATGTAACTGAAACCCCACGGAAAATAAAGACATTTGGAGAAAGTTGCCAGTAAAGTGTGGCAGGGAAAGTGGTGGTGCGACAGAAAGTTAACATCTCTGGATGTCTGTCTGACAGATAGAAGCAGGGGAGGGGAGGGGAAATAATGTCTGGGTGTGTCAGAAAGAATACCACAGTATCACAGCTGGAATGGAGAAAGACTGGTTGTGATCTGTATTGTTTTAATTTGAGTATGTGCCAACAATTAGTGAAAATTAACTTCAGGTTTTTCAAATTTGATAGAGCTTTAAATCTATGAGCCAGAGTGTGTGAAACATCATGTCTAAAGGTGCGTGTTGCCTAGCAATGCGAGCAGCAGGATTTCACCTTCCATTACATTTTAAAAACAGAACAGAAATTAGATGAATACAAAATGTTAAATAGTTAAATGGTTTAAAGCAAGTGGCCATGGTGTAGGGAGGAGCCTACCAATGAACTTACTTCTTTAAAAATAAATGAATCTTGTTTATGTTTCCATGAGCTAAAACTAAAGGGTTAAGATCATTTTAAATTATTTTCTTTTTCAGCAAAAAAACAAAACGGATGTGCCGGACCACATCAGGTCAATTGGCGATCATGTTTTAAAAAGGAAATGAATGAATTCTTTCACTTTTTGTTCTTTTTTGGAGCTGTCTACCAATTAAATAATCATTACTACAGTTTAGACTGGCGCTCTAACCGATGTCATTTAAGCGAAGGAGCCCAGCAAATAAAAACATGACAACTAAAGTGATGTCTCACACAAGTCACAACCTAATGTAGAGTATTTGTACACACTACATTCTTAATTTGCGAAGAGGAAGACCTTTAAAAGGGCTAATTGGTAATTTTGAATGTCAACATTTTTATACCAGCAGGTTTTTGTGTCCATGAAAGCTGCCCGCTTTTGAAAAAGCCAGCCTTAATGAGAAGAGTTGGATGGAAGTGCTCTTAGCCATGTGACTTTTTAAAGTGAGCTTCAGCCAGCCCATTCTGGTCTGGTGCCTACAGTTTTCTCTCAGCCATACTGCTGGCCTGATATTGGTGTGACTTTGAGCCTCATGAATATCCATAAATACACATCTGTTTATGCATGTGTGAATAACCTATGTTTTTCTGAATATCACAGACTATCACAAAAATGACATATTGAAAACTGAGAATAATAGATGGAAATCTGCGGTACTTAAGAGATGTCAGAGTACTGTTAGACATCAACTTTAATTATCTGGTGGTTGCAATGTTTTGATCTGACATGACACGTCATGTCTTACGAAGATCCATGAAAGACAAGAAGCTGCAGAAGTGTAATTAAACTTATCCAACAGCGGACAGTTTTTATTATACCTTGATATCTGCTATTTTATCTAGCTATTGTACTCTTTATCTTTTCTAGTCTAGTGGAAGAAGTTTAATTCCTTGGTTGAAAAGATACACAAAATTTTAAGTGCAATTTCTTCACAAATAATAAAGTACAATATAAAGTAATAAGCAAGTTTCACTCCAAAATAGATTTTTCATATTATTTTCCTTTGGCCTTTAGCGCTACTTATCCATCTACATTGTGTTGGTGCGATTTGTCCAGTTTGGAAATACTAGCTGTAGAACTGTCTGTCTTCTTTTAACTATACAAGAACTAAATGAATTTGCTCTTCCAAAAAAATAAACACAAAACTTCCCTTCCAGTAATCATTACATAGAAATCCAAAAATCAGCCAGCTTATGTGACACGATGTAACCACTTGATGATCTCCACCTTATCATATCAGTAATATCAGTAATCATATCAGTAATATAAACTGGCTGAATGGTTCTATTGGTTGGCAGATACTGTTTGTCAGAAAGACAGAAAAAGTCACTACGTAAGATTGCTTGGAGTAACTAGGTCATGACTTCTGGAATGAGATATTGCTGCTGAGTTTTTTTAAATGTATTTTTTGGCACACTGCACATCACAAGGTCAGTGCCATTTAGTTTGATTATGTTTAAAAGAAAGAAGACATCTTCATACAGTGGATACATCCAAAATAGGGCAACTCACACCAAAACAATCTTGATGGATAAAGAGATTTACGGGCCAGAAAAAAATTTACATAAATATGATTTTGGGATGAACTGTCCCATTATTATGATGGAATTTACTGTTCTGGTTGGGGTGGATCTGCCTTTTATTTACCTACCTATATAATTTTTAAGAATCAGCATTTAAAGAAAAATCTTTGTATCTAAAGTCCAGGCAGTATCAAACTGCATGAGGCAGACAGGCTGCTTCTCAAACTGTTCCACCCAATAAATCAGCCATATCACAAAGTCTTCCATCTTTACACCCACAGCGCTTTCCATCTCAGGCTGTCAGTGACAGCTGAAACTCTTCACAGCCCCATAACATCGTACATATCTAGAACTTTACTGCTCCTGCCTTTCCTATGGGCCTACACACTCACACACATGCACAACTTATTGGTTTATAAATCGGTGCAGAGAGCCAGAGAGCTCTGCAGATCAATATAAGTGCTGATGTCAAAAGATCAGCACAAACTGAACCGTTTAAGCTGGCCACTGCAAAGCGTGTCTGCTGTAAATGTTGAGGAATTGACAACAGAGATGATGTTAATGCATAAGTGTGTGTGTCCAAATGCGTGTGCATGTGAGTGGTGGCATGCTAGTAATCAGCAAAGGTCGAAAGCATTGTAGGTTACTTTCATCCAAAATTGTGGCAAGATACATTTGTGTTTAATCAGAATTCAGCACTTTGTGCCAGTGATTAGTCAGTCCCAATGCGCATTATAATCAGTTTAATGATTTCTGTTGCTCATGCTGTAACCAGCTCATTTTACTTTGAGAAAGCTATATTGCATTAGATATCTGAACTCTGGATCGTGGATTCTGCCTTCATCATTTTAACTGCTTCTTACATTGGTTTTCACTGGAGCCAGTTAAAAAAAAGAAAAAAAAGAAAAAAGGGGGTAGCATAGATAGTTGAAAACAAGGTGCATTTTCTTTTTCCAAAATTCTTTTGCTAACCTGAAAATCAAGACTCCTGGCATAAATTCTTCAGAATAAAGCACCAATTGCACAAATGGCTCTGAATAAAACATAACCAAGGCACAAAACTGGCATAAATTTTATCTGAACAGTTTCTTCTTCTCTTTATGTGTCTTCACACACATGAAGATGAGCATACACAGGGATGCTGTGGTAGTCAGGATAAATGACAGTGTTGGTCATTACTTTTCATTACTTTAAAGCCCCTGGAAACCTAATTTCTAAATCAGCCTCTTACAGGTCATATGAGCGATGGGCTACTACATAAATTAACACTTTCTCTGCCAAAGTTAGAACCACTGCAGGTTCTTTCACATAACAAATTTTCATCATGTGCAAAGGTCTGGAGTGTGGGGGACATTACTGGAATAAAGTGATGTCATGTACTTCCATGCAGGGAGTGCAACATAGTCATGAGTTGCATTTTACAACTGAATTTATCGTCTGCCTAATGCATAATAGTTGCGGCCACTTTAAGAGGATACGCCATTAGTCAACAACAGAGACACAGGTTTCATCCAGATTTTTGTTTGTGATTTGGGCAACGAAATTTCTTTGGTTAAGCTTAGAGAAAAACTGTGCTTTTAGTCAGCTGAAGCAAACACCTCTGTCAAGTCATCATAACCTTAACAACTCTCTATGAGTGTCTAAATATAACCATAAAAAGTTGAATGAAGTTGAAGATTGTAGACACTGCAAGCGGATAATGTGATGGAAAACTGGATTGTGGGTAGAAAAAAACAAAGGACACAGTCAAGACATTTTCAATAACAATATTGTTATGATTTGCCTAATATATTAACTAGAAACCATTACTTGTAGTATCAAGATATATAATATAACTCAATACAATAAGAAGTATAGAACACAGTCTTCAATCATTAAAATTGATGACAAACACATCTATGCTCAGCAGCCACGACACTAGGTACACCTGTTCAACTTTTTGTAAGGTACATAACTAATCAGACAATCACATGGCAGCAACTCTATCTATTTAGGCATCTGGACATGGTTGAGATGACCTGCTGAGGTTCACACTGAGCACCACAATGAGGAAGAAAGTTGATTTAAGTGACCTTGAATGTGGCATGGTTGTTAGTGCCAGATGGGCTGGTCTGAGTATTTGAGAAACTGCTGGTCTGCTGGGATTTTTCCACACAACCATATCAACAGTTTACAGAGAATGATCAGAAAAAGAGAAAATATCCAGTGAGAGGCAGTTCCTGGGTGAAAATGCCTTGTTGATGCCAGAGGTCAGAGGAAAATGGCCAGACTGCTCTGACCCGATGGGAAGGCAACAGTAACTGAACACTCATTACAACCAAGATGTGCAGAAGAGCATTTCTGAATTCACAACATGTTGGCCGCTGAAGCAGATGGGCTACAGCAACAGAAGACCATAACAAGTACCATTCCTGTCATTTCAACTGGCTCGCAAAAGCTGGAAAATTAGAGGATTTGAAAAACATTTCCTGGTCTGACTAGCCTCGATTTCCCGCTGCTTGCATTGTTAGCCTCGAAGATCACATTGAGTTCACTGTACTCTAACGGCATCCATAGTCACCAGATCTCAATACAATACAGCACCTTTGGGATGTGGTGGAACAGAGAAGTCACATCTTGGATGTGCAACGGACAAATCTGCAGCAACTGTGTGATGCTGTCATGTCAATATGAGACAATATTTATGAGGAGCTGATCAAAGACTTTAGCTATGTTTGTGTTTTTCTGTAAGATTTGAAGTCTCTGACCGGTCACAATTAATTTAGTTTCTTACATATGTACTGTCGTGTTTGACAGTACATATATCATGTTCAACTTCTGACAGAAAATAAGTATTTAAGGGAAAATTAACCGTATATCGTCACATCTAGATATCAAGCATAAAGAACCTTTAAGCTTGACAGAAATGTTGTTTTTATTTCTCAAATCACTGTTTAAAGTTTTCTGACAAGTGACCTCTTGTGGCCACATGAATAATGACTGTGGTAACTGAGTAAGTGGTGTTTGATGATGTCATTGTCGGTTTCTTTTAACCAAAACCCCGATCTCTTCCCTATTTACCAAGTGATTTTAGCTGCAGAATCGTAGCAGATCAGAATCATTTTGGATAATTAATTATCTTTTCTGTTGCTCAGGCTGGTGGACTTGCAAAGAAAGCAAATCAAGCCAAAATATTAAGAAGCCTGCATAATCAAATGTAAAACCATGACAACCAAATTCAGGCCGTGATGCACCTCAGTGGCATAAAACATTATCATATGCCTCTAGCTGCAGAATCTTTTTCTTCTCCAAGCTCAGCTCCCACTTCTTACTGCCAGACTTTGTTCTCAGTTTTGTGTGTCTGCCCATATTTCACTGTATCAGTTCAATGTGCGGGACACATTGTTTGGGAAAGCCATTCACAGTTGAAGTCATTGCAGGATTTCAAGAAAAGGAAAAATATTGGAAAAGGCATTGCTTTTCAAAATAGCCCAACAGTCTGCACAACAACAGGGACAAAAACCCTTCAAATCAATGACCTGGAGGTACACTGAAGAATCTGCTATATTATGACAGTTTGATGGCACGAGTGGGAAGCAGTACAGAACATATTACTAAACCTCAGCAAAAAAATGACTAATGGGGACTTTCAGTCATTCTCAGAATAAGGAAAGATTCCTCACAATGAGAATAATTCTTAGTGATGGCTTCAGCAGGTTTTAAAGTAGCTAGAGCTACAACTGTTTAGACTGTTCAAAGTCAGACTTTTTTGTCTCTACTTTTTCTATAAAGTAGAGACAGGGTTTAGTAAAAGTCATAAAGTCGTGCAAAGACTAAAGAAAACTGCAACAAGTTCTGTTATAGTTTTAATCCATAGGGCAGAGAGACCTTGTCTTTTACATAAACTTATTTACTATATTTGATTTAATTAAAACTTGGCAGTATTACTGGAAACATGAATTCAAGAAGCTGAGGAAAAAAGTAGACTGCAGGAGCTGCAGGAAAGTGGATGGTTTACTGCCAAGAGCAACCTATAAACAACAGTAGATCTCCTAATTATCTGCACTATTATAAGCCTTAAAATGTGAAATTTAAAAAAAGCTGTGCACACAGGTGACTTCTTCTTTTTTCTTTTCTTTTTTCTTTGTTTTCAAAGACATTCAGTTGAGGCTTTTCAAGAGTGCTCCATGGACTAATTAGTGTCTCAGTCTGCTTGAGGAAACTGATGGATTATTGAATATAAGGGACGTTATTTCAGTCTAACGGCTCTGTTGCTCTTGTCTGCTCAGTTCTGCTACAGTAGATGAGTGTGTACGGACAGACTGGTGAACACCGAGATGGCGTGTCACAGAAACTCTTGCTTCACTCTTCGAGCTGAAAATGTAGCTTCCTTGTTTCATTTATTGTTGTGGGATGATTACAAGTTTCACTGCTTGGGCCATTTAGAGGGGAGTTCACATCCATCACTGTTTAGCTGTCAGTGAAATTGCACACTGAGCAATTATGCATTGTAAAAATATTACTTGATTGTTTGTTACCAGTTTTGAACATGCAATGGCCAAAAAGAAAAATGTGAGATGTGACATTTTACTACATTTCTATGTTTTTGTGTTTTTTTATCAATGCAAATTGAATGCATTGAAGCTGAGTCAGTCTGGCAAAACAGGCACAGTGAAGGAAGTTGTTATGGGAATTATTCACAGTTAGACCAAGCTATTGATTAATGAGAGGACAATTGAGCAATTTTCTGTAGATGCTACACTGTTCAGCTGCTAGTTTTCTGTACATCATATTAAGATAATACCAAGTTTTATTGTTGAATTCACAAAGAAAACTTCAGCCCTGCCAACAGCATAAACTTCCCCTAATTAATCAGCCCCTGAATGAAGAAAACAAGGTGATGGGTGCGACTGGGATGTGAGAGAGCGCTTTAGTGAGAAGTGTGGATATCCTAACAAATGCAGCCACTTATTCTGGGTTATAGTAATTGTGATGACATAATTAAAATGTGCTCATTAGCAGCACTAAGCTCCTCATTACTTGGGAAAATGCCACAATTCTGCACAGATGTGTAGGCACCATGATTTCCTTGGGCCTGTTTCAGCTTTTCATTAGATTTAGTAATACAAAAATAAAAACAAAGAAAAGGCGCATAAATCCAACAGAAAACCAAGTCAAACAAAAAGAATGGCTGCAGTGTTAGGAAGAGTAAAAAAAAGAAAACGACTCATATGGGTTTCAGTGCACCACATGCTCTGGTCCAACGGTGCGTGTAAGCGCTCGTGCATGCCTGGATATGAATAATAGTCTTTCACTGAGCTATTCAACAACAAAAGTTGCACTGAAAGGAAAGGACATGAAACATCATGAGGTTTTCTGTTTGAGCAGCTCCAGACTGCTTGAAAGTGACAGCATCATTTCATCGCATATTCAGTGACAATCCCAAACACCCACAACTTGTTTGAGGACCCCAAGTATATGCAAAAAAAAAAAAAAAAGTGCTGGAGCTGCAGAACACGAAGAAGCCCCTGAAACACTGAAGAGAAGTGTGGGTTTGTAAGGCTGAGGAGTGAATTTAGCTTTGGAGCACCCACAGTCAGTAAAATGGAGGAGGTGATAGGCAGTGTGGGATGAGATTGTAGGTACCCAGAGCTGTCAGGAGAAGAGGGGCAGTCAAAACATGTCAGTGCTTAGAAAGGAGAAACAAGAGGGGGTATGAGGTGGAAGCCAAAGAAAACAGGCACATCTCACCACCACATTTTGCCCGTTTCAGGTCAGGTTCAGATTGGGTGAACAAACTTGTCATTGCAGCTTAAAAATCAAGGACAGTTAATGAGCTGTTCAGCTTCAGCTCGTGTTGCAATGTCTCGTCGACTGATTCAGATTAGGGCTACATCACTTCCACACCAATAAGGTGACAGTAGTCTTCTCTGTCTCCTCGCCTTGATATTCACAAGCATGAACTCTCCCGTCTGTTTCTTCCTTCCTTTTTTTCCCCTCAGAAAACGAATAGAAAACGAAAGCCGCTTTTTTTTCAAGTACTCACACAGATTCTGAGCGAATAGGACAAAAGTAGTCTCCTGCTCTTAAATAAGGGAGATGCCAGCTTGCTGCGCATTAATATGCCACAGAAGACTTGGGGATTTTTTTCCTAAACGTCTACACATTCACAAAGGGCGGGAATCGTTTCAAAACGACACAGTTCTCCACTTACTTACCCATATTGTCTCATCGGTCCGTTCCCTCCGTCCTCCGTAGCGCTATCCACCGCACAGATCACGACTTCTTCTCTCTTGTCTTTTCTTGCCAGTACCTGGAGAGCCGAGGAGCTCTTTTCGCCCCTCACGCCGCGGGTGACTCACCTGCCTTCATTCTGAAAAACTGTCTCTCGATTATAAAAAAGCTTTTAAAGTTTGCGCACATGCTTCCTCACACGAAGCAACTTTCCAGACCTGTCGCGAATAGCCGTGTCATCAAGCCCTAAGTTGGAAGCCAAACGCCTGGCTCTACAGGGTTCTTTTACCCTGATAGACCCTTGGTCTCGGAGCAGGTACCTTTAGTAAAAAAAAACAACCCAAAAAACAAAACTACAACCAAAAAAACAAAACAGTCACGCTGCAAAAAGTTGAGAGGTTAAAACGAGCATTTACCACTGGGATCACTTGCAATGAACGGCTGTGCGCCAGGTGTCCTCTGCGCAATCGTCCAGCGGAGCAGCAGAGGCGCTAGGCACGGAGCACAAGCAAGCACGGGCACTGTCGGGGGCTCCTGTGCAGTGCTTTGGCGAGGTTTGCGTGTGCGCGCACGGCTGCGCGAGGGAACGTGTGTTCGCGCATGTGGGAGAAAGAAAAAGAGAGGGAGTGGGAGAACACGTTCGACGCAGCATTTAACAGCTGCAGGCATATTTTTGGTCATATATGAAATTTTTATTTTCTTTTGTTCTTATTTTTGTTTCTTTAGGTTCATCTGCTTCTTCCACCGCCACCACAAATCAGCGGAGGAGCCGCCCCCCATTTAACATGCTTTTCCAAGTCTATTATGCAGGTGTGGAGGATATGGTGAGGGCTATATGTGGTCGTCATTATATCATGAGTGGGTAGCCTGCCTGATCCCACCTCGTGTTGCATAATTATTGCAGATAGATCGACAGGAAACCTGTTAGAGCGGGGAAACTGTTGGACAGGGTGTCGGGCTAATTAAAAATAGAGGAATAAAGCAGTGAAACATATCCAGATATTTCTCTGTAGGATGACATGACACTACTACTGAGAAACCAGAGAGGTAGTGGTTGTTTGAGTTTTGCGTGATTGTAAAAAATTACATTCTGCTATGGCATTCCTCTCTTACATTGTAGTGGAAGATACCAGTTTATAATGATTTCAAATGTTTGATTTGGTCCTTCCTTTTTTGACTCACTTTACATTCTGACTAATTCCTGGGATGGTGTTAAGTCACCCAAACGGTACTTCCTTTATTTTAGATGATTCAGACACGAGAGTTAAAAAAGCAAGATCAATTATAAAAATGTGCCCATTATGAAATAGCTTTAAGTTTAGGCTTGACAGACTGTAGGCTAAAGTGATTCACTGAACGTTTTATAACACTATGACATTGAAAGTGCGAGGTTTACACACATCTTTCTCTCGCTCTTGTGCAAGTGCCTTATTGAGGAACAGTCCACATTTCAAGAGCCTCAGAGTCAAAAGTTAGAGTGTTGTAGTATTGTGTAAAAGTCTCGAGCTGCTACTTGTTTCCTAATATTTTGCTTCCAAGGATCTAGAATTTTTTTTTTTTATTTGTTTCCAGGCTTTGTGGAGGTCATTCCAAGTTTTTCTTTGGAAACTGCCTGCTTTTTTACTCATTTTCAATCCTTGTAACTGACCATTGTTCTTCTTGTTGTTACAACACTTAACACTGACCAGTGAATCATTTAAGTATTTAAAAAAAAGGACCAAACTCAAGGGATGAGCCAGTGTTGTGTCTACACATCACAGACCACTTAGCAAAGAACCAATATTAAACTGTCTCTTTAGGCGCTTATTAGCAGGTATTAGCAGACTGTCACAAACACATAATTTGCTTCCACTGAGTGCTTGAAAAGAACAACTGACTTTTTCCTGATTTGTGAGTTCACCTTTCATCCAGGAGGCTTTTTCTGTTCTAAAACATCTGAGAGCCTCTGATATTTTACCCGTAGTTGTTCTGTTAAATGTGGTCCTGAGGGTCATTGCCACATAAGTCAAGGAGTACACAAACATAAATTACTTAAATTAGTGAAGCTGCACAGGAAAGAACCTCAGACATTAATGATGGAGAAAAAGGGGGACTAATGGAACAAGACTGTCATCTCTTCAATGGGATGTTTGCCAGAGGAACTCAGAAGAAATTTCTTCAAGCATAACATTCCAGGGCACTTCAAACACAGCATCAAGCTCAGAGAAAACTGGTTAGGCTTCAGTGAGGATCCTTTACATAGGAGAAACCGAACGGCCATTCAACAAACACAAGGCATACCACAGGAAAGCTACGTTAACAGGACAAGACTCAGCTGGACGCCTGCATCTAGAGAAAGGACATTGTTAGTGTTATAAGGATGCTAATGTTCACATTTTGGACTGAGAAAATGAATGAACGCGTATTGTTGAACGGAGGCAGTGACTTACAGTTCCAGCCAGCAGCCACCTACAAGTCTTGAGCTCCATTCCCAGGTGTTTCATCTCGGACTCACACCTTCATTTATGTGACCACAATAGCGCAAATGATGGTGGTGTTGGGCAATGTCTCATACAAGAATCACACCTCTGCTCTGGTGATGATAATGACCCACACCGTTGTTCACATCTTATCTCATGTGGCAACTCACATGATTGTTAGTGGGCAACAACACTCAGGACCACCTCCAATGAGACAACAAGGGGTTAAATACCCAACAATTTCCAACAGTTGTTTTTATGTTGTTGGACCCTGGGCGCAAATGTTTGGTGGGCCTTAGGGTACTTCTTTTGCTGATCAGTTTTGTTTTGTTTTTTCTTTAAAAATTCTATTAGAAAATGTATAAGGATATATTTAATATTTAATCTGTCTTTGCACACACACACACACACATACACACACACACACACACACACACACCTGTTGTCTCTTTCCTCCCTCTCCCTCTTTGTGTCTCTGTCTGTCTCCCTGATGATCTCCTTCTTTTTCTCCTTACATCTCGTCAGTACCATTTCTCTCCCTCTGTCTCTTGCACTTGTTCACCATCCCTTTTCCGGATGAGTGTCGAAACAATAATTAATGCAAAAGCATTGCTCAGTGAGATTTTCTCAGAAAAAGCATGCTTTTGGGACATGTCCACTTACAAAAGCAATAAACAAGGTTTTTTCTTTCTTTATTATAAATAAATAAATAATGCAGGCAACATGGACGTATTCCCTGGATGTTTGCATCTTTGGTTGTGAAGGACAGCGGGCCCTCCGCTGATGTGAGCAGCCTGGCCTCTTTATTTAGAGCCTACTAAATTTTCTGTATATACGTTATATATATCTTCCACTAATTTTCAAAGGCAGGGTTCATACATGTGTAATAAGAGGAGCTAAAACAATCTCAATACAAACTGGGCAACGCAGATGCAGAGCAGCATGGTTTCCAACCTCTTTGTTTGTTCCTCCTGTCGCTAAGCTGAACAGCTGTAGAAGCACAGTGATATTTTATGGATCAAAACTTCTTTGAATGTCAGATATGGTCATTTTCTTTGAACCAGCTGTAAACTAACAAGAGCGCCTTCATTTTATTCATTAATTTATTTATTTATTTAGATGAATTTCAACTAGCAAGCTGACCATGTCTCCTTGAAGCTCCCCAGGCTCAGCCTTTCAGCTCTTTGCATACCACACAGCTCAAAAACGTTCATCTAGCGCTACATGTTCCATAGCTTTTTACACATTTTTGAAGTGGAATCTGCCGATAACACTTTGTGTGGCTCAGACAG
The DNA here is from genome assembly GCF_013358895.1 of Oreochromis aureus. NCBI lineage: Eukaryota > Metazoa > Chordata > Actinopteri > Cichliformes > Cichlidae > Oreochromis > Oreochromis aureus. The sequence goes on along the minus strand of NC_052948.1, from coordinate 35,928,292 downwards.
AGAAAACGCTTGAGATTAAGAGTGAGAAGTACTGTAAAATTTCATTTAACAAGCATATTGAGCAGCAAGTTTGAAGGTTTGAAGCTTGCTCCGTCACCTGGAGCCACAGGCGCAAGGAGGTGGAGCTGTAAATCAGAAGGGCTTTAAAGACCTGATGCACAGTCCCTCCTCCTTCTTCTTAACAGCAGACAAGGTCTTGATGCTGATAGTGAGGAGGAGGAGGAGGATTGAATTGCAACAAAGTGAGGTGTCAGCAAAGAGATGTCATGTGGATACAGATAGAAGTGTCCACCATGACAGAGTGAGGATGGTTGATGGAACTAGATGAGCTAGTGGATGGTGGCAAGAGTAAGGGTAAGCGAAGACTTAAATTACCAGACATGATAAAACATGCTATTACTTTGACTGTAGACTTTATATAAAGATGGACATAGCATTACCCATTATGACTGAAGTCCCATCCCCTCCTGTCTTGAAAGAGTGAAGAAGAGGGGGGGATTTTCAACATTTAATATGGTAACAGCTTGTCAAACACAACTCCATAATTTACACAATTAATATTATCATGTATTCAGTAAAAATTGAAACTAGAAATGGAGACCTTAATTTTATTAGAAAAGTGTTTACCAAGGTTATAGATAATGTGATCAATATCTCATGTCATAGATAATGTGAGCAGAACGTTTATTTCTATGTGAGTGGACTTATTAGTGGCTCCTCCAGAGTAGAACAAGCACAAAGGGAGTTTTAAGTACTCACATGTCTACATCTGCCTGTCTTTGGGGATGAAATTCTGTACATCAGCCAAGCAAGGTATTACAAATATTAAGCTGAAACTAAATTCAGAGATGAGAGAAATGTTTTTGTATTACTTTCTTGCAGTGGTATGTAGACCCTTGAGACAACAAAAAAACACACTGTTCAGTCTCTTCATTTAATGTTCAAAAATGGCACATATTTTACATTTTATTTAGGCTAGTTGTTTGTTTCTGCACCAACAACAGACACAAGCCCTGAGCTGGCAAAGGTGTGTAGTTAGCAAAAAGTGGGGCCCAGCCAGAAACGAGAGTCTAAATTAGAATGATATTCTTTAATTGTTGAATTTATAAGTTGAAAACTGGTTAAAAACAAATTCCTCATTTCAAAGGTTATATCACTCAGTCAAAAAATCCCCCCACCCACCAAAAAAAGCCCAAAACAAAAAACACACAAAACCAAACAAACAAGTCATACAATTTTAAGGAAACTGCAAAAAAGAGATTCAGTCAAGAAACAGTATTGAACATGAAGCAGTCAATGGTATGTTTTGTGTTTTTGTGTCTGACTGTGAACTCCTCAGTGCTATTTTTACTTCCATTTCTCCCAACGGACATGATTCATAACTTCGATGGCAGCAGAGGTCTTTATCACTTTTAGCCTTTATTTAAAAGACCTGTTTTTTATCGGAAAGACAGATTCAGTGGGGGTACTCGACTAATACAAGATGGAAACTGGACTGACATTCAGTATTGATTGAATATTTAATTTGCAATATCGATTGGCAGGCCAAAATGAGCAATATAAATGCCCATCTTGCAGGAAATACTATTAAGTAGTCAGTGAAACCAGTATAAATAGTGTTTAATTTTAAAGTAAATATTCACTTAATTTCCTATAAACGGAAATGTTTTATTTAGTAAATGCTTCAGTTTATACCCCATTTCGTTCTGTATAGGTCTAATTCCTCTTGGACCGACAGATGGAGCAAGACGTTTTAAAGGAGGAAGGATTGATTGGAGCACTAGAGTGTCAGGTGTGACTGTGAGGCAATCGCAAATGATTTAAATGACTCATGGGTCACTTAGGAGGGCTCCTGAGCAAAATTATGCCTATACAGGGCCCTGGGGAGGTTGACTCTGCTCATGAGCAGAGCGCGTGCACCACATTTTTCCATTCGCTTATGTTTTCATTCATCTTCATTTTATTTTGGACAAGGATATATTAAAATCCGAACAAACACTTTGGGTTAAGGCTGTAAGAGGTGAAGTTTTGTAATCTATGTGAACAGATATTGACAATACCTATCATGGGCATAATGCACAATTAGCTGTTGTGACATCTGCTTATATTTATATCACATCTGCAAAACTCTCACAAATTAAAAAAGGAAAGTTCTCCTACATGGTCACTGGCCGTATATAAAACTGAAAGACTAAAAGCCTGCTCTCATTACTTTTTATGTGGCATCAAATTTCTCTCGATCTTTTGGCAGACTGTTTTTTATTTAATTAGAGTAAGGATCTGTACGTGATTCTGCTGCTGCAAATCAGTTGCAAGTCGACGGTGAAAACTTTTTGTCATATCTAGGACAACAACATCTTGTACTGTGAATATGAAATGTTAAATGTCTCAACTTGGCAGCCATCTTTCTTGATCACATCACCCTGCTGTTGTAAGGCATTACTGTCTGCAAATGAACTTAGGAGAGTCACGACTCTGAAGTAGACAATCATGAGAGACGTTTGCATTATTAATGTAGAAACTACACTTTAAACTATTTATAGTTGTTAAATTTAACTTTAATTTGTGATGTAAGTCATATATCAATTAACTAATTCCATACATTTGTCTGACTTTTCAAATAGTGGAATAGGTAAGATAACATTGACAGGATTACTTTTGTAGCTTAGCTGAATGTTTTGATAGATTAACATTCTCAGCTCTTTTGAAACATCAGACATACATGGAAGCTTCTGGTGTCAGTCCCTCACAGGGAAAGATTTCTTGTTCAAGAGGCAGAGATGAAAATACTGGGAGCTCACAATACTGTGCTGCCACCAGACAGTATTATCACAGACATGCCCTCATATACACCAACCATTTGACTTGCTGGGAGTATTTATGTTGCCACTCTTCAACCTTTTGATTCACCAGCTTCATGTCTGTTTCTTGTAGAAATGTGGGAACTCAGTAACTGAAGTAGAAATGAAAGGACAATGCCATGGAGTAAAGGCTGCAGTGAAAGTAAAGTAATAAAATAATTTGCATGACACAGTTTAGCGTGTTCAATCTGAATAATTAACTTCAGCAGTCTTCAATTATACACTGTAGTTTAGCCGTGCAGAGATTAGTGGCTTTACAATCACAGTGGTTTTTACATAAGTGTTCTGGTCACTATTGACTGCTGAGTCTATAATGTGACATCAACCAACGACCAACCAACAGACAACAAAATCATTCCAAAATCCAAGTTGAAATCTCAAATTTTGTTGTTTTGGACACTTTCTTAGGTATACCTTACTAGGACCTTCTTTAGCCTTCAGAGCTGTATTAATTCTTTTTGGCATCAACACAGTGGTGGAAACATTCTTCTGAAATTTTGGTCTATATTGGTGTGATAATATCTTGCAGTTACTGCAAATTTGATGTCACTGTTTCATTTCACCATATCCCAAAGGTCCTCTCGTCCCAAAGGATTGGGAGCTGTGGATTGGATTTAAATGATACTTATTTAGTACTGAAGGGTCACAAAGTCTGACACTCCATTACACTATTATCACAAGTATACAACAAAGCATTAATACAAGGCTGGATGGATGTCATGTTATTCATGCCAGAATATCATAGCAGAAACTAAGATTCATCAAACCAGGTGACATTTTTTCAGATCCTCTATTTTCCAGTTTTGTTCACTCTGTGTAAATTATAACCTTCCTGTTCTCAGCTGACGGCTGTGGCACCTGGTGTGGTCTTCTACTGCTGTGGGCCATCTGCTTTGAGCTGTTGCGCATACAGAGACGCTCTTCTGCAAACCTCGGTTTTAACAAGTGGCTATTCGAGTTTGTGTTCCTTTCCTTTTAGCTTGAAGCAGTTTGGCCATTTTCCTCTGCTCTCTGATAACAACAAGACATTTTGGCCAAGAGAAATGCTGCTCACCAGATATTTTCAGTTTTTCAGTCCATTTTCTGTAAACTGTAGAAATTGTTGTATGATAAAAGCTCAGTAGATTTGCAGTTTCTGAAATATTTAGAAATACAGCCTGTCTGTAAGCAACAACCATGCCACATTCAAAGTCACTTAAATCCCCTTTCTTCCCAATGTGGTTGCTTAGTTAAAACTTTAGCAGGTCGTCTTGACACACCTAAATCACTTTTGCTACAATATATTTTTCTGATTAGACAGTTGTATTAAAAATAACAAACAGGAGTTTAATTTAACAGGTGAACCTAATAAAGTGTCTGCTAAATGTACATTTCAGAATGATGAAATTGACTAATTCTGGTTTTGGATTGCAGGGGTTTGAGCCATTCTAGTTCGAATTCACTGACTGAAGAGAAATCTGATCCCCCGTTTTCACTGATGTTCTTCCCAAATTCACTTTAATATGAGGTGTTTACAACTCTCAAATTTCTCTATTAAACAAAAGTCATTTTATTGTGTTGTCCAAGATAAGGACAATGCTGGACAGTTCCTCCCACCCACTCCATGATTTGCAGGCCAGTCACAGAAGCATGTTCACTGAGATTACCCAAATATACCACCGAACAACACAGGAAATCATTCCTGCCTGTAGATCTCTCTCTCAGCACAATTCCTAACTCTAAAGCACAGTACACACTACAATAGTTGCACACCCATAATATCACTTCCTCTACAGAGCAAATGACAAAGTCAGTATAATAAGAGGGGCACCTCAATGTCAACTATTTATATTTAATTATCTGCAATATACTGGAATATTTATAATTAGAGCTATTTGTATTTATTAGAGCTTTTTGTTATATTTTGTCACTTTGTAATATGTTGCAATATTAAATTTAGTTTAATTAATTACTGTTCTTACTGTCTTGGAGAAGTATTCTGATTCTGATTCTGATTCTGACTGTGATTTAGCCACACCACTGATAAAAAAAAAGCATTTGATATTTAAGGGATAAAAGCTGGATGATTGTGATTATATGAACAGTTTCTCAAAAATCAGTAAGAAAGATGGAGACAGACGTGAACAGCGGATGTTTGAAATGGCAATCAGAACTTACTGTGCAAATGTTTTGTTTTTTTGTGAAAATGTGACAGTGGAGAGTAAAAACTTTCAATATGTAGCAAAACACACGAGGATCTCAGTGTTGCCAAGCAACAGTAAATATTCTAGCCCAGAGGCAAAGACCCTTAAGAAGTCTTGCCACTGGGCAGCCATCTTCAAATGCCCCCTGCACCTGTTTGGGCAGTTACATTGAAAGATTATGTATATTACTTTCTGTGGACACACAGACATAAATACTGCATGCAATCAGCAGTTAACGTAATTAAAAAAAAGCTAAAACGTTTTTTTTTTTTAAAACAACCTTTTTCCCCCTGTTGTCATTACATTTTTATCATCATCCTTGCTGGGTTTTAAAATCTCCTATAAATTTGTGTTATCTGTCATATACATGACTATGCTAAAGTCATGTATATGACAGATAAAGGACAGGTAACATCTTTAATTCTCTTCTGTTCATCGCCTCTTTATAACCACTTTCTCATCTACAAAACATTCAGCATTTTGTCTTTTTTCACTCCAGTATTATTGATACTTGTCTGTTAGTAACATTACTACATTACTATTACTGTGTAGCAGTTTCTCCTCATATGAGTAATGTAACCTGACTCCAAAACTGATAAGGACTTTAAAAGTACTGCAGTTTGAGCCTAGCATGAAACAGTAAATCCTTACTAATTTTAAGTATGTCAGAGCTATAATTAAATATTGTAAAAGGATAAACACTCAACAGCAATGGACTTTTTTTTTTTTTTTTTTTTTCTTGCCAGAAAAGTCTGTGGACATAGGAAGGACCTCCACTGGTTTCCTGGCAGTGTTGGTAAAAAAAAAGGCTTTGGCAAGACAATGTGCTCAGATCCTGAATGTCATTATCTGGAGTGAGAAATAATAAAACAATTTTTAAATGTAGCCTTTATTTTGTCTTTAGATTTAACAATTTCAGTGTATCTTGCCATAACACCGTCCATGGCTTCGATCATTTCATGAACTACATGGCAGTTATTTTCGACTCCTGAAGAAGTGTCAAAAGTTTTTTGTGGTAGTTCTTTAGGTCCCTTTAGAATACAGTTGGCCATCATGACACTCTGTCTCTCTCTCTCACACATACACACATACACACACAACACACACACAAAGTTAAAACAATGCCAGCCACATTGGTGCAGCTGGTAAAATGTGATACAGTATTAATTAGTGAGCTTTAGAGGTGCTGTATTGTTGAACTGTTAAGAGAGCCAGACAAGCTGTTATACACAGACTCAAGTCTTCTTGCTAAGGTACGATTAACAACTCCCAAGCATAGCTCCATTAATTCATATTGTAGATATGAGAGTGATGTCAATCATCTTAGACAAAACATGTCTATTAGCAAAATTCTGGACTACTCCTCTATAGAAATACTTTGCTGGAAAGTTACTCCTTGGCCAATTTACTGACTTGTAACCACTTCATTCATTTACATTGGTCTCCTAAAATGAGTTTTATCAGCTCTATAGCGGATCTGTTTTGCAGCTTTCAGGGTCAGTAGCCCTTAAAAAATGCATGCGGTAACTGGTTTTTACCACATTCCTCAGATTATGTGATGAGCTTTGAGTGGCGTGCTGGTATATGAGCTCTGCATATCAGTGGTTTTCAATTTGAGCTCTCAAGGTGCAGAATCCTGCTGGTTTTCTATCCCACTAGGCTGATAATTACATTTGTGTGGTTTCCAAATTCATTCTCAGTTTTAATGACTTAAAATATAGGGATTCACAGCTGCAAGAATAAAAACATAACTGTCTGTAGTTTTCCATCTCATTATTGTAGGTTATTGGTCTCTTCATAGTACAAGTATATTTACTATTTACTAATATATTTATACAGATTTTTGCTTTTATTTCTTCTCTATTCATAGAGAGAAACTGGAATTGGTTACGTAGTATTTTACAAATAGAGATATGAAAGATTTAAAAGAAAAGGACTGAATCGAGACCTTGGAAACATCTAGTATCTAAGCTGCAAAAAGGGAAAATTTAAGTGCTTTCATGTTTTTGTACATCAGTTTAAAAATACAAGAAAAGGCTTCAGGCTTTGTATGATTCTTAACTGGACTAAACGGCGCATGTTAAATTTGATATAAATTGTAAACATGCATATCAATTATTCAACAGTATAAGTAGAGGTCAATCAAGCAGATAAGGTCACATTATCATAATAAGACACCACTTATCCTGTCCAGTGAAGTTTTATCAATACACAACACTGAGAGCCAAAAATTATTTCAGTGCATGAGCGCAAATCAGTGTATAATCCAATTTCTCAAACACATGGCTACATATATAAGTGCTATTCAGTAATTACTGAACCTTTACTGGGATATAGTCTTTTGACAGTCTTTTGATACTGAAAAAAAATGAACAAGTATGGTTTCTCTTTTTTTAACTTTATTTTTGAGGGGCCTTTATTGGATAATGGAGCAGTGAAGATACACAGTTTGGAGTCAAACCAAGGTCACTGCACTCAGGCCACGTGGCACATAGTATTTGCAACTATTTGGAAGGATTTCTAAGAAAAAGCCTCTTCTCTATGAAAAGAAGATGGCAGCATGGCTTAGGTTTACAAAGTCGCACCTGAACAACTTTGTAGACCTTTTGGACAGATGAGGCTAAAGTGGAGACATTTTGCCAAAATTTATAGTGACACCATATAAACACAAACACCTTATATCAACTGCCAGTCACAATGGCAGGGGAAGGGTGATTTGGGTTTGTTTTGCAGCTTGCAGTCCCTGAATCTACCATAATCTCCTTTTAAACCAAAGTATTGTAGAATCAAATGTGAGGCCATCCGTCCGACAGCTAGAAATTTGTTAATACAACAGAATGCAACGACAGAATGGCTGAAAAAAATAAGCCCAAAGTCTACTTCAGACCATAATATAGTTGTTCATAAACAAATGCTCAATGAACTAAAGTAAGATGATAAAGAAGAGTTTGCCACAATTCCTCCACAAAGATTTGAGAGACTGATAAAGTTATACAGAAAATGATTCATTAAATTGAAAAGTGGTTCTACAAGCTACTGAATGGTGGGGTGTAAAGTTTTTCCCGTGAAAAACATTTTTAACGTGAATATGTTTATCATTCTAAAAGTGTATTCACTTGAGTAGATTTTCACATCAAAAACAGTTGGAGAAAGTCATGAAACATGTTTGCTGTTATTAGAGTCAGCACAAAGATGCGATGTAGAACAAGAATCTCTGCTTATCTCTATGTCCATCGTCTACTGTAATTTTCACATTGCCTAAACATGAGAGGTCTAATGAAGGTTGGAAAGTCATATCATTCTACTTAGATTTTTGTTTTTCCTGTAATATTATGATAGATAGAAGGCCATTATCAGGGCATGGTGGATGGCCAAATTCAATGAGGAAATTTTTTACTAAGTTTTCTACCAAACTTGCTTGAAAAAGAGAAAAATCACCAGCTGCTCTGCTGGGAAACAGATATCTTTATCTTCTTGGATTACACCATAAAACTGCTTGGGTGGTTTTATCTGACCATCATATATAAAGGCTTGCTTCACAGCTTTATCAAACACATGACCTGGAAACACTGGGAATTGTGCCAGCAATATGTGTTTTACAGTCAAAATTAGCACTGATGTTTGTCCAACTCCCTAGATGCTAAAAAAAAGATGTGTGGAAAGAGACATCACTAAGGGTCTGAGGCCCTGATGATTGCTTACAATATGCCGCATTGGATTATGACCTATATACCTCTATATACATTTGTTATGTAAACATTATTCACTTGACATAACTCCATCTGCCAGCATGCGACATGCACAGACTCAGGACATTATAAATGATGGAACAGAAAAACAGCAGAGGCTCATGGGGTGAGTGCACAACCTGTGGTTTCACCTAGTGACAAGTTAATGCAAGGAAACATCTATTTTTCAAATACTATATATGAGGGGGAAGGAGTGTATTCCAACCAATACAAATAATCATTGGTCGGGAACTCTTGTTTCCACTATTTTCCGTGTCATTTTTAGCTCTAAACATGGGTACTTGGTGTTGAGATGTTTGAATATACATTTACTGAAAAAGCAACAGTTGGTGTCATATCAGGCTTAAGAATACATCCCCAAACCTTTTTGATCCACTTCTGCATTTTGGACATTCAGGACATTGTCTACTCCATATTACACCATTTTTCCTTTGAAAACAAAGACAGAAAGAGCTCACAGGGTGTACCATATCCTGTGAGACAGGGGATTGAGAAAATGTAAAGGATATGATTTGAAGTTAAACATGTTTTAGATCTGCTTCATGAATATAGGTAAGGCTGCCACAGCAGGTCTAGAAAGAACCACTCTGTGTAGTTCTTTCTGTCAGTGCTTTGCTCCTCTCTGAATCCGACAGATAGCAATTACAGTTCATGCATGCATCCTCAGCTCCTCTGAGCTTATCATTATCACAAGAAGACTATCTATCATGGCCATACACATGATGAGTAGGGGCAAGACAAATGACACACACCTTAAGTGCACAATACTTGCAGTGAAAGAAAACAACACTTGAAGATGAAGATCGCTGAGAATTTCCAATTGAAAAAAAATTCCCATTGATTTTATTTTTCTATAGATAGAGAGATAGATGTGTGTGTGTGTGTGTGTGTTTATCTATAGCTGTATATCTATATATAGATATACCTATAGCTATAGATAAACAAACACACACACACACACACACACACACACACAGACATCTAACTCTTTCTCTATTTATATAGATAAAGAGTAACTATTACTATTAGTAACTATTTATCTATAGAAAGATAAAATCAATGGGAAATTCTCAGCAATCTTCAGCTTATATATTGTAGCGACCGTGGGTTAGTACAGCTGAACTGGCTAAACTGCTCACTAGCTAAAACGGCTAGCGGGGCGCTAGCAGCTATCGCTGAACTTCGCAACGAATGGAGAGCGCTCGTGCCTCATACACCGCACGCGACCCCCGAGCGTCTCAGCAGCAGGCTTATAATCCCCAAATGATCCAGCAGGAGGCAGTAGTGGTTCACACCAGTCATTTATTTACCATTTTTACAACCACTGTAATGCTGCTGACACCGAACCCCTATCACGCTCCCACCACATAGAGTCGCGGTGTCAGCCAACCATGCCAATTCAACCCGCTCCACAGAACACACATCAACTTCACTGTGGCTTACATTAACATAACACTAACACAACATGCAAATCAAACACATAGGAACTAGCAGAACGATAGAAAACACAGACAACACAATACCCAGAATGCACCTGGCTAACAACCCCAGCCAGGTCATTACACAGCCCCCCCCAAGAGGTTTAGTGTCCCCACAACCTTAACTGTCCACTCTGTAGTCCAGCAAATGTCCGGGCCGGTGTCGAGTACGCTTCGGCCTTGACTGGGAATCCATGGCGCCCCCATTTGGGCCGGGCGTAGGGGGCAAGGAGTCCCCAGGCTGCACACCAGTCTGTGGGTTGGGGGCAAGCGGATGGTATGGCGCCAGCCGGTCCTTGTGTAGCACCACCCACCTTCCCCACCCCGGCATCCGGACTCGGAAGACCACCTCCGATAGCTGTTCCAGGATCTCGCCCGGGCCTTGCCAGTGGCTCATGAGCTTGGGGGTCAGCCCCCGCTTCCTCTGGGGGCAGAACACCCAGACCCGATCTCCGGCCCCAGCATAGGACCATGCGCACGGGTATCGTGACGCCCATTTCTGGCGGGCCCGCCTCCCTCAATGTCCGTCTTGCCAGCTGATGCACCGTGTGCAACCGCTCCCTGAGCCGCCGGAGTAGTCCATCTCTGGTCCACCAGCAATCTCCGGCTCAGGGGGCGCCCCGAACACCAAGTCCACCGGGGTTCGGAGCTCCCTTCCGAACATTAACGCTGCAAGAGTACACTGACTTGACTCCTGCACTGCTGTTCGATACGCCCACAAAACAAGGGGCAGGTGTTGGTCCCAGTCCCTCTGATGTTGGCTGGTCAGGATGGCCAGCTGGGTGGCCAGCGTGCGGTTGAACCGCTCAACCAGACCATCGCTCTGAGGATGGAGGGGTGGTCCTCGTTTTCTCACCCCAGCCTCCGACACACTTCTCCCAGCACCTGGCTCTCAAAATTCCTCCCTTGGTCGCTATGGAGCTCCTCCGGTACACCAAACCGCGTGAACATCTCATCCACCAGGGTCCGCGCTGTCGTCACCGCACTCTGATCCGGCACCGCGTACGCCTCTGGCCACTTTGAGAAATAATCCATCGCGACCAGGACATACCGGTTGCCGGCATCAGTAACAGGGAACGGACCCAGGATGTCCACTCCGATCCGCTCCATTGGCGCCCCAACTAGGTATTGCTGCAATGGGGCATGGGAGCGCTGGCTGGGACCTTTCTGCGCCGTGCAGTCGTCACAGCAGTGGACATGGATTTCCACGTCCTGACGACACCCCGGCCAGTAGAACCGCAGTCTCAGCCGCCGCACCGTCTTGCCATTCCCAAAATGGCCAGTACCTGTAGCCCCATGAACCCAGGGGAGGACCTCAGGCCGCAAGGCCCGGGGAACCAGGAGCTGGAGTATGTCACCTCCCCCGTCTTGCGCTCGCCACCGCCGGTAGATTACACCACCATGGAGCTCCAGGTTGTTCCACTGGGAGTACAGCGACTTCGTCTCGGGCCCCTGGGAAGACACGGTGGACCAGTCTGGCCGTGTCCCTGCCTCCATCCAGTCCCTCACCATCCCCAGTGCTGGATCGCTCACCTGGTGCTGCTGCAGCTCCGCCGCGGTGAAAGGTTCCTGCCCTTCATCCTCACCCTCGGGTTCTGCTGCTGCCGATGTCAGACCCCGGTCCAGCTCCTCCAGGCGCCTGCAGTACCAGCACTCATCCGCAGAACAGGGGCGCCTGGACAGGGCGTCAGCGTTGGCGTGCTGCCGCCCTGGTCGGTGCTGGGCCTCAAAGTCGTACTCTTGTAGTATTTCCAGCCACCGGGCCACCTGACCCTCCGGCTGGCGAAAGTTCAGCATCCAGGTTAAGCTGGCGTGGTCGGTCCTGAGCAGGAACTTAGTGTCCAGGAGGTAAGGTCGGAAATGACGAACCGCCAGGACCACAGCCAACAGTTCACGCCGGGTAACACAGTAATTCCTCTCGGCCCGGCTGAGGCTGCAGCTGTAGTATGCCACCACTCGCTCCTCAGCCTCTCCCCTCTGGGAGAGCACAGCTCCGACCCCCACGTTGCTGGCATCAGTGTCCAAAAGGAAAGGCTGGCTGGGGTCAGGATATGCCAAGACCGGGGCACTCACAAGGGCAGTTTTCAGCTGTTCGAAAGCCGCTGCACAGTCCTCAGTCCAACCAAACCACTGACCCTTGTTTGTCAACTGATGCAAGGGGCTAGCGACGGTGGCAAAGTCTTTTACAAACCTCCTATAATAGGAGGCCAGCCCCAGGAAGCTTCGTAGCTCGGCGACGTTCGATGGGGGAGGCCAGTCCCCCACAGCAACCACCTTCTCAGGGTCAGTAGCCACCCCCTTTTCGCTCACCACATGTCCCAGGAACTTCACCTGGCGAGCAAGAAGGTTGCACTTGGCCGGGTTCAGCTTTAGTCCGGCCCCGCGGATGGCAGTCAGGACCTCTCGCAGGTTAGCAACAGCCTGTTCAAAGTCCTTGGCATGAGTCAGCAAGTCATCCAAATAGACCACGCAGCGGGCACGGGGAATGTCTTTGAGGACCCTTTCCATTAACCTTTCAAACGTGGCTGGTGCATTGCATAGTCCAAAAGGCATCACCCTAAACTGCCACAGTCCTTGCCCTATGGTGAATGCAGTCTTGGGCCGTGCCTCAGCAGCAAGCTCCACCTGCCAGTACCCACTGCGGAGGTCTAGCGAGCTGAACCAACTGGACCCAGCGATGTAATCCAGTGCGTCATCGATGCGAGGTAGCGGGTAAGAGTCCTTGTGGGTGACCGCGTTCAGACGCCTGTAGTCCACACAAGGGCGCCAACCCCCTGTTTTCTTCCGCACCATAACCACAGGTGCGGCCCATGGACTATCCGAGGGTTCAATGACACCATTAGCTGCCATCTCTTTTATCAGTTCCTCGGCAGCTTGGCGTTTGGCGAGGGGCAAGCGGTGGGGCCGCAGCCGGATTGGAGCAGCTGCTCCAGTGTCGATAGTGTGCTGCACCAGGCCCGTCCTGGTACAGTCCTCTTCCCTGGCGGCAAAAATATCCATAAACTCTGCCAAGAGGCTCTGCAGCTGCCGCTGCTGTGTCGCACTGAGGTGCACCCCACTCCGCCGCCCAAGCTCCTCTACTGCCGCGACAGTCTCAGGTGACGGGGAGACTGCTGAGCTAGGCGGCGACTCTGGCTGCGGGATGTTGGCCCTGCTTACGTTCACCCCCTGGGTCCTCTTCCGCACCCTTGCCGCCCTCGACCCCTGGCTGTGGCTTGGAGCTGTGGGGCGCGAGGGCTTTGGGGGTGCTGGTGGGGTGGGGGTCTGTCCCTGGCTACCGCGGCCCACTTGGAGCTGCACGGTCTCAGCACCAAGGTGGATGGCAACTCCCGGCACATCAACCCGTGCCCCCCAGTGGGCCAGCAAGTCCAGTCCAACAATGCACTCGTCTGTTATGTCAGCAAGCCAGAACTCATGGTTCACACTGTTCGTTCCCACCACCACCTGCAGAGTCTTTTTCCCCGGCATCACAGTCTTTTCTCCTGTGACAGTGTACAATGCTGTGTGAGTAAGTGGTCCAATCTTTCGGCAATGAACCGCCCGTCTCTGGAAGCACCCCCCTCCGCAGCAAGCCTCCTCGCCCCGCAGCACCTCCTCAGCCCGCTCAGCCTCCCTCAATGCCTCCTCCAGGTCTCGGGGGGATGACAGCCGGACATGCTGTCGCAGCCTCTCCGGTGTGAGGCCCCTCAGGAAGGCGTGGAGACCCAGCTCCTCTCGTGCCGCTCCTGGGAACGTTGGATAGCCCCGTCGGGCATAGAGGCGGATGTCCGCAGCAAAAGACCCCAGGCTCTCTCCCTCGTGTCGGCGAGCCAGCTCCTCCCTGCTCTGTTCGGCTGGTGGTCTCTGTCCAAACCGTCTGCCGAGCGCCGTGGTCAGAGCCTGGAGGTCGCGCTGCTCCTCTAGGGGCAAGTCCAGCAGAACCTGGAGCGCTGGGCCCTCCAGTGCGAGCGCCAGGTGGGTGGCAGTCTCTTCTTGACCCCACCCGTTGTGAGTGGCAGCCAGCGTGACTTGGGCCAGGTACGGCTCTAGCTGCGTCGCCCCAGTGTAGTGCTGTAGCTTAGCAGCCGTCCTGCCAGGAAGCTGTGGTGCAGCCCCAGGAATCCCCTCCAGCTGCGGGGAGAGCAGGGGGTGGCTGTTCTGGGGCGCGCTGTGGCCCTCTGGCCGCCCCAGCTCGGGTCTTCTCCGCTGGGTCTTGGCAGCCATGCTTTCCAGAAGCGAGCAGTTGTCTCGGATTAGACGCTCTAATTCGCCTATGGTCGGCTCCATACTGTCTGCTAGACACTCATGAATCCCACTTCTGACACCAATTGTAGCGACCGTGGGTTAGTACAGCTGAACTGGCTAAACTGCTCACTAGCTAAAACGGCCAGCGGGGCGCTAGCAGCTATCGCTGAACTGCAACGAATGGAGCGCTGCGTGCCTCATACACCGCACGCACCCCCGCGCGCCTCAGCAGCAGGCTTATAATCCCCAAATGATCCAGCAGGAGGCAGTAGTGTTTCACACCAGTCATTTATTTACCATTTTTACAACCACTGTAACGCTGCTGACACCGAACCCCTATCACGCTCCCACCACATAGAGTCGCGGTGTCAGCCAACCATGCCAATTCAACCCGCTCCACAGAACACACATCAACTTCACTGTGGCTTACATTAACATAACACTAACACAACATGCGAATCAAACACATAGGAACTAGCAGAACGATAGAAAACACAGACATCACAATACCCAGAATGCACCTAGCTAACAACCCCAGCCAGGTCATTACAATATATATATATAAAAAAACAAAAAAACACCCATCTCGCCCCTGCGGGCGGTTTATCCTTCAAGCTCGGGTCCTCTACCAGAGGCCTGGGAGCTTGAGGGTCCTGCGCAGTATCTTAGCTGTTCCCAGGACTGCACTCTTCTGGACAGAGATCTCCAATGTTGTTCCCGGGATCTGCTGGAGCCACTCGCCTAGCTTGGGAGTCACCGCACCTAGTGCTCCGATTACCACAGGGACCACCGTTACCTTCACCCTCCACATCCTCTCGAGCTCTTCTCTGAGCCCTTGGTATTTCTCCAGCTTCTCGTGTTCCTTCTTCCTGATATTGCTGTCATTCGGAACCGCTACATCGATCACTACAGCCGTCTTCTTCTGTTTGTCTACCACCACTATGTCCGGTTGGTTAGCCACCACTTTGTCCATCTGTATCTGGAAGTCCCACAGGATCTTAGCTCGGTCATTCTCCATCACCCTTGGGGACATCTCCTATTTTGACCTCGGGACTTCCAGGTTATACTTGGCACAGATGTTCCTGTACACTATGCCGGCCACTTGGTTATGGCGTTCCATGTATGCCTTGCCTGCTAGCATCTTGCACCCTGCTGTTATGTGCTGGATTGTCTCTGGGGCATCTTTATATAGCCTGCACCTGGGGTCTTGCCTGGTGTGGTAGACCCCAGCCTCTATGGATCTTGTACTCAGAGCTTGTTCTTGTGCTGCCATGATTAGTGCCTCTGTGCTGTCTTTCAGTCCAGCTTTGTCCAGCCACTGGTAGGATTTCTGGATATCAGCCACCTCCTCTATCTGCCGGTGGTACATACCGTGCAGGGGCCTGTCCTTCCATGATGGTTCCTCGCCTTCCTCCTCTTTCTTGGGTTTCTGCTGCCTGAGGTATTCACTGAGCACGCTGTCAGTTGGGGCCATCTTCGTGATGTATTCGTGGATGTTCGTTGTCTCATCCTGGACTGTGGTGCTGACACTCACCAGTCCCCGCCCCCCTTCCTTCCGCTTAGCATACAGCCTCAGGGTGCTGGACTTGGGGTGAAACCCTCCATGCATGGTCAGGAGCTTTCTTGTCTTTATGTCAGTGGCTTCTACCTCCTCCTTTGGCCAGCCTACTACCCCAGCAAGGTACCTGATCACGGGCAGGGCGTAGGTGTTGATGGCCCGGATCTTGTTCTTACCGTTCAGCTGACTCCTCAGGACTTGCCTGACCCTCTGCAGGTACTTGGTGGTTGCAGCTTTCCTAGCGGCCTCTTCATGGTTCCCATTCGCCTGCGGGATCCCCAGGTACTTGTAACTGTCCTCTATGTCTGCAATGTTGCCTTCTGGTAGTTCAATCCCCTCAGTTCTGACTACCTTCCCTCTCTTTGTTACCATCTGACTACACTTCTCCAGTCTGAACGACATTCCAATGTCATTGCTGTATATCCTGGTAGTGTGTATCAGTGAATCGATGTCTCGTTCACTCTTGGCATACAGCTGATGTCATCCATGTACAGGAGGTGGCTGACAACCGCTCCGTTTCATAGTCGGTATCCATAGCCAGTCTTGTTAATGATCTCACTGAGGGGGTTCAGGCCTATGCAGAACAGCAGTGGGGACAGAGCATCTCCTTGGTAGATCCCGCACTTGATGGTGACTTGTGCTATGGGCTTGGAGTTGGCCTCTAGTGTTGTACGCCACATCCCCATTGAGTTCCTGATGAAGGCTCTTAGGGTCCTGTTGATCTTGTACAATTCTAGGCATTCCAGTATCCAGCTGTGGGGCACTGAGTCATAGGCCTTCTTGTAATCAATCCAGGCTGTGCACAGGTTGGTCAGTCTGGTCTTGCAGTCTCGGCTGACTGTTCTGTCTACCAGTAGCTGGTGTTTTGCGCCTCTGGTATTCTTGCCAATCCCTTTCTGTGCCCCGCTCATGTATTGACCCATGTGCCTGTTCATCTTAGCTGCTATGATGCCTGACAGGAGCTTCCATGTAGTACTGAGGCAGGTTATTGATCGGTAGTTGGATGGGACCGGTCCCTTCTTGGGGTCCTTGGGAATCAGGACCGTCCGACCTTCGGTTAGCCATTCCGGGTGTCTCTCGTTAACTAGCAGCTGGTTCATTTGTGCTGCCAGATGCTCGTGGAGTGCAGTCAGCTTCTTCAGCCAGTAGGCGTGAACCATGTCGGGCCCTGGTGCTGTCCAACTCTTCATACTGGAGACCCTTTCTTGGATGTCTGCCACTGTGATGGTTACTGGACCCTGTTCAGGGAGGTTGCTATGGTCTGCCCTCAGATCCACCAGCCACTGAGCATTGCCGTTATGGGTTGCGTCCTTCTCCCATATGCTCTTCCAGTATTGCTCCGTCTCCAGCCTTGATGGTGCTGTTCTCTTATTGTTCCCTTGCCACTGAGAGTACACCTTTGCTGGTTCTGTGGAGAACAGCTGGTTTATTCTCCTGCCTTCTATCTCTCTGGTGTACCTCCTCAAGCGGCTGGCCAAGGCTGTGAGTCTTTGCTTGGCAGTTTCCAAGGCCTCAGGTATGGACAGCTTGGTGTATTTCTTATGCACCTTCTTTGTCGCGCCTTTCTGCAACTCCGTTAGTTGGCTAACCTCCCTCCGTGCTACTTTGATCTTGCCCTCTAGTCTCCTTTTCCATGGAGGGTACTGCCCCTTGTGGCTGTTCAACTTGTAGCCAAGCATCTCACAGATCACTGCTGCCGTGACAGATCAGCTTGTTAGTGTCGGTAATCGTGGTTGTAGGTATCTTCCGTAGTGCTGCATTAACATCATCTAGCAGACCTTCTGAGGGTACTTCACATAATCTTGGTAACCGGCTACGGGGGATCCAGGTTTCAAGCTTGGCCGTGATCCTATCTTTCAGGTCAGTTCCTCTCGCACTCAACGATCCTTCTCCTATCGCACTTGGGGCTATGTACCCAATCTCGGGTGGGGGTGATGATATCTCCCCCCTGACCTGGTGTCCTGACTCCTCCTTGCCGTAGCATTTATGTTGTACCTCGTCAATCTCTAGCTGTGAGAGCAGTCCCTTCTTTCGAATGTTGGAACACTGAGCTACTAGTTGTTTCGCCGTCATTGTGGATGTTGGGTATCGAAGAATCCATAGGTCCCTCATCCTATTCGTGTAACCCCTTCCGCCAGGGTTACTTGCGTAGTAGCATTCCAACAACGCCCTGTTTTCATCTCTTGCCCACCGATGCCTTCTTGTTCCAGTAGCCCACTTGTCGTCAGGGTGCCCTGGTTCCTCAACACCTGACGCGGACCTTGTTGATCCGGCTGACGTCCGAGCCAGCATGCCTTCATATTTATCTGTCTCGCTCATGTCTGCGGTAGGCTCGCTTAGCATAGGGGGTCTAGCGTTAGGACCCTTACTGGATACAGACGCCCCAGGCGGGAATCGAACTTGCGATCCTCTGCTCCAAAGGCGTGTAGTCTAACCATATATATATATTGGCCAGTGTCACTGCTGAAATATATATGAAAGTTTGTTCAGGCTTATACTGTGTACATATGTCAGAAAAAGCACATCACCCTGGGATTACTTTCATTATTAGTGATCTCAACAAACATTTGGTTTTCATAGCAACCATCCAATCATCAGCTACTTGATAGCCTGTGTGAATAGATCCTCCTGAATGTGAATGCCATGATTTGAGACAAAAAGATCTCTTTTACTACCCAAAGAGCAATAATGCTGGGAGTGAGTTTTGGCGGAGAGAAGGACGAGGTAGAGAGGATCAGATAGATTCATGATTTGATTTATATTTAAGAGTGAGAGGAAGTTATTGCTTGGGATGAAGTCAAACAAAGCAAAACTAAACATAAACCCCACATCTTCTGCTTAAACTCAGCTCCTTCGAAAAAGAAAAATCTAGCAGTTTTCATAATTCTCAATACTCAAACTAATCTGTGTAGATTTACAATAGTTATATTTGTCACAGTCTAAAATGACCTTTTATGTGTAGTAGAAAGAAAACATAAGAGCCAAAAGCAAACAGGAATAAATAGGGAGGACGCCAGATTTGAAGATGGAAAATCTTGTCAGATCAAAGACCGTCGTTTTTCATGGAGCATTCAAAAAGATTTTTTCTGCTCTTGTAAGAAAAGGTGAGAGCAGCATTTGCCATTTATCACTTTTTCATTGCAAAGACATTTAAGACATTTTTTTTAAGCAGGATGGAAATATTTAACCCTATTTTCCATTTTAGCTGAATTGTCATTGTGTGATGTGGGCTAAGAAGCAGTATCAAAGAAAAAAAAATGTAAATCTGCCACAGAAAAGATGTGAAAGTGATGCACCAATCAAACAAAGAGAAACATGCAGCATGAAAATAATCTAATAAAAGTTGTGGCCTTCACAGTTAGGATTAAATGATGGCTGATGATGGGTTGCTAGAGACATCAATAGCTTGTTCAGATTAGCTGCTGATCAAAATGCTCTATTCTTGTTCACATATGGTAAGGTTTACTTTTTAGAGTTTGTGTATAGTCAGTGTGGTCCATTATGTTGGTAAAGAGTCCATGTGGAGAGCAAAAATTGGATGGCATTTCATAAATGGAGTTTTGAAACTGACTAATTCTATAAATACACCATGCCTCCATTGGGTACTTATCAAGATATATCACAGCATCTTTTTGGCACTAATCAAGATCCATCATCACACCATAAACCTCCACAGTCTCATTGTGAGTGTTTGCTTTTAAATAAAAACATGTAAAAGCAACTATTTTTATTTACTGGTCACTAAGACCTCTTGACTGTTTTAGATGTAAGATTGAAAATGAAATTCATGTGAAAATAAAAGTTTCCTGTAAAAAAGTTTATTCTTTATTCTTTTATTTTATTATTATTATTATTATTATTATTATTATTATTAATTTTACAGTTTCCTGTAAGATCAACTATTGGATAGGATGGCTTGTAGAAGCAATAACATGAAATATCTTTATCAGTTTCTCACATCGTCATGGAGACATTTTGGCCAACTTTTCTTTGGTTATCTTTTTTGGTTTTCACCAATGTTACACTATGCATTACTGCCAAACATTTCTACTTTGGTGTGAGGTGTCCAAAAGACATTGTTCCAGAAGTCTTGTGGTTTGTTTAAATGCAGCTTTGGAAATCTAAGCTATACGACCATCTTCTTTTTATGGAGAGGAGGCTTTCTCCTGGTAACCCTTCAAACAAGCCATCCTTGTTCAGTCTGTTTCTAATTGTACTTTCTTGAACTTTAACATTTAGCAAACTAACTGAGGCCTGTAGAGTATGAGATGTAGCTCTTCTTGGGTTTTTATGTCATTATTTGAGCACTGCAGAGTGTGACCAAAGGGTGGATTTGCTGGGACATCCACTCCTCAGAATTGTGGTATTGTGTTAAGAGACACCTGAATGCTCCAGAGCAGCAAACTGCCAAAACTCCTGCTTTTATAGAGGCGGTCACATGCACTGATAATCGGTTAATCAAATGCAGTTGGTTAGCAGCACCTGGTTGTTGCATAACCTGTTTATTTTAGATGGAGATGATGAGAGTGTACTAGTCCTATAAAAACTTCGAAAGCTCTTACGTTTTATAGCTCAAAATATAATGTCTATTCAAACAACTGACCTTCAGTGAGTCATATTTAGACTTGGAGTTAGCTGGTGACATAGCAGGAACAGCAGTCCCTCACTCTACTTACAAATGTTAGCATTACTGCTATAGTTTCCCACAAAGTGCAAATTATTATCATTTTTTAAAAAAAAAGAAAAATACCTCTTATAAGAGAAAAAGCCCTAAATTGGTTTGCAGTGAAAAGGAGTTTAACAACAACTGCTGCCTTCACCTATTCTCACAAAGGGAAAAAAAGTACTTTTTTAATATTGCCAACAGTCTTTGATCTGACAAGGTTTTCCATCTTCAAATCCAGGGTCTTACCAATTATACTTGTCTCTAACGCTTGTGTTTTCTTTAAACTGCCTTTTAGCCTATATTCCACTCTTTTCATATTCATCAATCTGTGCCAGAAGTTTTGCTTTATGTGAAGAGTCCTGAGTTTGAAAATCAAAGGTATACTTAACTAGCATATTTTCTTATAGAAGAATTACATCTATTCCCAGGCCGTGAAAAATGTTTTGCCAAAGCAACTGGTGTCTTAGAGATACACACATGGCATCCTTTGGCATCTGTGCTGTCATGGACTGTGTTATGGCAATTGTGAGTCACTCCCAGTGTGTTTGTCACTCCCAGCCCTTCGCAATTTCGTCATTCGTAAAAGACCTCTCTGCATCACGTGTACATACATTTGAAAGCCATGAATTTTTGGACAAGCAGGCATAATATTTTGAAGGAGCATACTTTTACCAAAAAATAACCAAGCTTTCTGGGGTTTAAACCTGACCAGCAAACAAATGGAGGCGAAGGCATCTAATATTGCTGTGGCATAAGCGCACAAAGACCCATAATGCTGCGTGCGACCTGGGATTGAAAGAGGCAAGACAAGCCACTAAGGATCGAATAGATGAAATGTGTATTTAAGAATGGATGGAAGATATTGCTCAGGACTTATAACATTTACTCAAAAAAAGAAGAAGAAAGAAAAGAAAACAAGGGCAAACAACAACAAAATCTCCACTTCTGCAGTTCAACTTTGGTTAGATTTAATTTGGCCACAGCTACTTTGCTGTATACCGGAATCAATTTTCAAACTATTCCATGCAGATTTACATTGCCAATGTGTATATAGTGTAACCACAGAAATGAGTGTGATGCGTAGAAAGGTGAAAAATTGCTTTGATTCAAACTGAGGACTCCAGTCTTGCAACCTCTGGGAGCTGGAAAGCACTGACGAGAACTGACTGTTGAAAAAGAAAATACATGCATCACAGTCTAAGAAGCAGTCCAAAGAAAACATAAGCCATTCAGCCAAACATAAGAGTAAATAGGTAAGACCCTGGATTTGGAAATGGAAAACGCTGTCAGATCAAAGACTGTTTTTCTTGCCCTTGTGAGAATAGATGCAGGCAGCATTTAATCTTGCTTTCATGGTGACCACGTTTAATGCATTTTTTTAAAACATCAACGTGAACTTGTTTTTCTGTTGGAAATATTTAAAGGCTAAGTGCGAAATTGTTGCCAGAAAATGTATCGACGTGGTGTGTGATACTGCAAATTTTGGTATTATAGATCCAAAACATGGTAAATACAGGACCAGAATTGCCGATATCAATACTTTCAACTTATAAAGACAGCTTATTTAAAGGGGAGCATTGTGTTATGATTTATAAGCGAAATTTTAATCATCAAATTTAATCACCATTAAATCACTGGGAATTTTGCTTCCTATAATAATTCGTTAACACACTAAAACACATCTTTCAACGTTGAATGAGACCTGGAATGTAAATGTGTCTGCTAATGCACTTGTTGTTTAAATGCACGATATAATATGAAATACCTGACCAGACATTCAGTACAAAAAGGTTAGTATAGTGAGACATTTTTCATAGTTCGTGTTTGAGGTATATTTTTTTCCATTTCCAATAAAATTTATTTAACACAGTTCAGTGGGCTGAATATATTATCTGAATATCTGAGGTGATTGCTCTGCTACAGTAGGCAATTGGCCTAAAGTAACAACTACGACAATTGCTGAAGATCCAGTGTCAGTTATGACTGAGACATTACTTTCACCACTGAGCTACCTGGTTATTTTTTCCCTCTCTGAAAGGACTGTGACAATGGGCTCTGTCTCTGGTTTGGGGGTCTGGGTCTGTCTGATGGATTTCCATTTTTTTCTCTCTCATTTTCTTTTACTACTTGTTCCGGGAAAAAGCTCTCTTTTTCATGGTCTTTCATGTCTTTCAATAAGTTGGTGGTGTTGCCACCCGGAGAGGGGCTGGACTCTGTCTCAGTCTGGAGTTGCCCCTGGTGAGAGGCGGCGGGCTGGGGTGGGTATTCTAATATCCCCTCGGCTTGCTGCCGGTACGTTGGGGTTTTTCCCAGTGGATGAGAGGTTTGTTCCCTGCGCCTCAGGGTCGGGGAACGGGTCCTGACTGTCATCTGCGCTTATGCGCCGAGTGGCGGGGGGGGGGTGCTGGAAGGTGCCCCACCTGGAACGTGCCCCACCTGGAACGTGCCCCACCTGGAGACTCTGTTGTCCTGCTGGGAGACTTCAATGCTCACGTGGGTAACAACAGCGAGACCTGGAGGGGCGTGATTGGGAGGAACGGCCTCCCTGATCTGAATCCGAGCGGTGTTTTGTTATTGGACTTCTGTGCAAATCACAGTTTGGCCATAACGAACACCTTGTTCAAACATAAAAGTGTCCATAAGTGCACGTGGCACCAGGATGCTCTAGGCCGCAGGTCGATGATCGATTTTGAAATCGTATCACCAGACCTGCGACCATATGTTCTGGACACTCGAGTAAAGAGAGGGGCTGAGCTGTCAACTGATCACCACCTGGTGGTGAGTTGGATCAGGTGGCGGGGGAGGACGCTGGACAGACCCGGTGCACCTAAACGCGTAATGAGGGTGTGCTGGGAACGTCTAGCAGAGGCCCCAGTCCGCGAGATCTTCAACGCACACCTCCGGCAGAGCTTCCACAGCATTCCAAGGGAGACTGGGGACATTGAGTCCGAATGGACCATGTTCAGCGTCTCCATCGCCGAAGCTGCTGCATTGAGCTGCGGCCGCAAGGTGGTTGGTGCCTGCCGTGGTGGTAACCCCCGAACCAAATGGTGGACACCAGAGGTGAAGTGAGCCACCAGGCTGAAGAAGGAGTCCTATCGGGCTTGGTTAGCCTGTGGGACTCCGGAGGCTGCCGACAGGTATCGACAGGCCAAGCGGAATGCGGCTCGGGCAGTGGCTGAAGCAAAAACTCGGGTGTGGGTGGAGTTCGGATAGGCCATGGAAAAAGACTTTCGGACTGCCTCGAAGAGATTCTGGCAAACCGTCAGGCATCTCAGGAGGGGAAAGCGGTGCTCTACCTGCACTGTGTATAGTGCTGGCGGAGCGCTGCTGACGTCGACTGAGAAAATTGTCAGGTGGTGGAAGGAATACTTTGAGGACCTCCTTAATCCCACCGACATGTCTTCCAAGGAGGAAGCAGAGTCTGGGGATGAGGGGAATGACCCACCAATTTCCGGGGGCGAGGTCACTGAGGCAGTTAAACAACTCCTTGGTGACAGAGCCCCTGGTGTTGATGAGGTCCGCCCCGAGTTCCTGAAGGCTCTGGACGTTGTAGGGCTGTCCTGGTTGACA
Organism: Oreochromis aureus; assembly: GCF_013358895.1. NCBI lineage: Eukaryota > Metazoa > Chordata > Actinopteri > Cichliformes > Cichlidae > Oreochromis > Oreochromis aureus. The sequence continues at coordinate 35,904,000 of NC_052948.1, read as the reverse complement.
CGCCTCTACAATGTTGCGTGGAGATCAGGGGCAGTACCCCTGGACTGGCAGACCGGGGTGGTGGTCCCCATCTTTAAGAAGGGAGACCGGAGGGTGTGTTCCAACTACAGGGGGATCACACTCCTCAGCCTCCCTGGGAAAGTCTATACCAGGGTGCTGGAAAGGAGAGTTCGTCCGCTAGTCGAACCTCGGATACAGGAGGAACAATGCGGTTTTCGTCCTGGTCGCGGAACACTGGATCAGCTCTTTATCCTCTCAAGGATACTTGAGGGTGCATGGGAGTTTGCCCAACCAGTCTACATGTGTTTTGTGGACATGGAGAAGGCATTCGACCGTGTCCCTCGGGTGTCCTGTGGGAGGTGTTGCGGGAGTATGGGGTGTCTGGCCCATTGCTACGGGCCATTCGATCCCTATACAACCGTTGCAAGAGTTTGGTTCGCATTGCCGGCAATAAGTCGGACTCGTTCCGGTGGGTGATGGGCTCCGCCAGGGCTGCCCTTTGTCACCGGTTCTGTTCATAATTTTTATGGACAGGATTTCTAGGCGCAGCCAAGTGGCGGAGGGCTTTCGCCGGTGGACTCAGAATCTCATCTCTGCTTTTTGCGGATGATGTGGTTCTGTTGGCTTCATCAGGTGAAGGCCTCCAGCTCGCACTGGAACGGGTTCGCAGCCGAGTGTGAAGCAGCGGGAATGAGGATCAGCACCTCCAAATCTGAGGCCATGGTTCTCAGCCGGAAAAGGGTGGAGTGCCCACTCCGGGTCGGGGATGAGTTCCTGCCCCAAGTGGAGGAGTTCAAGTATCTCGGGGTCTTGTTCGCGAGTGATGGGAGAAGGGAGCCGGAGATCGACAGACGGATTGGTGCTGCGGCTGCAGTCATGCGGACGCTGCACTGGTCCGTCGTGGTGAAGAGGGAGCTGAGTGTAAAAGCGAAGCTCTCAATTTACCGGTTGATCTACGTCCCTACCCTCACCTATGGCTACGAGCTGTGGGTAGTGGCCGAAAGAACGAGATCGCGGATACAAGCGGCAGAAATGAGCTTCCTCCGAAGGGTGGCTTGCCTCTCCCTTAGAGATAGGGTGAGAAGTTTGGCCATCCGGGAGGGGCTCAGAGTAGAGCCGCTGTTCCTCCACATCGAAAGGAGCCAGTTGGGATGGTTCGGGCATCTGACAAGGATGCCTCCTGGGCGCCTCCTGGGTGAGGTGTTCCGGGCATGTCCCACCGGGAGGAGGCCCCGGGGCAGACCCAGGACACGCTGGAGAAATTATATCTCTCGGCTGGCCTGGGAACGCCTTGGTGTTCCCCCGGATAAGCTGGAGGAGGTGGCTGGGGAGAGGGAGGTCTGGGCTTCTCTGCTTAGGCTACTGCCCCCGCGACCCGGCCTCGGATAAAGCAGATGAAGATGGATGGATGGATGGTGTTGCCACAGTAGAGAATTTCCTTCCAGTAGGTATCATTGGTTGCAGTATTTTAATTTAAAGCTGTAAAGCACCTATACACATTGCTTTGCTTTCTCGCTTAAGTCAGCCTAGATGGCTCTGCTCAGTGCCACATGAGTCACATGACCGCCGGACAACTAAACACAGCAGAGCAGGCAAGAGGGGGCAGAACAAAGTGTGCCTGCATGACAGGAACGGAGTGTGCACAGACATGTCTACTTTCTGATGAACAGGAGCAACATACTGAATTTACAGAAGAGAAAAAAATTAAAGCATCAGTCTATCAATATTTGGATCAATCCGCCCACTGCTATGTTCTACTGCCAAACAGAGGCTTCATTAGAATTTCTCATTTTATTTCATTTTGACAGGCTGGGTCACAACATTTTATCTCTTTATTTTCCTCACCTCTTGTTTTATTATTTATTTATTTGTTTTACTGGTAATGAAGAAAAAAGTTGTTTTAGTAGACTGTTTCCTGCTTAAGTATCATTAAATAAAAAATGACAGTAAGTATGGAGGCAGTTTATGCAAGACTAGAATTTAATTGTATGCTCAAGGCTAAAGTTTTGCTCTGATGCCACAGTGGACACTGAAACTATTAGTGCCATTTGAGACAAAGTTTTCTAATCAGGAAAAACAGTTCTGGAAGGAGAATGATAATAAGTAAGCAAGAGGAACAGCTGCATTTATGAGGTTATAGTAATCTCACACATACTCCGACACCTGGAATGAAGATTCTGCAAACTACATTTAAAATTATGTTACGAAGGCAACAAATCACCGATCATCGTGAGCTCTGTTTTGTGCAGCAATTATTATCGTCAGTATTTTAAAAAAAAATAAATATATAAATTCTAGTTCTTTTGATTTTCGTTTATATCATGTTCATTTGAGCAACCCCCATGACTGCGATATTGACTTCTCTGTTTCATATTGGGTTTGGGTCACCATTAAATATGAAATGAAGAATAGAAATACAACTTTTAAGTATCAAAAGACATAACGCTTAACAGATGATTATACTATACTTCTGGTAAAGGTGAAAACTTTTTGATGTCTGTGAACCCCAAGCCAAGTACTGCTAAATTTTGCGTAAAACTTTTGACTTTAAAGGTTTTGCTAGTTACCACAGCAGTAACTAGCAAATGTCACTGCAAATGGTAAAAGTCTTTACGGTAACTGCCAAGGGAATGTCTGGTCGTGTAAACATGGTAAGTGGACTGGTTCTTATATAGCGCTTTTCTACACTGAGCACTCAAAGCACTTTACACAACCTCATTCACATAAGCACTTTTCTGTGTAAGTGTATCTAAGTGCTTTGAGTTACTATCTTGCCTAAAGATATTTGGTATGCAGAATGGTGCAGACAGGGATCAAACCACCAACCTTCTGATTAGCGGATGGCCTACTCTACCTCCTGAACTAAAGCCTGTAACATGATTACTTTGGATCATACAATAACTAGCTTAGCTCGGTCAATCTCAACCACCCTAGGGGCCGTATCCCATTTTGACCTTGAAACTTCCAGGCCATACTTGGCACAGATGTTCCTGTATACTATGCCAGCAACTTGGTTATGGTGATCAATGTCTGCCCTGCCTGCTAGCATCCTGCTGTTATGTGCTGAATTTTTTCAGGGGCATCTTTGCACAGCCTGCACCTGGGGTCTTGCCTCATGTGGTTGAACCTAGCTTCTATTGATCTTGCACTGATGAGTACCTCTTGTGCATGCCTCGGTGCTCTCTTTCAGTCCATTTTTTGACTGAAGCCATTGGTAGGATTTCTGAATATCAGCCTTTTCCTCTATTTGCCAGTTCCTCATCTTGCTAGTGGAACCCCCAAGGCAAACTAAAGAGAGGACGCCCAAGAAACGCCTAGAGACGAGACCTCGAGGCAGAAGTGAAAAAGATGGGCTACACCTGGACCCATCTAGAAAGAATGGCCCAGGATAGAAATCTCTGGAGATCTACCTTTGGTGGCCCATACCCTGGAAACGGTGAAGGGCAGTAGTAGTAGTAGTACTGGTTCTGACACTCGTCCATGGATTCTAGCTCCTCACTTGGCCAGCTTATTATCCCAGCAGGGTAGCTGACGACGGGCAGGGTGTGGTGTATTTTATTGCTTTTCAGACTTTTTGTTGTTAAAAAATTCTGTCACTGACAGGAAAAAAAAATATCTAAAAAATGAACTCTGATACCTAGAATAAGTACTAACAGTGTTTTTTAAGACATACAGATAGATTCAGATAGATTTTAATTGTTCAGTGTTTCCTAAAGTTGAAAAAAATCATACATTTCTAGTGTAGCCTGTTGGCTTGTCAACCTCAAAGTGTTATTGTTACTATACTTGTCACCTTAATGAAAGCAGGGCCCTTCACTGTAAACATTTTCCGGATAAAAATCTTTATTTTGGTCACTGTGAGAATTGACTCAGTTTATTATTAACAAATTCAAACCATAGACCAATCATTCTGGAAATAGCTTTTCATTTTAGCGCTTATCTTCACTTTCACTGACAAATGCTGGCTGTGGCAGCTCATATCAGCTCTTAAAAATTAATTGTTCGAAGAGAACCTTGTTAAACAAGAAGATTAAATGTTACAAAGGGTCAAAAAATCAATTCAACAGTGACATATATATATATATTGATACAACCACAATTCTTAGATTGTTGAGATTATTATTTTTTGTGTGTGTTGAGTATGGAGGATCAAGGACTTCTTTTTCAGCAAACCGATAAAATAAACCTTAGAAGCTTAGTGTACTTTATTTGGAGCTGAAGATGAAGTTTCACTTTTTCAATTTGTACAATTTCATACAGGTTAATCTTAATAGAATCTTGACTCTCTCTCTTTTTCTCTATATGTGTGTATGTGTTTGAAAAAGCTGAGGCACAGAGAAACACGAGGAAAGACAAAGAGAAAAAAGCTGCTGCTCATCAATCTAGCAATGCTCATCATTTGTATGGTTTTCATGTTGTATAGTGTAGCTTTAAAGCAAACAGAATTGCCTGTGTTTGTATGAGATTCAGCCAAGACTGATATTTGCCTTGTTACCTCTGTTGGGAAAAAATGTGAGCTCTGATAAACAATAATTACAAATATCAGACTTTTCAACTCAGAGAATGATTTTGGCTGCCATGTATAACGGTGCATACTTGCAAAAGGACTCTGACTTTAGGCTGTTCCTCATTTTGCTCAGTTTAGACTGCCTTTAAGTGGGTGTCCAAGTCATGATGTAAAGACATAGGCTGCAGATTTGGTTGCTAGGTTGCAGAGACTGAAGAGATAGAAGGGAACCAGCAACAAAGAGAGCAGCAGCAAAATTTCATTTAAGAAGTGCTATTTTCCTCAGACCACACACTGATACTTTCCACATTGTCCACAGTATGCTGCACTTTAAATGGGTTATAATCTTGTCATTCATTAGGTTTACTGCAGGAGATATGAAAGGATTTTCTGTTGCATTGGATTTTATTTGTACACACAAGCTTTAGACACTTTAGACTTTATGACATCAGAGAAGTTGACAGATTGCATCATTTTGCCTTGTTCTATCTCTTTGGTGATTTATCCTTGGCCCAGATTGGGGCTGAGCGTTAACTGTCATATATTTAGCACCGGCAGGCCCCATTGGCATTGTATTTTTATACCATGGCTCACTCCCTTTAGTGAAAGTTTTCAGTGTGTAGGGTGGTCTAACCCAAGAGACCTTTAGCAATCCAAACTAAGAGAAACTTGTTGCTGATGTTGTGAAAAATGTTGCAAAAGAGTCTATTGTAAGGCAATCCATCAGTTTTTCCAAAACCTAACCAAATGCTTATTGTGCCTAAACCTAACCAACAGCTAAAAAAGGTCACATCGAGGTCAGAAGTTGTGTGACAATATCTCCCTTAAACATTTTTTTTTAAATTGTGTCAATGTGATGGCCAACTTGGATTTGTCCCAGCACAGTCACTGGCCAGTATCACAGTGCAAGACCCAAAAAGAGAAGCTAAATGACAACTCACATCCAACAATGAATAGAAAAAAAAAATAAAAAAAATAAAAATAAAATCACAAATCATCAGAAGGAGCTGAATGTACATTTATAGCCCGTAAAAAAAAATTGTCAGATTTTTAAGATGTTTATTAATTATTCATGACTTAATCATGTATTTTTAAATGATTTTCCTGTTGACTTTTTTGTTTTCTAAATATTTTTTTTATTTGAACTGTTGATGTATTAATATTTCACATTTCTAAAATAAATCTTTTAATGACTCTTCTTTTAGTTTCCGCTAATTGGTTTGTCTGTTTACTTCTAAATTGATATTTCCTGTTAGAGAAATGAATTAATGTGAATTTTGAATGTTCAATTAATTTATGTATATAACCTCTATCTGCAATCAACAAACAGGTCTGCAGGGTGCCTGCAGGCAGGATCCACAGTGGTCCCCCATGCCAGCAGCACACTTCAGCCCCCTACTGCATGTCAACACCACAGCTTCATTGGATTTGAGGGGAATGAAAGGAAAGGCTGAATATGTATATGGTTCAGAGTATAGGCTACAGACCCACTCTTCTTGTGGCCTTTGTTCTTATAGAGTTGAGTATTTATATCAAATGTAGTAATTAAAAAGAACATCTTGAATTACACCCATAACTGGGATGTAGAAATGAGGCAGTGTTTTTAGGCCGTATGTGTGGTTAAAACCCTTTTTTTTTCTCCATCACATCCCACATGAAAGACTTAACAATTGCCACTAGGCAACTGTGAAGTCTTGCATGAATGATGGTTATTTCAGCTCATTTAAATCATTTAATTTGATGAATGTCTTATTTGCTAACTGTTCGGGCCAAGCAGTCAAATCAGAAGTGAAACTCATAGTGTTATTACACAAGCAAGCTTCAAGGTATTGGGCCAGATATCATGAAATTTTGAAAAAAAGGATAACTTACTAACCTTTGAGAATTTGATTTTTCTTTTTTTAATATCCAAGATTAATATTTAAATCTGTGACCAGCCCTGCCCAGGCTGATTTAGTCACATAATTTTATTACACAGTAACAAAGGTGTCACTGCAATGGGAAAAGCTAGGAGAAAGAAAATGGAAACTTACACTGTGCTAGTCCTCATCCACAGTTAAGGTCCACAGATGTAATATTAAATATTTCAATATATACATATATTGAAAACTTTGGCACAAGCCGAAGCCAATCTGTGAACTAAAAAAAACCCCCAAACAATATACTTTGTTTAATTATCTGATTGTTTTATTGTTATTGTTTTTATGATTTACCAGGGTCATATATCCCAAAGACTGAACCAGGGATGAGGGCTGCAAATTAGCTAAAAGTCCTGCATACACTGTGTTGATTCATTTCACTTAAATTTAAATAATGTTGACATACATCTTCGAAGTTCATATAGTTAAACTAAGGGTTCTTAAATAAAGCTTTGTTAGAAATGTGATGTTTCATACTTGAAGAGCTGTGCATATGTGACTTGTTATAGTGGTATTTAGTGGTATGCAGAATATTGTCACTTCAACTTTTCTATGAATGAAGTACAAGTGTGAAAGTCTACATTGGATTAAAAGTCCAAAATAGCCGATCCAGTGTTAGATTATTGTCATGTGTGGTTTATGTCTGTAAAGAAATGTTGCCATGGCTCCAACAAGATCTTTTTTTGTGGTTCTGTGTCTCTTCTTTTTCCTCTTCATCCTTGCTGTCAGGTGAGTTTTGGTGGGGTTCTGTTGTTGTCCTACCCATGGATGGGGTTGCTCTTGCATCCTATTCCAGCCATCACACCTGTTCCTCACCTACTCATTATCCTGTCATTCAACAGGCCACCTGAAACCTCAAGTCTTTGCCAGATTATTGTTAATGTTGTGGTGTTCTCCTTCTCATGTGGGCTTTAACTGGATGAAAAACTGAATTTACAAATTGACAAATTTGAGAAGGATCTACCAGGAAGGCCTAGCTGGCCACCAGTCATCTCACTTACAGTACCTGTTGAAACTTTGCCTGCCTCCCCCAGCTGGAAACCCACCAGGAAAATTCAAGGAACTCACTCAAGCATGAATGAATAATTCAGATTCAATAGTCACCTGGAAAAAGCACTGACCTTTCCCTTTCACTTGTCTGGAAGTCTTCAATCTCCACTGCTTGGGCTTTGTGTTGCAGTACTTACCAGTACAAGCCCTTACCTTCTGTTAATAAATAGGTAAAACATGCAGTGATTTTTTTAATCTTGTGTTTGAATCCATTTGTTATTGTGGATATGACAATGATCTACGTGATGACTATGATCCACAACATCAATGCTTCTGAACTTAGTCTGACTGAGGTTTTTCTTGCAAGAAGCATTTATATGAGAAGAAATAACAATGTGTAAAAAAAAAAAAGAAACAGAAATTGACTGATAAAACAAAGTGTAGCAGACTTGTGACTGTTTGCTGCCCGAGCTGCTGACATGTGACGGTAATTAGTTTTAAATCTTTTTTTATTTAAAATTGCAAACTTTGTTTTTACAAAATAATTACAAACTTAAATTACAAACTTGTATTAGTGGACAAGTCAATACTGAAGACCTAATGAGGAGAGTGGGAATCTTGATTAGTACCATATAGATCAATACTAATGATTTTCATCCTAATCTTTCTGTTTTAGTGTCAATTTTATTACAAAGGGTTGGACATTTAGACTCTGTAACTTAGGGAATATATAATAGAAAGTAAATAACCTATCATCAGAATTTAGTCGAAATAATAGCTGTTTGATAAGTGCCTCTCATTATCACATGCTAATTACTGCTCTCAGTGAAACAGTGGAGAAAAGGAGCAAGGTGCTTCTTTGGTGAAACAGTCCTGTATCACTAAGTCATATCATTGTATATTTTGAAAGGCTGCATGCAGAACCAAACTTGTACCAGACAACTCAATCAGTTAAGCATGGAAAAGCCGGAGTTCTGTACCTGGAAAGAACCCACACAGAAAAGCCTCACCTGTCTGTGGATTCAAACCCAGCACTTTCTTGCTGTTAGTCAACAGTGCTAGCCACTTTACAATTGTGCTTTCCGTCCCATAGATGATTCTCAAAAGAATATTCAAGGCTTACAAAGTTTTTTTAATTTAGATTTTCTAAATAAAGTATGCTATGATTTTCTCGACAAAAAAAATTATTCATATCTGTATTCGTATCAGGGATACCAACCTGTTTTACTTCATGTCATATTGAAGATAATTGATATCTTGCACAACTAACATTTGAACAGAAGATCAGATCAGATTATGCAGCAGGCAGGAAAGCAGTGTAGGTAGGTGTGGCTGGACTAAAATGGCTAAAGTTACAGCAGAGATGTTAAATGACCAGGGCAGAATAAATAAAATAGGCTAGATCATGACAGGTATGTATGATATATTAAAAACAAAAACCCTAAACAAACAGGTTGTTGTTTGTGATGGGAAGTGTGCCAGTCAGCCATAACATTGAAAGCATTCACTAGTGAAATGAATGCCACTGATCATCTCATAATGCAAATACCTGCTGGGACACTTTTGATCATGACATTCAAGTGGATGTTAATTCGACACAAAGTGTCCACCTAAACACGCCAGACCAAGCACACTCCCCATGACAATCGTATTTTCTGATGACAGTGACCCCGCCCAGCAGGAAAGTGATGAAATATATATGTATATGTATCTGTATCTCCCTCTCTCTCTCTCTCACTCTCTCTCTCTCTCTCTGTCATACATATATATATATATATATATTAATAAGCAAAGATGCACAAAGCTGCAGTGAACAAACACATATTTGTATGCAGAGCTATTCCTGCCTGTGTTTCTATTTCAGGCAGTTTTGCCTTCATTGTTTCTAACGTTGATGCTAGAAGAGATATTGCGGAGACCCCCAAAGGATGTCAGCTACGCCACATGAAAACATAAACACAGACTTAGCACATCATTGAGAAAAGAAGCACAATGTAAGTTTGATTTTGTTTTTATTGTTTTTCATGAGGACTAGATAGCAGTGTGTGGACACCTTTGGAGAACACTTTCTAAACTATATATTGATAACACTTTCTGATAATAATAATGGTTAAATGTCTCTTCATGAGACTAAGAGTCTATTGGTTGAGACCATATACTGAGAGCCATTCTAGATTGAATTTATATTAAATACAGAAGTGGTTAGATTCATAATAGTTTTTCAAATCCTGTCATACTGTGTCTTGCAAACACAATAACCCCACCCCCCCTTCCCCAGTCCCTCTTCATCCCCGTTGGTGTCGATTTACGTGCATTATTACTTTTGTGTGACCTTTAAAGAAGCACTCAGAGATGGAGCAATAGAGCATTTTTTTTCTTTTTTACTACACAGACTGTCAACTTTTCAGACAACATGGAAATCCACTTTAGAAGTGCAAAGATGACCTGAACCTCTCTGTCCCTGAACTATGGGATGGAAGTAGAAGGAACATAAGTTTTATTGTTCGCCTAGACGTACCTGTAATGTCTACTTATTCTCAGTTTTCTTCCTAATCTTTCTAACTAGTAATTCAAAATAAATGAGTTAATAAGTAAGTAAGTAATAAGTAAGTAACCTAAGGAATAAGAAATCCCATCTATACCATAAGCTATTAGAATAACACGCATATTATATACCTGGTAGTTCCACAGAAACAGGTTAAAATATGTTTGGCATAGCTCATGTGTTATTAATACCTCTACCAAAATAAAACAGGAAATGAACAACCAAAACTCAGTTGCAATAACATGAGCAGAGATGTAAACACAGGAGGATGAAACAGAGGGAAACACTGAGGGGGATAAAAACTATAAATACAAACAGTTACAGTTAATTAAAACTAAAATCCAACCAGGACTAAAGGCTCTGGAAACCAAGTAAATCTAAATCTAAATCAACACCATAAAAGAACTAAGGCCCCAAAAAAATCAAGACATTGTCACGATATTCCTTCCTTCTCTACTTATTTAGTTCAGGGTCATGGGGAGGTGGGGTGAACCCTGGACAGGTTGCCAATTACAGGCTTTTGTGTCACAGTTTTTATATAATCAGATTTCTTGATAATGGTTTGGATTTTTGTATAAGGCATCCTTTGTTTTTGAGAACAGCAGGTTAGTCAGACACAGATGGTAGTGCTAAGGTGCTGAATGATAAATATCAGCTGGAGAATGCTGTTCTCTGTCTTTTGTGTGCACTGAAGACAACAGAAGTTGGAGGCTTTGAATGTGCCTCCCTCCACAGTCAAAGTGGACTATAGATGGCTTGCTTTCTGTTGTCACATGTGTGAGAGAAACAGTGGATACAAAACCGAATCCAGAGAGTTTCCAAGCTGTTTACCAAAGCACAAAATGATGTGTGAAACACTTCATCTCGCTCCATTTACTGCTCTACATGCCCATAGGCCACCTCAGCATTTCAAAGGGTGTGCTCCTGCACATGCACACCTATCCCCTTCTGAGTACTACAGAAGTGAATTTTACAAAGTACTTAATGTTTTGTATACACAGTTTAGAGAAAGGTTTGAGCTGAGGGGAATGCAAATGATCAAAATCTGGAATCTTGGCTACAAAAGCTCTAATCAAGCTCTAATCACACTGTCTGAAAATACACCAAATACAGTTTAAAACAAACAAAATTCCCTGTCTAGCAGTGAAAGTATGGGTACTCTTAAGGGGATTGGACCAGGAGACCGTGGCTTTTGATGAAACACTCCACAGATTGCTTCCTGTTGTTCTTGTGTCATTCTTTCAGCAGAAGCTGAAAAGGGTTTTAGCAATCTCTGAAGGCTAAAAGGACAAATGTAGTAGTATTGTGTCACAAACATGCTTTAATACAGTGTTGCTGTCTGTGACATACAAAAGGAGCGGCTAAACAAGTTTTGACATAAAAATAACCGCTTAATAATTTTGCAGAAAGAAAAATAAGGGTACCTTTAGTTGTTCTGAGCAGTGAATATGGCCAGACTAAGCTGAAGTGATTGGCCAGGGTACAAATAATTATGTATACATTTAAATATATTGACATATGATCAAGCTGCTTTGACTATGTGTTGCTTTCTCAGAACAGAATATTAAATACTTTATTTATACTGCTTTACATATAACCTTGAACTAAGTATAGGTTCAGTTTGTCTACTTTGTCCACTTGTCCAGTGTTACTGTTGTAAGTTTATATTTAAAGTTTAAACACTTGTAAATTAAAATATAAAAAACGGGAAAAATACAATTTAGTCTTGGAGTTCTGTAGTGCTCATACAATATTGTTACTACATGAAAAAATGTTGCATAGTTAGTAAAAAGTCAGAACGAAGTGCTTAGTATTTAAACGCATCGTAATTTTGTATGTTATGATGTGAAATTGTAGAACACCGAAACAGACATGATATTTTTCAAGGTTTATTACTAACCCCCTTCTGTCAGGTTGACAGAAGCTAACAGCTTAACAATTACCCAAAGGATGCAGCTGAGACAGTGACTGGGTAAACTAAGGACAGTTATCTCACTGTGTTTGATTGACCCAGGCAATGCTGAAGGCTAAACCCCAAAGAGCATCGTCAGAGACCTAAACACCATATTTCACAGAAGCTTTCTTTCCAGTCTGAAGGAACTTGACAGAGGGAATGAATGGAATCATTTTGCTCAAATTCAGATTTGAAAACCTACTCAAGAATACTCAAAGCTGCCAAAGTGGCCTCTGCAAGGTAGCAAATTAAGGATCCAAAACAAATCTGCTTTTGTAAATGAGATATTTTGGATGAACTTTTGAATACATTTTCAAACCTTTCTTAAAAGACATGTTTTCACTTTTCCAGTATGTTGTTGACTCCTGACTATCAAGCAAAAAAAAGTTACAGAATTTAAGTGATGATTCAGTTATTCATCTATTCTACTACACAGCCTGGTCTCAGAATGGATGTTTCCACATTTTTCTCCTGTATCAACATTCGCTTTTCACAGGTGAGCTCAGCTGTGCCATGCAGCAGTCAGATCAGGCCATCACTGCTTGTACATCCACAATGCATTTAAGTCTGCATTGATTGCTTGAATCATGGTGGGGTTTCACCTCAGCAGGAAGCCGGCGCCCTGCTGGCTCCATGTGATTGGTACTCAGTGGAGTCCGTTAGTGGTGGTACCGAGCAGGACTCCTGCAGACCCTATCAAACACACTTCTCCCTGCATCAATAGCCCACTGACCAGTTTTTCATCACATGCCAAATGTGAAGGCTGAGGTGTCAAATGAATACAAAGCCCTGCTTTGACAGAAGCTATAAATACGTGTATGTGTGGCAGCACAGCTGTAAGATCGTGCATGTCATTTGTCCAAAAAGGTGTTGCAGTTCTCCTCACTTAAAATAACAATGTTTTCAATATTTAATATTATGTCCTGGAGCCACTCATAAAAAAATACATTAAATATAAAAACTTCAGTATTTGCACACTACCCTGAAGCCTTCCATATTGTTGAGAATAATTTTTTAAACAATTTTTCTATGAATTTCAATTCACTCAACTGTACATGTATTTAGGAACATACTCTGAACCTTTGTTTGTCTGAAAACATCTCCTCAAATCTTGAAGCGGTGTATCCAGTAATTAGAAATAACAACAACAACAACAAAAATACGTTGTATGGCGAATTTGGGGAGCAAACACACAACAATGCCAGGTGATAAACTATATAGAGGCCAGACAGATGTTTTACAGATGCCCCCGATGGTAACAGTGTCTGGTGTGACACTGTGAGTTGATAATGCACCGAGATCACACTCTATGTGGGAGGAAGCACGAGTCCATTTCTGAATATAACCAGAAGGAAGACAGCTTGCATAGATGGTGCTCATTATTCTAAATACCCCTGTTTTTGTACGAGTGCCTGGTGAATGGTATGCAGTGAAACAGCAGTTAATTGTCAAGTTGTGAATCCACAGCAGGCATAGTTCCAGTCAATACTGTGCCTACAGCTCAACTTTCAACTGTCACTCCAACCTGTATAGGCCTTTCTTATCGCCTACAGTGTGATTCATTCATGTTTGCCTGACACAGATGTCTCTCCTTTTTCTGACACAGAGTGATCAGGAATGCGAGTGTACCCTTTTTGCACGATTACAGACCATAAATATGTCCCTAGACAAGGGAAGTACATTTGTTGACCAGAGACCCAGCGCCATACAACTAGCCTGCCCATGTATCCTAAAGCACACACCTAACTGCTGTTCCAATCATGTGACAGCAGAGCAGACAAGATAGTAGCCATTGATTTTTTCCCCTTGATACTGGCTGAAAGGAGCACCCTGACCTGATATAATTGCACTGGGTCTGTGCCTCAGAGGTTTTTAATATCATGAGCTAGCAGATAGGCTTTAGTGCTGAATGACTAATACGATACACACTATTCAGAGTCAAGTACCCCTGTAAACTGCATTCACACTTATTTGCCTCAAGGCAAACTTACATGTCTTAAATAGAAGTTTAGGTAGGTTTGTTTAAATGATATCTATCTATCTATCTATCTATCTATCTATCTATCTATCTATCTATCTATCTATCTATCTATCTATCTATCTATCTATCTATCTATCTATCTATCTATCTATCTATCTATCTATCTATCTATCCTTCAATTTATAAAAAGAGTTTGTTGGCTGCTTTAGGATCTTACTGTCTTAGTGGTTTTATACAGTCCCTTTTCCTCATTATTTAAAATTGATGTAAAAACAAATGGCACATTTAATCACACGCTTTTATGTATTTTTTTTTTTTTTAAACACCAGTGATTCTTTTCCCCCCACATTTCTTCACATCCAGATATTTTGGATAAGTGAGAAGAACGATGGCCTTAATGGCTTCACATGGGACCTTCAAATGAAATGTATGCTTATAATGTGCTTAGGGATTAAAATGGGCCAAAACAACACATACGCATTTCAGCACCTTCAGATAATGAGTAATTCAATCTGATAGGTAGATAAATGAGAATCAGAATACTTTATTCATCACTAGGGAAATTATGTAATAATAACTGATACAAAATACTGTTTAGCCAAGGCTAAACTCAATAGTTAGCGGCATTGTGGCATAGTACATTATAGTATAGTACCATGATCGATTGTTTTGTACTGTTGCAGAGCAGATTGTGGGATCCATGGTCACAGCTAGTTTAGGACCTGGGGAGAAGCAGAAGCATTACTGAAAAAAATTGCAATTGTAACCTATGGGAGAGTTTTGCAGAAGTAAAAATTGCGGTATAAGTTGTACAACTTCCAGCGAATCAAGCATTTAAAACCTTATATGTATGCAAGTCAGCAAACCTTTAAGCACTTTTTATCAGATTTGACCGGATATATATGCAGTTGTCATACCTCAATGACCATTGAAATGAAAGCTATTTTAGATAATGCTTTAATATAACTGCCCAAATAAGTGCAAAGATGTGTTTTAATATGCCTGCTGACTCACAGGAATTGGTTCTGGAAGCAAAGTGGGAGTCATAAGTTTGAATTTAAGCTGATGATGTTCTTTAGTATACTTATAGTCAGGGGTGCACATAAGTAGTCCGCAGGTGCGCATTCGCTGTCAAAATAAAAGACGCACACCAGATAAGAAGTTGCAACGCGCGTTTGCGTACATATAAAAGGCACTGTTTTTGCCTGCTAGAGTGGGATTTTCACGGCATATTCTGCACCACATCTCTGTGCGTTCATCATTTGTTTGAGGCCAGCTCACTTCCTGCAACCACTTTTCCGAGAATACGCGCTTCTTTTGCGGTTCGAACTCCTTCTGACATTTCTTTGGAGGTGGAGGAACACCAAAGTAATTGCTTAAAGGAGCTTGCTTTTTCGACATCTTTAAGAGTTCTAAACAAATGTCTTTCCTCCTCCAGAAAATCTTATGTACGCAAACACGCGTTGCAACTTCTTATCTGGTGCGCATCTTTTATTTTGACAGTGAATGCACACCTGCGGACCACTTATGTGCACCCCTGCTTATAGTGGCAAGGAGTTACAAAAAGAAAAAGTAGCCTTTGTGGGCCATGAAGCATGGATTTATACACTTCAGAATATCACTGGCTAAATCAAAAGAGCAGTAAACCTTGGAGCAGAAGCAGCAGGACACAGCATGTCCATAAAGAAAACAAATCTACTTTAGCTCGCAAGAGAAAATATTATGTGATTTATTTCTAAGTGGGTCATTTCCCCGCACTGTATTGCTACAATGGGACTGCCAACCACCTGCCAAATCCCACAGCCCTATAACCATTATTTTGGATGTATGTGGGAAATATGTGGGCACCAATTCTGAGCCTAAACCTATGTTCTTGCTGTGATTTGTATAAAACTTCAAAGAAGCTGCTTTACATATGCATTATTCAGCTGGTGCTCCCTGTCCATTTTTGTCAAATACTCTCCTTTTCAATCCAAATTTTCAAAATTTAAGGATTCCTTTTATATTTATATTTTAAATTCATAAAACACACCTACACTGCCAAAAACAAGATTGCTATAATCTCTTTTGGTAATCACACATTTTTGTATACACTTCTGAGAGATACTTAACACATGATGAAAGGATGAAAGTACTAGCAATGAAGGAGATTAGAGACACTGCAATTTCATGAAATACATTAATTTATTCATAAAGCAGCTATGGTGGTTTATGGGTTTGTTTGTTTGTTTTTTCATTTTTGCTTGCAAGAAAATAGATAGATATACTTACAGTGCATTTAGTGATATGTCTAAAACAGAATATCTGTTTTGTTTTTCTTTCACTTTAAAAAAAACACAGCTCTTGGCAGCAACTTTGTTGATCAACGGCAACGGGTCTCTTAAGGACTTCTTTAGCATTTCATGGAAGGCATTGTGAGCCAATTTTTAGAGTTTAGTCTTTTCTTCTTAACAAAGACAGAATGAAGCAAAAGGAAAATCGTGAACATTTTTCAGTGAAAACACTGGCATGAAGTAGACCAGAACATTCATAGTATATCACTATATTTGAGTGAATGACTGTATATAACAGATGCTCTGAAAGAAGACCTTGCGTTTCTCTTGCATTAGCCTTGGCAAGTCAGTGTTTTGTCAGTAAAAGTTAAATTGAGGTAAAATGTCTCTATCTGACTTCACAGTCATAGAACATGGATATTGCAACCAGGGAATTTAAAAAATTATCAAATGCCAAATCATTGAGGGAAATTTAAGAAAGAGCAAAGGTCTCAAAATAGAAACCATTTTGTTTCTCATGCTGAGCTTATTACAAATTGGGAATATGCGCAAAAATGGGAATATTTGCAAACCAATACACCAAATGGGCAAAAGTACTGGACAACATATCCATTGCACCTATGGGAGGTGCATGCTTTGTAACTTTATGTCATCTGCCACTCATTCAATGATTTGCAGCATTTCCTAAACACTTCCCTTTTTTTCCCCTAAAAGATCACTTACAGCTGATTGTGGAATATTATAAATTTCATGAAGTGAATTGTTGCAAGTTGATAATCTCAAGTTCAATGACCTCTTTAGAACAACTCATCCATGCTTTTTGTACCACTTATTTGGGTTCGGGTCATGGGGGCAGCAGTCTGAGCAGAGAAGTACTGACTTTCCTCACTCTGGGGACCTCTTACAGCTCGGGGGGGGGGCTCCTAGTCACATAACTGAACCACCTCTGCTATATCTCCTTTCAATGTGGAGGAGCAGCTGCTCTACTCTGAGTCTGTTTTGAATGACTGAGCTCCTCACGTGATCTCCAAGGGAGAGTGTGGCCACCTTTCCTTAGTGCAGTAGAGGAGTTTGAGAGTTCCATTGTTCCCAGGAGCAAAGTTGTTTAGGGCAATTTGTCCCTGGTAGGGTTCACTGCACTCTAGGGTCAACGGAGTCTTACCTTGGAGCCAGGCCTGTATGAACACAAACCTGACAACGTATAACAAATATGAAAACCACTTTAGAAACATATACAAGATGAAATGGAGGTTACAATGGTACAAGTCTGACTGCTCATTTCAAGACTGAAGTTCAGGCTCTGGTTGCTGGGCTAAGGGTCAATATACACTCAGCTTTAACTTTGTGTTCTTGTTAGTTTTGTGTTAGCATGCTGTCTGTGCAGATGCTTGCAAAGAGTTGTGTTAACAGTATAGTTTTGTAGGTGTTTTTGTCCTGGACAAGGTTTACACTTTACCGCCACACTCTTGTCCTTTTGTGCAACAAAATAAATGTAATGTCCATATCCCCACTCCTCAAAAGCTGTAGACCAATTCACAGTTTTCCTCCTCTTAACACATAAACTGGAATCAGTTGTAGCAAGTGCAAGAAAAAAAAAAACATGTTTGTTTGATTGTCTTTTTTCTTTCTGTCCACCCCAACTGCAGGTCACTGAAAAACCTTTGTAATGCAAATAATTACATAATTGTTTCTGCACTGTAATTGCGGAATGTACAGTAACAAATTGCTTTATTGCATTATTAAAAATGTATTGTAATTACAGCAGAGTAATGTGTTACTTCCAGCACTGCTCTGAACAAAACTGACTTCATGACACAATCTTGCCAGTTACTGTAGGTATTTAGTTTTCCACTTTTTCAAAATGTTTGCAACCTTTGCATAAGAGCTGCTTCTGTGTCTTTAGTAGCATCCATAAGGTTTGTGCCTTTAACACATTTTTTGTTGCTTGTGTTTACTTTTACACTCTAAGACAAAAACAGCAAAACAAAACAACAACAACAAAAAAAACACATGCTGTGCACTACTTCCAATGGCCTACTGGTCAGAGGAGCTACAGCCTCACTTTAGCATCGCTTGGGTGCCTCCCCCCTCCCCTCCTATGCCTACTTGCACCCATATTGTGTTTAACGACCTGGGCCCAAGCACACTTCAGTTTGTCTCGGCAGCTGAACTACTCTCTCTTTCATGCTCTCTCTTTTACACAGACAGACATAGCTCTCTTGTGGGCACAATGAGGTTCATGGTTGTATTTTTGTGTGTGTGTGTGTGTGTGTGTGTGTGGGTGTGTGTGGGTGTGTGGGTGTGTGGGTGGGTGGGGGGGTCATAAGGGTCATTTTGAGAAGTGGCTAGACATCATCTACTCACATCTTTGATAGATTAATTAATCATTTAACATGGAAACTTTCACACAGGCAGCTGTCATTGAGGAAGAGTTGGACTTTCATGCTCGGGTGTGAGAGATTCCACCTAAAGTCAGGCCCAGCTCTCCAAGCTTACTTGAGCATGGCACACTTAATCATATTGTGCATATACATTTTAATAGTATGGCCTTTAATGGTATTCTTTCTTACTGAGTGATGCATACTTGTACTTATATAGAATTACAGACCAAACAAATGACACACAAACAAACAAGTCATAAGCTGAAGAAGTGTCATTGACCTCACTAATTTAATCTTTGATATCTAATACCTCACATATGTTTCTGCCTTTTATCTATATTCAGATTTTTTTGTATGTTTGTTTTTTTGATTATCTATAAACGTGATCAACTGCAGAGACTGCAGATGAAAATTAGTCCGTATGTCATATTTGCATGAGTAATTCAAATGCTGATGTTGAATAATATTACTCTATTTTTAACAAATAGAAACATAAGGATCTTGGCATGATGTGTAGCGATCACTCTGCTTAAACAAACTACACTTTAGAAGTCAGAGTGCTTGGCATGGATCACCTAGTGTGACCCCACCTTTAAACAACAATCAGCAGAACACAAAGACATGCTACACACTCCTGCTCTTTGTTTTGCGTCTCCTCCTAGGGGCATGACTTCCAGTACACCACAGCTAATAAAGAAAAGTGAGTACTCAAGCAACATAAAACACCTGTGCCAATTTAACTCCCTCTGTCTGGCCTAGTTGCCTGAATTACTCCCATTACATCTCCCTCTTTAACTGAGTTCTAACCATGCTCTGCTTCCATGTATGTATTCTTCATAATGCCCATACTGCATCAGTGATTCATTATTATTCACAGCATTAAATATTGAATACAGTATGCATATTACTATGGAATACTGGTGGTGAATAAATAATCCTAATGTTATCACTGTTGATTACAGCACTGCTTATATGGGCTCAACAAGATAACTTACTTTTGCAAAGTTTTAATTCTTTGTGAAAGCAGCATTGGTGATTATGATGATACTGGGAGTATGAATGTTATGCAAAAAGTAAACACTATGTGTCATTACTGATCCCTAGTGCTCCAAGCAGGTTAAGATAAAGACATGAATGCTGATGGTATTCAAGTGATCGCCTTCGGATCTGAACACATCAGAAGACTAGTGGCTTGATTTCTAATTAAATGTTTTAGTTGAGCAGCTTCCACCACTGCATCTCGGGATACACACTGACATATTTACCATGCCATGTAGGAATATTTGTGCCCCTGGCAGCTTGGCTTTTCAGCAGCAGTGTTGTATAGAGGATGCTGCCTGCTCTGTGAGGGTATTTATGCAGCTTCTAGTCACTACCATGTTTTTATATTATATATATATGACTCTCAAGTGAGCATGAACCTCCAGCCTTTACTCTATGTTCAGCTCAAAATTTAACTTTGATACCATGACCATTATGATCCCATATTCTAGTATTACTTTTCATAGTTTTCTAAAACTTGATTTTGAACTTTTAGTTTGGAAAATTAACTGCTTTTTCTATAAAGCTGATGGGGGAAAAAGAATTACATTGCAACATGACCATGTTCTTAAAAAATCTTATCTCTTCAAAAGCCGTGCTGCCTTGCAGTGTTGATAAGCTTGCATGTTTTTCCTGTTTCTCATTGCAGTACCCAAGTGTGTCTGAAAAGAACACACAAAAGGATTTTCATAATTTTGATATTCTGAAGATTTTTATCTCCTGCTCTGCCTATTATACAGTCTGAATAACAGCCTATAGCTGTTTAACAAAATTAGATATTTAAATCACTTTTTCATATCTGGGATATTCTTGGCTCTTACTGCTTCTAATTCTGATTATACATGCTTTCTGGTACTTCAGCTCTACTGTTTCAAAACACCACCAAGAAAACTATCAAAACAGTTTTGGTGATGTAAGTTTAATCTCTCAGCATTATTCATATACAACACTTTGGCTCTATTTCTGTGTAAAAACAATAAACAAATTATTCTTTGTGATTAGACTTTAAAACACATTTTAATTAAAGGAAACCTTTCTTTGATATCATATGACACGTCTGCGTGACAATGTTACAAGTTATTAATTTTTTTGCTCCTTTTGCTGTTATGCAAATGATCTTTCATCTGACAACTGCAATTAAGGCAAAGTTGTTGTAAAAGACAGAAAATTTAGCAGCCTTGCTGGTGAACTAAGACGACATTCATGTCAGCCCAGTTCTTCACAGCGAAAATGTGTTAGCGCAGATGTGACAAGTTTCATTAATAACTTTCTTACTACACCACATACATTTCCATTGCATGCTTGAAACACCTAAAAAAGCTCACTTATTTATCATAACTGTTAAAAACACTCGAATGGACTGAGTACTCTGGACAGCAACATTAGAATGAAAATGCAGTGTAAGTGCAGACTCGGGTCTTTCCAGTTACTTTGAAACTGAATTCCTTGTTAAAAAAAATGAGAACAGATACAAGTGGAGGAGTTTCCACACCTTCACTGAATCAAAGTTACAAATTCATACATGACATTTGAAGCATTTCAGATACAATGACAACATTCTCACATCATCTGGTACCCAATAAAAAGAAAAAGAGACGATTCAAACAGCTTGGTTAAGGTCGAGGAAAGACTGTGATTATGTCAAATGGCAACAGTTATTAAGCACAAGGATAAAGGTCTAAAGGCCAAAGGCTCTGTCATGTCCTTACAGATTACAGACCCAATGAGCTAAATTTTCAAGTTTTGATTTTGGTCTATTTTTAAATGCCAGTCAATTACAGGATCATGCATTTATTTGGGGGGTTCCACAATAGGTTTATGTGCTTTAATGTTAATGCAATTTTGTCTCATGTGTGTTTATTAAGGCCCCAATCCTGGAAAGCTCAGCATGCTCTGGTTGGTCGATCGGAATGCAAAATGTGAGGCAGCACATTAATCTAAAAAGGGCTTTGTTTGTTTTGTTTCATTTTTGCTCATTGTCTGACAAGATAAATAGAAAAAAATGTAAATGAGAACAGCGTTATGGGAATTACTCTGAATAAAATCTAGCACACATGAGCACTGAGAATACGTAAAGGTAAGTAATCCGCAGGGTCCTTAAGTTACTTAGATGCTGAGTGCGTGAAGACCCTTCAGTTCACTCTTGCAGCCAACAACAATGCATTTGTGGTACATTTCTCACACCAGAGGCATTTTTACAGTGAGCAATGGTGGACTGTGAGGCTGTTTGTGGATTTAGTTGATGCAGCTTTTCCTTCCATTTTGAGGGTGTGCCAGCACTTTCTGTGAGAAATAATAACTCCCAGTTGCCTGGAATTTGGCCTTTTTTAACTTGACAAACCTTTAACATGGACAAAATGGGGGTTCATATTATTGTTGGGTTTTCTCTGTATGTATTATTGTAGGGTCTACCTTACAATACAACGCGCCTTGAGGCGACTGTTCTTGTGATTTGGTGCTGTATAAATAACATTTATGAATTGACAAAATACACTGAAAACAAAAACAATCAAACTGAGATACTTTAGCCGATTACAAAACTAAACACCAGGATACGGTTAGATACAGTCATGGTCAGAAGTTTACATACACTCAACATTGGCATGAATGTCATGGTAATTTGGGACTTTTAATGATTTAGCTGAACTTTTGTTGTGGTGATTATACTGCAGTCACATTTAATCAGTTCCAAAAACCTACAGGTAATTACAGGTGCCATAGGGGCATTGCTTGGGATAGTTTCTCTCTGTTCCAAATTATTCTTCCTGCAGGCACTCTCCTCCCATGTGGCCAGAGCCTTGGGACTTCTCGCTCTTTAACCAGACACACCTGATCATTGTCTCCTTCATCAGCATCAGTATAAAGGGACCAGCATAACCATCCAGCCTCCACCAGATAGCATGCCTGTCATCAGTGGAAACAGGCCAAAATCTGTTCTCTGTGAGCTTCGACGTGTTTCCTTGTGCTTATATGTTTTTTCTTTGTTCCTAGTTCTCCCCCTGTCGACTGAAGAGTCTGAAGATGTTCGGTGCCAACTCTTCTCTAGTCTCAATGGTGGAACTCCATTTTTCAGGGAAGTGTCAGAAGAATCTTTAACAAAACATTTAAGACCACAGAGTCTCAGAATCGTGTTTTCAATAAATGTACTTGCAGCAAGGAGTCATATAGAGTACAGCAGTGTATAGAGTAGGACTACAGCATGCAAAGTCTTGGCTTTATTTATAGTGGGGTTCATCCTGAGTTTACAAGTACTTAATGTATGGAACCTTCCACTGCCCACGCTGACATGCTAAGACCGGTGGTCTTATCTTTATTACCCCAGCTATCCTGCTTTCAGTTCGTTTTCTTTTCAACAGCCTTTTTCCTGTTTCACAGATCCCCTTCCAAGTACCCCAATAATTAACTGCTCTCCTGCAGACATAAGTTGAGATATGGTTTAACAAAATTTCCCATCAGGAGCGTTCCCTTTTTGGCCCTGGAAGGAAACCTCCCTGAGTGGTCTCTCGCTCCTACTTTAATTAACCTGCCCCTGCTCGAGTCAAACAAAGATTTTGAAACATTTATCCTGTGTCTTGCTTGGTTCTGCTTCTGTGAGTCCATCTTAGTTATTTGGCCACACGACCGTGACAACGGGCTCAAATACGCTGAGTTAAATCTTTTATAAGTGGTGCTGAGGGTTCTACAATGTCTTTTAACTTGACAGCCAAGGCCTCTTAACTTCTTGTTGGTGATGATGATGATTACCTACAACTTGTAGTCTCTGTTTGCTAGAATAAAAAGGATTTGTTTGACTGTAGTCATCGGATTAACCAATACAGGGCATACCAATTCAGAACATTTGGGAAATCCAAGGAGAGAGATCTAAGAAGGAAAACTGTAGATTTAACCAAAATGGAAAGACCTCTTGAAGCCATTTCTAAAGAACTGCAGATTCCAAGATCATCAGTTCATACACTTGTATGTAAGTGCACGTTACTCAGATGTGTCACCACTTTGCCAAGATGTAGAAGAACACCTAAACTGTCACTCTTAGATGAGAGGAAAGTAGGATGTTCAGAAAACCACCAAGGAAAAATGACCTGAAAAATGCTGGAACACCAGCATCACGGTGAAGAGAGTTTTTAATGGCTAGGGACCAAAAGAGTGCCAATCAAGTAAGAAACAGCTGCTCCATATTGAACCTGTTCAAGCTTTAGAGCTGAAATTTGCAGCTGTCCATATGGACAAGCCAAATATTTTCTGGGGGAAGGTTTTTTGGTCAGATAAGACAAAGATTGAGCTTTTTGGCCACAATGAAAATAGATATGTTTGGAGATGTTTGGAACCTTCCCAAAGCCAAAAATTTCAGCATTAGTGGGGGCGTACTTATCACTTGCCACACTCATTTTGGATTCAAATCATTAAAATGTTTGCTGTGCAATAATTCCACTGTGGAAAAAGAATAGTTTAAAGAAATAATTAAAAGCCAGTTAGTTGTAATGTACAGCACTTTGTGTCAGCTGCGGTTGTTTTTAAAGTGCTTTATAAACAAAGATGATGATGATGATGATGAAAAGCCCAAAACTACCATGGCGTTCATGCCCGTAGTGAGTGTATTTAAGAAACCACAACTCTAAATATAAATACTATGGAGGTTATTGTTATTAAGAGGGCATGATTTATTCATTTTTCTGTAACTGAACTTAAGCATTATTCCTGTTTACGGAACTTAAATCATCCACCACTCTGACCTCCACACTCTTATTTTTTCATCTTCCCACACAGTAAATTACTACTTTCTGTATTTGCACAGAATGTTGGCAGTGCACTGCTCACATGAAAATTGTGAGGCGAAAACTTGTTCAAATTTAACACGGGCTTAACTAAAAAAAACAAAAACAAACTGGATGCATCTTCTCATTTTATATACATTTGAATAAAATTATTGATTTACACTGGCAACTGCAACCCTTCATGTATTCTTGAGAGCCACTAATATGCAATATTTCATATATTTTATGAATGCACAACTTTTGAAAGCATGGTTAATTTTTTTTAAAGCTGTATTTCAAAAATATAAAACTCATCTTATAAGTCAAAAATGAATTGGCAAAATTAAAAAGATTAGAAGACCACATAGCAGACAGGGCTGGCCCGGATCTGGCGTAGATGGCACTGCCATATCTGGCCCGATTGTGGTTTGGTTTATGTGGCCCAGGCTCATAGAAAAGAGGTATGGCCCGGATCCAGCATCAAGCTGGCACTTCTGACTGACTGGTGTCATGGCGGGGTGTATGTCAACTAGATGTGGGCCAGGTCTGGCAATGATGGCACTATTTATGTTCCTATTTTCCTATTTTCGTTAGAACACCCATTGCCATGTTGCAATACTATACTGCTATGGTAGCCAACGTTTCAAATGCAGGTTTGACAGGTTTGTGAGTGTACACTTTCTCCAAAACCTAGTGAGGATTTACTCATGTTTACCACTGGGTGGCTGTAGCTCAGGCGGTAGAGTAGGGTATCTACTGATCGGAAGATTAGTGGTTAGATCCGTGGCTCCTCCAGTCTGCATGTCAAGAGTATGAATGTAGTTAGAAAGCACTCAGTTTAAAGAAAGTTCGTGATTGGGTGGCATGTTGTATAGAGCACTTTGATTAATCTGCGCGAGTAGAAAAGCGCTATATAAGAATCACTCCATTCACTGTCTGAACACAGTTTTGTCATGTTACTTTTTCACTATTATGTTCCAGCACATGTTGTTATTAAATGGCTTGATTAAGGTACATATTAGGCTGAGATCTGGGGCCAGAGCTGAAACTGTTCTGAGTCAGCACAGGGCCAGCAGTGTGTCTGCAACTGGCCCGTGGCTGCACACAACTTACACATGGCCCACATACCACAAAGAATGACGGCCCTTTGGTGGCCCAGATCAGGTTTGCCAGAGGTAGTCCACACATGGGGACTACGATTTATGAACAGAGCTGGACAGAACTCCAGAAATATGGACAAATCAAAAGACAATAATAACTCGTAAGAATGTTAGTTATGCATATTTGTAAGTACAATGTAAAATTGCAACACAATAAATTAAAAGCAATGAAATTATATATAAATGTGTTATATTGCACATTTTATATATCTACTGAAGTAACTGCTAACCAGCTATCACTTACCATGCACGTGTGATGAATCATTTTGTAACCCAACGCTAGGATAATAAATTTGTTCAGCCTCTATTCTGCACTCAACATTGCCAGAGAGACGTTGCCCATGGAGTTTTCTTTTATTCTGTCCAAATAAGGTTTCCTAAAGTTTTGATGACTGAGTGACAACTTAGCGAGCCAGTATATGATCACAGAATGCATGAATGAGAGGGAAACAGATGTAACAGTGAAGTTGGAAAGAGCAGAGGTTGTGATGGGGGATGATTTTAAAAGCCTCAGGTTAACCATTCAATAGAATGGAGAGAGATGTGAAGAAGAGAGTGTAAGCAAGGTGGGGTGGGTGGAGACGATTGTCAGGGGTGATTTCTGACAGAAAGATAGCAGCAAGAGTGAAATGGAAGGTTTATATGGCAGTAGTGAGACCTGCCATGTATGGTCTGGAAACAGTGGCATTAAAAAACAAAAACTACAACAACAAAAAACAAGAGACCGAGCAGGAGGTGGCAGAGCTGAAGATGTTAAAATTTTCATTTGGTGAAACTCTTGGCAAGTGATCATTGGAGATCACAATTATCTGGATAGCCAGCCAGCTAGAGTTAGTACCACTGATTCTGGCATACCATGTAATGCTAATGGCATCAGGAGATGACGTGGTCTGCAGGTCTGATTGCTGCAGCATGTTGAAATGATAATTCAGGTTAGTTGTTGCATCATTTTTATTATGTAGCAGCAAAAATAAATAATAGTGGGCTAAAAAAGTTCAAACTAGCACCAGCAGTCTGTAATAGAACAATAGTAAGCCCTGCTGGAGTAACATATTCTGCATAGTATGCCTTCAGAGGGATCCAGTGATCCAGCAGAAGAGAAATGTCTCATTTTCCAGGACCTTTTAAAGTAATATCTGGAAAACTATACCACAGCAGAGGTGAAAACAATATTTATAGATGTTCTCTGCAATGGTTGGCCTCTACTTAGAAATGAGGTGAGGTGACATATTTGCTGCTTGTTTGCCTGAGAAGTCCAGTGACTCATATGTAAACTGTTCCCTGGAGGAATTCTGCATATAATCTCTTGGAGGGGTTAACCTTTTCACCCAAGTGTAACTGTTTATAAAAGGAAAATAATATTCAGTGCCCTGGAGTAGAACAGAAGTTATATGAAATCCCATTTGGATGCAATAATGGTGTTTTTTTTTTTTAAGTTAATGTAGATTTGTTGCTCCTGAGGTTTTAATGCCTTCATTAATCTAAGTCACTTCAGTCACTGAATTTACTTTTCAAAGGCCACATCTATCTTTTATGTCCTGTCTATGCTCAAAACTGCATTCTGTTTGATGGCTAATAAGGAGCAACCTTCATAGTTGCAAAAACAAGTCTCTATACAGACTTCCTTTCAGAAAGTGAACTGACTGATCACTTTGTCTCTGACCTCAGTAAAAACTTTCCCCAGTAAATCTACTGAATCAACTGAATTCAAATTATGTCATTTAAAAAACTAAAAACAGTCAAATAGATGGTAAATCAGGGCATACATTAGGGTGGACACATTTTGTAACTCACAAGTTACAAATATATATTTCCCTCTATGTTTCTTAGTCAGATACACTAATTTTTTGTTAAACGAAGTTTCAAAACACTAAGACAGCACTTGGCAAAATGTTCATCTCAGTGCTTTAAAAATGGACTTCACTCATCAATAAGTGACGTCTGTGGCTTTGGCCATCATTTATATACAGTTTGTGTTTGTTAATTGTGAAAAATTATCAGCATATAAGAGAAATGTTGGTAAAATAAAATAGGAGAGAGTTGGCAAGTTCAGTGACTCTAGTTGGTGTTATATGTCCCTGAGTTGGTCTAGGGGTAAGGAAGTAACAGTGCACAGGGTGGAGAATTATGAGGAACTGTTTGGTTCTGATTGAAATTGTTTATTTCAAACTGAATCAAACAGTTGTTTTGTGGGAAGCATCAATCAACATCAGGGAGAGTTGAGGCCAACACAACAAAACAAAAACACCATCAACTCACTAAATGTGACAAACGTAGTCACAAACATGTAACTCAACTCTTTACCATCTCAAGGAAAATCAGCAGAAAATAGTGGTATCAATCTAAAACGGTAGCTCTCCTCTGCAAGTTTTCTCAGACAAAAGTAACACCAAAAAATGAAACAAAGGATGACTAAAACTAAAAGCAACAAGCAAAACAAGAAGACAACATATCATAAAGCAAAGCCTAACAGAGAGGTCTTAAAAAAGTAAATTAAAATGGTTAAAGGCAAAATGCAACTTCAAACAGTTTATATTAGCTCTGGAGGATACTCATTGGTCTGCAAAGGCTCAAAGCTAAGTCACTTACATGAAAGACAGGAACACCAGGAGCCAATAAGAGAAAAAAAGGAAGAAATACAGTGACCTAGACCCTTAAGCAGCACAGTTCATATTAACCCTTTCCATTTTTTAGACTGTGACATCCAGACTATGCAAAGTAGGCTAACTCAGCTCTATATACATTGCATTGACTGCTTGCTTTGGAAGATTCTGAAAATTAATTATTTTCTATATAATAGATAGATAGATAGATAGATAGATAGATAGATAGATAGATAGATAGATAGAAAGAAGCTGTCAAAGCATCATTTTTTCTATGAGAATGTTTTACAATTGACTTTCTGCTTATCATCCGCGATAGCTGTAACTCTAAACTGTTTGACAGATTTTTGGTTTATTTCTGCAGGAAAAGCACCAGGAAATGCTATTAACTGATTTTTTTAAGGATCATTACTTCTTCAGTCACTACAAAACACATTACAGGAGCTATCAAAAACTTTTTAGAAAAGAATGAAACAATTAAAGTTGTCTGCCTCATTGTGATTCACTTAGAACTGTTCATGCAGGTGTCTTCACTAACACATTGTGACTACAGCACTCTCACAGTGTAAAAAGCAGATCAATTACCCATCTAAACTGCAGAACAAAGGTGGTGGCGGCAGCGGAGGTGGCAGTGGCGACAACAACGACAATGATAACGACAATAACGACAACAAAGCTTTATTTTTGTAGCTGTTTTTATACTTTTCAAAACATACTTACAAAATCCTTTACAGAGTGCAATAAAAGATCAAAATCTAAAATCAAAAACAGAAGTATGCACAGTTAAAATACCAACAAGAAATAAAAACGAGGCATACTGTAAAACCAAAACAGTGAGAATAATATCACAGGTGAGACAAATAAATAAAATAGAAATAAACAGATTTGTTAAAAATGAAGATAAAGACATAAATAAAGAAATAGTAGAAGTGGAATGAAAACTGTTTTATCGCAAAAAGTTAAGTGAGAGTAGATTGTGAGTCCCTTATTCTTCTGGGAAGATCCACAGCTGTGAGGCTCTAACAGAATACCCCCACTTTCCTTTGTAATGATGCAGGTTGGTACTACTACTACTACTAATAATAATAATAATAATGATAATAACACACGAGATAATCTATTGATTTGATATATAGGTTAAAGCAAAGCTTGGAATCTCAGATACTTCTCCCCCCATGGTTTTCTCAGGTTAGGGGGCTTAATAGAAGAACCTGCATCCATCTATCCTTTTCTACTTATCGCAGGTACACTCTGGAGAGATCACCAGCCTATCGCAGGGCTAACACAGACAATCATTCACACCTATGGACAATTTAGATTGACCAATTAACCAAACCCCACTAACTGCATGTCTTTGGATTGTGGGAAGCCAGAGTACCCAGAGATAACCATGCAAACACAGGGAGAATATGCAAACTCCACACAGAAAGGCCCTGGCCACTTTGAACTCAGGACCTTCTTGCTGTGAGGTACGACAGCCAGCATTTGACATAAGAGAGATAAGCCATAAGATTTGACTTTGCCTTTATGTTACAATCTGTCAGTGGAACATAAAGTTACATATCATCTGCATAACTGTGGAAAATAACTCTGATCCAATAGAAGACAGAGAGAAAATAAACTGACCTGATCATCAGAGAATGATTATGTTAAAAGATTTGCTGAGACCCAGGCTTCCGAAAATGTTTTCTTCCAATGTTTACAATGTACTATAGGCGCAACAAGCCATGGCTTGGACTCTTTATAGAATACTGCAGCCAGTGCAGCAGGTAAACTAAACTATTTATTTTGTTGTTTTTTATTTTACAAATGCAACACTGATAAAATTATATATTGAAATTGTCATTACTATTATTTTTCATGACATTTCCCTCACCACAGCAAGGCTGTGTGCTTTCTCTTCCGTCTGCCTCCAGCAATTTGCCATGCAGTTTTATGCTAACAGTATTTCTTAAATAAAAGGCCAATTCTTTCAACACTACAACTGGCCTGAACAATAGAGAGCTCTGAGCACCATAAGCAGTTAAGAAAATACACTGAAAAAGAAAAAGGCCCACCCTGTGCACTTAAGAGAAAAAAAAAAAATCAGCACATTTTTTGATACCATACTTACTTTGCATTCAAATTAATAGAAATAAATTTGAATTTGGTCTCAATTTTTTTTTTTTTTAAAAAGATAGGTTTTATTCTCACCAATCAAATCTGACTTGAACATAATTTAAATGGCCTTTATTGCAAATGAGCATGGTTCCAATGAGCACTACTCAGAGGTCCTTCAGAAGGCCATTAAAGCTCTGTGCTCATTTATACTACATAATGATTGAAAGTGCGATAGGTACTATATCAGAAATGTTTGCCACATTTCCAGGATTCTCAGGCTATTGCTATCAATCATGGATGACATTTTCTGTTGTATATTAATGCGCTGAAGTTTCATTACTGGGTTCCCCGCGGTGATTGATGCAGCACATTGTCCCCATATCCCCCTCATCACTGTCCTTTTTTTTTTTTTTTTTTTTTTTTTTAACCTGTCCCGTTTGGTTCTTTTGCCATCAGAATTATTGTCTAAAGGCGAAGAAAGATGCCCAACGGATTTACTTTACCAAATGGACCATCCCAGCCTTGCCGTAATGGTCCATTTGATTCACCTTTTATTGTTTATTTTATTTTCACTTGCTGAATACGGGACAGACTTGACTGGTGGAAAGAAAAGGGGAGAAAGAAAGAGGGAAAGAAAAACAGCTGAGAAGAGGGACGGGGGTGAAGGGCAAAAACCAAAAACCAACAGAATAAGCAGACAAAAAATACATATATCGATCACCTGGATCACCTGTTAAGAAAAAAAGAAAGCAAGCAGAAGAAAACGAGAGTAATAAACAACATCACAATGATATATGGGAATATGACAGTAAATACTAAATATTAAACATTATTGTGCAGCACGTGAGATCGACAGCGCACAGTGTGCTTTGAGGTAGGAGCCAAAAAGGGTGTAGTTTGTGTGTGTGATCACCCGTGTGTGCACCTGTGAGCATGAAACGCGCTTGTTTTTAAAAAGTTCCTTCATGTAATGATCTGCTAGAGGGTGTGGGGGCCACTGCCCCATCCTCCAGGGCATGAAGCAGGTATGGAGGAGATCAAAACTCCAGACATCCAGAGGCCCCCAGAACACAAGAGACCAAGGAAGACCAACAGAGGGGCAGCCGCGCCACTATCCCAGAAAGAGCTGAGGAGAGTCCCAGATGAGGGGTCACTCAGCAGCCGCGGAGCAGAAGCCGGGGGGGGTTGCAGTGACGTGCCCGTGAGCTCCGCCGGCAGCCAGCTGTGCCTGAGTGACCGAGCCCGGGCCGAGAGGCCGAGGCACCCCATCCCCGGCGTGGCCCGAGCGAGCCCCAGGCTCCAGGCCCCGATAAGCAGCCGCCAAGGAGTGAGCCGGTGGGTACCTGGGCGCCCACCCCCGGACACAAAGAACCACCAACGCACCGATGTCTGAGGGCGTCTGCCACCGGCAGGGGAAGTGGTGGGGGGAGATGGGCCTCCAAACCTTGGAGGGCCTGAGATGTCCCCAGAGAGGTGGCGTCTGATACCCAACCTGACATATAGACACAGACAAACAGGCACACACAGATACAAACATCTATTCCCACCCTCATGCTCTCATATACAATTACTCAACACTCACCCAACATGGAGACAGACATAGAGAGACACTGTACACACAATCACACTCCCCAAGCGTACTCTAAGCCCCGGGTCTAGGTACCCTTGCCCTGGAGGGGAAACTGCGCCCAGACCCAGGTGATGTTACCCTTTTCCCTGTGGTGGGGAGAAGCAGACTGCCCCGACTCCGCAGCAGCAGGGAGGCCCCACATTCCAGACCCCAGTCGGACGGCCAACTCCTCCTCCTAGCCCCCCCCGCTCCAGCAGGCCGCAGAGAACGGGGGTGTAGGAAGACTCCAAACCTCCCTCCACCCGCTCATATGTAGTGTTGATGTATGTGTGTTCTAAGGTGCATTTAAAACCCAGGAGGGCATGGAGCTACCTGCCAGAGCAGCAGGTAAGCGTATAGCCCCTCCTGCTAGCCCTCAATGTCTACGTGTATTTAAAATTGAGAGGTGGGCAACGACGCCAGGGGTGAGGTGTATACCCTGATGGTAATTTGGAATCCGTGTAGCGTGCCCACCCCCAAGATCCTATATGTATGTGTAATGAGAGTGTGAGTAATGTGAATGTCTAAGTTGTGGGATAAAATTGAGGCAGAGGCAGCCAGAAGGGGACAGAGGGGGGGGATGTCTCCTCTGCACCCTGGTGACACACCCCTACCCCAAGGCCCTGCATGTGTGGGTGATTGTGGTGGAGCGGGAAGAGGAGGCAGCTGGAGATGGGAGGGAAGGAAGGAGGGCAGTGACCCCTCCCTGGGGCCAGCTCCCCGCTGACCCCAGTAGGCACCCCATACTCTGCAACCCGCCAGGAAAAGGGGGCCCAGGCCCATCCGGACCGGGGCCCAGTGCAGCAACGCCGCCCAGCCCCACAGAGCCCGGGACAGTCCACCCGACCCCACCACAGAGAAAACTGCACCCACCCCATCATCCACTCATCTTCCAGACTACACAAGACAATAGACGCCCAGGCTGAGATCTTCCTCCACCTCTCCTGTATCTCCCCCTCCTGCAGAGAGAGTTCCTGAAGAGAGGAAATCTCCTGCAGGATTTGACAACCTCCCCACCAGTTGAAGAGCCCCCAGGTGGTTCGATGCACAGGCGGCACCCAGCGCCAGGACTGGGCCCCCATACACCCACCCGCCCACAACCCCGGCAACACACCAACCAGGACCCAAGCCCCTGAGGCTTGGCCAGGGCCCCAGCCCAGAGACGGAGCGCCCCCAGAACCTCACGCCCATCCCGGACCCACCCAGGGGCAGCCAGGCTACCAGGTCAGTAACCCACGTCCGTCAGCACAGACCCTCCCCTAGCCCCGCTGCACGCAGCCACGAGGAAACCGTCATCACTGTCCTACAGAGCACTACATGAATAAGAGATCTTCTTCCAGACTCACTGTGACACTGCATTGTATTGGTGGGTAGTTTTTCCACCTAATGACAATCAGCGATAAGCATGTTTACACATTTAAATGATATATTTATTTATCTATTTATTTATTTTTCCCTTATGCTTGCATCTCAGCTGGAGCTGCAGTAATAATTTTGTGTTGCTTTGCTGCTGAGTCATTACATACTTCTTGAGAGAACTTATCACGTTCTCCTATATCTGCTCATGCAATCTACATAATCTCCTGAAACTGTCTGCGGCATGTGTTAACACAACACAACAAATATTTAGTATACAGCTCTCACTGCTTCATTACGTCCACATCTTTCTTATGCATACCAGATCTATCACATTGTGGCAGATTTTCTTTCTACAGAGATGCAGTCACTACTGTTTTTGTTAGATATTTTTTCATTGTTTAGTAATTTTTTTATTGATTTTTTTTATCAGCAGAAACTGTTATTTTAAAATGTTTGTTTGTTTTGTCCAGCCAACAGTTCAAGATCCAAGGTTATTTAAACCAAAATGGTTCAATTTAAGAAAAAAAGGATAATGACAGGAAATCATCACATTTCAAAATGTTCAAAATGTTTAAATGCTTAATTTCCTGTGAAACAGCTAATCAAATTATAATTTAATGAGCCTCAGGTTTTCAATCTGTCAATGCTCGATTGAATTGTTTACTACCACCTGTGAGTCCTGCTAGTGAGCTTGCCATTGTTTACTTTTTTCAAGACAACTATAGCTGATGCCCTGATATTCAACTTGTCTGCTGAGACAGATCCCTGGGCCATTGGGCTGATAAAAAATTCACTTTCAAAGTCCAAACAGGAAATCTAGTGAACAGCTGCACAGATACGGGGCCAGCTCTCCTACAGTAGGGTAACAGAAGGTGGTGGAGATTTTTTCTACCCCTATTTCTTTTTTTTCTCATCCTACTGACAACACAGACTCACAACACATTTGTGTCATCAACATTTCACCCTTTAAATAAGACTTTTTGTAAACATAGTACGAGAGCTATTTAATTTTATTCTGTTGTGCTGTAAAAAAAAAAAAAAAAAAAAAGATCCAATTATAAAGACAGCATCCTATCCCTCCATTGTCTGTGTTGTGACCTTGCTGTTTTGTTGATGTATTCAAGCCCAAACTTTATTTCTTTTGTTCATTTTTTGTTCTTCTAGTGGTTTTTGTGAATTCTTCTGAAAACTATTGAACGTTATTCATGTTTCTAGTATTACATGAGATCTGTTGCAGATAAAATACATTGTAGCACCTTGTTGATTGGGAAAAGACAAACACCTTTTTACCTTTGTAGGGCTTACTAACTGCCAAGCTTCAAAGCCCAGCATTAATTTTTCCAAAACTTTAATACTTTTAGTAATAAAGGTGCAACAGTTAGCAGCAAATGCCTCACAACAATTTTGTTTGTGGAGGGTTGTGCATGAACAGTATGTGCGTTTGCTGTCACTGCATTTCCCTGAGGATCTTCTTTCCTTGCCAAATCAGCATATATTCCCTGCCTGCACCTCCTTGTCCTTCATGCACTTCATAACCTTATGTATTTGTATCTTCTGGTAATAAAAAGAATAGAAGAGAAGAAGCAGTGTGTGAATAATGTTCACCAAAGTAAAGGTTCGGGAATACATTATTATGGATTTCTGTTCAGCATATATGCACACTTAAAAAATAAATAAATAAAATAATCCAGCAATTATCAAACAACCCGCAGGGTCTGAGTAGCTGTAATAATTTAATGATGCTCACAGGTTTGTCTACTCTGTCATTTAAATGAAATTAAATTTGTTTGTTTTTTGAAACACATATTCAGATATATAATTTTATCAGACCACCCATAATAAGTAAAAATAATTAAAAAAAAACACTAAAATTACATATTTCCAAATGTGGACTTCTTTGTGAAGCATAACATTAAGCCACTACAGCTATTTCTTTCTGTTCAGAAATGCAAATAATGCACTTTACAATACAATTATTGCTAATACAAATGAATTTTAAAATGTATTGTTTTATAAAAATCTGAAAAAACAGAAAACACATTATTATATTTCTTTTATTACATACTAATGTTAAAAATATCATTTTGATTAAAGAGCTTGTGCATACAATCAGATGTACCATTACAGAAACAACAGAAATATATATTTTGGTAATTACCAATAATGTTAATTAAGGTTGTGGAATAAATCTTACGGGGGTGGCTGTAGCTCAGGTGGCAGAGCAAAGGTTCCATCAGAAAGCCACTAATCAGAAGGTTGGTGGTTCGATCCCAGGCTGCCTCCTGGCTGCATGCCAAATATCCTTGGGCAAGATGCTTAGGGCTGATCTTATGATCTGAGTATGGAACTTCAAGTCATTTAAAGTCCATCTGTTATCATGTCACTAAAGCTGTTGATTTCCTCTGTCCATCTACGCAGCCATGACACACTGCATTTAAAACTGTATTAGCATGAAAGAGGAACAGTCACAATCCTACCATCTGCGACATTGTTTGTGATCTGAAAAATGGAGCAGATTGTGAACTGCAGCTACATTAGCTTTTCAAAATTCTTGAAAATGTCTCGTCAAATCAAAGATGAGCTTCGACTTATAGCGACGACTGTTGCTACCAGTAAATGAAATGCAGATATCAGTACCAGTCACCTCGATCTGTTATTGATCATATTTGTTATCTCAAACAAAATTGTCCAGATTTTGTGCTCTTTTGATAGTCTGAACAGATCTGATTGGTCTATATATCTCATGAAATATCTCTGTGACTATTGAATGGATTACTGTGACCTTTAATAAAAACATTTATTGTTTCCAGACCTTCCTTTGAGTACCATAGTGAGGTCAACATTGGTTGTTTTGAGGGGATTGTCCCAAAAACTATTAAGTGAATTGCTGCAAAATTTAGTGCAGACCTTCAACAATCCTGCTTCTGATTTTTTTTTTTTTCATTTAGTGGCACTATCAGTGGTCAGTGTCAGTTATTTACATGTATTTATTTGCCTAACCTTTTTGCAAAACTAATGATATCCATCTAAGATGTTTTCTGCATCTCTCACCAAGATGGAAATCACAGCAAGTGCTATAATCATCTTATTAGCATTGCCATTATGAGCATAATAGTGTGCTGATGCTGAGTGTGTGTAGTCTCAAAATACTGCTAGCATGGCTGAAGACTGAAAGTGCTGTTTTTTTAATTCTCTTGCTAAGAAAATTACATTTGTCTCCAACTTTTAAGGTTAAAGGCCAGCTTTTTCAGGTTTGATGAAAAACTGCTGCGTTTGACCCTGCTGGACAAAGCCATCATTGTTAAATGGGAGGATTTTAATCTGAGTCTGCATTAATATTTTTAAAATGTATCAGAGAGCGGCCACATACTCCTATAAATATTTTATTACTCCAATTATTATTTCACAACTGACACCAGTTTATGCAGAATACGTGATCTCCATTTTCAGTCTTTGAGAGGACTTTCTCCATGTGTTGGTGTTTCCCCCTTAATTTTCTTTCCCTTGTTCCCTCTGGATCTCAGAAACGTATGTTCTACCTCACCATAAACCCAAGAAGCATTAAAGTGAAATAACCACATAAATAACACACCGCTTGATTCCAGACTGTGTAGTCGTGTTCACACTCTTTGATGCACATTCTTTTTTACCGTTTGCTGAAGAGAATGAATTTGGCGGTTTGCTTTGTTTTTCTGGCAGCACCTCATAATACAAGTATATATATATATATATATATATATATATATATATATATATATATATATATATACCTATTATTAAATATGTCAGCAATGAAATTAAAAAACATGTAAATTATATTTCCGGTTATTTTTCTCTAAAGTCAGACAAAGACATTGTCAAAATAGCAGCAGAAGAAAGCTTTATAAGAGGCTGAGATTTACAGTCGAAACAGATTTGATTTTCTGTGCTTCCAGAAATGAAAATGTCAATGAAATGCAGGAGGTAAAAAATATTTTGTTCCTTGTTGACATAAAAAATCCCTTCACACATTTAGCACAAAAGCATCGATATATTTTTCACTAGTTGCTTTACATCTGATTTTGAAACACATTGAGTCTAAGAAGCTTATCGCAAACATCAGACAAAGAAAGAGATTTTTGAGTCTTTTTTTTAACCACAGTAATTTCATTGCGTCAAACTGTGAAAAGACATTTAAATTTCAGTTATTAACATTTCTCGGAGATAGAACCAACATATGTCACCCCGCACCATACACACAGACACGGATCAAATCATAGCATACATGTTACTGGCACAAGTTCAGGTGTTTCATCTCATTAATGTGTGATAATGATATGTCAGTGGTGTCCAACCTTTCATCCGATGTCTAAGAATAGTATGTGCAATGGGGCAGAGAGAAAGCATGGGGGTGAGAGTGACAGAGCTGTTCTCATTCCACCTAATGAGACAGGAGATCAACCTGCCATTGATAATACAGCAGTTGGAAACACTGATCCAGTCGCACACAAACTTCAAAGCATTCCCTAAGGCCTTTAGAAAAAAGGTTGTGGATGCTTATGAGTCTGGCAAGGGATTTAAAAAGATCTACGAATTATTTTAAACTAGCGCAGTGCCCACTGTCAAGCATGTTAGCGTCACTAAAGTTAAATGTCACAGGAAGTGAAAGTTTATATTATCTGAACTAGTGACATGAGGTCCCACGTGATATCAGAGTGCCTTGTTGATGTGGCCAAGCAGAAGAAAGAAAACACACACATAGAAGGCACAAAACATGGGAGCACCTTTAACTGAGGTCTGATGTAAATAAGATGAACAGTTTTTAAGTTGACAAAGAATAGGCATACATGCAGATTCCCTGAATTTAATTCAGTTTTATTTTATTCCTATAATGCCAAATCACAGTTGCCCAAGGTAAAGACCCTGACCCAGAGAAAACCCCAACAATCAGATGTCCCACTATGAGCAAGCTTGGCGACCGTAGAAAGAAAAAAAAAAACCTTTTAAAAGGAAGAAATCTCTCCGGCAGATATAGGCAGAGACTATGAATAACTAATGATTAAATGCAGAGTGGTGTATGAACACATGATTAAATGCAGAGTGGTGTATGAACACAGTGAGTGAAAAAAGGTGGGTGATGAAGAAACACTCACCGCATCATGGGAAGCTCCCCAGCAGCCTAGGTCTATTGCAGCTTACCTAGGGGAAGGTTCAGGATCACCTGATTCAACTCTTTATCAAAAATGAACGTTTTAAGTCTAATCTTAAAAGTAAAGGGGGTGTCTTTCTCCTGAATTCAATGTGGGAGCTGCTTCCACAGAAGAGGGGCTTGAAAGCTGAAGGCTCTGCCTCCCATTCTATTTTAAATACCCTACGAATCACAAGTAAGCCCACAGTCTGAGAGTGAAATGCTCTATTGGGGAGATATGGTACTGAGGTCTTTAAGATAAGATGGGGACTGGTTATCGTGACCTTGTACGAAAAGGATTTTAAATTTGATTCTGGATTTAACAGAGAGCCAATAAAGAAAATCCAATATGGGATAAATATGCTCTCTTTTTCTACTCCCTGTCAGTACTCTCCCTGCAGCATTTTGAATCAACTAAAGGCTTTTCAGGGAGTCTTTACAATAATCAAATAATAATGAATTATAGTAGTTCATCCTAGACATAATAAATGAGTGAACTAGTTTTTCAGCATCACTCTGAGCAGGAAGTTTTCTCATTTTTAGAAATATTGCTCAAATGCAAGAGAGTAGTACTTGTTTATTTAACATGCACCTTGAAGGACATACCCAGTTCAAAAACAAGTCCAAGATTCCTTGCATCGGTACTAGAGACCAAGGTAATGTCATCCAGATTAAGTGTCTGGTTAGACAACATGTTTCTACTGCAGGCCAAGTGCAATAACCCTTTTTTAAATCTGAATTTATAAGCGGGAAATTAGAGGTTATCCAGGTCTTTATGTCTTTACAACATTGTTTCAATTTAACTAATTGGGGTGTGCTATCAGGTTTCATGGACAGATAAAGGTGGGTATCATCTGCGTAGCAGATAACGTGTATACCATATTATTATGCTAAGGAGAGCATGCACAATGTAGACAAAATTGGTCCAAGCATGGAACCCTGCAGAATTTCATAATTAACCTAAGTGTTTAAAGAAAACTCCCCATTTACATGAATAAACTGGAGGTCAGCTCAAATACTGAGATGAGTCCACTATCAGAAGTCATACAATGATCATTTGTAACCGTTACTAATGCTGTTCCTGTACTGTGATAAATTCTGAATCCTGACTGAGACTTTTCAAATAAACCATTCCTCTGCAGATGACCAGTTAGCTGTTTTACATCTACTCTTTCAAGAATTCAGTCAAGGGATTGCTTTTTAAGTAATGGTTTAAATCCTACCACTTTAAAGGCCTGTGGTACATGGCCCATTAATAATGGACTTGGTCTTTTAGGGATCGAGTCTAATATACAGATTGATGGTCTGGAGGAAGTAATTATTAAAGTTAACTCAAAAAGATCAATCAGAGAGAAAAAGTCCAAAATAAATATCAATAATATTGAAAGTAGCTGTACATAATGATACTTCTGTGAGGTGGTTATGAGTATTTTTATTTTCCAATACTGGCTGTCAAATTAAGAGCTAAAGTAGACTGTTTTAGTGCATCTACATCCAGAAATAAACTGCACAAACTTAACCTGCAAAACAACAGTTTGACAGTGAACATTTTGACTAATGTGCTCCGGACAGATGACTCAAAGATCACAGAGCTGTTAGTAACAGCAGAGATGTTTGGTGCAGACCAGTGGCAGCTTTTGAGACAGTCCTCATTCCAAGTGTGAAGTGTGCTGGTTGACTGCCTCGGGGAGTGGGTAGCTTGCAGTCTTAAATCCACTGTGAAATCTGAATTATATTAGAAAGTGTTTGAGGATCTGTACAAAAACAAAAGTTGAACCAGAAGTTTAATTTTCAACAGGCCAATGATCCCAAGTAATTCCACCAAGCAAGATGAAGAAGATAAGATAAGAGACGCTTTATTTATCCTGAAAGCTGGGAAACCACTGTGTTACATAATAAATGGCTTTAAAAAACTGAGGGTTATTGCATGGCCTTTACAAAGCATAGATCTAAATCCTAAATCTAAAATGTAGTGCATATAATGAATCCATTATAACACTTGATTAAAAGTCAGTTATGTTTTTGTCTCTTTTACCTAGACTACATTTAACATGGACTGTCTGTCCTTTTAAGTGGGAATGCCTGCTAAAGGGTTTTACAGATGGTAGAACACACCAACAGGACTGTATTTAGAGGACGTAGAAAATTCTTTTTTGATTGAATTCCAAAACCAATTTTAAGGAAATTTCATAATCTTTAACAATTTATTAAAACTGCCAAACATCTGCAATTGTCAGCATCTTAACATGTTACCATTTAGGCATTGCTGTTTACCAAGGTACCCTATGAATTTTTTGACCAATTGTTGCTCTACAGAAAAATGCGTTTATGAGTGAACACAGTGAACAACCTGGCAACACTATATACATTTCATCAGCAAATTTATAGTCTACCAATTGATAGTTGTTGGCAGTTGCATGTAATAGCAATAAACCAACAAAAGTATTTAGTGAAGCAGAAACCCAAAACCTAGAAATATAATCATCAGTGTAAACAGTGTATTATGTGAAATACGCTTTGTACAGTAAATAAATTCTGCAGTGCAAATATTTCATGTTAACAGAAATTAATTTATCATAATACTCTGGCCTCAGGAATACACACTTGTGTGTGTGCTATGTGTGATCATGTTTGGCTCTCCTCTGGGTACTTCAGCTTCCCCCTACAGTCCAAGGACATGCATGTTAGGTTTAGTGGTGAATCTAAATTGGGCTTGGGTTGTGAAAGGGTGTGGTTGTCTGTCTCTTTCTGTTGGCCCTGAGTTGGGCTGGAAACCTGACCAGGTTTCACTCTGTGCCTCGAAACAAATCAGCAAGTGGAAAAAAACCAATAATAAAACACAGAGGCCCAATGGGATGTGAACCATGGACTTCTGGTTGGCAAACCTATAATTTATGCCATCACCCTCATCCAACAGTCAAATTTTGACATTATAGGTCTGAAATGGGGACGTTATCTCTCAGAAAGCCAATATTACTGTGGCCCATGTATCAAGGCGCCAATGCAAAAGGACAGCAGGTGCTATCTAAAACAAAAAAACAAAATAAAAAAAACATAATTTTGTTGTGCCTTCGGACAAGAACAAATATGTTGTGGTACAGAAGATGGAACTTCCCATGGCTGTGTTATGTTCTTTATCAATTTCTTAGTTACATACTTATATTTCAAAAGGAGCTCACCTCATCTCCCTTCCTTTTTTTGTTTCTCTGTGTTTTGTTTCTTCGTATCTTCTTGTTTCATGTTTCTGCTTTTTAATTCTCCCACTGTTGTTCCGAGTGATGGCAATCACCCTTCCACTCGCTTTCCCGCTGCAGAGGTACACGCAAAGTCATCACTGTCACCACTGTTTTCCCTCCACAGCAGGCAGCTTGTGACTGTTAGTGAACAGTGTGCTATATTCACCACTTCAATTTAATTCACACTGCAGCTCAAACTCCACAATGGCACTTTTCGTGTGGGGAGGGCACGTAGGAGGGTGATTGTTTGTGTGTGGGTGTATGTGCGCTTACATGCATTAATTTCCCATATTTCTGAGGGCTGAGGAGATGTCCTCAATCCAGATTCATCCAAACGCCAACACACACATGCACGCACAACCACACATACGTGCAAACACAAAGAAACAACATCCACATACAGAGGCTAAGCTGGTGAAAGCCACTGACAGGCAGCGTGTCAGTGCAGCGTCTTTTTTTGTTTTGGCAATGCTGTATTTCAGGATGCTGCTGCTGTGCATCAGCCAAACGCTACAGAATGCAGCCATGGAAACTCTATCAATACCAAATTTTTTCTTTGGCAGGTAAGAGAACATGCAGCCTTGAAAGATTTTTTTTTCCAAACTCAATTTGTTGAGTTGTGTGAAGGTTAGACGTGATGTCATAGTAACAGCAAAACAAGTAGGTTAATGGCTTTGATAAGAATGTATGTACCTATAGAATGAAAGCCTCAAACCTACAACTTGTATAGTGGAGAAAAGAATGGTTGTGTAATGGTTAAGTAAAGGGGAAAAGAGAGGAAAAAAAAGGCATAGCACAAACAGATGTACCTGTAAAGCGCATGTATGTTTGATAAATTCAAGTGTTTCAGTTATTCTGTGTGATGTAGTGTTTCAGTCATTGCTCAAGCACAAACCCTTTTGGTTAAACTGTTGCTCTGCATACTGTATGCCGCTGAGCTGCTCTCAGTCATCCCTCTGCACCCATGAATATCCTAATGAATACTGCTGTCTGTTCTCTGGAGAAAGCACCCAGTGTTTCTAACCATTTCAGAGGAGGAGGCAAGGTGCTGCTGCTGGCTCTCAAATACCCACCACTGAATATAGAGCACTACAAAGCTATCTCTGAGGGATTCATGCACTTCAAATCCAATTAATGGGAGGTACAAGTTAAAAATGTGGAAAATAAATAGCCAAGAGGTAGACAAGATACAAATTCGGGCTCATTCATTGTACCACCCATTAATTAAATCATGTATTTTAGGGAAAGATTAATATAGCACTTAAGGGTCAAAAATGTAACATAACATAAGTAGGAAAACACCTTGTGAGGTGGAGGCTGTGTGCAAATGTGTTAAAAAAGTGTGAGATAAAAGAAAGTGATGCACAAATATCATGCTCCAAGTAAGGTGTCCTGTGGTCTTGTTAACCAGTGAGAGCATGATGGAGCTTGAACTCAATGGGTTGAT
Organism: Oreochromis aureus; assembly: GCF_013358895.1. NCBI lineage: Eukaryota > Metazoa > Chordata > Actinopteri > Cichliformes > Cichlidae > Oreochromis > Oreochromis aureus. Next base: position 35,860,977 of record NC_052948.1, on the reverse strand, counting down.
TGGATCTGCAGTCAAGATGTAGAGCTAAACAAGAAGCTCTGGCTGGAGATCCTAATTAATTAGTGCATCCCTGTTCCCAGCCCTCAATTACCGATGTAAACTTTAGTTAGTGACCAGCAAAAACAAGCCATAGGGTCCTGGGTTCAAACCTGGCTCTGCCAGCACCAATATAGCACCAATTCACAGCAACAGTCATCACAAACTGCTTAAAACTGTGAGGCTGAGACCCTGCAATATTAAAGGAGAAAACCCCAAACAATCTGAAAATTTCATATGAGCAAGCACTTGATGACAATAGGAATGAATAAATCCTTTTAACAGGAAGAGACATCCGGCAGAACCAGACTCAGAGTGGGACATCGATGTGCAGTGGTTGGAGATGAGGGAAAAGTTAAGTGGAAAAAAATGGGAACACAGAGAAATACAGATGTAAAATTGCCTGTGTTGGCCCAGGAGACTCTAGCTTAATCTAATTAGTATAGCATAATTAAAGTAAAAAATAAATAAACAAAAAATTACACTTGGCTGGAATTAGGTTTTGAAGGTATCTGGAAACAAAAATGAAGAATCACAAGGTAGAATTTCTGCTACTTTTCAGTTTTGCATTTCAGTCTTCAGTTAATTTGTTGCAGTTCTCCTTTATGTTGTGTGCATGCGTATATTCTAAAGAAAAAACTGAATATGATGTGGAATTTTGATGAGAACATGTTTCTTCAGTGCAGAAAGAATACTTTTGACGACTCAGCATTATTTTTCTGTGATCTGCCCGGTACCAACAGGATAGAATAGATAGCCCTTTATTGCCATTGTACACACACAACAAAATTATGGAAATTATACCAATGAAAGGGCAACCAAACATATTTAGAAGTCTTTTACAAATCAGTCTGAGGGTATGCATCCACTGTGAGCATTTTTGTTCCTTAGACAATATTGTGTTTATTCCTTCGTTCAGATGAGACACACCTATTTACAGCTCAGCTTTCTGAACCTCACTTTGCTGAAGACACAAGTAAGCATAATAAGACAGATACTAGAGAACAATATAAAAGCCACCAAGGGAGACAAGCACCGGAGAAAGCCTTCAAGGCCAGTACTCATGTCACAGAGCTGAGGTTTCACTCATTTAGGACCTTTCCAAGAGAAAATGAGAAGTATTGTATAACAATTCTTATCACAATAGAGCAAAAACCCCTACTGGTTTGAACAAATCTATTTGGTGACTTGACATCACTTGGATGCCTTTCTGTTATGTTTTTTTTTTCTAATCTATTGACAACTCCCTAATAAGCATTGATTTTGTAACAAATGAACTTTGCCTATAACAAGCTCAGACTCCTTTTTAAATGAGCACTTTTTAAAAGATTCCAGTCAGGAATCAATCACAGCAACAAAAGACATTATTAGGAAGATTATACTGTTTTATTATTTTTAGACCTTTTAGCTGCTTCTAATCATGTTGTTCATTCCCCAAAGTATCAATTAACTAGAAAAATGGGTGAATTTGACAGAAACTTCTTGAGTCATTCAAGTCTTACCAAAAGGACAGAATTTTCTACTTCTGTGAGGAATGTGAAGGGTTAGTATGAAATGTAGTGTCTGCAAGAGGTATACTCTTGACCTTTTATTGTTTAATTGCTGCTTTTCTGCTTCTTTTCACTATTTTGGTGTTCCTATATTGAGATATTATGCAGAGATTCCAGTAAATAAATTCATCAGATCTCTCTGTCACATCTTTCACACCCTGGCTCAGTGCACAGTAACTATTAATAATGCAGACAAAATTTAAATGATAGTCTTTGGCCGCAGGGAGTGCATAAAGGAGACTTCTGTCACTTTGAACCTGGACTCTGAGAATAAAAGTCCATGTGTGATTTTTGATTCTGACCCAAACTTCTCCTCCTTTAAACTTTCATTACACTCTCTCCACTCCAACCCAGGCCTTGGAGTCTGCTTATCATTTGTTGACCCTTCCTCAGTGTAAGGTTCAATGGTCAATGGTAACTTTATTATCCCCAATGGGAAATGGATTTGCAGAATGTCCACACATCAAACAACACATACATTAAAAAAAAGAGAGAGAGAAAGAATAGCCCAAGTTTTATCAAGCTTAATCTCTTGGTCTTCACTGCAGGCATTTTATACCGATGACCTGAGGGAAGCAGCTGAAAATCTCTAAAGAGAGGATGGTCTGAACATAACATGACAGAGGTTGCCTTCCTCAGCACCTGCCTGTTATGAAAGTCCACAAGCTGGACCTGAAATCCTGCCTGAAATCTGTTGCTGATCTCCTTCTGTTGGAGACAGAGGGAGGTCAGCATTTGTGTTCTTGAGTTTGAAGCTCTAAATAAGGCAACACTGAAATGTAGAGATTGAAACTGTTCTTCTAATGTCCACTTGAGGATGCCTCCAAAAGTAAGTCAGTTCTCATAGATTTCCATGTTAAAATGGCCAACGTCTGCTTTGAGAATAAACGTGTACAACCAGATCCTGTAAAAGACTTTTAGTCTCTATAGGTAATTTCCAACTTCTAACTACTGCACTTTATGGTTTCTAGTTCTTCACCCACGGCCGTTACAGTTGCAGCTTGCTAATGAGGTATATTGGTGGGATTGAGATGTTTTTATGAAAATATTATGAATGTTATGAAAATAATTTGCATACCCCAGTTGGCTTATACAGACTCCTAAGCATTTATGAAATAAGTATGAAGTTTAATAATTTGGAGCATAAATACTAAATCCGGAGAAATATTACAATCCATTTTCTAGAATTTAAATAATCAACTAGTGCAATATGTATTTTCATTTTCATGCCTTGCCCTTCTGCTGACATACAGGAATATAACCAACAAAAGAACAGGTTAAATGTTAAGCTAACATGCCAGTGAGTGAAATACTTTATATCGCCAGACAAATTCCTTGTTTCTAAATTTGCAAATTAACCACACAATTTCATCAGGCAACATGTCAATATAGAAATACACAGACTGCACTACTTGTCAAGTGAAGAAAAAAGACTTTCATGATGCACTTCTGGCTTCTTTTACTGCTTTCAAGAGGTCATCCATGGCATAATGCCACACTTTCACCCACATCTCTGAAAATCTCCGGCAACGAAGGAGGCAACCCCTGGTCCATTTAGTGAGATTAACAGCAGACTGTTCAGCATGGAGATGTGCATTCTGTTTCTGCCATCTGTGAGAATATGGCTCGTGGCACTGAATCCTCTTTTATACTTGGCTGCTGACACAGAGAGCATGGAGACAGTGGTGAGCACATTGTGCTGATTCCCCTCTGTAACACTGTAACACACTGTGGGATTGGCTGCAGCATCAATAACGTCTTGTGTATGGTGAGAGGTTTGTCATCTGCTTATAGGATGTGCTCATCTTTATCAGATGGCCTTTCTAATGGATTTAGTGGCTGCAGCAGAAATAATTCTGTTGTCATCCAGCCTGTGCTCGGTGTCGTCAGCCATGGAAATGAAAATCATTCATGGAAAACGTCTGCCTTCTGATGGTGCTGGTCACTTGACTTAGACCAATTCGGCCATTCACCGTGTGAAAAAACGAAATGCTTCCATTGGTTATCTTGTGGATATATTATCAGCATGGTAAACTGTTTTAACTTTAAAAAGCTGTCTATCTGTGTTTTATATGTACATAGCATGGTTAAAAAACAAAACAAAATAAATACCTTAAAATAACCAAAATGATCTGACTTGCAAAAATACAGAAATGTTCCCTAATGTTCTGTAAAAAAAGTGTGTAAATTTAATGTTACAGTGTATGATGTAAAGACTATGAAATTACCTACCTACAAACACTGCTGTAAAACAAAGAGGCAGGCTCAAAATTGCAGAAGATTGTACTTATTATTTGGTTGTTATCATGTAATTTTATTAATATTTACTATGAAATAATATGAAAAATGATATTGTGTCCATAAGAAAAGCACTTGTAAAAAATCTGGTTTACAATTACTAATCATTTTTAATCATATCAACTGTAATATGGCTTTTTATGTGTAACTTTACATAGAAATCTGTTATATTTAATAGATGTGTAGTGTTAAAAAGTATGCCCCTACATTATATTATGATATATGGGAATATTTTAATGGATTTCCCTTTAAATATTTTCAAAAACATGGAGGTCCAGCACCCTGAAGCTCTCTGAAAGGGACACAGGAAGGTCAAGGATGGGAGTCAAGTGACAATCCAGGATGAAACAGACTTGTGCATCTATGAATATATCAGAAAGTCCCCCCCCCAAGACGACCTGATCCAAGAATAACTCATGCAGCTGAAGACGGATGGTAATGAGGAACAGGAAGATAAACTATTGTGTATGACCAAACCACTGACAGATAAAGGAAGAAGCAGACATCAAGACATCCTATCAGTGGCTAGAGACAGTCAGCCTAACGGCACAGAGGCTCTGATCATGGCAGCACAAGAACAAGCCTTAATGGCCAAATCCACTGTGGCAGGAGTCTACGACAGCCAACAAGCCCCGAGTTGCAGACTGTGCGAAGGAGCTCCCTCAAGAATATCTAACACATAGTAACAGGATGTAAGATGCATGCTGGGGCTGCATACACTTAGAGTCACAACCAAGTGGCTGGGATAGTGTAAAGGAACATCTGTGTCGCATATGGACTGGAAGTTCCCAAGTCCCAATGGGAGATGCCACCCAAGGCAGTTGTGAACAACAGGGCTAAGATCCTGTCAAACTTCAAGTTCCAAACAGACAAACAGCTGCTGACAATTCAACGACACATAGTGGTGGATGACAAGGAGCAGAAGACTGCAGCTGTGAGAGATGTTGTTTGAGAAGCACGCACATTTTGAGTGGGTGTGAGAGAGAGAGATTTAAAATTACAAAAGTACTTGTAAGGTTAAATGAAGTTGATAAAACAAATAATAATAATAATAATGGATTGGATTTATATAGCGCTTTTCAAGGCACCCAAAGCACTTTACAATGCCATTATTCATTATTATAAGATAATAAATAACATTAAGAACTTAATATTAAGAAATATTTGTGCTGAAGTCTTTGTTTACAAATCTGTACAAAGCCAACCTGGAGCTGTGCTCTCACAGACTCTGAGATCAATTTCTCTATATTTCTACAGGGGTAGGCACTGAATTCACTATTAACTTTTGTCATCTTTAGAATTGCTTCCAGTATTATGAAAACAGCCATGTGATAAACAAATTAATGCTTCTTCATGGTAGATGTTGAGAAAGAATGTATCCGACGAGTTTTTGATGGTTCATTAGCTCAGCTGTCATTTTATCTCCAACAAACACATATTCTGCATATTCTGAAAGAATGCATCAAACATCTTAGGTTTTACACCACTGGGTTGTTACATTTCCACCAGCTGTGGCTGAATTCTGAAAAAGGGGTCTTTTGGCATTTCATATAAGCACTACACATGTAAATGGCCTGTATTTGTATAGCCCTTTATTAGTCCCTAAGGACCCCAAAGCGCTTTACACAACCAGTCATTCACCCATTCACACACTGGCGATGGCAAGCTACATTGTAGCCACAGCCACCCTGGGACGCACCGACAGAGGCGAGGCTGCCGGACACTGGCGCCACCGGGCCCTCTGACCACCACCAGTAGGCAGCGGGTGAAATGTCTTGCCCAAGGACACAACGACTGAGACTGTCGGAGCCGGGGCTCGAACCGGCAACCTTCCGATTACAAGATGAACTGCCAACTCTTGAGCCACGATCGCCCCATGTAACTCTCAGATGCTCTTAAAGTAATCTAATTGTGTGTTCTTTACACAGCTGGGGCGTTACGCGTTGTCTTTTCCACTGTTGTCTCCAGTCTTCGCTATAAAATTTGTTTATCATACAGCACTGGCACTTTTCCTAGATTTGTGCTTTTATGTTAGTGAAATTTCAATATGGGCCTTCCTTGACGTCTGTCTGTCTCGAATGTTTTGTAAGAAGTGAAACACATTTAGCATTCAGATCCTGAAAGCCTAACAATACAGGCAAAACATTTTTTTTTGAAAGACCAAATGAATACCAAAAACCTAAAATAAATAAAACAACAAAGCTTACAACAAAGCTCCACAGGGCATATTTGATTAAGAAAATCAATATAAAATTCAATTATTTAAAAAAGAAATTATTCACATGGGGATGGATGGATAAACTTCAGTAATACGGAGATAGTTTTACCATTGCAGAAAGACACTTATACATAAACAAGCCACAGAGTCAGGGTATATACATCTGTTCATAATATGAGGTGAACTGGCTCACAGCCAGGTATTATGGGCAATCCATGAAATAAGTCCTAGCAGGGAACTTGGGCTAAAAAAATAAAAGCCAGCTGAGCAGATGACACAGTGCAGAAGCCCCAAAGCTGCCTTTCCACCCACTCAACCAGAGGAGGTGTCAGTGTTAACATCACTGTGCTTAAGCATCACTAGGTTTAAGGGTTGGTTTAGAATTTGCGGTTAAGATTAATTAAACATTCGCTTGTTTCTTTAAATCGTTTTTGTGTTTGTAATTGTAGAAATTCCAACTGACGTTTCAGGTCGATCCGGAGTCATTTATGACTTTAAAGAAAATGCTAACCAAACGGCTGGTGAGAAGCCAGGAGCAAATTGTTTATTGAATGTTTATGTGTTTGCAGCTTACTGTTGCTTAATCTTTTTTGGTTCACTGGACCAGTCAGCTACACAATCTGTTTTAACTGGAACCTCGTTGAGATGCAATAGTCTGAATGTGTGTATGTGTGCTTGTGTTTTCTTGTTTAAAACCACTCGAGTTGGAGAAGTTAAGAAGTCTTATTAATCTTGACAGCGTGCTACATATTCTCTGGTATTATATGTGCTTGCTTGTTACATGAATGGGGTAATGCCTGATTTTTGGGTGACATGAGAAGGCTTTGCAAAAAGACACTCTAGTTTAATGGAATTATATGGCATGTTCATAATGCATAAGGCCTTTTTTTGTGTGTGAGTAGTTCACTGTACACTGCATGCAGCTGATTTTCACTGATTTTATTGTGGAATTGAGTCACTGATTTGAAATCACTACAGTTTGGAGGTAAATATTTGGTGGATAATCGCCAATCTAACACAAAATGTGGGTATTGTTGGGCAACTAAAGAAATGTTCAGAAAATAATACCGTGTGTTCAAAATATACAATTTCTTTTGATTTAAATTAATCAAGGCATGATAGAAACAGCATGCAAAGTGTGCATTGTGTACAGTATTTGATGGGAAGGAGGCATATGAAAATGAAAGCATCATATTTGTTTGTAGGAGGAATGCATTTTTAACATTGTTCGTGTTTTCACCCTCATTTAACATGAGTAATTATAGCACAGGATGAAGTCACAAACAATTTGTCTATGAGATACTTCATCTTCAAATTCAATTAGCATTACCCAAAGCCTGTGAGCTTGTTTCAACACTTGCCTTGTTGCATTATGCATGACGATTAGCTGTTTGCATAAATTAAATGTGAAAGCATGATGCTGTTTTCTTACGCCTAACTTGCAGGGGAATTGAAATCTGGGACTTGATTTTTAAACTTTGTATGTGCAAAACCAGGGACTTAAACATGTCACGTCCCATGCAAAATTTTGCGTGCAAGATTTTGTGTCTTTTTGTGTGTTTTTTCTCACAAATCTTGCAGTAAAACAATTATATCAAGACAGTCCTAGTTGGGATCTGCAAAAGCAAACCTAACCAAGGTCTTTTTTCTAGACCTGCTAAGCTGTTTTTCCATGTCTACACGTAACCATAGCTTATTGTACTTAATCCTATGAAATTAGTTTTTTATATTGTAACCCTAACCAGTTTGTTTTTAAAGCCCAAACCGAAATCATTTTATTGATAGTCTTTACGGTGTTTTAAAAGAATAATGTATTAAATGTAGTAGAAATTAAGTGTAAAAATCTGTCAAATGCACAACTTAAACTGTGGTCTCTGTTGTAAGTGATGAATTCATTCACTCCACCATCACACCTACAGCCTCAAATTTCAAATTTAACATCAAATTTGGCTCAGCAGTCTCACCATCATATTCACTATGCAGAAATTAGGAGAGAGAAAAAAAACTGCATGCCACTGATACTCGTAGTTTGATGTGGAGTGCGCTCTGGCTGTTGAAATGCAGGATGATGCCAGAAGGTCTGGCTTTTCCTTTCCCCTCATATCAATCAGAATATTTTTTTTAACCTCAGCCATGTTAATTAGGCAAACTGATAACATTATCATCATCAGTTGGAAAAATCCAACATAATATAAAAAAGCTTTAGCAGTTTTCAGTAATATCCACTAATTCTGTGCGTTTATCACCAAGAAGGATTTTAGTTTTCATAATTTAAATGTGCGCCTTCAGGCACTCAGAGTGAGCTGCAGACATCACAGTGGCTACCACGCACACCAAGCACATCTTCAGAACCTGCATATAAGGGCTGTACAAATTTGCAGCCTGAAAATAAAGGCAGAGACAGCTCTCGCTGAGGCAATGCTCTTCATATACTCATTATGAGCCTTAATGATAATTCAAGCCAGGTTTACGACTGCTAATACATACATAAAGTGAGGGATACAGTCGTGGTAAAGTGTAAAAATCAATCAGTCTAACTGCTGTAAACATATACGAGTACTTAAATGATACTTGCAGATAGTGCTGCAAGATTAATGCATGGGGGGGTCAAAATTTTGCCTCTGTACAACAACACACTGAATTCTAAATCAAGCAATCAAGATGTAATTGAAGTACAGACTTTCAGCTTTTGTTGAAAGCCCTGTCCTAAAGCTGAAAGTCTGCACTTCAATCACATCTTGATTATTTTGTTTTCAAATCCAATGTCGTGTCGTAGAAAAGCATAAAAAAGTGTCTCTGTCCAAATACTTATGGAGCTGGACTTGATTTCTGCATCAGAAGATTTTTTCCCTTGATCAGCAGCCTGCTTTCTATGCATTAACATTCATGAAGCGCTTTGCATTGGCCATTGAATGTGGGTGTGCAGAGGTCAGGATATAAGCCCATGTGTGCACATTTCCAAGCTGACTGTGTTTTTTTTTTTTTGTTTTTTTTTTTAAACCCTCATTTCAGGCGTGTTTGTGCAGACTTTTAGAAATCTCATTATCTTCTGGCACACTTTTAACTTTTTGGGTGTGTATATTTTTTGGACTGATCCTTCACACTGAAATGCAGAATCATTACAACAAATGAGTAAAACGTTACAAACCAAAAGACACAATCAAACACTGATCATGTACATATACAAGAACATTTTTATGTTAGCATATATAGTGTCTGCACTGTTTATGTACTACTATACTAATAATGCCATGGGCAAAACTGCTTTGTTTACTATTTGTTAATTTCCAATTATTCATAGGATAATTTGTAACCCAGTGTGTCCAAGTGCTTTGTTCAGTCCCAGCAGTCAAAAACTCAGTGAAAACTGTCTTCATTTCAAGCATATTAAAAGGCAAAATCATTGTAACCATCATAATGTGACAATTGCAGCAAATAATGGGCTACTTTGCCAATAATCTTGTAAATATTGCTTATTTAAGGGAGTTTTGTACCTTAATGGAACATAAAGCTCCGTCTACATATAAAGCACTTTTTCTGAATGCCAACAGCTGACATTTGGGCGCTTTAGTAGACATGCCATCATTGTCTCATGGCAATTCCTGAAATAGTCTCTAATCTATTGATTTGGGTTTCTGGGTTTCTGGAATTTGGCAACATTATTTTTGCTTTGCTGGATCTGAAATGGTAAGCTATTTTCAGAGAGGAATTTTTTTGGTTAGCAGATTACTCACCGACTTATCGGATCTACTCTTATTTAATATGTGATGCTCTTGCTAGACTGCCATTGTCAAAATGAACTGGCTATGACTATATAAAAGAACCACTGTGAGTAGATTATCTACAGTTTCCCACTTCTATTGGTGTCGTTTTGCAATTGCAGCATTAGAGCAGTAAATCTGGTCCATATTGTCCAAAGATCATTTGATGAGGGTTGCTGTGGCCTAACTTAATGGGAAAAAAGGTAATGAATTGCAAGGTCACTGACTACAATTTTCTGAATAAGGTGATTAGATTCAGCATAGAGAGTCGTGATCTTCTGCTTTGGCAGATAATACAAAGATTTGGGTAGCTGGAACTTGCAAGTATTTGAAAACTTTCACTAAACTGATCATCTAAATTGATTCTTAATCATTTATTACAACTAATGTGTCATTTCTAAATGTTCCATATATCTTGAAAAAATAGGCCATATTATTCATTTCATTCATTTTTACTTCTCCAAACATTCATCAGCATCTCATTTACTGTTTTGAAATAAGACTTTTTTGTACTGTATACTTTCAATGTGACTTCGATCGTAGGAAAGAGTTTCTTTAAACAAAATATACTTCCTACTTGCTTATAACTAATCAACAAATGTCAGGAGATGCTTTGCTACACTTTATAGACTCTACAGATTGTCTCTTTTGAATGCATCACCACTTTATTTCATTGTGCCTTCCTAACTTACCTACCTTCTCAATTGCTGTAGTTGGACTTGGACCATGCCGGACTCGGTCTCTGTGTCTGTAGGCTCACTATATCGAGAGATTATTTTTAAAAGAAACATCCGCTGTTCTGTTTCTTTTCTGTTTGACCACCTGTCTATATGTGTGAATTTTACATGTAGATAATTAGTCATTGTGTTCAAGAAGTTACTTATTTATAGCCAACACACAGTATTTACTGTGTTTAGAAAAGAGAGGTCGAGCTACAGACACACTCAGTTCGAATCACAGTTGCCGGTGTCCGGGTTTGGGTTCAGTTGAGTTAATATCTTTCCAATGCAAGAAAATGTTTTTGGTGGGCAATTGTCCTGCCCCTCTGCACAGCTTACAACTGTGCAAGTCAAGCTAACTACTACATTTACACATATAGTGTTCCAGCACTTATGTCACTATAAATTGGCTATTAGGCATGTTGGTTCTTTATAACCATATATATATATGAAAACCATCTAAAAAGTTGTGGCTCAAACTTTTTAAACTGCACAGTTCAGAATTAACATGGACAAACAATTCTTTCTATGAATAATCAGTTCAATGTATCTTCCTCTCATCCATGACCCTGTAGGCTGGCTGTTGAGTCTCACCGCCTGTGAATAAAAGCTCTTCCTACAGCAGGTGGTGTGAGACACGATAGTGTGCTAAAAACCCTTATATGTTAGCAAAGTAGTAAATAGATGATGACTTGGGTGATAATCTTTGATAATGAAACTGTTGTCTTTTTTCTGCAGTATATCTTTGAACTATAATAGTGACCGTGTTAGAATGCTAAATACATCACCAATCAACAAAGAAAATAGTTTTTTTTTTTTAAAGGATATGGTGGCACATGGAATTATTAAATATTTGGTAAACATTTCTGTTTGGTGTCCTACAATATGCAATATCCAAGATCTTTGTGGATTACTTATTCTCTAACAGACATCCATACAAGAAGAGCTTTTGTTATGACTGCTGGTGGCATGTCAAATATAATGAATAAGAAATCTTACAACATTCACAGATGCTGACAGTTTCAACAGCACTACTACTGATACAGTAGATAGTGAAGGTATAATAAAAGTTATGAAAATCTGTGATAGTTTTCTTGACAGACAAGCTATTTTCTTCACACCACAGATACAGCTTCTAGTCTGTAGTCCCAGGTATAGCCTCCTTGTTGATATCGTGAATCAAATGAATCACAGTGTGCTCCTAGGATGTTGGCTACACAGTTAATGCTGGGCTTTTTTCTCCATGCTGGTTTTTTTTCATCCCGTCCTTTTGTGGCTTACTTGTGCACTGCAGCACATTATTAACTAACAAAAACAGATTAATAAAAAATGTAAATATATATGCATAGAATTTTGTATAAATTCTTCCAAAGTGACAACGTGTTTGCACAGGAGTCCGTCATATTCTAGCACCTAGTTGGACCTTATCACCCGGCATGGCGATCATTTTGTCCACCTCCACAACAGTGTGTGAGATGTACTGTAGAAGAGCAAGAAGACACACCACCAAATGGCACTTTAACACTTTCCATTCACACTGTTTCAACACTGGTGCGATAGCACTCCAGAAATCCATGAATGACTCCTATTAACCTTTTGAACCCAAAGCTGTCTTTCACTCCCTTTATTTCTAGGGCTATGGTAATTGCATGTTTCACCCAAGCATGCCATATATTGCTATTTTCCCAGAAATGGCCTAACTTGGCAGTTCACTGTGTTATTCATGCTCCTGGCCTATGTCGAGTTTAATTGTTCAACTCTTTACACACAGCTCAATGCATAGAGAAAAAAAATGTTGAAAATGTAAAATAGCACTGCTATCTGGAGAGGACAAATATGATATGGTGCAGTGCCTCAGTAAATGCATAAACCCATAGTATCACATATGCAAATCATCAGATAAAGTGGACCCGACTCCACTCAAACAGAGATAGACTGGCAGGGAGGTAAGAGAAAATGGTAGTTTAATTACTCTCTATAATATAACAAAAAGCACTGCTTGTTGGCCTAGGGGTGTTCAAAGATGAAGACAAACCCCAAAAGCAAAGGGGAGAAGATATATAGAGAAGATATAGATGCAAGGAGTGAAATAAAATGAAGACTAATGAGGAAAACAAAACTTAAGGATTACAGACCATCAAAATCTCTCTCTCTCTCTGTATGTATGTCTCTATCATCTTTAAGATATTATTGACATTAAAAGATATCTGAAAAGTCTTTCTAATGTCTGAGCTGTTTGATATGAACATATCAAAAACTGATTGATTATCCTGACTGATACTAACTTTCTAATGTTCATGATGAAGCAGTTTAAATCACTTCAATTATAGTTCTAGAAAAGTGTTTTAGATCATGTTTTTTTCTGCAGACATGTCAAATAGATGAATCAGCTTACACCTGCATGTTTAGAAGGCTTTGTTGCATTTATGGGCAGCTGCATTTCAAGCTGTGGGACAATGCAAACCCTTTCAAAGTCATTTAGTGTGGTACAAGAAAGACTTTGTTGTGGTTTTGTAGTGCATCCAGATCCATCCTCAAAGGAGGACTGCCTCCTCTTTTGTTCTTCTTCTTCCATCCGATCCTAGCCAATTCCCGAAATTTGAAACAGCTCTTAAACCTCCAATTTGCATCAGGAAATGATCAATATGCCTCTCCCTACCCATCACCGTGGTCCACTGGGTTTAATTCCCTTCCCTCTGGCTAAAGTCTAAAAAAAAAAAAGTCAAATCCCACTTGTTGCTCTGACAATGCCTTTTAATATATCTCTCCCTGCTATGTCTTTTGAACATGTCAACTCTGTTCACCAGCAATATCCAGTCATTCTCAAACTTTAAATATAAGCCCTGGTAAATTTCCCAGGTTCCTTTCCAGCCTAGCTGCCCCTGACCAACCACTGACATCACAGTAGGTGCCACAACTCACAACACAACCCGTGTTACTGCATTTGCAGAGCCATCCACTGATGGCTCCAAATCTCCTCATCTTCACAGCCAGAGCCTGGAAGACACAGTTTTTCTCAATCACAGTGGTCATTCTTATTACTCTTAATGCAGTTGGACATATTCCCCTAACACTCCTAATGCAGTTCTCAAAGCAGTTAAGGTATTTCTCATAACACAGACTCACCTATGGGAAAGACACTATAACAATTAAAACCTTTCACCCCTATTTTTAGAATTAGACTTGAGAAAGAATCCTGCAATAAATGTACACCTAATGAAAAGTAAAAAGCGTTACGAGAAAAAGGAAATCTGAAAAATTTATTCACACAATATAACTGCTGAAATTGATAAAAGCAACATACAAAAACATAAAAATGCAGACAGTGTGACATAAAGTCACTGACCACTCGTTACCACATAGGGATGCAGAAGAGCATCTCTTTATGTGCAACACATCGGATATCAAGGCAGTTGAGTTAAGGCAGCAGAGGACCACACTGTGTGTCCTTCCTGTCAGCTCAAAACAGGAAACTAAGGCTACAGTTCACGATGGCTTGCCAAAACTGAGGAACAGGAGATTAGAAAAACTTTTCCTGGTTTGAGTCATGATTTTGGCAAGATCCAGATGGTAAGGTCAGAATTTGTCTGAAACAACATGAAAGTATAGGTCCGTCTTGCCTTGTATCAATAGGGCAGGCTGGTCGTGGGTGTGTAATGTTGTGGGGGATGTTTTCTTGGCACCTTTTGGACCCCTTAATACCAACTGAGCATTGTTTAAACAGCACAGACTACCTGAGTATAGTTGCTGACAATGTAAATCCCTTCATGGCTACAGAGTACCCATGTTTTGATGGATGCTTCCAGCAGGATAATACACTATGTCACAAATCTCAAATCATCTCATCCTGGTTTCGTGAACATGACACTGTACTCAAATGACCTCCACAGTCGCCAGACCTCAAACCATAGAGCACCTTGGGGATGTGGTGTAACAGAAAATTCAGATGAATAGTTGACAAAACTGCAGCAACTGTCTGATGTTATCATGTCAATATGAACCGAAATCTCCGAGGAATGTTTCTAGCACCATGTTGAATCTATGTCAAGAAGAATTAAGACAGTCCCAAAGTCATAAGAAAGCCCAACTTATAGAGTGGCTGGTGAATGTATACGCATTGCCTTTGACATGCACCTGTGACACAAGCCTAAGAGTATGTGTTTCTATCAGATTTCAACTGACAGTGTGTTTACTGGCCTTGCTTTTTCATACATATTTGAAAAAATGATTTGAAATGATTTGAGTAAGAACTCTCAAGCAATACAAGGCAGCATTCAGGAAAGTCTGAGCTCTGTAGTTCGGATTAACAAAACTACAAACTGTTTTGATGAGTTGTGAAATTTTGATGAGAAATACAAAAATGCAATGACAAAACATCTTTAGTAGTGAATTATGTATGAAAACAATAGCAGTGTGTACAAACACAATTGGAAAGTTTAATGTGGGGGTGAACAAATGCATTCCTGAATTGAGAACTGCATAAAGAGTGGTAAGAATGGCATCCTTGATGTAAGAATTGCATCCCAGTAGTTGATGTAGTTATCAAAGATGCATTTTTCAAAGATAATTTTAGTGAGCCAAAATCTTTCTTTTGAATAAGGGTACTTTTACAGTTATTCTCGATTGTTTTGGTATAATTTTCACATCAGGAATGTCATTCTCACTACTTTTCATGTAGTTCTTAAAACATTTAATTCATATCATACTTCACCTGTGCTAAAGACACTAAAACATTCAAAATCTTTTTCACATGTGTCAAAACATGCAAAGTCAGTCAATCACTTCAACTCCGTGACCAATAAATAAAACCCCTTCACCACCTTTTAGACACAAAATGGTTTTTACCCATCAGCCTTAAAAGGCTTATGGCGTATTGCCGCGAGCCCACCAGGCGGGCAGTACGAACACCCAAATTTGTGAATGTGATAACTCAAGGACAAGGCAATTTTGAAACTGATACCATCGGTATCAGTACCATCTACTAAAAATCTCAGACTTGCTTGAATCCCAATCACCTTGATCTCAGGGTGAGGTCACCTAGGAGTTTGAAATTAATATGAAGCTTATGTATAAGTTCAGTAAGAAATATTTTTAATCCCTCAGCTGCCTGCTTTCCTGGGTGTTCAGCTGCTTTTCTGTTCTTTACATGACTACCACTTTCCCCCGCTGTCATTCTCAATATTGACGTCATTACTTTAGTCCAGTCATCTTCTCGCCTGCCTTCTTTGAGCCAATCAGCCGCCGCTTCACATGGTTAAATCTGTCCTCTCCGTCATTCTCCATTCCAGACTCTCTTTCGTGCAAAGCACCTCCTCCCCATCTTCACCTCAGACAGTTCAGCCAAAGCTCTATCCGAGCCTCAGTCTTCATCTTCACACCGCCACCAGCATCTAGTCACCGGGGGGGTCCTGTCCTAAATCTTATCATCACTGGGAATCTGTTCTGCCACGATGGGTCACTGGAGTCTAATCGCCAAATAAATAAACAAATAAAATATTTACAATCCAAGAAGATAGTATCAACTACAACATACAGTCCAGTAACATTAACCTTCATATGGGTTATAGTGTCAGAAAGCAACACTGGATGGCACTCCTGTCAGCTAAAAACAGGAAACTGAAAATGCAATTTGACTTACCAAAATTGGACAATGGAAGATTGGAAAAGCACTGCACTTAAATGCCCTCCACAGTCATCAGACCTCAGTCCAGTAGAGTACCTTTTTAGAGGTAATCTAAGGAGTTTGGAAGGAAAAGGGACTGGACTTCTTTAAGTTTCTTAAAGAGAGATGTTTTCACCTCTCATCTGAGAAGCTTCTTCAGTTCTAAGACTCTTGTAGTTGTAGTGAGAATGACATTCGTTATGTGTGAATTGCACCAAAGTGATTGAGAAAAACCGTAAGTGAATCAAGGATACTAATTCAAAGCTATGAGTGAATCTCTTGTTTAAGTTTATGATTATAATCTTAGACATTATGTGGTACTGATTTACATTTAGCACGACACCTACTCTACCGTAATTTGTAGTCTGCCCATGTACTATGGCTGTACTGGCTTCTATTGCTGTTACAAATGCTTCACTAAAACAGCCAACTTCTTTCAACCAGTGATAAGATTTTTTGCTGCTAAATTAGTATTCGTAAACAGTGTTTCATGGTCATCCTGCTATTTCAGGTAAAGGTTGTAAACTATCTTCTCAGTCCTATTATCAGTCCCAGGCTCAAGCAAACACCTCAAACAAAAATATTTGCAGATTTCTGAAATGCAATTTTCTACTTGCTTGTATGTTTTTTCAGAGACATCCACTTAAAGTATGTGTGTCCTTGCCACAGGTCTCATGTTTTGGTAAAGATAATTAATAAATCATCCTTTCCTGTACAGTTACAAGACCTCTCTGAGACAGTGAAGGACCCAGACTACTGTTCTGTATTTTATTTATCGTCCTATTTAATAAAGGCTATTTTTCCTGTTTTAGCCTTGTTTCTATGACTAAAGCAGCATCATATGGTTTTCCAAAAACCACATCATGCCTTAATTTAAAATCTGATCAACAAATTCTGATGCATGAGATAAGCTCCTTCTGAGAGAGGTAGGAAAAAAGGGTAAAATATTCTGCTTTTAGCCTTTGCTAAAAAATGGACTGCATTCCTTTCTTCTGAATCCATCCATGTAACTGCGGAGGTGAACCGTGAAGATTAGTTAAGCCCTTGGTCACCGTGGCTTCACAGGCTTAGCAAACCCCAAATCTGTGATCTCTCTTGTAAGCTCTAAACAACTCCTCCTGTTACCATAGTGCTGCAACTACTGACTAATTTCATAGGCGTTAGGCTTAGGGGTTTGCATTTTTCAATAGTTCCCTTTTTTGGAACTCATAGTCATGGACCTGTAGTTGTCCGGAGCATTTGAATAATATATCAATGTAAACTATGTCTTATGAGTCCAAACAACCATGAGTACAACTACAGTATGAAGAAATCTTTGTGTGGAAGGAATAAGGCTGAAAAACCCACGTTTGTGGACTTCAATCCACCATTGCAAGTTAAAGCTCTGTCATGCAAAGAAGAAGCCATATGTGAACAGTATCCAGTCTTCTTTGGCCATCCTCTGTACTAAAGAGGAGAAGGATGATCTAACATCTTATGTAGATTTAATTCAAAAGTCTGCATATCAGAAGGTATGGGGTCCATTAGTGCCTAAGGAATTGACAGCTTGTGCATCTAGAAGTGATCATCTGTGAAAGGCGACAGGTTTTAGAGCAACATATGTTGCAATCCAGGTGATATCATTATTAGGGAAGGCCTTGTACATTTCAGAAGCGCAATGGCAATCGACATACAGCAGCTATTACAATAACAAGGAAGAAGAGTCAGTAAAATTTTTAAAATAATTTTAAATAGTTAAATCTGAGAAGAGCTAACTATTGTAAATATCAGACTCTTTTTGGGTGGCCTGTCGGGAGGGTCTCAGTATTTGTGTGTGTCTTGCTTGCCCAGAAGGCCCCATAGCATAATTCAAGCAGAGAAAACCCAGAGCCCAAATGTAGTGTGTCATTATTGAATAAATAGTTAAATGTGAGTGTCCGCTCAGAACAACATTACTCAGCTAGCAGCTTTATTTCCTGGATTGTATTTGTCAGTTCTTTTGATTCAGCAGAATTTGTCAAAGCATTATCTGAAATCTTTCACATTTGGCATTTGTGCATGACAAAAAAATCCATTTGTGATTCTTTGATAGTGTTTAGAAATGTTTTAGCATATCTGGGCAATGATTCACCACAATTTTCTACAATTTGAACAATTATTGGTTGTACATGTCTTTGTGATCAAAACTGTTTGTTTCTTCTCAAGTATCTAAGCATCCCGTCCAGAATATTCCATTTGGTTGTCAAAATCTGCCTTTGCCATGGTTGTAAATCATGAGTCTGACTATTGTTAAAACATTTTGAACTCGAGCGCAACAAAGTTGAAACAATTTGTGAACACGGAGGCTTCTGCTCAAATAAATACTGCTTGGTTTTTTGACGGGGTAACAGCCTGCTCATTAAAGAGTGAATGAGTGAAATGAAAAAAGAGGGTTAAATAGCTTCTGCTCAAAGGCGCAGTACTATGTAAATTATCATATTTCCCCATACACGTTTTGTTCTGTGACGATTGCAACTCACTTTTAGTTAATTGAAACAAAAAAATATTTTTTGAAAAAGAATCCAGATGAACTGAAATGTTGTTTTGAACTTGGAAAACCAACTTTCATAATTATTTAAAAAAATAAATAAAATAAATAGTAAACATATTTGTAATCACAGCCTGACTTATGAGGCTTTGACAGACCTGGCTATTAAGACTTTCAATGTGAGCATATCTTTAGGCCAGCTGTATTCAAAAAGTGCTTTTTTGTTATTATATTAACTATTATGATTTTTCTTAATCTTACCTCTGACCAATGTCAGTGTCTGTTTGTCATTTTTATAACAACAAAAAGACAAAAATAACAAACTAAAAGAAGAAAAAAACCCATACAAAACAAAACTGAAAAGGACAAAGACCGCTCTGAAAACTAATTGAAGCTAATGAAAGAAAATGAATAATTATAATAATTCTGGTGCAGAGCAAAACAAATATTTCTCATTCTTTGTTAGCATTATTATTATTGTTGTTGTTGTTGTTGTTGTTGTTGTTGTTGTTATAAAGTTTTATTATAGCTTGTAATCACAAACTTTGCTTTCATAATAATCCCTGTGTAAGTCATAATATGCAGACTTGTCCATCTAATTACACTGTTTCTCAGTCCCTCTGATCCAAAAGGATCAGAAACGTCATTCTCACCACTGTTAATGCATTTCTCAAATCAGAACACATTTCCCACCTACATTAGCCTTTCTCATTGTGTTTGAACACAGTGCTGTTTTTTATACATACTTTGCTACTAAAGACACTCATTGGGTTAATATGTTTCTCATCTGATTCTAACAACTCATCAAAGCTATCTATACTTTTGTCAAACAGAACTACATATCTCTAACTATCCATAATATGCTTTGGCATTGCCTTAGTGTTTTCAGTCAAAAACCCTTTTTGACATCTATAAGAAAGAGTGTCAGTGGTAGCGGTTAATGTTGGCCTCCATTTGAAAGCAAATAAAGACATATGTTTATTTCAAAGGCGCACTACACAGCACTGCTTTTTACACAAAAGAATATACTATTCTATGATGTAGTGTGATTTTACTGTATTTTACTGTAGTAGGTGTTTCAGGGGAAGAAACACTTTTTGTTTTGGGGGGGTGTTTGTGTTTTTCTTTTTGTAGATTGTGTAACTATGTAAATTATCAGTTTCCCAAGTTTAAATATTTTCTTGTTGTCAGCTTTCTGATTCACAGACTTTCAGGGTTGATTTGTGACAAAAGGATAGCAGCAAAAGTGAAAGGGAAGAGAACAAGAGAGTAGTGAGACCTGGTGTGATGTATGGTTTGGAAACACTGGCATTGACAAAAAGAGAAGCTGCGGAGCTAGAGGTAGGAAAGGATGCTAAGGTTTTCATTGGGATTGACCAGCAGGGACAGGATTACTAATGAGTTTATCAGAGGGACAGCTCAGACTGAATTGTTTAAAGACAAAGTTAAGGAAGGCAAAGCCAAGATGGTTTGGACATGTGCAGAGGAGGGATAATGGATCTATTGGACAAAGGATGTTGAAGATGAAGCTGTCAGGGAGGGGGAAAAAACACAGAAAAGATTCATGGACGTCGTGATGGAAGCATGCAGACGGTTGGTGTGACAGAGGAGGATGCTAGGGGTGGAATGAAATGGAGGCACATGATCTGCTGTGGTGACCCCTAAAGGAAACAGCCACGTAAAGAAGATGGAAAAAGAAAATGATTTTAGTTTTCTTGACTTCAGTAATTCTATTTTGTAAGGTTTAAAAAAAAGAAACTTTCAGATTTCACCTTTGTGTCTAAACACTTTTTATTGTACATTAGGCCACACGTCTTGTGGTACTCTTAAAAAATCAGTGAAGTTTAGCTAAAACCATTTTTTGTCTAATTATGAAGAATATGCACAAGTTCAGTAAGGAAGATCTGTACTTACTCATCAGTCTGCTTTCCTGTGTGTTAGGCTGCTTTTCTGTTCTTTTGGTTCTGCCACTTCTCCATGCTGTCAATCTTAATACTGACATCCTCAGTTTAGTCCAATCATCTTCTTGCCCGCTTCTTTTCGCCAATCAGCCTCCACTCTGCGAGGTTTAAATCTGCGCTCACTGCGCTCATTCTTCCTTTCAGACTCTCATTTCCTCTCCTCCCTCCACCTCACAGAAACCTGAGTCAAAGCTGTGTCCAAGCCCCAGTCTTCATTTTTACAACCAGCAGCAACTAGACTAGATTAATGTCTCTAGCTCCACAAATCATGTTCAGTTCTTCCAAGCAACCTCTTCTTATTGACCTTACACTGGTGAAATGTTTTTATTCATTGGTCACAAAGTTGAAGTGATTGAACTACATTAAGTTCTCAACTCTACAGATTTGAACATTTCCCAAAATTGTTCATACAATTGAGCAAAATCCCATAGATAATCTGCTTTTCCAAACCCAGTAATTAATGTGTCAAATTATGTTTTTTGTGTCAATCAATGAATGACTGTCACTTTTTAACTCGAAATAAAGTTTTCTGGTTAACCAAGAACAACACCAAGAGAATGACAGTCATTCACACATTACCAAAGTAACATTTATGTCTTTGAATTGTACCTGGATTAAATTGATTGATGATTTGCAAATGTAATAAAGCTGTATTTCTAGTCACAATTGAACAAGATATGTAAAATTTTTATACTGCAAAAATGTACAATTTTAAGAAAAATATTAGCTCCCAAAGGTTGAGATGGGGGAACAAAACAATATTTTGCAACTGTTTAGCTTCACCGGCAACAGGTCAGTAACACTACTGTCTAAGAGAATTTACAGGTGGCAGAGTTTCTCAGAAATAAAAAATAAAAATCTGCATATACAAACTGTGGATCAGTTTCAGGATAATGTTGTTTAATGTAAAACCAGAAAGACTTTCTTAATATCTAAAATATTCAGCGAATCTGGAGAAATTACCATGTGGAAGGGACAAGGCCAGACATGAATACTGGATGATCTTCAGGTGTTCAGGCAACACTGCACTGAAACAGACTCTGATTCTGTCATGGAAATCACTGCATGGGCACAGGAGCACTTCCACAAATCATAATCTGTGAACACAGTCGACCGTGCCATAAATGCAGGTTAAAGCCAAATGTGAACATGATCTAGAAACAGCACCACGTTCTCTGAGCCAAAGCTCATTTTAAATGGACTGAGGGACAGCAGAAAACTGTCCCGTGGTTAGACAAATCAAAATTTGAAATTCTCTTTTGGAAAACGCAGACAGCACATCCTCAGGACTAAAGACAACAGGGAACATTCAGCGATGGTGCACTTTTGCTTATTATTGCACCATCATCTTGTACATCTGGAAGGACTGTTGATGCCATCAAATTCAAAATGAGACATCATTTTTCCTAAAATTCTACATAAATAAGGGTTTATGAGATCTGCAAATAATTTCATTCTGGTTTTGTTTACATTTTTCACAGTATGCCAACATTTGTAGAACTGCGTTAGTACGTCTTTTATTTTAAAAAGTTTTGTCCTGCATATTTTCTCTGACAGGAAATGTGTTCAGTATCCTGCTATTATGAATTCTAATAATAACTTAGTGTGTATCATATTGGGAATATTCTTTTGATGATGATTTCGAGAGTACTCGGCTTTATTCATCCTTTTTTTGTAACAAAAGGGGAAAAATATTTTTTCTCTCACAACACATGCAAATGTTTTTCTTCGCAAATGTAAAATCTTGTGTTTCATTTGAATGCACAATGAAAAACTGCAGTGAGTGCTACTTAGGCGTTCAGCGTCGATGCGAGCTTGTAAGACAAGAATATTATGAATTTAGGAGATGGCGAATGTGCTTCTAGACACTAACTGTTAATCTAAAAAAAGTGTTAGCACCTGTAAGGTCTGCTAGTATATTATTTTTTAGGACATATGCTATTTTGTGAAATGCATCTGCAAAGCTGAGAACTTCAAAAATATTGCAAGACATGCGCCAAGACCATTTAGAAGAATTAAAAAACTTTGATAAGATTATAAGATATAAGATAATAAGATTATGCCATAACTCAACATTTCTGAAACTTTACAGCTATTAAATAGGCATGTTTTTTTTTAAATTATTATTCTAAAGACAGTAATATCTGATGTTGACAGCAATGATTGGTGAGCCCCCCTGAGAAGAGATGTGGGTGTTTTCATTCTAGTATCCCTTTGCCGGCTTTCTTGCCTCTGCAAAGCTGTCCAACTCCTGTCTCACTGGAGTAGCAGCAACAAGAGAGGAACAGGCTAGGGCAGGGATTTCTAAAAGCCTAATGCAGTGAACACCATTGTGGCTTTGACCCCTGGTGTGACAGAAATGATGGAGTTGATAATCTGGGTGACAGTGGGCACAGACTCCTTTGATTCTCCTTTCCTTCAATTTACAGCTATGTGCGCTGTCAGTCGGCACTTTGCAGCTGCTCTTTCTGTGCTTTAGACCCTTTGTCAGCTAGCTTTAGCCTTGTCAGCATAAATTCTACCAATATTTAAAAAACAACTCTATAATATGACAGAGGCACATTTTTTGATGGAGGAATTTAAGTTAGCGATACTGACATGCAAAGAAAATATTATACCAACATACATCCATTAAGATATGATCTGAATGACCCTTTCTCACTTTGAAAGACCTGTTGTGAAACTCTGTTCCATTCCGATCCATTAATGACTGATTTGTTACATGGCTAAAAAGTAATGTGCGCAGTGAGTGATAAACAGCATCTATATGCAGATTACATTATACATTCTATATGAGTCTGTCAAATTAAAAAAGCAGAGCTCTGTTGTTGTTTGAATTTTACTTGTATAACAATGTAAACAATGCAGCCTCTGTTTTTACACCTTTGTATTTTAGTCAAGTAGAGCAGCAATGTTTAATTAACATCTAACCAGTCAGTACAGATGGTGCTAATCTCAGTGACTAAAGATCCATTACTAATCAAGCTTTATGAATGCTTAACTTCTCACCTTGCTCTAGCATTTCACATAATTGTTGTCTGTTGAGAGGATACGGTACAATAAACCTTTGATGTAGTAATTGATGCTCTATAGTAATAAATTAAGCAAGTCATCACTCGTAAAAATGTTTACATCACTGTCAATTTTCAATGAGTAATTTCTTCTATATAGATAGATTTTTATCATCACTTTAACAGAAAAAGCAAGAACACATCTTTTGTTTTTACTGCTTTGATTCCTTATGTGTGTTTACATCAAAAGTCTCGAGTGTGATAGCAGGGTCTGGTGTCTCCCCTAACAGCAAAAACCCTCTGAAGTGCATAACTCTGCGTTCATGAGATCTCCTCTGGGTCCTGGCCAAGTCGAGGAGCTCATCAATCTTTTTTTGGTAGTGATCTCACTTTTCTCATCCAGATAAATGGAGGGTATGCTTTAAATCTCCTTTGGTTCTCCCCCTCTCTCTTCTTGCTGCTTTCACTCCTGCTCTCTTCTCTTTCCATCAAACAAGCAGCTCAGTCAGTAGACTCCTTGGGCCGGCACCGCTGCCAACACCAATGTGATCAGTTGCTGCCAAATGCGAGGCAGAGTGGTAAACTTAGCTAGAATGTCCATTTTTCCAGAAAGTCCGTTGTAAGTCTTTTTATCAATTGTTGTTGCTGTTCTGTTAAGTTTTCTGCAAGGTCAGCTTTTGTTGAAATGAAATACTACAGAATGGGATTTATGATGATCCATTATGTCAAGTTGTATAAACTTTTATGCAGCTGCCACTGTTCAGAGTAGGTCTACGTGAGCGCATTCAGTGCCACAGGACGTATTTGTTGGAAATGAAAAGGCTACATGAAATAAAATGCTTTTCAAGCTAGCAAAGGTTTGATTCAGATAAGAACCAAAAAATAACTAAAGAAATAAAAGATATAAAATCATTAGATGTAAAATTGCTAAATATATACACATTTATTAGTACTAAATATATCTATAACACAAAAGGTTCAAATAACAGTTGAAAATAAAACAGTAGAAGTCAACCTTTACCTTTACCTTACCCTAAAACCATTTTTAATTTTTTTACTATTATTTTTACTGGAGGAAACGTGCTTCCATGTGTATTGATGCACTTTACAGAACCAGATATAGGGTAACATCTCCTCTGGGCTTGGTCAGCTGTGTGATTTTTCAACACCAAAACAAAAGTTTTATGAACTAAGTTTAAATGACTCAAGTCAGCTGTATTTATATGTCATATTTTTACACAGGATGTACCAAAGTGGGCAGCAGCACTGATAGATTTTTACATTACAGCTGTCAAAACAAATGAAACCAAAAGACATGAAATGATAAAAAGATATTGATATTACACTAAACGTAAAGAAAATATATACTGGCCTAAAATGAAAAGAGAAAAAAATGGACAATAGGTGAGGAACAAAATGTTGCTTTGTCTGAATTGAAAAATGGTACTAAAGCCGACAATAGCGTCGGTATATACTACTACTACACTACTGCTATATACTACTACTATACTATTTGCTTTCATTGAAGCACTACAACAATTAAGTCCATTATCCTTAACCATAGATTGGCGCGCACACGCACACACACACACACACACACACACACACACACACACACACACACACTTTCTGCCAAATCAGAGGTGATTTAACAATGAATGCCAACATAGTCTTTTTGTTAAGGCTGTGTTTCATAAATAGATCAAATAACTGGCCATCATAAACATATCTTCACACGTTCCAAAAAAGAAGCTTTTTAAAGCTTTTGACTTCTTTAGAGCATGTATGAAGGAGCAGCTCTGGGTCAGAAGGGCAAAATGAAGTCTGCAAACTGTTAGGGATTTCATGAAGAAGATTGTGTTCCCTTTGAAGAGAGTGGTCTCAAACCTTATCATACCATACTGCGTTTGCTGTTGATGCTCACAGTGATGCTGGAGGATTGTGCAGAAGAAACCTATGATGTCTAAGGTAAGTGCTTTTTGGCAGGAAAATGGTAGTAGGTTGGGGCTTGGGATTGAAGGTTTCAGGAATACTAATATTACTTGCTTAGTTTTCATGCTTTGTTCTGGACCTACTGTATCTCTGTTAAGTCTCAGTAAGGAAAACTAATTAATGCATGCTGACACTATTTAAATAGTCAACATATTTACCATTAAATCATCTAAGAACTGTATATAAAGCCTGCAATCCCAGAGAAGCTACATAGATGATGATGAGATTTCAGGGCATTATTTCAGTGATCAACATGTGGAATGTGAAGTGCTTGACAATAACAGTGAGACGTTCACTCTTACTCAAAAACTCTTGTAAGTAACAGAGTTTGAGTTTGAGCAACAGGAATAAATGTTGAGCGACTGCAGAGGTTTTGAAAAATCCTGGAACCTTTACTGACAAGGAACATTACTGTGGCCTGGATATCAAGTTGCTAGCTATTGGAATGTGTTTATATTACATGTTGAGAAAATGAATCATTAATGTTGGTGTTTGAACTGAGTTTGAATCAGCATACTGTTTAGATTCCTCCACCAGCTGACAAAGGTCATCCAAATTACTGTGGCTGTGGTGAATGCCTTTGTATAATTAGCCTCACCAGGGGCGATTCTAGGATCAGGTGCTTTGGGGGTGCTGAGCACCCAGAGAGCTGCCCATCCAGGCAAGGTAAACTTTACTCGTCACAATGAGACTTCTTCCCTGTCTCTGTAAGTCCCTGCATCCTTAAATGTCTCCAGTTGTCCCGAGTTCCCTCTGACTGTCTCCTTGGTGCATTTAAAGCCCTGTTCCTCCCTGTCCTCATCATCTGTTGTCTTCATCTCCGTTATCAGTCATCATAATTTTGCCCTCTCTGTGCAAGTCTGCAAATTTCTTTATTAAATCATAAGATTCTTAAATTCACCAAGTCTCTCTGTGCCTGGGTCCTCGTCACAAAACATGAAATCATTGTTTTGTACATTTTAACACAATTTAATCCCCACATTTGTGAAAGAAAAGCAAAACACTTTTTTAAAGTCTGTAACAAAACCATCAAATCTGATAAAGGTTATTTAAATGCTGCTAAAGAAGAATGGATTGGAATTTTTTTTTAAAAACCCAAACATATCCTAACCTTAATTACTGCGGGAGAATAATGAATGATACTCACAGTGAGTAAAAAGTAAACTGAGTGCATTTTTTGGACAGAGATTCACTTTTAATGTGTATGTATAATATAATACAGATACATAAAAATACACTCCAAAAATAGAAGAGTCCTTGAAATGTACAAAATATTATTAAAAAAATAGAAAAATGGAGACACCTTGGCCTCTGGTACAATGTATACAATGTATGAAAAGATCTTTACTGCAGATACTACTATGGCTCTGCAGAGTTTTTCTTTTCTTTTAACCTATGTCGCCTCACTTTGAGGTTGGCAAATCTGTCTATCACATTTTGGTGGTCAAGTCTCTCAAGCATCTCTTTCTCAACTGACATCACAGCCAGGTGCTGGAGTCTGCTTTGACCCATGGTCCTTCTCAGCCAGGTATGGAGCTGACTCAAGACACTAAAAGACCTTTCACAGCTACAGCTGCTAACTGGGTTTGTTAGGGCAACCTGAATAACAGTTTTCAGTGTGGGGAAGATCTGATTATCCAGAAAATTGTACAATGTTAACATATCTGGAATGGCACCAACCTCACTCTTGAGCTTCAAAAAGTTTTTGGCAACCGTGACTTCCTCTGACTGAATTTCAATATGGTAATGAAGTGCCAGGGCTGACAACCCAGTTTGTTTTGCAGATTCTGTATAGCAGCTTTAATATAGGGAGAACACAACTTACTAATTTTATGAGTAAAATTAGTTGTTGTTTTTTTTCTTTGCCAGTTTAACAGTTTCTGTTTTGCTGTCACTATTCCCTGTCTGTTTTCTTACCTGGTTCTTCCTGACCTTGTACTTTCTCCTCATGTTCTCCTCTTTCCTCTCTCTTTCTTTGGACTGACAATCATACACAAATAGATTGAACTCAATTAGATTAAAAAAAATACTATTAGAAGCACTAATAAAAAAGTCCTCTCTCAGTGTACTTTCAACCAAAAGGCAAATAACCAAATCTAATAAAGGATATAAATATTGAAACAGTGATCCAACATTATTCTTGATTGATGGATCATTTGATCTTACACTTTTACCTGAATGTGGCTCCTGTTTTTGAAAAAACTCCCTCATATCCATTATGAACCTGGCTGCCTCTCTGTACACACATACACACACACACACACACACAACAGGAGTTATAAGGTTAATGGGCATCCAGTCAGTTAGCTAGTTAGTACCTTGGGTTCAATATCGGCACATGCACATATGACAAAATAACCAGTTTCTCTCATTACATTTCAAACAGGACAGTGGTAACAACAGCAGGCTACGGATAATGTTAAATTTTAGATTTTAAATAGGCCGTATACATTTCAATGGGAGCAACAGGACGGTCAAATATCGCTGATTTTACTACAGAGCAGGACGGATTGTAGGGTAGCAAACATTGTCGGGAAACACGTTTCCAACACTGCAGGTTACCTGGGTGTAATGTTTTTCAGCTAAAAAGAAACATGGCCTGCCTCCTACCTAACTATATAAAGAGTAACTGAAGGTTAAATGCAGCTAATATGTCCTGTTTTAAGCCAGGCACTCACACCTCCACTCCGCTGCGTCTCAGCCACCATCGCTCTGGCAGAAAGGGCAGTGTTGCCAACTCCTCAGTAAGGAAAATCGCTATTGGCTGTCCTAAAAGTCGCTAGAAGTCGCTAAATGACGTCATCACCTAATTTGCATAATTGGTCACGCTAATATAATTGTAACCTATGTTGTTGGAGAGAGAAATAACATCGTGGAAGAGACCTAAAGTGAGTAAAAAACGTCCTACATGCATTTAGAATTTATTTAGAACTACAAATTAAATTTCTTTTAGCAATTATTGTTTTTTAATGTCACAATTCCAACCCTGCTCCTTTACCTGGGCTTGGACCGCAAAAGTGACCCGAAATAGGCACTCTGGTGGAGTTACTTTGTGTTTGTGTGTTATAAGTAGTTTTAAACCTTGTGATCCACAAAACAGCATAAGAGTAAAAGATTAAAAGAAGAACTGACTGCGTTACAGCACCCGCTGCTTGTTGAGAGTAAAAGCGTCTACGCTTTCACGTCTTTTTTTAGCGACTTTTTATAGAAAAAAAGTCGCTAGGGGGTCTGAAAACTCGCTAAATATAGCGACAAAGTCGCTAAGTTGGCAACACTGAGAAAGGGCGCTAGAGCCAGAGTAGGGGAGAGACGAGCTGGAACAAACCATTTTGGGAGGGGGGAGGGGTTATCTATGCTTTTGTTTGTAAAATATTCCATCTCAATTAAGTACTGTATGCTTTTTATATTTTTAGTAGTGTGTCACACAAACAACAAATATTGTCAAAAAAAGTAAGAAATCTTTGGGGGTGCTTTGATTCATTTTGGGGGTGCTGAAGCTGAAGCACCCCCAAAAATGGGCTAAAATCGCCCCTGATCCTCACTATCCTCTGCAAGTACTGAACATGCAGCTGAACTTTTTTCTTTAACACCTGCTTCAGATCTGCGGCCAGAATTTTTGGAGGGTTTTTTTCTTGTTTTAAAATTTTGTAATTAATCTTCTAATTTTGTGGATTTTTTACTTTTCAGGCGGTTTTGTTCTGTGGTATCATATTTATTCTGGTGAGGTAAGCCATTTTTTCTAAGTTGTTTGACTGCTGTAACACAGTAAAATCCCAACCATGGGGATAAATAAAGCATATAAAGAATATAAAGAATCAAATATTCAGAATAATAAAGAATGAAATCCTTACAAAATGTTGATAACCACTGTCCTCAATAAATGCCATGTGCTTTTTTATCATTTTTACAGTATAGCGCAATTACTGCAAAATTCACATCTCAGTGATTGTGATAAATGTCTAGGCATACTTTTGATCTTCTCTGCACTGGAAATGCCTTTCTTAAAATATATCGTACTGACGATCACTAGCAACATGCTGTAACTATTCAAAAAAAATACTAGTGGTGTTTAGTGTTTAGTCTTGAGTTATTGCAGTCACAAGAGTTTTGAAAAACTTGACCTCTGACCCCTGACCTTGAAGCCAAGGTCACTGAGATTCAAATTTATCAGAGATTTTTAGTAGATACACCTATGGCATCTATCTCAAAATCCTAGGTGACCTTCTTCTCGAGTTTCACAAGATTTTCAGAAAACTTGACCTCTGACCTTCACCTTGAGTTCAAGGTCACTGAGATTTCTAATAGATACACCTACGGTATCAGTTTGGGTAAAAAAAATTAATTCATTTGTCGGAATTCTTTTTTTTCTTCAATAAGTATTTCATTGCCACCAAATAATAAATTCCTTTGACACTGTGAAAACCAGGGTGTTCACAGTCTATGTTTTGTCAGAGCAAGAGTGGATTCTACAACTGCATTTCCTGTCATGTAATGTCCTAAACGTCTTCTGCTACATGTTTACTCTAACACACTACTTTTTTTCAGTTTTTTTTTTTTATCTGTTGATGACACAAATCCCTTTGGGTTTGTGTCAACAAGGGCAACCAGTGTAAAAAAAAAAATCCACATCAAACATGCGGACCTACAAGCTGCCGCGACCCCTCGGGAATAAGGGAGCAGCTGAAAGTAGCTTTTACACTATTATATATGGAAGTGATAGTTTTCAGATGCTGATTTTCAGAGCAGAAGGTTTTACATTTTCCTTTCTGAAAAACAAAAACAAAAAACTGTTATTATTGAATGAGTTTTGAGGGGTGGGGAGGCTGGAGGGGAATTTTTCATACTGTGGTTACTCAGTATATTGAAGTTCTGTTACAGTAATTGAAAAAGAATATTCTAAAAATGACAAAGAAAACAAGATGAGACATCAGTACCAAACTATCTGTGTGTGATAACATATCACAGAGATTAAACTGGAAATCAATGAACATTGTGTTGAACCTGTTCCTTCTCACTAACCTCATAACCAGTGTTGGGAAGGTTACTTTTAAAATGTATTCCACTACAGATTATAGAATACATGCCCCAAAATGTATTTTGTAACGTATTCCGTTACGTTACTCAATGAGAGTAACGTATTCTGAATACTTTGGATTACTTAACATATTATCATGCTTTTTTTCAACTAAATGAATGTACTATTGCTGTGTGATTTATTACTATTACTGAAGGCTACTCGCCATAGAAATACCAACTAGATTTTAAATCTTAATATAAAATGAGTAACAGTAGGGTGGACATTAGGTAAGGCTGCACTTTTTGCAGCAAAACTATATATAAAACCGGTCCGCGGCTCCGAACCGTAGTAAAGGGATCTCTGGCTAATACGGTGGGTTCCGTGTCGGGCTCGTAGCCGGGAACAGCTTTACTTTGCTGTCGGGGTCAACTTTGCTAGTGAGAGACAGAGAGAGGCGTTGAAAGGCTGCTCCAACGGAACTTATTGTTTCGGAGGAAAACACGAACACAGTGTACAGTCGAGTCTTAATAGCTTATTTACAGCTGGGCTCGTCAGGCACTCTTTTTGGCTGCAGTGGTTATTATTATATTTACATGCTTCCAGCTCCCGTTTCTGCTCGGTGACAACTCCACTCTCCTTTTTCTCCCTCCCTGGCACTCACAGACACATAACGGGTATGGCAGTCCATTCTCCCTGCAGACTACACTGCCCATAAGGCTACATTCTTTAGGGCGATGCCTGTAATACTCTGCCTATTGCCTTCATATTAAATCATTTTTTAAAATATTTCTTCATGTCATTGAGACACAGGCATTAGAGCCTCTCAATGCGTGTTTTGTTTGGGTTTCCACCGGCGTGGAATTACCAAAAATAGAGAGGGCATAGCCTAACATATGAAACAGGAAAAGACCACCGTGTAATCCCTTTATTTCAACAAAGTAACTGTATTCTGAATACCACCTTTTTAAACGGTAACTGTAACAGAATACAGTTACTCATATTTTGTATTTTAAATACGTAACGGCGGTACATGTATTCCGTTACTTCCCAACACTGCTCATAACTCATGTCGCTTCAATCCTTTGTCCAAGACTGACTATTATACGTGTAAAGACTCAGAAAATGATATAAATCTGGAATATTTTAAGAGCTCAGTTCATAAAAAATTCTATTTTAATCACAAAGACATGTGAAACCAACATTTACTAAAACTGTCAGGAGTCATGCATAGTCTTTAGTCTAAATGCCCTAAAAAATAAATGAGAAATGGTATTTCTGAAATGCAAATTTAAGAGATCATTTGGAAAGATTTCACGTTATTTTTTAAATTTCACTTAGCATTCCAAAAAACAGAAAAACTGCAAGTAAAGATAATGATCTCAAACCCTCATCATCATGATGTCTCGATTGTGTGGCTTTAAGCTTGCTTGTCATCTGTTTACTCCTCTGCCAGGGTGGTATTTTTTATTGATTTTATTTTATTTTGGGGGATTTTTTTTCTTTTGTTTTCCTTTTCCTTCTTTTTTTTGTTGTCAGTTTGTTTGTGTGTCTGTCAGCAAGAGTACACAGAAGCCACAAAATCATGTTTCACAAGATTTGGTGAAAAAGTGGAGCATGAGCAAAGAAAATCCTGGTGATGATCCAGATCATGTTCTATAAAAGTTAGTGACAGGGCATTGGCCTTGGCAGAAGACTAGTCAAAATTTGATATTTATGAAAGAATAAAGAGAGGAAAA
Source organism: Oreochromis aureus (assembly GCF_013358895.1). NCBI lineage: Eukaryota > Metazoa > Chordata > Actinopteri > Cichliformes > Cichlidae > Oreochromis > Oreochromis aureus. Next base: position 35,828,510 of record NC_052948.1, on the reverse strand, counting down.
TAACAGAAGTGCATGTATGCATTGTGTGTGTTTGTGGGGAGGACTGTGTTGAGAGTAGGGGAATGAGGATTTTACAGTCACAATCTGAGAGAAATTGTGACATATGGTTGTAATTTTATGGTTTGATCATGCTTCTTAGGAGAACCCGTTGACAGAAGCAAAGTGAATAATCTTCCCACAGCGCCATCTAAACAATCTCTATTGACTCACAATTTGGGAGCAAATTCAGTTAGTCTGAGTAATATGACAAGATGGATAAGTGGATGGCGGTTGTAGTCAGAGCCGCGTGAATACTGCAGTCCCCGAACAGGAGTGTGCTTTGAAGTGACAGGATTTTGGGAAGAAGAATCCAATGCTGCTGTCAGTAGCAGTTTATCAAACCCTGCTACTACTGTAGTCAGATAAACCAAATATGCTGTCAGGTCCTGCAGCCAAGGCACACATAAAGATTTAGAGCTTGAATAATGCAGTTAGTCCTTATTAATGTCTTTTGGTAAAAAGAGCCGTCAAAGAATGGCACACAGTAGGGTCCCTCTGAATTAACCTCAGCAGTAGACAATAGATTTGAGGTTCATCAAAAAAATGGTATAACATTCAGAATATGACAAATTTGTACCTGTATGTATATTAATAGCTTTTGATCACACTTGGCATTTTCATTCTTTTTGCCTCCAAAATAGTGTTACAGTAATGAGTAGTGACAAGCAAGGATGGGTGTCATCCACTATGCTAGTGGCACAGCTAAACCTAGCCTAATGATGATGATGTCAACATGCTCAATTACTCACCATGAGAATTCTAATACACTAACACAGGTATAACACAGGTATAGTGTATAATATTTACCATCTTGGTTCAGTTTGTTAGCATATACACAAAATTAGAGCTGATGGAAACTTCATTAGTTCTTTGTTTACCCTTAAAGACATTTATATTAGCCAATTAGTGACGTAACTACATTCACTTTTTACATAATGTTTGTGGTTAACAAGGCAACATTACATTTAACTTTAAATATTGCTGTGCCAGAGAACCTTAAGAACAAGTTCAGCCTGACAGAAGCAGTCCTGTGAGATCATAAAACATCAAATATTCATTTTAACTTGACATGGACATGGAAATTGGACTTACTGAAAACAGCTAATTGATTTTTGGGTTTAGTCTGCCACATTACCTTCTTTCCACACAGGATCTTAGCTCACGGTAATAACACAACAAAATGTAATCGATCCGAGAACACTGAATCAAATTGCAGAATATCGAACAACCAGCCAGGCATGAAGCGCTGTCTCAAAATCTTTCTGGGACAAAGCCATAACTCAGTGTCAATGACAGTACAACTTACAATAAAATATTTAATGCAATTTAATGTTAAGTAGAATCCTGTGAGGGATGGAAGATGATGAGACTCAAAATGTAGCTCTCACAAGATGGTTTTGTGCATCAGAATATTCCCAGTGCAGGGTAGAAGTAAAGGATAAAAGGAGAGAAACATAAACACGGCACATTTCCAAGGATGGCTCAGTGTATGAGAAACAGCTCTAATCTCAGATGTCAGTGTTAGATGCTGTCAAGGCAGGAAAACAGGCACAGGGAGATGTGTGGATGAGCATAGGCTCTTCTATTTGATGCTGGATATAGCACTGTCTACTTGCTGAAAGCTTCTGGCAGTTGATTTGGATACTATCTGATTTACGCCATAATATACCTAGGGAACTGGATTTGTTTGTGACATAAAGGAGTATGTTGAAGCATGATCATCATAAAAGGGGGTTTGACTTACTGTATATGGACAAAATAAAACAAAACTTGTGAAAACGAGAAAATTAGTAATAACAAGATAGCAGTGAATGCAGTTACCACTCACTTTAGAGAGAATAGCACCCATTCGTGTTTAGAACAGTTTTGATTTTCACAAAACAACATTCAAGCACAACAGCATGTGCATACAGATTAAGATTTAAGAGTGTGTCTTGTTTGGTGCAGGTCAGTGTGCAATGTTTCCTCTGAGATTCTGAAATCCCCCCATAGGTGGGTAACACACATAACACACAATTCGACTCTGTGACTACTTCTGCTGCTGGCTTAACGTCAAAAACAATGCTCCTCCCATTCCATGTTGAACATCTTATACTGAAAAGCACGGCTGATTAACTACACAGCATTTCCAGCTTCAAACTATCAGAAGAGACTTGCATACATGTAGGAGTTTTTCACGTTTTGCCTGTTACAATCCACACCATAGTCAGCAAGGTTTTAATGATAAACATTTAAACTGTAATACTAACTACCTTTGTGACCTTGAAGATTGCTAACCATTTCTTCCCTATTTCCTTCTTAAGTTTTTTTGCATTCACCATGCTGGTGTGACCCTTGGTGACATTTGAAATTAATTGCTTATTTTTCCATTCAAAAGGCCAGGCTGTGAAAATACAGTGACAAGCTGGGAGGACAGCTGCAGCTGCTTGAACTGTGCCGGCTGAAGCTCTGACTCTGGATGGTTACTGCCAGGACTTTGGCTGCATTTGTGGTTGAATCAACAGCATCTGAACACAGGATTTGAGCCCGGAGTGGTTTTATCAGATATGACAGATGTGTTACAGACTCACCACAGGAGTACGGGATTACTGTTGCTTCTGTTCAACACTCACTCAGTCAGAACAACCACGCCAGGTCACTATGCACACACTACTGCTGCATCTAGCTAGCGTTACACCTGTTATGAGCTAATGTGTCACAGCCAGAACCTAAGCAAAGCCATGGCTCCAGTCACCCTTGCTGTGACAGCATCAGCCTATGGCCACAGTGATAATCACAGACAATCAGCCTTTCTCAATCAGCCTTGAAAACAGTAGGTTACAAACCGAGGTTAACTACGTCCTCTTGTTATTTCTAACTCTAACAAAACAAGTAATTACAGACTGACTGACTTTTCTCATTTTCCCCCTTTTTAATTTAAAGTTATTCATTCACAAACACATCCTTACCTCACCACACGACTTAGTGGAGATGGCAAATATTTTATCAGTTGTTGCAACTCATTAGAGCCGCAGTTATCTGTTTACTCAAAGTACTGAAAATCCTTAAGTTATTATTTCAGCTTTGGAGGCCTAGAAAAGACTAGCAGCGATGAGCTGATCAGATACCATGGTATGTCAATTTTGGCAACTTGCAATGATGGCATGCAAAGTAACCACTGGTGACACAAATTGGCTGAGTTCCCAGTTAAAAAACAAACAAACAAAAAAAATAAAACAAAACACTGAAGCTATGTTACTGAGGTCACTGCCACTGGGAGTGCAGGACTGGTGACAGTGTGATAATTGAAAGGAGTAACTGATATGTCTTAGGGTTCGGTTGTGCCTACAATCGGATTTGCATGTAGAGCCAAAGTAAGTTGGCCCACAAATATGCAACACTGACCAGTTGCAAACTGTCTTTAAAGTATTTCCATTTTAGCAGAGGTGGCAAATAAACAGACTTTCTTTACTCAGACAACATTTAGGTGGGGAACCCTGACATCTATGTAGTGGCTCAGCATAGAGAAAAGAATCACAATTCACAAGCTCAGCCATACTGAGGTGGACCTGCAGAATCAGTAGGTTATCTTTGTGTAATTAAATTTTAAAATAATGACATCACATGTAAGCTTTAAATCTGCATTTTATCAAGTGTCACTGAGCAATCGTTACATTTAAATCTAGCCTTTCTTCTTCCTCTCCTGTCCTGTCTGGTCTCCCACATCTTTCTCCATCTCTGAGTGAAGCTCTCACTCTTTTCTCTATATACAGCAGCTGGACCTTTAGCTATTGAATTTGAATTTGAAGTTACCTGCCACTTAACAAAACGTCACTGTCTACTTGCTTGCTCATTTTCTGTAGCGCTAGCTAGGTTCTAAAGCACAGCAAACACAACGTACAGACACCAGCACTCCTTCCAGCCCACGAGTATAAACGCTATAAATGATACCGTTGAACCAAGAGTAACAAGTCTGCTTTTAAAGATGTAAGAAGCAAAATATTTGTTTCTATATGTAAGGAGTAAAAGTAAAAAGTTGTCAGAAAATTAAATACAGTTACCTAGAAATTCTACTTCAGTACAGTAGTGTTTGTATTTTGTTACTTCCCACCTCCTCATTTAAGGTATCAGATAAAAATATAGGAAGCTATCATTGAATCAGTGTTGTGATTTCCACATTTTAGTTTTCTGCTCTGCAATAGCAGAGCTTTACAGTCTAAAGGCAGCTCGAGAATTTTCTTAAGTGCACTGATTATTATTACTAGTTCAAAAAGCAGCTAATGAAACATGGGATGTATATCTTGTAAAACTACTGATTGAGTCCACATACCACAGTTTGTCTTTTTTGTTTGTTTGTTTGTTTGTTTTTTGTTTTTTGTTTTTTAAAAAAAGTTGAAGCATAACTTTAGAAAATGCATCACTATCTCTCCTGTACTTTGGCTCTGTGTGAGAGAGCAGGATGTTACAGCTTCTCAAAAAGTAATGAAGCTTGAGTGCATTGTCCTGTCGTGCTTTGATAAATCAGTGCTTTTAAACCTTCATTTGGAATAACTTTGCTCCCTTGTTTATTTCCCTCAAGCATCATCATCAACAACAACAATCACATGTTGACAGAATATACAACTACTTTTGTTTAATGTATGCACCTAATCCCCATACAAAGATTTATCATTCATACTTCCTCTTCTCTCATGCTCCCTGTTGCACTACCTTTTAAATCAAAGCCATAACCATAATCAAGCAGTGAATAGTATATTACAGTTATACAAGTTAGTGTGTCATTAAAAGCTGGTGTCGAGTATTGTACATTTAGGTAATGTCAATACAAAAGGAGAAAACCTTTACAGCAAAACACACTCATTGTATGATTGTTTCTCAGTCTTGATAATAAATGGCAAAGCACAATGAGCCACAGTTCAACAACAACCTGAAGTAAGCCTCCTGATTTGGATTCCTTGAGATTGATATATCTAATTAGGTAACGAGAAAACCCTGTTTTTGATTATGTATTAGTTTTTTCAGTGGGAAGTGGCCTGTTCCATAACATGATACAAGTAATTCAGTTACATACAGCGCTATCAAAAATGCCTCTTTCATAATTTAGTTTTTGCATCTTTGTCAGACTTAACATTTCAGATTATCAATCAACTTTAATATAAAAGACAAAGGACAAAGGTAACCCAAGTAAATACAAAATGCAGTTTTTAAATGATGATTTTGTTTATTAATGAAAAAAAAAAAACATTTAAACATACCTTGGCGGCAGGAACTGCAGTTGTGATAACTGGCCATGAGTCTTTTACATCACTGTGGAGGAATTTTTACCCACTCGTCTTTGCAGAATTGTTTTACGTCAGCGACACTGGAGGGGTGCTAATCATGAATGACCTGTTTAAGGATATGGCAAAACATCTCAACTGGATTTAATGGATTTAAGTCCAGACTTTGACTAGACTGCTTCAAGCCCTTTCCTTTTTTTTTTCTTTTTTTAAAATTTGAGCCATGCTGAGGTGGACTTGCAGATATGTGTCGGATCATTGTCCTGCTACATAACTTAAGTGAGCCTGAGCTTTAGGACATGAAATGATAGCCACACATTCCACTTTGTTTTTTGTTTGTGTGTTTCTTTTCAGAGAGCAGATTTCCAGGTTTTTCTCCAGGTCCTGAAGTACCAAAGTAGCTCCAGACCACCATATTTGTATTGTCAGTCCACAGAATATTTTCCCAAAAATCTCAGGGATCATTAAGATGTTTTTTGTCAAATGTGAGACAAGCATTTATGTTCTTTTTGGTCAGCAGTTGTTTTTGCATTAGAACTCTCTCAGTGTCATTTTTGCTTTATTATTTTTGAATCATAAACACTGAACTTAAACCCCTTTCCAGACTGACAGATGACTTCATTTCACATCTGTTCTTTAGTTTCTTTTGATCGTGGCATCATGTATTGATTTTTAAGATCCTTTAGTCTGCTTCGTATTGTCAGACAGGTTCTATTTAAATGATTTCTTGTTTCACCAGGTCTGGTAGCAATCAGGTCTGGGTGTGGCTCGTGAAATTGTACTCAGCTTTCCAGAAAAATTGAAATCACATAATTCATGATTTAACAGGGGAGGCAATTACTTTTTTTTCAAAAAGGACCAGTGAGGTTTGGACAGCTGTTTTCCCTTAATAAATTAAGTTATCATTTAAAAACTGCATTTTGTATTTACTTGAGATATTGTTGTGTAATATAATTTTTTTATGATCTGAAACATATAAGTGTGATGATAAATATGCAGCAAGAAATGTGTATAAGAAAAAGACCAATACTAATGAGAGAGAGAATCCTGATGACCTGAATATCCCCTATGAACAGCGAGGGGCCACTATCTACTGTGATCGCATTAGGATGTGAGGGAGAAGAAAAAGAAATGAGGTGCACAGAGAGGTAAACAGAATGTAGGGAAAAACAGAAAAGTGTACATAGTGTCGCAATAGTGGCATTAAAAAGGATCACTAGTTTAAATAATCTTTTTAGTGTCTTTTTAGTGTATTTGTTTTTGTTTGCATGAATATCCTAGCTTTTTACATTCAGAGTTTTACATGTCTATACAGTACATACACCTACACGCATACAATGAAAATCAGAATTCTCCGTGGAAAAATAATGCTTACTTTTGTGGGCCACAAAACGCATTGAACTGGTTTCTGGCTGTCATCTCTGATTGGCCAGGAAACAGACAGCAGCCTCCAGGAGTGCTTTGTTCTTTTGGATTTTGTTGCTGTATAAACATTAGGCTTACTAACCTGCACTTCAGAGGGTCCTGCCAGCGCTAGAAACAAAACAAAGGCAAGAGCCTTTTGGCATTCAGGAATCATATCTGTACAAAGCCCACAAATTATAAATATTGCCAGAAAGATAGAGGCACACAACAACATTTGTGATGACACATAGGCAAATACTTCGTCAAAACAAAGCACATGCCCATGCACTTACTGTGTTTTTCTTTTTTCTTTTTTCAGTAAAACTAACAAGGGACAGAGAAACTCCTGGGAGTCTGAAGGAGATGGTGGGCACGGCTTAACACAGTGGATTTCTTGGCTGAGGATGACTGCTTTCTGCCAAAATAGCAGTGTATTTCAAGCTAAGCGACACGGCAGGAAGCATTTCATGTTTTGATCTCTCTTTTTTTGTAACCGGCTTGAAAAGCTGAAGCTGACATGTGTCATAAATAAACCGCTCATTTTAGGATGAATTACACTGGAGCATAATTTTATCCTTGAAGAAAAGATTGCATCAGTCTTTAGGAAAGTTTAAGAGACTTTCCTGTAATGTGTGACTACCTCTGTAGGTCCAGCACTAATGTAATTCAGTGATTAAAGCTCTTCTTATTAACAGCATTTTTGGATGTGGGGAAAACACTGGAACAGACTGGAAACTGATTTAGATTTAGATTTGTGTTCGGTTCATTTAAAAATAGTAATTGTGTAGATTTACCTGCCAGGTTAGATAAAAGCAATAAACAAGATGCTTTGCTTTGATATTAGAAAAGTTCAAAGACACTAAAAATCCATGCAAAGCTTGTTGAGCAGAGTGTTGTGCACCCTGCTTTAACTTCTGAGTGCAAGACGGGAAAAAAAACATTTTCATTTAAAAAAAAATATTTGTTATAAAGAGCTCTACCATGAACTCTGCCATGAATAGTTCTCCTGATTCTGCATTGTGTATTTTCAGAGTGGCCAGAAGGTTTCTTTTGACTGGTCCTTTAGAAGTCAGAGCACTTCTAGCACCCTGTTGTGAAGTAGTAATAATAAAAACTATTGACCCATAATGAACTGCTTTTGCTTATTATAGAGGTGCTAAATTGAAACACAACCTTCCCGGTGGATAACTAATGTTGTCCTAGGCCAAGTCAGAAAAGCCTACACAAAATAGCTGAACTTGTCATATTCCAGGTGCGCATGTCATAAAGGAGGCATGGCATGTTTGGAGAGCCACTCTACACTGAGAATGTGAAGAAAAAAAACGAAAAAAGAAAACTTTGCTGACATTGGCCTTTGCAAAAATCCCCAATGCTAATGGTAGAGGGGTTAATACAAATGCTAACCCCTCCACCCCTTCCAAAACCCACCTATCATGACCCAGCTCATTTCTCCCATACTTCCAATTACAAATGCACAAATGAAGCAGAAAGCAGTCTCCAGTTCCACTGCCTGTTACCCACGCTGCCTCCCTTCCGTCTCTCTAATTCGACATCTTGCCCTCAGGAGAAGCCTAGCAGATGGAAAAAAAAAAAAAACCTCTGCTCAAGCTCATAAGAACTAAAGTCACAGTGTAATGCCCGGAGGGTCTCTGTCTCTCTACAAGCACTCCTTCATTTGGTATGGACCCATGTCACAACACAACTGCTGTGTGGGTTCCAAGAACAGTTGTATTCTAAAGACAGTCATTAAGACTAACATAGGGGACATTTCTCCTCAAGCTACTTCTCTGCCATCTCAACACTTTACAACTGCATTATTAAACACCAGATTGCTTACAAATAAGATCTTTTTTTATATATAAATTGTGGGAGCCAAAATTAGGTACCCATTTATTTTGTGTGGGAGGTTTGATACTGAGAAGTTGAATCTCTGAAAAAGGAACATGATTTTATGAATATCTTAGTCTGCTTGCCCCGCTTTTTCCTTTAATGACAGCTGCATTTAAGCTGCAAGGACTCCCAAGTTTTGTGGGAAATCAGATAAAACATCTTATACCAGCATGATCTAACAATGTTTCAAAGAGTTTCTTGTGATGTGAAGATATTAAAAAAGACTGTTTTTTATATAGTGCATTTCTTTTCGTACTGTGCAAAGTGCTTTTTAGATGACAGATAGCATTCATCTGTTCACACATATATTTGTACAGCATTACATTGGTACAATGTATACCTTTGTATACTTCTTTTTTAAACCTATCATACGTATCTTCATACCATGAGGCAATTTGGGGTTCAGAATCTTGCCTACGTATACTTCAACATGCAAATTGGAGGTGCCACTGACTTTCCTCCTCTACCTCTTAAGCCACTACAACCTGCAATACGATTGCATTTAATTAGCTCTTAATTGAATGAAATATACTACAGATACAAATGTTGTGGGACACAAACAATATACAATTAAAGAAAAACTATAAAAAGAAAAAATGCAAATTAAACAGTTCAAATCACTGAAACACTTTAACACAATTTTTTAAAAAAATCTGTTTTACATATTATTTTAGGTTTCCACAACTGAAATAACCAGTCAGCCTAAATGTGGTCAGATGTTTACATACACTCATCGTGGTTGTGAATGTCATGGTAATTTAAAATATGTTTGTACTGTACTCACCTACTTACTTGGAGCACAAACATACAATTAAGTGAATGCTGTAACTCTATAAAGGAAAATAAACAGCCTAAATCACTTGAACAATTTTAACAAACTCTAGTTAGCATTTTACTTTAGGTTTTTTATGATTTAAATAACAAACCAACCTAAAGATAAAGATGTGGTCAGAAGTTTACATACTCTCGTCATGGGTGTGCGTCGTGGTCCTGCGTCTGTCACCCAGCGTTTTTGTGTTTGGATTTTGATTATGTGTTTTTTTAATAGAGGTTAAGATTCTGTTCCTCGTTTTGGTTATTTTAGTTGTGATCCCTCTATTTATATTTGTATTCTTAGATCTTATTAGTTCGGTGATCAGGTTTGTAAACTTCGACTGTAGAGGAACACTTCATTTATTACTCAGATAAACACTTTGGTGTTCTTTGAGTTATGAATCCATCTGTAAGATGAATCCACAAAATAAAACTGAGGGTGAACAATGTCACATAGCATGTCAAAAAAAAAAAAAAAAATGGAGTGCCTCTTCATGGTCAGGGAGGAATTGATGTGTCCGGTTCCAATGGCCAAATACCCCAAGGCTTGAATATTTCTCCACTATGTTTCACTGTGAGTTTAATTCACTGCTGTATTAGAGGCTTTATCCTGCCACCCATTGTGAAACACTGCCTTTGTTCTTGTTTATTATCCTGGAAACTGGGCTACTATTTGGTGTAGGAAACTACACCTTCTGCACACTTTTGCCAATTTGAGTCGTGCTTTCTTTAGTAAGCATTTTTAGTAAATCTATTTGCTTTTTTGTTGTTGTTTTTTTTTTTTTTGCCTTTTTTAGTAAACAAAGCTTAATGTGTCGATCTTCTCATGGATCTTGTATTCCTTGTCATGTTTTTGATTGACCCAGTTTTTTCAAAAGCTTAAACTTTCTGATTTATGTGGCCATATGACTTTTCTACCTTGCTGTTAATTGGAAAGATCACAGTTGTTCTTACAATCTGCAGCTGAATCCTACAAAAAGTTCTTGGAAATTACAAAGTTACAATGATGATGTCTTGGACCAGATCTGGAACCACGAGGCCCACATTCAAGAAACTATATTTGTACAGAGACTTCTTAAATAATTACTTTACAGCTTGAATGAATCAATCAAATGAATAAATCAAAGGAGATGAGTTACATAAATATACTAAGTCAGGTTTTAGTGCCTACCAAACTGTCACTTCCAATTTGTTTTACACCCCTGGGCACATTTTGTAGTTGGATGATTTCTGAAAAGGCACTGACAAAAAAAAAAAAAAAAAAAAAAAAAGAAAGAAAGAAAAATCTTTGTACTACTTCATAATCGTTCCTGTTCTGGAAATCATTTATTTGCAGTTCGAGTGTTTCAACTCTTGATATTGATGATTTGGCCCACACCTCCCTGCATATTACAATTATTTTCAGGCTGCACACCATGCTGAAGGTCTACGAACAGATTTTCACTGATGTTCAACGTGCAGAAGTTCTATATCAAACGCATGCAATTTGGAACAAGAATTTGTACAATTTTATTGGAATCCACAGCATTTCTCGTTTTTATCTTCGACTGTAAACAGCTCTTTTATCTGAAATTACAAGCCATATCCAGTTGTTGCTCTGCATATTTCAGCTTTGGAGTATGTGACGAGGTGACTTGTTTCCTTCTGATTATTTTTCCACGTAGACCCTGTTTGTGAAGTAAGTCTGCGTTGGTGACTGGTGCCCCACTAGAACGCTCAGTAGATGTGCTGGGCAGAAACACGGAGCAACAGATGTTTTTATTTCATTAACTGGATCAAATGATTTATCAAATACAGTGTACAATTGTCATTAAGAAATGTATTATTCTAGGTACAGTATAACTTCTGAAAGTCAAAGATTTGTCAAAGCTCATTTTTACTCCTGGGCCATAAATCAAAAAAGAACAGTTCGGCTGCAAAATAGAGAATTCAGGCTTGCAAGAGAGATTATTAGACCCTGATCTGACTTTCAACCTCCAACTACAGAAGCAGGGGCGGATCTAGAGAAAATTTCTTAGGGTGGCATGAGGGTGGCAAAGAAATTAAATGGGGTGGCAAAATCAAAGCCTTTTTTTCCCCCCAAACACACATGCAGGTGGTTACATATGGTTAAAATGATTCAGTTGCAGTAAGTATACACGTTTTTCATATAAACATAGTCTATAACTTAATTATTGTCTGTAGCCCACATAATTACACACTTTAGTTACATAAAACATGTCAGTTTTGATGTTATGTACTGTATAGCCTGTATAATAAATAAATATGTAGCCCAATAAGTATAAAATCCAGAAAGCTACACAACATGGGGCGGTTCATTTACAAACACAAGTCTAACTTAAGTTTCACATTGTTTTTTGTTAGAAAACAATCACACTGTTACAGCTTAAATTACACAAAATGTCAGAAATCTGCACTGTCATGAACAAAAATTTAAACCTAATTTTTCATGATTTGTTGGATTAACCCACTGAGGTCTGAAATACAACCGGCCATTTTGACTCCTTTTGAGTTTACGTTTGTATTTCACCCTCAGATTGTTTCATTTTTTTTTTCCCTCTTGCCTTGTTTGGTATCATTCTTTTCAGCTCAACTGAATTTAGTTGTTTTTTCACTGACATACTGCATTAGTATTACTGATCTGAAATCACACAAAGAACTTAAAATCCTAGTAGTATGTTTTACTGTAAAAAAAAAACCCCACAGACATGTTGACTAAATTTTTATAACTTGAAATGCAAATATAAATTGTACATTTTGTAAACATATACAACTATTTATCTAAAAATGCAGCCAATACACCTGCCACTTTTTTTTTTCATTTTGTACAACCATTTAAAAATATTACTAAAACTAAAATGAGAGAACAAAATCAGGTTTCATAATAAGATGCCCCACAAATGATGTGTGCCAGTAAAAAAAAAAAAGTTGTCCACCAAAAGACAGAGGAGAACAGCACAGGGATAAACCTGCAGGCCTGACAACAGGAGGTGTATCACTCCGCTGGTTTTCTACTTAGTGACAGTGTTTACACTGCAATGTGCCTTAGTGACATTCATTAGTGCCCTCACTGACACACAAAACAAAACGACTACACAACAGAACAACTACACAAGACAACACAACACACTAAGTATACACTCCACACTAAACGTCACAAATCTCCCACATCTAAAAACTCTCTCTCTCTCTCTCTCTCACTCGCTCGCTCTGTCTCGCTGCTGCGTTACCGTCACTCCCAAAACTCTCCCTCTTCCTAAACAACCAAATAACCAAATCCCGTGTTGACTTTTTTTTTTTATAATTGGTCGACATGGTACATTTTTCCACCGATAGGAAAGAGGTGGCTTTTTTTCCCCTTTCTTTACTGTTTTCAGGCTGTCCTTAGAAAACGCTTAAAACACACACACAGACAAAAAAAACGATGACAGTATTTAGAAAAAGCATGGCTTATATATATTATGATAACTCTGGATTTACTGGCCTGTAATTAAAATTTTAAAACTTTGAAGCCCGAACTTTTAATGTGGGCTGAAATAGAGACTCAGCGTGGCTGCAGCTTTTTGCTATGTCAGCTTAAAATAGTCATGTGATTTGGAGGTGCAGCGTGTCCGTGGACCACAGAGGGTTAATAACACTCACCTTCCTTCCATTTCCAGAGTGTAACATCCAACCACCTGTGTAAAATCCGAAATTCCCATGGTGTTGTTCAAAGTGTGCTCTGGCACAATCATAAGCATGGCTTGCTACTGAAAACAAGAAAAAAGCCGCTCCTGCTATGGGCTGAACCATTTGTTAATAGTGGAGGGGGGGGAACACTATGCAATATATTCAGTTTTAGCATTTATATTCACTGTTGACTGTAACTACGCTCAAACTGTTAATGCTATCTTATTTTAACAAACAACACTGTCATATGCAAAACTGGGGTGGCACTTGGGGTGGCAAGGGATCATTTTAGGGTGGCACTTGCCACCCCATGCCACCCTTCTAGATCCGCCCCTGTACAGAAGGTGAACAAAACCGATTTTTATCATCTTAAGTGCAAAGGTGCACCCCCTTTTTATTTCAATATGTCAAGCAAAATTCAAACTTGCTTTTATAACTTTTTGACTTGACTACTGTAAGGCCCTTTTGGTAACCCTTCCTAACACCTTAATTAACATGTTACACATGAACTCAGAACTCTGCTGCTAGACTTTTGAGCTGAAATAAAGAGAGAGCACGTCTGGTTGTGTCTTTTAAAATAAACATTTTGGAATAAGCTTTGTTTTTGTTGGTTTGCAATTATTCAAATTGCTTAAACCTTTAACTCGCGATACTCAAGCAGAAGGTCTTAAGTCCTGAAATATCAAGACCCTCTCTTATGACAATATTGAAGATGCAGCTAGCCTGTGTCTATGTCTGCCTACCAGCAGATATCAAACAGACCACGAGCATTTTTTTGTGCCCTGACTATAAATCATTTATTGAATTAATTTGTAATGAATGGGTCAATTTTTCAAGTCTTTTTAAAGCTATTTGTTGATTAAAATTTCAATGCTTGATTTAGTGTACTGTCTGATTTTAAATTATTTTATGTATTAGTCTTTGTTTTAATCTAAACCAATTTGTAATACATGAACTTTGCTCTTAAGATATTTTTTACTCCCTATACTGTCTACAGTAGTGTATGTTTCTGACATAACATTGTTTTTATGCAAAAAAAAAACCCTCCCAAAGTTGATTACTTTAAGATTAGGCAAATTGAACAATGTTTTCTTAACGAATTTTAAGGTAATTTGTCACCTATTCTTGCATCTGGAGCCACAACGTTGTTCCTATGTGAACTATGACTAAACCCTGTGACATCTGCCTTCCTCAGTTGCAATGTGGTAAACGAAGCCACAGCACAACCCTGTCTCACGGCAAAATGTGTAATTGTCCACTGTGTCCATTTCATGCTTTGCCCCTCCAAATGGACATGCATGCTGAAGTTGCATTACCAACAGGGGGAGATAATACATTTAAATCCAAGAAATCAGTGGGGGAAAAAAAACGTATAAAGTACATTTCAGGGTTCTTAATCATCAGAATCACTCTTTTGTATTTACATAGAAATGTGTTAATAATGTCTTTCCCGTGATTTTTTTTTATGTTGGCTTGAAATAAAGCCAGCATCTCCCTCTGCTGTTACTGCAGATTACTGCAACTTCTGCATGTGTGGCTTTTTCATGCTTTGGAGAGGCAAAGCGTGAATTGGACACGTTGGACTGGTATGGCTATTACACGTTAACACATATAACAATGTCCTTTCCAGTCATCCTGTTATCTCAGCCATGAGTGAATAGCTAATACTGTAGGTGTTAATCAATGCTCATTGAATCAAAATGAGAACACCTATTCTGTTGTTTCTCTGAAGGCAATAGACACATATAAAAATACCTATGAATGGAAACCTGCCATGTGGTTGGTTCATCTCACTGCACAGCTTCTGAGAAAAGGCAGATGCTAAAAAACTGAAGTTGTGGGTGTTTTTTTTGACACATTATTATAAATACATGAAGCTGACATCTAAGGCATCACTGCTTCCACTCTAATAATCAACTACATTTGGTGAATTAGGACAGCATGTCGCCTTTGTACACTAAAATATTTTCAGCTGGTGGCGAGACGCTTCTTGCTAAGTAGGTGCACAGAAGTGCTTCTTCCATTAAAAAAGACTTAGTCGTACTTTATGACAGACCAGTTCAACAAAAACACTATAATAAGACATTTGTGCATTAACTTGTAAAAAATGTTTTCCTATATTATATTATATTCTAATATTTCAGGTATACTGGAAATGAGACAAAAGACAATCAAAGGTCATCAGCTGCAGCTCTGTGTAAACATGTACACAAAGGCTAATATAAAGAGCTAAACAAAGGGATCCATCTTAAAAAAGCATCCAACTGTGAACTGATGTCTGTGTAGGTTCTCAGTCATTGGGATCATGGTAATCTAAGACCGTGGTTCTAAGATGTCCCAAAAGGGGTCTCTCCACTCTTTGGTCTTAGAATTGAAGAGGAGGTGAAACATCTTCAAGAAACCTAAAGAAGTCCAGTCACTTAAGTGACTCAGTGTAAGAGATCCAGTATAATATTTGTATAGAGGTTCTTCTACAGTGCTTTACATCTTTTCAGAAAAAAATTCATATACACATATGCACAGACGATATCTTTTCAGATTAAGCTCTCTGCAAGATTGCTACTGCTTTCCTGAGCTGCCTGTGGTACCTATAATTTTCTCTAAAATAACTGATGCTTTTTGTTGACTGCTCTATCTTGGCCCTCTCAGAATGATGTGCTCTGGAAATATAATTAATATGGACCACTATAACATTATAATACAATGCTATGACCATTTGTTCAGAATCAACAGCATATGAATCATCATAGGACGGAAAAAAATATTTTGAAAAGAAAAGTAAGCGGAAATTTTGAATCTCACAATGGAGGTAGAATCTATCAACAAAATCAATTTCTGTGTCTCTTTCTAATTTCATAATTAGAGTTAAGGTAATGACGGCAGTTATGGATAAAGAAGTCCTTGTTTTGCTATGCTTTGTTAACATCATTTGAATGGAGGTGTTACGGCCCTAGCTGGGCCTCCTGAAACTGCCCTTGTGTGGGCGTGGTGTTTTTCTCCACCTCCTCCTTTCTTGCTCCACCCCTCTGTCTCTCTCTCGCGTCTTCTCTCTCCCCAGGACACAGCTGCTGCTCATTGGCCTCGTTTACCACCTGGGCCCAGTCAGCAATCACCTCTCTGAGGTTATATAAGCTGGGGATGGACTGGATGTGGGAGGGTGGCTTTCTCTGGTGTCTCCGCATTGTGTGTTATGTGTGTGATTGTCCTGCCTACGGTGTGGAGTGGTAGGCGCAGTGGGAGAGGTTTCTGGTGGTTTTCCTCTGTGCTGGTCAGTGTGTGTTTCCAGCCTAGGTGTGGAAAGGCCTGCTGTGTGTGAGTGTGACCAGCCCCACCGTGCGTGGTTCTTTGTGAGTAGCTCAACTGGGCAGTGTTTTTGCTTGAGTGACGGCGGCCTCCATTACTTTGTTTGGCCTGCCTGGTTATCATTAATAGCAGCGTTGCTGTCTTTTTCTGTTGAAGCCTTATAGTTGTTCTGTTTGTTGAAGTGGTCACCATTCTCTTTGTGTTGATCTGTTTGAGTTATCATTAAAGCAGCGGTGCTGTCTCTTTCTGTTGTTACTATTTAAACGATTATTGAGGTATTTGACTATAATAAAGATTTATTTTGTGCTAAATACCTCTGCCTGGCGTTCTTTTCATTTCACCCGGATCCAACTGTTACTGCCCCCCACCCTCATCGCCTAGCTTTCACGGGGGGACGTAACAGGAGGTCTTTGTTACTTAAAGGTCGGCATATGTTGGTTCAGGTTGTAGGCAAAAACAAACAAAGAAAAAAGAGGATTCTTGTTTTTCTTGAGTACACCCTTGATAGTCTTGTACCAATGCCTTACACACACTAGATAGAAGCAACAGCAATAGAATTTCAAGAATAGATTTAACAAAAGAAGATATGAGTCAGGGACACACTTCTAAGTCATCCTAACCTGAAGACAAATCTGGCCAGAAGAGAAGAAAGAATACAATTCACTTTTCATTTTTCTGTTGTAAGATATAATGAACTGCACTTTCTGAGCAGATGCTGTGGGGATGTGAATGTATACATTTACACGTAAAAAGATCAACTCTTAGCTTTGCAAAAATTAAATCTAATTATATTAGAAATGCAATTTTCTTGCAACGCTAAATGTAAAAATTATGCACAACGTGTGGAGTAAGAGGTAAAATAAAAAAAAAAAACAAAACAAGAAAAACATCTGGTACATTGAATCAAACTGCTACATTGTCTGAAATATTTTGAATGGCTCACTACACATAAATAAACCAACCATCCATCCCTCCACCCATTCATCCAGCCATCCATTCTGATTTCAGTTTTGCCGAGTCTCAGTAGTGACACCCACCCTGGCCACCTCCTCCAGGTCATCTGAGGACACTCCAAAGCATTCCCAAGCCAGCAGAGAGGCATAACTCTTCTAGCATGCCCTGGGCCTCCCCCAGGACCTTGTCCCCATGGGACATTCCTGAAATACCTCACCTAAGGAGGCATCCTTTCGATGTGGAGTAGCAGCAGCTGTACTCTGAGTCCGTCCCGAATGACTGAGCTCCTCACCCCATCTCTAACAGACAGCCCAGTCACCCTTTGGGCGTAGCTCATTTCCCTTCACTTGAATTTGAGATCTCATTCTTTCGGTCACTACCCAGGGCTTGTGGCTCATAGATCAACCAATAAAAGCCCCACTATACCAACCGTAATGGTTGCTTAGCTCGCTGCCACAACATCGTCTCATAGTCACTTCTATTTATATATAATTAAGGAGCAGGAAGCAGCTGCAGTATTCTGAATGATAGGAGTCAACACTCAGAAATTACCAGGACAGAAGTACTAATATAAGAGTAGAAGAAGTTACAACCGGAAGCCTGGCTTCACTGTGCTTAGCCTCTTGGTAACTGTCAGCTGCTTCCAGAGTCCCACAACCAACAAACCTCAAACTGACTCATTTTTCAGTGTGATGGCACGAAATTTTGAGTTACAGCCACAACAGACACCAAGGAGGAAATCCGATACATAAAGACACATATACATACATTTGCTATGATCATTATAGTAAGACTAACAAGGCACAAATCCTCTACTGTGTCTACAGAACACTCTTAAAGAGTCATGTTATTTTCATTGAAGGCTTCTTTAAAAAGTCTGCCATAATATGGGTAAAAAAACTACCAATAAAAGGCTACCCAAAACTGCAAAGTTTACATATGCTATGTCTTCCATGTTCTTAATCTTCTGTTAGAATAGAGAAAGACTGAGTTCCCTCCAGTCCTCTGTACCTGAAGAAAACACACACACACACACAAAAGAAGCTGAGCCAACACATCTTGAAGTGGGTGACAGCGAGCTAAGCTCAAGGCTTTGCTTTGACTGCCATTAGCAAAAATCTGTACACTTATTCATGGACTAATGATATGCTGCAAGATATATCTCCATACTCTTGGTTTCAGCAGAGTGAGCTGAGCAGAAAAAAATTAGAATACATTTCACATTTTTACCAAAGTTAATAGTTCATTGTCAACATAGGTGTCATGGCTGTCTGTAAAAGCCTGCATCCCAAGTCAAATGTAATGACTGTGTCATCTTATCTTCCTGAGGTAAAGAAAGGGACTCTAGAGGGCATTTCAAAGACATCAATCTGTGTAGTTGAAGGGCTGGAGCAGAGTTGCAGTTGAGCTATGAATCCCTCTGAGGGAAGCACACAATAATCTCATAGTGATTTCATTGCTTTCCTCACAAAGTGGACATGGTCATATGCAAATGAAACAAGCATTACATAAATGTTTCTATAATTGAAAGCATTTCCCTTAGAAAAAACAATTTTACAGTTTCCCAACAACACAGTGCCTGACAGCTTGCAATAATAAGCTTCGGGAGAATGTGGGAGCTGTTGTTTTAGCTTGTGCTGTCTGAGGGCATACTAATTTAATTTTAATGCATCCATCTGTGCATTAAATGGAAATAATGATGCAAACAAAGGACAAACAAATAAGGTGTGGACAATTGCAGACCTTATTATCACATGTTTATGTAAATGAGTTTGTGAAACTTTAAGACAGTGCACAAAAGCAGTGGAGTAATAGGAGTTTGTATACTGAAATGTATAACCTGAGGTAGGAAAGAAAACAGAAACAAAGCATTTTCCCTACACAGTAATTAGAAATCCTTGCTTTTCCATTCTATTTGATCCAATATGCAGTAAGCACTTTAGTGTGTGAAGTCCTGCTATTTATTCGTCGTACTTTAGAAACACAAAAACAAGGGATTTGTAAAAAGAAAAACACTTTGATAAAAAGCTTGTCAGGCTTGCATGTTTTAAAGGAAACAAACAAGAGAACACGTAGCAGAGTACAGAAAATCACATTAGAAAAGTGACATAAAAGCTGCCAAAAAATAACAGAGGAACAGTGACACCAAATTAAAAGTGAAAAAATGAAAACGTTTTTATCGCAAAGAGGCTTTTTTTGTAATATTCTGAATATTAAATCTGATAAAGATAAAAGTTTTTGTATAGTCTGGGTCATTTAAAAACAGGAAATACCTATTTATCATCTTGTTTTTCAGATTTATTTATTTTTTTTAGAGAACAATTAGAAGACAAGGGACAGCTATTGCTGAATCATTTTTTTCCCACTGCTTTTGATTATATTTCAGTGAACTGTACTATCATTCAAAAACCTCAAAAACAACTCCCTATCATAGTGTGTCAGAGGAGAAAGAACCCAAATGCATAATGCTGAAGATTTATTGCAAAAAAAAGGGAACTTTATTACAAGACAAGACAAGAGATGGAGATAGAATAGAGTCCTCCAAAAAATATGAAAGACTGAACTAAAACACAAAGAAACAAACTGGAGAAAAACACAGGGCATGAGCTAGAAAAACAGTTAGCTAAACCAAGGATTATAACCAGACCATGTGACAGGGACAAAGAGGGAAGTGATTACAAGACAAGGAAAATCTGGGAGCAGAGGGCAGGGGTAGACGTTCAGGGTAGGGATAGGGCAATCACAAAAGAAGGAAAGGCAACCAACACGACATTAAAGAAATCTAACCTTTAAATAAGCAAAACACAACTAAAGGCATTTATACATACCAGACACATAAAATCTGCGCAAATCTTTTGTCCGTTAAAAAGATTTTTCTAACTCACCCGTTCTTCATTCGGCTATTCACATCAACCACTTATTTTGCTGAACGTTTTTCCGTATTTACTTTTTCAGATCAAATTCTATTTATTTGATTTTCACATGCAAATAAGCAGATCTAACCAATGAGACCGGTGGATTTGGCAAAAAGTGCACATGTAGCTCAAAACACCCACTGAATATATGGAAATAGTAAAATTATACTATTTTACACACACAGTTAGACGCTGCTCTGGGTCAGTCGGCTCTCGGAAACGATTTCTTCGCCTCCTCAGATATGGTCCCAACTCTGCCAACAAGAGCTCAAACTGCCCGACTCCCATCGTGTAATATGAGCGAAAGCAGCGTGATACAGTTCCTGGATCAAACCATGACTTGAGAATTGGATGAACCCAGAACTCTGTTTCCTCCATTTTTCTTTAGAAACATCAGGACAAGCTCATCATTGTTTGATACTGACTTCAGTTTAACATGTTTTTGTGTGTGTACAAACTATATAAAGGCGTAACACTTTTGGTTTAAACGTCTTGATCTGAAAAATTTGATGTAAAGGCCTTAACACTTAGAGACAAAATATAATAAAAGAGAGGATACAAACATGTAGCTGGCAGGGAAATGCTGAAGGAATCAAAAGAAGAAAAATTAAAATGGGAACCAAAGGTCACACTTAAACATTGGAGCATTAACTTAATCCAAGCAGGGATGAAAACATCAAAACTTCAATAATAATTAAAAAATAAAAAAAACAGGAGCATGAACAGAAAGAATATAGCAAGTACTGAAACTCAACAAAGATAAGGACACTGATAGCTCCGTGATTAAAATTGTCCGTTAGACAGAACACACTACATTTTAAAGTCATCCAGATGAACTTGTTTGGACATACTAAAGTTTTTCTTTATTTCTTATTTTTTTTAATCAACATCTAGTTTCCAGTGTTTTAATACGTAGCAGTAAACAGATACTGTTTTAAAAAAATATGATTACCATATTCATACTTTCAGCTTTCACAAATATCAAAAAGAAACTGAATGGAAATGGCACTGAACTCAGTAAATGCAAAACAGCTCCACATTCCGTATATGTCTTTATTTGTTTGGAAAAGGAATACTTGGACAAGATGTTATTGATGCTTTTACAATGACGGGTAAGTAAATTTGAAAAAATGTAATTGTAATGACAGTAAATTATTTACAGTGGAAAAGCAGTGTCCTCTATTTTTCAAGCTCAGTATGCCATTTCCACCCTGACAATAACATTTTGTTATTCACACAGTGATACACTCTGCTGTGCCTGGCAGGAAAAAATGAAAAACAAAAGAGAAAAAAAAAAAATGGTGTTATGTCGAGGCAGGAGCATCATGCTCAAAGGGCCATAAACAAAACTGGATCTACCCATCATTGCTCAGATTTTCTTAAATCAACTGCTTGCTTGCCAAGCACAGCTGTTGCCAACTTTGCAACTTTTTCTCCAGATTTGGCAACTTTCTGGGAACCTTTTAGTGACTGAACATCAAACAAGGGCCAAGCAACAAATCTAGTGACAATTTCAGTAGGCATCAGCTACTTTCTCGCACCTACTCAAAGCTCTCCTGATCACATATCATGCCGGCTATGAAGCTGACTGAAACATGAAACGTGAACTGCCTCTGCAAAATCAACTCGTACTGATCTTGAGGAATATTTTGGTGTGTTATCTTTGAGCTCTTTTCATGAGAAATTACACAGAGAAATTACAGCTCAGTACACGGCAAACACAGTGTAAGTAATATACGACACACTCTTACCTTGATGG
This sequence comes from Oreochromis aureus, assembly GCF_013358895.1. Taxonomy (NCBI): domain Eukaryota; kingdom Metazoa; phylum Chordata; class Actinopteri; order Cichliformes; family Cichlidae; genus Oreochromis; species Oreochromis aureus. The sequence continues at coordinate 35,806,506 of NC_052948.1, read as the reverse complement.
ACACTTGATTACACACTATAGTTCTGCCCTCTGAAAACAGGATTCAATCTAAACACAATCCAAACGTCTTTTAATAACAAAATTTACCTTTTATCTCATGCACATCGATACTGTTTGCAGACTTATCTAGCAATGTAGACATTCTTTTTAATCTTCTATGTAATCCTTTGGGTAATTACCTTATGATAGAGTAAATACTAGAAATCAGCCCCCTCCTACACAGTAGTACTTGTGGTCTTTTTATTGCAGTCTAAAGGACAGTGCATAAATATTTTAAAAACTGATTTTATTTATATTTTATTCATATTGTCACCACTTATGGTTAACAAAATCATGTTGAAATGGCCTTACATGTATCAAAGATTTTCCCTTTTTAGGTGAATTCAACCCAGTTCTAAGCTCAGTGCCTACACGTCAGAGCAGCTAGTAACCATCAGATCAGTGCTTCTGATTAATATTGTACACTTTATGGCATACTTCTAGCAAAACAACAGTTTATCAAAATTTTCTGTTAAGCCTTATTAATACTAAATTGAATAAGTGAGTTATAACAAATACATCAAACAGTGGTTGATGCAGCAGTTAGACTGTCACCTCACAGCAAGAAGGTTCCTAGTTCCTAGTGCTGAGCAGCTGGAGCCTTTCTACAGTTTGGATGTTCCCCATCTAAGGACTCTGGCTTCCTCCCACAGTATGAAGACATGCTTGCTAGATTAATCTAAGGTTAATCAAAACTGGCTATACTGTAAGTGTGAACGATTACCCCCACATGTTACAGTCTTGTGATGAAGTGGCAACTTGTGTATTACCTGACTTTTGTATCATGATGGCTGGGATAGGCTCCAGCCCCTTCTGCAACCCTTAAATGCTTGAGCAGTTAAGAAAATGGAGGGAAAACTCCTACATGATGTATCTTAATTTAGCAAACAATACTGTGTTTTGCATTAAACTGATCCAGAACTTCAGGGATTAGGAAAAAATAGTACAATTTTACACTCTTTCCACTTTTCACCAGGTGAGTAAACTGTGTTACATCAGTAGACTGAAAGAGCTGCATTTGAGCATGAAACCTTATCAGAACTGTCTTAGGATGATGTGATCCTCTGTTGAGCTCTAGAAATCCTTTTATCGCTTGCCCCTCCACGGATGGGTCAGTACTGCCAGAATCTGTTGGAGTTCAGGGACTCTTCAAAGTTTTCATTCTGCCTGTTAATACAAAAAAGTAAATTAAATATGTGGTGACATTCAGTAGTACATTTTTTTTGTTTTTTTTGCTTTTGCCAACCTCGAGGCACTGAGCAGAAGCTGTGAACACAACACTAATATAAACTTTTAAGCTGATATAACAAACCTATTGGCAAAATTTAAACATTGAGCAGATACCAAGCAAATTAACACCCATTTGGAGTGTTTTTGACCATCTGGCAAATATGAATCCAACATTCATTCCCTTTTTAGCTTCAGTTTAGTCTGCAGTGAAGGACATCCTCTGGTCATTAGCTGCTAAATGTTCCGCTGTGCTTGTCAGCTAGTGCCATACCTAACCCATGCTGCTGTATACTTTTCTATTTAAAAAACAGCTAGTGAGAATGGCGAGAAAAAGGTCTTAAAATACATTTTACTTAAAACTATTTATGTCATTGACTTTATGAGAATGCATCTGCTTGTGTTCAGAGGCGCCCAAGTGTAAATTGTGTTTTGAGAGGGCAAAGTTTTTACAAACACAATCTGGAAATTGTGAAATGTTTCAGACACAAAGCCTGGAAAGTTCCACAAATGTAATCAACACTTTGAATTTCTTTTTGCTTTTTTCTTTTATAAGCACAAAGACTTAAACATGCCACCAACAGGTGGTAATTCCTCCGTCTACAAACTATCCTATTGCTCATTTTCTCTCCTAACGCTATTTTTAACCATTCTTTAATCCACACTGATTTGTTCATTTTTCAAACTTCAGTCCCACATAGAGACTTCTTTATGACTGACATATTTCCTTTCCACAGATCCGCATCTAGATTTGGAGATCTGTTTTGAAAAAGCCAAATTGGTAATGGCCAGAAGTTGTGCAGTTGGTGCATACTTTTAGCTTTCCCTAGCTTTAATCATTAAATTATTGAAATGTAACAGTTAAAAAAATGTAACCAGATGTTTTACGCAGCAGATCAAATAGTTCAGTTAGATTTGTTACTTCCTAAACAAGGAGAGGATCAATATAAATGTTGATTTCACATCATTTCAGAACATGCTGCTAACCTTTTTAAATTATTCCCTTAACATCAAACATAAATGGGCACACATGCAAAAAAGGTACAGCTGCTGGGGCATCTTAAAAAATAATCTTCAAAATAACTTTTTGCTTTCCCTCGTTTTAGATTTAATTGGCAGTGGTGCTTTAAGGTGGCAGCTTGATTGGCAGCCATTGGCATGGCATCTTTAGATTTGAAACAGAAAGCAACAGAGTTGGGGGTTTTGATACACTAATTAAGAAAATAAAAAAATAATAGTAGTGTTTTGAGACATAACATCTGCACAGCAAATATCTGTCTACTGTAGATACAACACAAGCATAGGTATAACTTATATTTCTCTTTGACATGCACACTTATGACCAGAAGAGAGAGCCCTTATTAACAAATGAGGGTTGAGTGTCTTGCTCAAAGACACTTTAACAAGGATCTATAGGCAGATTGATTATTGTGTGGATCACACCTGTGACTTGCCAGGAAACAGCTTCTCACCACTAATTGTTTTGGCTACAAGGTAAATTGAGTCTTACGATAACACTTCTATTACTGCTAGTTTCCTGCATAATTAACACTATTGACCCCTACAGTGGAGCTAATTCAAATTCATCTTGCCCTCATTTGTTTTGATGAACACTTTCCTAATGCAGACTGCTGTGTGGATGATGTAACTGCAAGGGAGAGGTGTGATAAAGACAGAAAATTATAGCTGCCAGCATACATTGGATGTCAGCTTGTACATCAAAGTTTGCCTCTCTGCAGTACATAGGCACACACTGCCTGTCAATATACAAGCCTACAGGCGGTATAAAGTCACTGTATACAGTTCATGTAATGACTGGGGAAGATAGTAACATCGGGGACCAAGCCTGGAGAGCAAAATAACTTGGACTTACACAAAAGGATACAAAATATAATTTACACTTTGTTGTTGTGACCTTCCATCTCCAGGGTATATATAGTATTGGTAGCAAGGAAGAAAGAGAGGCAGAAACAGTCTCTAGTTATATAACACTGACTGCACTATAGCTGCAGAACTGTACTGGAAATCGTTCTCCTGGTTCATTTTTGAATTAACCTTAACTATAGTATCAACATAACCTATGAAAAATAATCAGTTTGTTGCAAAAGTCTTGGAAATTTGAATCCTGCAACTAAATTGTATTTATAATGTTTTTTTTTCTTTTATAAAGCAGTAACATAAAACCATTCAGATCTTCTAATTTTATAGGACTCCCTGTAAAAGCATTTTCAAAGTAAGGCAAACCAGGATGTTTTATGGGTAATGCAAAGGCTAATACACCTACTGTTATCTTCCGCTGAAAGCTTTTCTCGCTAAGATTTCCTTGGACTGCAATGTGCTTGGTCTGCATTTTTCTTGATTTAGGCCCAGCTTATCTTAAGCTTATAGAGATGTCAGCAAAACCCCCCTTTAATAGCAGAAGGCTCTTAATTCATTACCAAATGTAAACTTTCCTGCAGAGGAGTGCAGGATGGGCTGGGGGAAAATTAGAGGGTACATTCTACTCAACTAATTACTCCGTAAATTCAAGACCCCCTTGAGAGAATAAAAAAAAAAAAAATCAAAACACCCAGACATTTTTGTCTCCATTTAATAAAATCTATGTACCCAAAGGTAATTTTCACCATGTCTTATTAGTTGCTTATGTTGTTCAATACAGTGACAAATTGGTTCTTTTGTTAAAATAATAACAAAAATATTAACCATCCACGTATAACAGCATTGCTTCTGCATTAAACTTGGTCATAAACCAGCTACGTCAGACAGAAGAAGAGGTTAGTGTGGATAACATTATTCAAGTAGCATTATGAATATGCCTCCAGACATGAGCTATCAAAATATGTTTATTGCTCAAGGGTTTTCTGCTTAATGATGCTGCCAGGGTCACAAAGGGGAAATATCAAGCTACCTGTCTGCGATGACTGTGATGATTAAAACCTTTGATGCAGAGCTGTCACCCTGTCTGGCTAAAGGCTGATGTAGGCGAGGGCACAAATCCCTGCAAACTGGTCATTAAACAGCAGACATCACAGAGCAGAGGATAAGCCAGACCAAGTGCTCCTCTTCTCTGTGGCTCCCATCCACACTCTTATCTTGTCGGAAGAGACAGATTTCAAGGTCAGCCAGTGACCTCTCAAATGTCCAAGCTGTCATGCTGCCCACTTCACACACACACACACACACACATACACAAGTGCACACTCACACATACACTCAGAAACCACCTAAGGACACATTTTGGTCTGTGTCACTGTTTGTTTAAAGGCAGGCTTTTGGGTGGCCTTTAAAGACTGCATGAAATAGAGTTTTTGACCTCCTGAAGTCAGAAAATGTTATAAAGGAAACTCCACTGAAGAATCTATATGTAAGTAACAAACACTCGCCCTTATAGGCTTAAAAACTGCCTCTAAAAAGGTCAGACTGAATTCACACTTGGGTAGAGAGAGGAGTGTTTGATTCCCGGGGCATGGGTTGTGGTGCACTATTCCTTGGTAGTGTCACAAGCAGGCTTGAACATATTACCTGTGATAAAGCTTTAGGGATTGCATGGTTTATTTGTTGGTCAGGCCACTTAATTTGTGTGGGATTGATAGAAATTGGCAGGTATCATATTATTGACAATGGCACTTTTATAAGATATGAAGAGCTTATATGCCCTGACTTTTTTCCACTGTTGAAACCAATAAGTTCTTAATAATGAAATATACTGAATAAACTGTCATAAAGTTGACAAAAAGCAAATACACTGTAACTGCAACATCTTGACTTGATTGTTTAGCACAACAGGTCTTACATTCATCAGAGACAAACCGCCACAGTTTGGAACATTTTAACCTTGATGGATCATTTGCCACAATTCAAAATGCAGAATAAAGAAAAAGGAAAATGTTTTAATTCCATGGGGTTATATATAATTATTACTGCTGTTCATGTGGCAATTAAATATGATAAAAATTAAACATGATTAACAGAGTTACACTCTTCAAAAAACACACACACACACACACACGATATGAGAGCATGAGTGCATGTTATCACCTCACTCTGCTCAGCTGTAGGTTAGAATCATCGCAGGGACCCTGTGGTAATTCTGTGGTATATTTTTGGACTGCTTGCTGTGGGTGGCACGAGGAGCTTTTGCACACTGTATTTTTTCAAATATATAACATACCAGGAAGGTTAAAAAATGAGTACAGCTGTTATAATAGTAATGATAAGAAGAAGAAGGTAGAAAAAAAGGGGGTAGAAAAATAATTTCAAATGTATAAAGCAGTTTAAAAAGATGAGTTTACAAAGAAACAAACAAAATGAAGAAAAACTGGAAGTTAAAAAAAGGAAAACTTATTTTAAGCAATAATGAGAATAATAACAATTAAAAGTGGGGGAGAGAAATAATAAACAAGACAATTGAATGATCATAACCAGACAATAAAAGGCTATAAAAAATACATAAAATTTGACATCAAATATAATGACACCACATTATTGTAAAATCTCTGAATCAAGGGATTTCTGAAGGGAGAAATACACTCATCTTTCATCTGAATCTTGAGCTTTGGAGCTGGAGTGACCATTAGAGTACCACCTGAGTATGCAAGGCTGCATAATGGCAAATGTGGGATCACCATTTCTTGTTTGGGGGTATTTTTAAAGTGATCAGTAGAATCTAAACATCAATACTAAACCACACAGTGAGTCAATGGAAGGAAGCCAGCATCTGGCTTGATGTAATGCCATCTGCAGTAAGTTATAGCATGACGAAGGCTTCCTAATGGATCATCATTGTCAAATCTGTTCAGCTGAAGTCAGTGTATGTTTTCATCAGTGCTCATTTACTGTGGCACAGGTGGTAGAGTGGGTTGTACACTTGTCACAAGGTTGATGAGTCAGTATTTTGCTCCTCCTCTCCAAGTGTCTATGGGTTAGACTGAACCCAAAGTTGTTCCAGATGGCAGGTGAGCACCTTACATGGCAGCGGGCAGGCTATGGTGCAGAATCTAGGAAATCTGTTGTCTGAATAATCAAAAGAGCTCAACTTATGCTCAACTTCACTTGCCTGCAGCTTTGAATGTCCTTTGCAAGATCTTTAACCCCAAATGTCCACCAATGCATGCATCAGCATATGTATGCATTGGATAACTATGGCTTAAATAGAGGAACTTGGCTTTTAGTAAAAAACACAGCAAGAGGTAAAAAATCTAAAACATATTATGTCCATGTTTACTAATGGCTTTGCATGTCAACAGGTTCTGCACATGGATACAATGGATCCTTGAGCTTTTCTAGATATTACATTAGAGTTGAATGAGACCACATTTCATCTCTACCTCCTAGTAGAAGGTTCCAGTGATGTCTGATTATGCAGATGTGAAAACAGTGCAGGCAACTGCCTGGCAAATACAGAGCTAGTGAGTGATCATCTTCTGTCTCGCTTCCTGTACACTGTACTTAGGCAGCATCCTCGCTGTATCACAAAGTATGTTCAGTAGTGAGGAGACAGCTGACTACAGCACTCTTTTGATGTGTTCTCAATGGAAGAAAGGACATCCTGATTCTCTCATTTTCGCCAAGTTAATATGTGAAAAAAAGATTAGAACTACTCGTTATTTTCAGAAAGTATGACTTTCAGGAAGTATTCTGCAGTCCATTACTTTATTGGTCACACTTGGTACACCCAGTAACTATATAAATGAAATGCATTTTACTGTATCATGCAGTTTTCCTTTGGAGGTCAGTGAAATTGTTAATCAGTCTTTGTTCAGTCAACAAGAATTATTTCAGGCTTAAATTAAACAAAAAGAGGTATTAATGAGAATGTAATTGGGCTTTTAGATAATTGACATTTTTGGCCTTGATGTAACGCATTGTCCTAGAAGCACTGTTTAGATGAGAGGGAGGTTTTTGCGTCAGTGATCCACCTGAAATAACACAAAGTGAGAGTTTAATCATGCGGTGGAACTATAAGTAACCTTGATACAATTAGCATGCACAGCCATTAGGATTGGGCTTCTCCCCCTTGAATAATAAAGACCCCAGTGCTTTACCGTGACAGCTTGAGGAATATTTTTAATTGCTTTCCTTGTGGAAATATTTCTAAAAGACTGATGACAGCGAAGAATATACAGTACATGGATGACAAAATACATTATAAATCATGTGTGGTGACAGTGAAGACTTGAAATGAATCCCTGTATGGCTGTGTCCACTTAGAAAGAAGGGAAGTCAGGAGCCCGTTAAAGTTTAAAAGTTATTTTTTCCTCCGGCAACAGTTATGAAGTTTATATGTAAGTACCTCCCATAGAAACTATGATTTTTTTTTTATACTTTTAAACATAAAAATCACTTATTTGACACAATGATTAATCAGTAGATGTATTATTCCTCTGTGAAAAAGCAAGTACAATATTGGCATCAGAAGCTAGTGTTTACCCATCAACAGGGAACAAATAACATCTTATTTTACTTGCATGCAAGTTTCATTTACATCAGTTGAAATTCAATTTCTGAGCTTAACTTTTTATTTCTTTCTAAGATATTTTTTTTATCTAAACCATCATTGGTGGTTGTGTTAATGTGCTTTTATTATCACAGTGCTATAGAAAGGGCCACTTGTGAACTACATGTTGATTGGCAAAGATTTTTTGTGTTCATTTTTGAAAAAAAAAAGGCCTTTGAATTTAGTGAAGAACCTGATACTGTAGTAAAAAAAATAGAGCTGTGTACTAAAAGATGGACTCAGACATCTGGTATAGACATGAATTCAAATAGTCCTGAAAAGTTTTCTAAAGGTTACCTAAAGGACACCGTTTGCACGTGTGATTTGTTTGCATATTTCAGTAAAGATTTAATTCATGAGAAGATACCTGCAAAACAAATCACACTGGCTTCAGCTTTCCATTGGTGTTGTCATCCAAATATTAGCATGATGACATGGTGGACTAAGATCACGGTGATCATAGTAAATACCGCAATTTCCCAGCACTGGCATTTAGCTTGAGAAAAAAAAAATCCTCTGCTACAGGTTTTGTTGGAAAATGTGAGAAAACCTCTGAAAATAAATAAAATAAATTACAAATAAATTACAAAATTGCGGGTATCTAGCTTATTTTAAAAGGTACATTGATCCTTTAAAGAATATGATGTTCCTAAAGACAAGCTAGAAATAAAAGGTTTGATAAGATGGTAATTTGAAAGTTCAAAAGCAAGTTAGTAGAAGGGGAACTGTGGAGGAGAAAGGCTGAGGTAACAACAGAGAAAGAAAAAGGATGAAGGAGAGTGAGAATTGAGCTCTTTTTTTCATCAGAGCATGTCAGTGTGAAAACACATGTTTATTTTCTATTTGCCCTTTTTTCAACTGTTACATTGGCATGAAACCAAAGTCTTGACTTGAATCCATGTGTTCTGTCATCATCTTTATAAAAGTTTGATATAGTGGTAGGGAAGCACACTATTCCTGATGTTGACTTTTAATTACAATCTGCTTGTAAAGTGTAAATAGATGCCTTTATTTGCTGCAGTATTATCACTGAAAGCACCTTGTGCGGTGAGTCATACTGCATGCAGAGCATGTGGAGCTGTTGAAAAGAAGGGAAAGGGAGTGAGAAGAAGGAAGGGTGGGGGGTGAGAAAAAGGAATAAAGAGTTATCTCACTGATGGGAGCAGAGATGCCTTGTCTGGAGCAAATTACCAGCTGCTAGGAGGGGAAGTTGCTTGTGCACACGGGTCTTGTGATGTGAAATCTCTCCAGTGGTTTGTTGCCTGCAGGGAGCCATATGTGGACAGGAGCAAGGCAGTGAGCAATGAGTGGCAAACAAATAGTTCACTGAGTGACACACAGTGTACGCAGCATGGACAACCCAGGCTGGAGGTTAAAACAGCAAGAGCAGTGAACTCTCCAGGGTGGCAGGAAAACCAGCGAGACAGAGAGAAGTGGGAGTGTGTATATGTGACAGGTGTGTGTGTGTGTGTGTGTGTGTGTGTGTGTGTGTGTGTGTGTGTGTGAGAGAGAGAGAGTGTGTGTGTGTGTGTGTTTGTAAAATCTCTTGCAGATTTAATCTCTAATTACATTTGCTATTTCTTCTGATTAGGTATATTTTTTTTATTTGTTAGACTTCTTAGTGTTTATGCAAAATAAGATTAATTATAATTACACATAATTATACATAATCACAGAGAAAAAAAACAATTTGGAGAAATTTAATATTGATTTGAAATTTGTACTGTGGTTGTGTGTGTGCAGTTTGATGGTCTTTAATTTTTTCTACTGTAAAGAAGCAAAACTGTTTGGGCACTCTGCATCAGCAAATGTTTACATATCTAAGATGGTGAACCAGATAAATAGTGTGAACTTTCTTAACATCGCATAACTTTTTAGTTCAAAGTACAGCTGGAGCTCATGGAAGTGTAATTAGTTAAGGTCCTGGGTCTTTGACCAGTGTTTTGAGTTGTTGACAGCTAAATTCATGTTTGTTTAATATTTTGAGTCAGACTTAATAGTTCTAGTTTTTTATTATAGTTTGAGATTTATTGTTTTCCTTATTCCTTTGGATTTCCTTATTCCTTATTGCCTTGTTTTTAGTTTACTTGCTCATGTCTCATTAACAGATTTAGTTTAGCTGTGTGTAGTTCCCAGGTGTCTCCACTCTGCCCCCATCATCTCTTATGTATTTAATCACTTAGACTGCTTGTGATCTTTGTTGTGTCACATTGTTTTGTCAGCCTGTGAGTTTTTCCCCTTGTGTTCATCCTATTTGGATGTATCAAATTGTTGAACATCAGCTAGACAAGATAAAGGTTCATTTTTTTGTTTTTTAAACTCTGCATTTGGGTCCAGAAACTGACACACTCCACACATGACACTTAATAGTGCAATATAAACACCAAAAAGGAACCATCCATGTTTTTAGATTTCAACCTCAAAGGAACAAAACTGTGTACACCAAATGTCATATTTAATCCAACATATATAAGTTGAGACATTTTAGTCAAAGCCAAATGTCAAGCTCACAGTTGCACTACATTTAAAAAGTCCCAGTGATAGCAGTTTCATTTTCTGGCTACTTTAAAAAGAAATTTTGACAGATGCTGACTTGCCTCTAGCATGGCAAAAACATTAAGAAAAATTTAGCAAGGTACTGGACCACCACATGCTGCCAAAACAGCTTTAGTGCACCATTATCATGGATTCGACGACTATATGAATGTAAAGAAGCACCATTCTTCCTAATGAGGCTCATGCGTAAGTTCATTAAGGAAGATCTGTAATCACTCATCTGCCTGCTTTTACGGATGTTCGACTGCTAGCCTCTTCTTTGCATCACGTCCACTTTCCCACACTGTCAAACTCAATACTGACATCATTATAACAGTTCAGTCATCCTCTTGCCTGCCTTCTTTGAGCCAATCAGCCTCCACTCTGTATGCTTTAAATCTCAGTGCTCTTCTGTCATTCTCCCTTTCAGATTCTTATTCATGCAAACCATCTCATCCCCATCTCAGCCTCACCTGAGACACTGAGAGTTCCACCGAAGCCTCCATCTTCATCCCCACCACCATCACCATCTAGACTCTGGGGGGATTCTGTCCTAAATCTTAATACTTCTGCTAAGATGAGTAATTGGAGTCTAATCACTGAGTTGATTAAAAAAAAATTTCTATCCCCGTAAATCATTTTCAGTTCCTCCAAATGATCTCTCCTTATTGACATCATATGCCTTTATTCAACCCAGTATCCAACGCCAGCACACCGTGTTCGTTTCACACTTTGCCTCTCCAAAGCGTGAAAAGGACACACATGCCGAAGTTACAGTAAGATGGTAGAACAGCTGTTCTACTGTGATGCAGAAGCTGTGCTGTTAGATGAATAAAGTCATTGTTAAAATTATTTTTCTCCACCCAACCAGGCCAAAAGACAGGTGAGCAGGAGCCAGCCCATCGAGAAACCACATGACTCTCCACCCAATAAGTCACACTGTGCCTGTTTATGATTTTAGTCGAAAACGGTCCAACCAGAGACACTGCACAAGGAGTAGAGATGGCATTCAAAAAATGCTTAAATCAAGCACCGCTGGTGACTCTATACATGCAATCATTATGTCCCAATGACCAGTGAAATTAAAGCTAATTTAGATAATGCTCCCCAAGTGGGATACTTGATTCTAGTCCTGCAGGCCAGAAAGGTTTCATCAGCGGATTGAAGTGATCACTCACAACAAATTTGCATTGATTTTCAATGATCTAGTGTCAGAAAAATAGCCACTGGATTTCCTCATTTTAGGATAAAACATTTAAGGATTTTTTTTCTTTAATTTATCAACTGTCTAAAAGTCACTTTCTATATTTCAGACATTTCATTTTGAAACAATGTTCTTCTATAAGGCTGCACATTTCTCTGATTATCCATTAAAAACCCTGAAAATCATTTCTCCAACTCAAAAGGTAAATGGAGCAGTTTGTGAGGCAGTTTAGCTCAGCCAGTGTTTGTGTTTAAAAAGGTTCCTTGATGTGAGCTGATCAATGCTGAAAGTAAAAGTGCATTATGTGTGCACCTTTTAACAAATACCTGCCAAACTTCACTCTTTAGGTGTTTTGACATTCAGTTAAACTAAAGAGCTCGAAAGTGAAGTAATGGAGTCACTAGAAATACTGGACTGAAAATCAGGTATTGAAGCAGTGTCAGGGGTCAGAATATAGACAGCTAAATAAAAACACTTAAAGCTAAAAGCTTGACATTTGACCAGCCGATCAGATTTTAAGATCTTTATTCAAAACAGACACAGGCCAATTTTAATACTGGGTGAAAATGGTGTTCTATACAGTTGCATTTAAAGATAGCTAGCACTGGAGGATTTAATGTAACACTGTTTTTTAAGGAAGCAAATTGCAGCTCATTTGCAAGTAATTAAATTGTGAAAAAGACCAATGACTAAAATATAATTATTACTGCAGCTCTTTGTCATCCATGTTATTACCACTGTTTGTTTTTGCTGCTCATGCCTATAGCTGTGACTTAGTGTAGTCTAGTAAAAGTAAAATAAATACTCCCTTTGTCAAATTCTTCTGTGCTAAGTTATCCTTGTTTCTTGCATTTTGAAACAACTCAAATGTGAGACTGAACTCAAATATTCATGTGATGGTTACAAGCTGTCACACAGAGCAAACTAAGCGAGTGCACTTCTGCTCTGCACACTGGATTGAGTGTGCGGTGGGGAGGTGCTGATAGGTGTGATACAAACTAGTTGATGTGAGATGCGGGAATGGTGGCTTTCCTTCCAGCCTAGTTGTCAGATATTTGGAGTTGTTCTTGGAGGGAGTTAATTGGTGGGGGTTTACGGTCCTTCTCTATAGCAGCGTGGGGAAAAGACAGCAAGAAAAAGAAGCGTGAACTGTCACCAAAGGAGTTTTTCTGGATCTGCAAAGTGCACTGTGGTGGTACAAATTTAACTCGGTCTGTCTCTCTTTTAGTAATTCATTTTAACCTAATTTATTGCTTTGAAATGTTTCAGTAGGTGGGCCGTCTATTTTTATCAATGCAAAGTTCAGTAACTACTGAGTGCTCTTGACAATATTTTTTTTCCTTCTTTATTTATATATTTTGTCTCTTTATCATTCAAATCCATACACAGCCACTACCAAGATGCACCCGAAGGCTCAGTTTCCCTTGAAGCAAGGCCTCTAAAACTGTTTTAAGTTTTAAAATCACAATTTATTTTTTTTTAAATTTCACCTTGAAAAGGGAAATTTGGAATTGCACTTCTATCTCTGTATGCACTCGCATGAGACAGATTTGAGGTCAAACTAAAAGTGGCTGAGGTGGATATATTCAAACTTTTCCGTACCAAAAACTCTAAATGCCACAATTTAAATACTGCAACACAGTGCCACTCTTTCAAATTCTTTGCTTCCATCATAGACTGTATTTAAAAGATGGATGTAGCCTCATGACATGAAAAGGGAAGCCAGTATAAAAGGACCTTAACACTAGAACTGCAACATGAGGGTCATTTTGACTCCTTGGCATTTTTACATTAGTGCAACTCTTAAAATAAAAACCATCATGTCATATTTCCTGACATTTGCTGAAATTGATTTATTCCTCATAAAGTGAATTTTGGGGCGACCATTTATAACAAGAAGCCCCAAGGACACCATACTGACCCCATAGAACTGACCGTAAAGTGGTGCGCTCAGCCTTTGGGTCTTGCCTGGTTGCCTAGGAACACATTTTGAAGGCTGCTATCATATGAGCCAGAGCTAGCAAGATCAGTTTGATAGAGTTACATATATAGGGGACAGCAATTGATGAATAATGAAGATGAATAATTACTGCAGACTGAACAGATCATGAAGTGCCGAATGAGTTGCTGGCTTTGCAGGTCAGCAGAGGGATTGTGGCTGACCTGAGCAGAGGGCCCAGAGTGTGGACGAGTAATCTGAGTAAATATAGAGGGAAATCTGGAGCAGAGCAGCCTAATGAGAAGAGTTTTAGATCTGAGGAGCAGAGCTGAGGGGGGCTACAGACTGAAGTGAAGCAGAGTAGACTGAATGAGAAAGGCTGTGAGGCTGGTGAAGCAGATGCAGCTGTGGACAAGATGATAAACGTTCTTTGTTCTACCTTTATAATTAATCTTATGACTACTTTTATTATGATTAATTTATTAAAATGCATTCCTTGTTTTGTTGTAGCCAGCTGTGATGTCAATTTTAAAATGCAGGCAATGCAGGCAGTTCAGTCTGTGTCACAGTGAGCGCTCTGTTTTTTTGTTTTTTCTGGGGTTTTTTTTTTATACCATCTTTTAGTTTAGCTTAACTAATACCACTCATTTTCCACAACGATTTATTATTTTCAAAAGTTCTTCTTCCAGAACAATTAAATTCTAATTAAATTCTAAATCATTTGCAAAACTAAGATAATCCTAAAGTTTAATCACAATGCTACTGTTGCAGGATGGGCTCAAAATGCCCTCCCACCTACCAACTATTACAAAGGTGCTGTCATACAACTTTCAAGGTCAGCTTAAAAGTAACACATAGAGCCTTTTGTTGTTATCTACTCACTGAATGTAGAGGTACTGTGACAAGCCAGTGATTCATAGCATATGCTACTTTTTTTCTTGCACAAGCAAAGGAAAAGAAGTCACCTCTGCACCAAGGAAGGCCACAAGTGTATGAGTGTTCTTGCTGCTACTGCTGCCTTGAAGTATCACTAAAAGCTCCATCTAGGAAAGAAAAAGCAGGACATCAGGACATGCTGCAGCTTGAAATGGATACCTCATTCACTGAAGGTCCCCTGAGCCTAGGCAGTACTATTCAACCTTTCGCACTCTAAAACTATGTTGGCACAGAAGGAAAAAAAATGTCTCAAGAGTCAGCTTAGGCCTGTCATAACCTCAGAGAGCCATCCACAAGCTCTAAAGCGCCTGATTTCTTTACCTCCGGAGATCTGAGTTTAGTGCACTGAGATTTTAAGGATCTCTATGACGTAAATAAGTCTGTCCACTCACAGCTGACAACAGCAGACGTCCCTGTCTTCCTTCTCCGGAGGGCCATCACAAGCCCTCTCAAACACAGCAGCTGTGCCCAAGACCTTCCTGCTGAATAATAACAGTGCCACACAGTAGAAGAACAGGTGTTTATGTTCTGCTTTATATCTCCTTATACTTCTTATAGAAGCCGAAAAATAATAAATACATACATTTTTAAAAATGCTGGCGAAATTCCCAAAGAGGCTCTTGGTACATTGTGCTTGACAGAAATAACTGCATAAAAAAGGAAAGTTATTTCTAGACTTTATTTAATGACTGTGAAGGCTAAAAGGCCAAGTTAGAAACTAAAGGCCAAGTTTTAATGGAGTCAGATCTTGAAGGCTTTTAGCTGGTCCTTGGATGCTTTTATTATGACATGCTAACCAACTTTAAAACAAAATGTTATTTCATAAGAACAAAAAGTATGTTTTGACTTACTACTTATTTGGACCCAGAAATCCAAAATTTTATATATTTACTACATTGAGTAATGTCATAAATCACAAAGTATATGAAGCACTGATATCAAATAACTATGAATAAAAACCACATCAAAACCTCTATGAGATTACATTTATGTCCTGCTGTTTGAATAGGCCTAGTACTGCCAATACTGTGCTGCAATCCCCTGAAATGGAGGGGGTGGGATTTATAACGACATTTATCTTCATCACAAATGACCACAACAAGCCTCTATTAAATTTTAAGCAGCTGAAATGCTCTAGAGGTTCTGCTTAACAGCGTGTCAAAGCTTGTGGTGACACGGGCGCTGCATCTGGGATGCTTGGGACACTTTGGTTCTAGAGTTGCTAAGGTAACACATTACAGTTAATGACACAGTGTAGAGGTGAGGAAAGATGACAGCATCGAAGCATGATGAGTCGTAACAAGAGGATTGTAATTTTATCAGCCACATTAGCATGAGCTGACTTACTTGTCCAATACGAAAGACTTTTTTTTTTTTAGTTTGTTACAGTCTGTACGATATCAAGAAATCAAATATGTGGATGTTTTGGGGTTTTGTTTTGGGTTTTTTAGATTTTACTGTTAACAACAGGGGTGTAAAACAAACTAGAGTTGGTCCACCAGAGGATCCAGTCTGGCTTTGAAGAGTCGAAAAGTCGAAAAGTGACAGAGCAGAAATTTGTGACTTTTCACTGTATTTCACACAAAGAAGAACTGTGCTGGAAGTCTTTAGGATTCATGAGTGGGTGTCTGAACTGTTAATTAGAGCCAAGATATAGGATTGGCCTTTACTGACAGAAAAATGGAGTGGTCTGTTGAGATCAGCTGGATGTGTACAGTATGTGACCCGTGAAAAAAAGACAACCCAACCCTATAATTTTCCACTTTTTTGCATGAAAATTTAAATGAACAAATTGATGATGGCACACTGAATCTAAAAGGAAATTGGAAGGTTGTTGACTTCCTCGTTTCCTGTTACCTGTTATCCAATGTGCCGTATACTTGCAAACTCTCATAAAATGAATGTTGAATTGTTAAGCGTGGCATTGGTCTCTGTTTTACAATACACTGAAAGTTTAAAGGATGTAGAAAGCAGTAATAAAAACATTTAATGTTTCCACAAACTGAGCTTTCCCTCCATCACATCATAATCGTGACTGTGATTGCTCAAGGACATTTTGAAAATAGCCTTGAAGAAGCCTTGTGCTCAATTTCATTAGTGGTTCCTGGTTTAATCCTGTAGCACTGCACCATATGAATTATCTGCCAGTGGTGCCAAATTGCTTTTGTCCCTGTTTCAGCCAGCAGAGCACTGCCAGCTACAGTGCAGATAAGGACAACCATTGGAAACTTTTACTAGAAGAGATTTTACAAACTATGTCATACTGTTGCATCTACATCAGCATTTTTGTTTCCTTACATCACTATAGTTTAATTTTAAAAATTTTCTGATTTGAGAATAAATTGGATACACTCCTATCAACATCTGTCTGATGCCCTTTCTTGGTGGATTGAAGTTATGGAAGGGCAAATGTTAAAAATGATGACATAAATCTTGAAAAAGCCAAAAGGCAAGAAAATAAGAAACACATTCAAACATAAGAAGTTATATAAAGACTTGAAAGGCAAACTCAAACAGCTGGTACGATAAACACCTGGGAACATTATAGGATGTGCAAACCACAGGTGTCAGTTATCATTAAACCACTATGCAATAACACCTAAACAAATGTTAAAGAAGAAACTGGAAAATAAATACAGCAATTTTTTGAAATATGTAAAAATATAAACAGAAATAGAGAATATAAGTCTGTAAAATTAAACTCTCTTAGATGATTTCTTTAAGAATTTCTGTAAACAGTTTCAGGAATAGCTCTCTGTGCTTCTTGGAGGACATTGCAAAGCTCTTTGTCAAGAGGAACACAACATGCTTAAATGACCACCACAGCAGTTTCTCTTTGCATCCCTTTATTAAGAATGGCTTCTTGACAGACAACCTTCTGCCATTTTTGACAAAGCTTCAGTAAATAGTAGATGGATCAACTGAAAGGACAGATTCTTCTCTCAGGTCTTGTGTCAGGTCTTTGCTGGAATATTTCTTTATGATTTTTAAGGACTTGACTTTGTTTGCTTATATACTGGTCAGTGTTAAGTGGTGTAACAAAGAATAAAAATGTTCTTCTGAAAATTAATGACTGGACTGAACATGAGTGAAAAAGCAGTCAAGAAACAAAAACAACAAAAAAAGTGAAAGACCTTCAGAATTCCTGCAGAACTATTGCTCAAGACCAAAAAACAAAGGGGGAAATGTTCCCACCATGTTGTGTCACAATGTTTTTTACTTTTTTTCTTTTTTTTTTTACCAGCATTAAGCATTTAAGAACTGAGGAGGAAAAAAATGGTGGTTTTGAAATCACCATATAAAACTGACAGCCTGACTACATATCAATGCATAGTTCATTAGTGATGATATACGACTGCATAGGTGAGTAGCATGGGTAACATTGCACATTTGTGAAGTCACCATATTTTTGGCATGGCTGTGCTGTGCATTTCACAAAATTGTTCTACACAATATTACATCAGTGATCTTTCATAAGTCCAGTCACTAAACTCATCTACCTGCAGCCCAGAGCTGCCATCCACTGAATTCATTTGCAGCATTAAGAAAGAATAACTTAAAACAAAAACAGGGCCTGAATTGTTGAGCAGCTGAAATCTTATAACAAGCAAGAAAACTCCATTGACCTTAGCATACCAGACTGATTCCATGCACTTTTATCTCATTTGCTTTTTTGGCCAACACATTTGGCCCCACTAACCTGTTTCTAATCAATTAGACTAATGGAATAATCTATTTGTCTGAAACAGTAAACATTCATTGTGTAAGCCTATTGATGGCCTGCATTTAGAGGTGAAAAGAGACCATTCACGGTGTAATCACTGCACTTCATACCTCAAGCCATGGGCTATGCATTAAAAAAAAATAGAAAACGTTTGGTTTTATCACATTCTCATCCTTGACTAGCGATTATGAAGTATGAGGCAACAACCAAGCTGTGCCTTTGTGCATTCCTGCAGGACATTTTGCTTGTCGTCAGTGTATGACAGCTCACACTGACACCAGTGCACTGCTATTTTTCTGTCACATTGGCATCACTTAGTTTGCATCAGGCATTCTAGTCTTTGAAGAGGTTTGTCTGTTGTGCGAAGCTGCTAGCAATCAACAGATTCCATTTCATCATACTGTATACACATCACAGGCAAAGTCAAAAAACATGTCAAGGACAATCTTTTCACTGGTGGTTCCTGTCTGCTATTTGGGACGTTTTGAGGGGATCAAGAAGACAGAACAAATCAACAGGTGCAATATGGAGATTGTGGGGACATGTGATGTGCAGCTGCTCCGATCAAAATGAACAGCTGCAGGCAGCATCCATCTTATTTGATTGAGGGCAAACCATCACGGCAGTGACAAATCATAAAATATCACAGTAACACCTTAAACAGGAAACAGACCTGAGAATTTCTGAAACACTGTGTACTCATATACATGTTTTTTTTTTTCCATTGCACTTTTTTCATTCTTGACAGTCAGAATTGAGAAAGGTTAAATGTCAAAATGCAATGGACAAACGTGTTATGTAGCTGCACTGCCAGAGTGCACACAACAGGAAATATATCACAATTTGCCTCCAACGTTTTTTTCTAAAGTACAGTTATCTACTAGCGTGGGAATCAGTCCGTACGGGGATTCAGGAAGTGTATTTTATCATATCTAGTTTAAATATGCAAAAGAGAGAGAGAGACTAATTAATAACCAATTTTCAGTTCATGGAAAACCATGGTCATCAACAAAATGATTGGGACCATGTGTAATGATCATGTTGCCTTTGAAATGGTTGCTTTGAAAACAGGGAACACTTTACAACAGATTACCATCTTTTATTTATTTTTTTTAACCTTTACCTGTAGAAACCATAAAACATGATAGGGTGGTCTCAGTACAGAGTCATACCAATAAATATAAATGACTGTAGATGAAAATAACAATATTTCTTAAATTATAACTGAAACGAAGTTCAGTCGATAGGTATCTGCAAATTTTATATGTGCTTTATTTATAGATACAGTAAGATATGTATAGGTATTTTGACTTTAGATCATCTTCATTAGTGATCTATGATGATCAAACTCCAGATGAGATGGAAAGAAGCAGATGAAAACATGAGTCATGTCATCTGAGGCTTACAAAACTGAAAGCTCTAAACTTTAAACACACAAATTCCAAAAGTTAAACTGAAAAGCTCAACTTTCTCAACAAGTACTTGCACTTGTTTTATAGTTTGGGAATTTACTTTGGGTTTAATTTCTATGCCAGTCATAGTTCTCCCAGAAAGCCCAACTCTTCAAAGGGTTTGGATCAACAAAGTTCAATTGATTTTGAAAGCATTTATGTATGCAAATCATTCAAAATGAGCAAAAGAGAATGCAAATCAGTTTAAGAATTCACTTTTACTTCCCTGCTGTGGGAGAGTCAATTCAATGTGTGTGAACACCTTTTGTCCAGTAAATGGCAAACAGTGAAATGCAAAGAATGTGTAAAGTGGAAAAATCTAACGATGTACAAGAAAAAAAGATTCAGGATTGTTTGTTAAAATATGACTGATGACGCAAAGACCTCAACATAGTAATCATTTGCACACAAATGGCTATAACATTTAAAAAAAAGTGGACAAACAAAATCACAATATGATAACACATTATTATAATCAAATATTTACACAGAAATCTGAATGTCTGACATAAAATACAACTTTCAAAACTGAGCAAATAACTATAGATCATATTTTTTCATGACAAAATAAACAAGAAATCTCCAACTATTATTTAAACATCAAGATGAACTCTGTTAAGTAGTTACAGTCACTTTTGTAAACATTATTGCAACTTTGACAACATGTTTAATAAGGTTCATGTCACATATCACAAGGTTCATATCAGTCATAATTGTTGAAAAGAAAAGAAATTCAACCATATAAATCTATATAATGTCCTTTTAATGATATAGATGCATATATTTTCCTCATAATAAAAAAATAAGTCTCCATTTTTCGAGTCTTAGCTTCAGACGTCTCGCATACAGTTAATTCAGTTAATGAAAAGAAATCCATTAAATATCAGTCAAATATAACGGTCATATTTCAAAGCCCTAAAAAGTGCTATATCACATCAATAGTGGCTGTGGAAAATTAGGCTTACTTATCTTTATGGTAAATGTTTCTTCTCAAGGACACAATAAACCACCCCATATAATAAGGTCATCAATTCTGGATGAACACGCTTTGTAATCAATGAAAGAATAAGAAACACCCACTGCAAGGTTATTGCCCTTGGGATAACAAGAACACAGATGTTTTTCAAAACCTCTGTCTCTTGGGTAAATGCCTAATTAAAGTGAAATAGGGGTTAAGAAAGATTGTGCTGTACAATAAAAGCAATACAACAGAAGAAAAGTCATTCTCTCCCCTGATGCTATTATTCCACTCTCTGCTGGGAGGCATTCAGAGAGGTAATTAACTTTGCTGACATGTTGTGAATTCTTGCCTCTTAGGCTGAATGCTGGATGTGTAGATAGACTGATTGAAAAAGTCCCATTTAGGTTTCCATCTTTAAATTATCCACGTCCAACCATATTTCCATGGTAATATTGCTGATAATCGCACTAATTTTACACTTGGCAGGAGATAATAGCCACGGCTTATCCTCAACAACAAGCATTAATTGCCATCCTCATTCTTTCTGCCATGCAAAATAAAATACCTGCTGTAGTTTGCTTAAGGATGAAAAAGCACAAAAAAATAATTATGAATGTCTGCACATCTAAAAACCTGGATGTCGTAGCATGAAAATGCCAGAACACTGAAGCTAGAAAGTATTAACCTGCATTTTACGTGGGATGTTTGTTTTATTTTGTAGCTCTATAACATAATATCTAATTATAGTTATCTTCATTACTATTATCTATTAAGTGTTTTGTTTTTTTCCCCAGTGGCATGTTAAATATAGAATACATACACACATGCACAATATATATGGATATTATATATGCTTGTTTTATCCAGCTTGCTTAAGCCCAGATTTACAGCAGTGTAACACTACAAGATAAACACATCAACACTTGAAAAGGAGAAACCAGTCAATTTTTTGGCTTTTCTGCTTGTTAAATGACTTGTTAACTGACAGGAGTCGTGATATAATGAACTTTAATCTCAGGGTGACCCGTTTGTCTATTTTAATTATATATCTAATCATAGTTGTAAACCCATGTTTCATCTAGCCAAAAGTACACACTGTCAACTTTTAATTGAGCCTCCAGGTAAAACAACTGAAGATCACTCTCAGGTCCCTTCAGTAATTGCGCTTTGAGATGGGCATGAGTGAGCAACTTAAGATAATGGAGAAAAAAATAGATTCTACATGAAATTAGTCTTTTTGAAAAGTTGCTGCAATCAAAAACTTTGCAATGAAATTATATTAAGTGAAATGACTGACACCTGTGTGGCAAAGTAAGAGGGGCTACTCATAGCTAGTTGTATTATTTGCTTTATGCGTCTACGTTTCCAAAAATACTGTCATAACAAGGTTAAGATGGCTACGAAATCAGACATGATTTTTCATAAATTCTCGACAGCTGCCACTACTACACAACAAAAGTATTAAACTAGTGAAACTAAATAAAGAATTACCATTATTAAAGGTAGATCTGTTTAAATATTGCAGGGAATAATAAAACAAGAAGGCCAACTACTGCTAAAATAAATCAGAGATTTTGCTAAATCAACATGTTTTGCTGCTTCAATTAGTAGTTGCTACTATGATCCAGCACAGTGGCTGGCCTTGGAATTGTAGTATAATACAACAAGTGCAATACAACACTTGCTGTTATCACCTAAAATGACAGTTACTGCCAAAATCAACCAGGAAATTCTGTTTCTAATCAAGTCAGAAGTCAATTTAAGAATAGAGAACTCTGTAATGATACTATAGGGTTATTAATTAAAAGATAATTAATAGCTTGTGTTAATTACAAGGACCTGTAACTAATCAGCCCAACAGAGGAGGTTAATTTATACAAAAAATTTTAAGTTATGACGCACATTTAGTATTCAATCAATAGGCCAGTTTTTACATTGTCAAACAATTCGTTTCTTACCTAAAGTCAGAGACTGTGCAAATGATTAATTCACACCACTCTGGCAAAATGATGTCAAGTTTTTGTCATTTGAATGCTACACGTGTTTTCTTTTAGAAGAAGTTGTTGAACTACCTGTGCACAGTCTGCACTTGTACGCACTCATTAATGCTTTCAGTGTTTGCTCTTTGCATTGTGAAATCTTTTTTCCACAGCCAGAGACAAGAAATACGTGTTTGTCCAACCCCATAATCTCTGATGTCAAAGCGATATAAAAGTCTAAATAAATGGAATTGCCGAGGATTAAAAAAGATGACTGTGACATTACCTCAGATCGTTTCCTCAGGATGGAGGTTGTCTGGTGCTGCGGTACTAATACCATTAGTATAATTGAAAGCTGGTTCATATGTAATACAAGTACTTTATCAGTCAGTGAAGTCAGTTGCCCACTCAGTGTCAAACGAGCAGAATGGAACTCAATATTTGTACGCCATCACAGATTGCTTCTGCAGTTTACATTGTGCAAATGAAGTGGAGTGAGAAGACAGTTTTACTCCTTAGTCTCTGTGAAAAGCAATTTATATACAAAAATTTAAGGTGTACTTAGTATAGCTGATTTATGCTGTTGTCCAGTAACAAAATCCATCATCATTATCATAACTGATTATGCTAATGATAAAGGTAAGATATTATGTTGTCAGCTTGCCTGGTAGTTTTTAACCAACCTTAAGGCAGGGACCTTAGAAGGGATTAACTTTACCATGGCAAGAAAGGGCAACAGTGAACACTTCACATATACTCACAAATGCATGTAAAAAATTTAGTAACAGAATTGGAAATCATTATGTTGATTTTCTCAGGAAAATTAAAACTGCAAACTAGATCAGATATCCTTTTTCCATCTAAGGACTTGGTTCATAGATTTATGAAGAGGGGTTTTGGGGGGGCTTGCCGGTGGTATGCAGTCTCACATGGCTTTTGCTATTCAGTCTTATTCTTTTTATAGAAAAATATCTAGGATTTGATGCCACATTTTCAGGGGCTATGTAAAACCTGAAGCATTGATTAATTCAGAGTTTTTGCAAACTTTTTTCTTCTTTAAGAGTTTGAGGTGTTTCTGATCATTAGAAGGACACTGGTTCATAATCAGGAGCTTATTTGCATTTTCTCTCCATTTTTATCTGGGCTTTGCATAATGTATATTTTAAGCTGTCAGTGCTGTACAAAAGACTATTTTCTACGACTTGTTACAGCAAAAAAGATGACAAATGTGTTTTGGCAAACTTGAATCTAAATGGAACTCCATTAAACATGTGAAAATGTTACGACAATATCCCTTAAAGCCATAAATATATGTAGTGTTTCTTAGACTACAAGCCAAAATGCAATACTCGCTGAACTTAACTCATTTTTCTACAAATCTTTGCCATTTCAGTATTCATTCATTGTATAATCACACAGTTGCTTTAAATGCAGAGCATCCCATGATGGAAAGTTTAACTTTGATATTCAATAAACAAAGTCTCCAGTTACTTTCTAGTTATCTCAAGCTTAAAACTTTACAGAGGTAATGTAAGCACCTTTTTCTGGTTTGTGTATGACAACTCCTTTCAGTGAGACCTTGATTAGTTTCTAGCTTGGAGAGTCACTTCCTGGAAATAATTCATTCAGTTCTTAATGGCCATAATAAACGAGAGCTCGCATTGAAGCTAATCCTCCTAAGTACACACAATAACTGAAAAAGGTAGCAGTATAACAATCAGCTTTATGAGCCTTTGCTATTATCCACAACTCTTTGTGAACAGGTTTCTTTAAAAGTGTATTATTATGCTTCATTACCACTTTTCAGTGTTGTGTTTTCCATTTTCGTGTGTGTGTGTGTGTGTGTGTGTGTGTGTGTGTGTGTGTGTGTGTGTGTGTGTGTGTGTGTGTGTATATATATATATATATATATATATATATCTATATAGATATATATATACCTACATATATATATATATATATATATATATATCTATATCTATAGAGATATATATACCTATATATATATATATATATATATATATATATATATATATATATATATATATATATATATATATATATATATATATATATATATATATATATATATATATATATATATATTACATATTACCACCTATTTTGCACTAGTTATGCTTGTAAAGGTAGGGCAAAAAAACCCAAACAAACAGACAAACCTGGTGCTGAATACAAATTGTCTGCAGAGCACTTGGGATTTTGTCATTTCCCGACTTGAGGTACAATACGCACACCAGAAAATGAAAATGTTCTACAGAAGTGAAACATTGATTTGCGGTAAATGTAGCTGTTATGAGTGAATTTCAATTATAGGATGGATACCCCACAATGCTTTGGTACACTGCAGAGTTCTGAGTTAATTATTTGCTTGACTAATGTGCAGGCCTTAAGATAGAGGTTCAGCAACCAAAACCATTTTTTTCTTTTCCTTTCCTCCATTGTTCGTGAAGAAAAGAGCGTGAGGCATGGGTGCATTTCTTTTTCTCAGTAGGTTTAGGGAAACAGTGAAACATTTGTGCTTGGTTTGATCCTCCAGGAAAAAAATAATCTGCAGTAGGAAAAGGAGGTTGGAAAAAAATCTGTTTTTACAATTTGATATGGGAATTATTCCACACATTAATTAAAACTGATGTTTTATGTTATGAATTTGTTCCACTATTATGCATTAAAACAAAGCAAACTCTTCAAACATCTTAGTACCTAATCACACCAGCAGGTCGAAAGTTGTACTGGGATTGCTTCTTTTTCGGCAAAACAGGGTTCCATTGAAAGGCATATTAAAAGATAAAAGCAAACATTAACCTTGCATTGCTCACAACCACTGGCTTTCATAACATTTTGTTATTTTTGTTAATCAAAATAATATCTGTTAGTCATGTTACTGAAGCCTGGTACAAGTCTGTCATTCTTCCTGGGCTAAATAAATGACTACCATAGAAGTCATCGATATAAAAGTGCACATCAGTCCTTAGTTGAGTGTCCTTCTACAGATTCAGCCTGCAAATTTATTTCAGTATCAGGATTTCAGTGTTGTTCTTTTTCTCCATGCTCTGCAGCATCCTTTAGCTTACCCACCATATGGCTAAAAATGTCTCTGGGCACAATGGTCACCAGTGGTGCAAATGTGTGAGTCAGTGTAGAAGAGAGTCTAAACTTAAACAAAATGCAACATGCAGTGGGAACAGGGAAAAGACCTTCATACAACAGAATTTGCAGTCCTACAGCTCAGACAGAAGTATGAACAGTGTCCACTGATAATTGCACAGTATCCAAAAAGAGTTTGGCTTAAATAATAAAACTTTGGCTTGAATAAAACTTTATGTGTTTTAGTGCTTTTCAGACTCACATTACACCAGTCTGATTTCTTGCAGCTTTTTAGAAAAATACAACTTTCTCACGAGTTTCTACTCTTAATTGAACCTTCTTTTCTTACTTATTAAAAACTACAATCACTGTTTAATAACAATGTCATAAAGCACTGCACAATTTTAGTTTCCCCCTCTAAAGGTAACTTATAATGATCTCTGAGTTTTTGTTTTGGATTTTGGTTTTTCGACATTGAAAACATATTCATAGAAGTGCGTTTTGCACCATGGTATTAATATATTATTTGACTGGATGTGTGAAAATACACTCTGACAAGTAAAGCATTTAACTGGTGCCACTTTTCAGCAGCACTCTTATCTCCCAAGTGTTTTTTACGCACGTGTTGCTGGGAGGAAAAAAATCATTGATTAGTCAGAGCTGACCCTTGCCAAATTAGGCAACACAATTTAATAAGGCTAATTTTCCTTTATGACCATAAAAAAATAAACAAGAAGAAATATGATCTTAGCTAACATGACCCTCTTCAATTACTGAACATAATTAATGGTCTTGCTGCACTGAACAAGGAGACAGCATGGTGAGGAAGCCTTTCATTACACTGAGTAGATGTTGGGATTCTAAAAAAAATGTTTTCCTTTTTTTTGTTTTTACAGCAAAAAAGTAGATAACAATCTCTGCTGGGAAATTATACTTCTAGAAAGATGGTTACACAAATTGTGCAACAGTGCAGCTGAATAACCTTCTGTATTTTAGTAATCTTCATTACTGGATGACATTTCATTAACATATCTGCTGTTAAACTCAAAGGTGATAGATAATATCGAAAGCTCCATCCCAGCATAGACCAGTAAGTTGATAATGACTGTGATTATTTTGTCTTTTGTTTGGCTACTGTGTCATCCCTGGATGATGAATGCATATCAAAGTGCACAAGAAATAACCGTGACCAGATTTGATATTGGCAGATTGGCAGACAGTCTCAAAAGAAAATGTCGAAAGGATGATAGTTATGGGTCACAAAGGGAAACAAAGTTTAAAAGCATTGCATAAAGATAGCGATGGTTTTATGCCTCTACTACTTTTATTGAGACCTACATGTGTTGAAAATGATTATTTTCACTTGAGCTTAGCGAAGAGAATAGTCTAGTAAAAAAGGCAGTTCTGTACTGGCCTCTCTCTTTTTTTTTTCTTCTTCTTTTTTTTGATTGAAAGGGGGATTAAAATTGATCACACAAAGGCTCATATTCTGCCACATGCACTTTTTTGTCGACATTGATGCGAGTCAGTAAGTGAAAGGACACACCAGGTGAGACGAGCCAAAGGCTGGCACTGTCAGAACAGCACAGTGTCTGGTTCTGGCTCAGCAGAGCAGCTGCTTTGATGCCCTGGGAGCCGAGAAACCTGACTGCAATTTTTCAGTGCCTTAGTGGAGCGCTGCATGCTGGGTAGGCTGCGGTACGGATCAGGCTTCAGCAGATTCAACGAAGGAAACAGGCCTGTAGGTAAAAAGAAACTTGTGAAATTGTGGTATCTGTGAGTTTCCTGATATTTTACCACAGATTTCACTTCATTAAACTTGTGCACCCTGTAGGCTTTTGTCCCTTATATCTTAAACACCCAGAGATGTGAAAACCTCATAGGCTACAGGCTGGAAATTAAATATTGGCTTCTGACAGCAGGTTAACTTTCAAGTCAATTCACTGGAGCTAAATAGTGAAAACATCTGAAGTTTCTCTTAATTTGTGCTTGCAATATATAGTCACAAACATCCCCAGATCAAATACGAGTTTGCGAAGTATTCCATAAAAAGAAGTAATTAATTTAAGCTAAAATACATGCATCTTGTTAGCATCCTGAACCTGCATGTGCTGGATCAGAGATATATGCACATTCAAGAGTCATTAGAACAAGTGATTGTCATTTGTTTTTAGTTCAGTTATACAACTCACAGTCTGAAATGCTGGAGAGCTAATGTTCTATTGTCGTTACACATTTAAACAGAAACAATTTGCATAATGTCTCTGCCCTTATTGAGTGTCCCCATCCATCCAGGAGTATTACATTCCCACAGGTTAAATGGTGTGGATTTTTCTATTGATTTGAGGATCATAAACCACACAACAATCACATAAATTGCTCAGTGATTTTCAACAGATTTATACAGTTTTCCACCTTGTCTGTACTCAAACATGAGCCATATAAGAATATAACAAGAAATGCAAAAATGCATACCGTGTTGGTCAGCAGGTTGTGAGCAGAAATCAGTAGCATCCCACTCATAGTTCTCATCAACAGAGACCTTTCTCCTAGAGAGGCCATAAAACAAGGCATGTTTAATGCATGCTCACACACACTCATGACTGTCTACAAATGGAAAAGTACTATGAGCCACACTTCGAGTTCTCCCAGCAAAGAATAAACTGTTTTGCTTCACAGTTTGTCAGACGGAGCAGAATGCTGAAGGTGTGCTTGCAAATATTCAGAAATCTTTAATATTATAATCTTTTTTTAAACAGCTATTAAACGCTTTCCTGTAGAACAAAGAAACTCTATAATCCCCTTCTCACTCTCAGTTATGAAATATATGTTGCTTTATGCAATATATCAGTGTTTGATGTTGATTTTGATTCAAATGGATTAAATTATTTTGATGTTGTTCACACTGTATTCCAAAAAATAACACACAAACATAATCAGATGCTCTTGAACCTTGATAGAGTTTATACAAAAATACAGGATTAAATTACTTTTTTTTAAACTTCTTTTTAACTTTTTGATATGTTTTAAAGAATAACCTTGCTCTAAAGTTTGGTTTTCTAAAAGTGGGTACACAGCATATTACTGTAATCTGAAAACACAATGTACAATGTTTCTTTCTATAAATTACATTAAATTGTATATTAGGCTAACCTTGAAAGCCTTGTATTTACCACACAGGGTTTATTCAAGTTGCAAATGTAATCCGGCACATTTTGTTTTATACAACATAATGTCCTTTATTCATTATGGCTTAATACCTTTGGCTTGGTTCCATTTTGTTATTTTGTATGTCCTCTGTGTTCCCCTGGGTGTCCTCTATAGTCTCAGGTGAGCTTATGAGTGTTGGAGAAAGGTGACACATGGAAAGGCGCCCATTACTGGGCTCCATGCTTCCTAGGCCACTGCTGGCATAACTGCTGTAGCTGCTGCCAGACTCTGGCACTCCATCGTAGCCTCCTGCCTCCAATTCCAGTACCTCTTGAGCATCAGTGTTGGGCAGTAAGCATACATCGTCTCCTTTCACGGCCTCCAAATAACCTCCCTCCTGTTCCATGGCCTCCTGGTAGTCCCCTGGCATTGTGGCAGCACTGGGTACAAGACAGGCCTCTCTTCTTGGTTCGTAATGATAAGGCACATTAGGATTTGTTGTGGGCCTTTCTGGACGGCTCACTGAAAATAGAGGGTCAGCAGCAGCAGAAGTTAAATAGGTGGCATATTTGGTATCTGCATGATCATTTGGAGGAGATCTGGAAATCTTCCTAGGAGGAGCACTTTGAGGTTTGCAGAACAGCGAGTCTGGAGGACAAGATGATGGAGCAGAGCAGTTTTCTTGGCTAAGAGAGTCTATCCATGCATCAGGAGTCAGGAAATTGCTTTCCTTCCGTCTTCTCAAGTCTAGACTCTGACTTCGCTGCTTAGAGAGTGATATTTTAGAGCCTTGGCTCGCAGCTTTCCACATGTGTGGTTCTAAAGGTTGCGAAGAATGTGGGACCCTGAATATATCATCCACAGAAACAGGGCCACGGCAGTTCAAGCTTGTGCTCCTCCTCATATCATGATGCCGGCCTCTGCGGGTCAGTGTGTGCGCTTGTACATGAGATGCAATTCGTTGGTGCAGCATTGGCTTTGTAGGCTGCACACCACACATCTCAAACTGTGGCTCATCTACACTCATCTCAACACACAAATCTTCATCAGTGGGCTTGGGGAGCACTACCTCCACATTTGAAGAGCCTGGCAACGCATCAAGAGCTGAATTAGATCTTTCAGTGTATTTATTGCTGTAGAAAGACAATGTTGAAAGGCTGCCATGACTAAGATTGTTCTGTCTCTGTGCCTCAGAACATGAATCATTTGTTTGCATATCTAGGCCTGTGGATTGTGGTGAATCATTATAGCTTTCTGGTGCTGCCCCTGCTCTTTCATGTCTCTGGTGCTCTAGGGAAAGATGTGGGAGAGTTAATCTGGCTTTCGAAAAATTGCTTGCCTCCTCAGATTGAAAGGAAGTCTGTTTGGGCAAAAACGGAGAAGAATGACGATTGCCGGACTTTAAATATGAGGGAGCTGCAGCTGATGATGCGTTGAGATGGGTCCTGGATTGGATCAGAGTGGGTGGAGAAACAAGAGGTTGCGTTTCCCAGTAGGAAGAAGATGATGATGATAAAAAGCTTGGTGAGAAACAACGGTTCTCCTTGCTGGCTAGGGAGTATCTGTGTGGCAAGGTGCTGCTCTTGTATTCCCATACAAGCTCATTGCCACCATCCTCCCTCCTCTTTAGGTCTGACTGCTCGTGCTTTGTGGAGTTTCTTTCTAGCGTGTACCACTGCAGCTCCCTCTCTAGTTCCTCCCTCTCCTGAGCCAGCTTCAGGCAGCGGTGCAGGTTCCCCCTTTCCCTCTCATGTTCCATTTGGAGCACCAGAGCGCTTGCAGTTGTAGATGGCTGACCAAGGCCAGCTCGGATATGTGGAAGCACTGGAAATACGGGAGTTATTTCTCTGTTGTGATGATGAATAGTGGCCAAACTACTGTCAGAGCACAAGCTGCTGAGTTCAGGAAAGCCATCATAACTTGACTTTTTGCAAGGCGGGAGATCAACAGAAAGCACAAATGGCAGCTCTTTCCTGTCTTCCTTCTCCGAGTGCAGTGACACAGACCTTCGAACTTTAGCGTGTTGGTCATACCTTACACTTTTCTTGCTGTGAACACTCAGAGTCTCAGTGTCATACGGTGGGAGTGTGAATCGCCCATCTGGACCTCTAGAGATCATCTCAATTGAAGGAGAAATTAGAGATGTTGTTTTAGTGAGGCTGTCTCTGCTGTACTTGGACATAAGATGCTTCCTCCGATTATTATTCTCGGTGCTAAATGAGGAACAGTCTGTCTGCAAAGAGGAGGAGGTGGTGGTAGAGGAAGATGTGGGATAGTGGGAGCTGGCTGGAAGTAGGCTTTTCTTCAGCACACTGTCTGGAGTGCCGGTGCCTGAAGTCTTTCTGTGAGGGAGAGAGAGGAAAAGAGGGGGAGGGAGGGGTGACAGAAGAAAATTGTAAGAAAAACTGGAGGTGTGAGGGGAAGAGAAATAGAGGCTGAGAAAATAAGACTGAGCGAAAGTGAAAGAGGGGGCGGGAGAAATATAGAGAGAGAGACCAAAACAGCAGCAGCAGCAGCAGCAGCAGCAATGGATGAGGATGAGGAAGGAAACAAAGATATGCAATAGAAAATAACTGAAGTGCTGGCATTTTCAGCACACTTAAAGGAAGGCAGAGGGAAAGGTCAATGGGAGGTATTATAATGAAATGATAAAGGGGTACTTACATTGATGGGGAGCATTTATAGATGGCAGTTGGGGGCTCTGAAAGGAAGGGAGAGGGGCAAGATGGTATCTGACTCAGTAGGATACAACCACACTGACCAAGAAGTAAAAACATAATCAACCGTAATAAGAGCCCATTATAGGTCCCGAGGCACCCAGGCTTGTCCAAAAAGTTAATTACACTTACATTTATCAGCCACTAATGAGAAATTACCCTAATTAGCAAGTAATGTAAATGACATCAATAACTTTTACAAGTGAATGGACGAAGGGGGTGGACAAGAGGAGCGCCAAATCCATGCAGTGGGCCATGATTTATATAATGGATTGAAAGTGCTTTCAATATTTTATTGAATAAATGATGATATTCATGATGCAGTTCATCAAAGTGAGTGTCTGCTGAGTCTCTGGAGTGAGGAGCATTTTACCATCTCTCTTCTTTTCGCGGCGCTGGTTCCTCTTGCGGTTGATGATGCAGGCGGACCCCAGCAGCAAGACCAGGGCCAACAACATGAAGCCGACCCCACCCAGGACACCGGCCAGTAACGACTCTGGGACGAACTCCAGGAGCCGGGATGTGGACGGGTAGATCTCCATACCTGTGACATGATTTCAACAGTAGTACATGTTGCTAAACAAAGGCTGGTCTGGTCATAACTATTTCAAAAAAAATAAAAAGGAACATAACATTTTAAGTATATATATAAACATATATTTAGAGAGAGAGAGGGGGAGGGATAGATGGATAGAACTACAGGATAACATAAATATATAGTTGATTAAAGGGGAAAGCACAAACTTGAGAACAGCAGCAACAACAGAATAATACTAAAACAATGAATTTACATTCTACATGATTAAATGTTTTTAGGTAGATTTAATCTCCAGTCTACATCCCTGATAATAATGTTCATCAAATCAGCAACTTAATTATTTGGCATAACTTAATCTGTCAGATGTAAAACTGAGATTATCAGCAGAGCTGTGTTAATCAGCAGGATATTTTTTTGGTCCTGATGGTCCTACACCATTAGAGGTTGCAGATCTCTCTGTTTAATGTCTCTGTACTCTAGCTAATGTAACATTCATGCCATATTCACATAATAATAAGAAAAGTGCAAATTCAATCACTAACTCTTTTGAGAAGTTATTAGTGGAGCCATTTCAATCATTCAGGCTTCTAATGGACAGCTTTCCCTGAGGCCTGCTCTAAATTTAGTCTAACGCTGGGAACAGAGGGATGGGATAAGAAATATAGAAAGAGGGGGGAAAGAGTTAGGACAAGGAGACTGAGGAAGTAGAATGGGTTCAAACACAAGGTAGGGAAGCAATGTGAAGCAAGCAAGGTTGCTCACAAAACCTACCTGCAGTGGAGACATTGACTGATGGACTGGGCTCGCTCAGCAAGTCCCCACGTCGAGATAGCAGTCGCAGCTCGTACACACAGTCCTGAGACCAGCATCCGCACACACACAAACACACACACAGTGGGGAGGACAGAGGATGAAACCACACTTTGTCAACACCGGATTGTGCTTGCAATGCTAATGACGTTCATTTGAATTCATGTAGGCCTATACAGGAGAGAAAGAGGAAGGATGAAACAGACTGGATGAAAAAAAAAAAAAGGCAACGCATGCAGATTGAAATATGACAGAAAAGTGATGACTGCCATGAAGTGTGCATAATTGAGAGTCTGAAAAAGTAAAACCACGGAAGGAAAGCTTAGATAAAAATCTCAAAGGCATTCAACAGGCAGCATGGACTGATTAGTCTCGCAGGGAGCAGCGCGTCTGGCTTGTTACCTTGTGCAGACCCGGAACCACTATCTCGCTACTGTTGGCACCGATGTCCTCGTCCAAATTAAACCACTCCCCTTGCTCGGTGCGGGATTGG
This sequence comes from Oreochromis aureus, assembly GCF_013358895.1. NCBI lineage: Eukaryota > Metazoa > Chordata > Actinopteri > Cichliformes > Cichlidae > Oreochromis > Oreochromis aureus. The sequence continues at coordinate 35,773,202 of NC_052948.1, read as the reverse complement.
AGAACAAAGCCAGTGACGGCAGGGTGCTGAGCTTCAGGAAGGGACCATTGCAGAACAACACCTGCTGAACCCCGATTAGCTGACAGCGATGCAGGGGGCTTTAGTTTATTTTTCCTTGGTGGAGGATCTGATGCAGAGAGAATAATAAAGAGCTTCAGTCGATCAGCTTGATATGTTCTGGCGGAAAAATTAAATTACACCAGAGGAAATTGCTACAGCCACTGATGCTCAATCTTCAGAATGTGAGGGGAATAAGAGAGAGGTTGACATTAGTCTTTTGCAGCGTACCAAACAAGAAATACATACTCATCTTTATGTAGTTTGGTAAATTCAAGACTTTTTGATAAAACATATCCACTCATTCAATTTTATCTATCCAGTTCCTAACTGAAACCACTGATATAGCATGTTTACGCCTTATTTTCAAGATTATCATATTATTATAATTAACTCCTGCCATGAATGTTCAACAAAGACAAACTGACATGATCAGGTTGTTTGTTTCCCCTGAGTCCAGCCTTTATTTTTTTTGGCTCCCAACATAAATATCTTAAAAAATAAAAATCTAAATGTTATTTTTTTTACTTCTTATCCAATGGATTTCACCTTCAAAGGAATTTCCATGATCTCTCAGATGTCTCACAGATATATTTTCTCTGACTGGAATGAAAAAAATGTTTCTAGCAAGGAAAAAAAAAAAATCTGCATTTAACAGCATTTCTACAGACTGCAACATCCACTACCCCGGCCATTACGAATCTAAGGCAGAGGACTAAACGGATTTTAATGTACTATCCATTCATCTATGACGAAAAGAGTAGTGCCATTGGGTGTATAAACATGGCATTTTAATGTTGGTTTTTGCCCTAAGCTAAATTTTGATAATTTTTTGATGACACCGGAGAGCTGTAAATCGCACAAAATACCTTTGAACATACGGGCCCAATGCTGGAAAAAAAAAAAAGGTTAAACATGACAAAGAGTGACAGGCATGCTGGCAGCTCTTTCTATTTAGACACAGCAGTGCTTTGCGATGAATACTAACATGCTCTGACAGTGCATACATGATAAGCTTTATATAATATGCTTTTACCTCCATTTAGTGTCTTACCATTAGTTAGCACCAGGTAATGGGGATATTGCTAGTTTAAAGTAAAAAAAGAAAGAAGAAAAAACAGCACAGTGCTGTGAAAAATAGTATCTACCCCCTTTCTGATTTCTTAGTTTTGTGCATATTTGTCACACTTACATGTTTTAGATCATCAGACAACACTTAATATTAGACAAAGATCACTTGACTGAATAAAAAATGTAATTAAAAAAAAAAAAAAGCTATCCAAACCTATGTGAAAAGGTAACCTATGAACAATGATCTGAAACACACCAGCAAGTCCACCTCTGAATTGTTCAAACAGACAAAACAAAGTTGAGCTAGTCAAAGTTTGGAATTAAATTCAAATGAGATGCTTTGGCATGACCTAAATCGGGCCTTTAATGGTTGAAAACACTCTAACGTGACTGAATTAAAACAATTCTACAAAGAAGAGTGGGCCAGAATTGCTCCCCAGCGATAAGAAGGTTATTAGATTTAGGGCCAACTTTTTTTTTTTCCCACACACAGGCACAGGTAGGTTTGCTTTTTTTCCCCCTTAATAAATTATACCATCATTTAAAAACTGCATATATTATTCATTTAGGTGGCCTTGTCTAACATTAAAATTTGTTTCATTTGAAACGTGTAGCAAATATGCAAAAGAAAAATAAGAAATCGTGAAAAGAGGAAATCCTGTTTCACTGCACTGTATTTTGTTTCCAGTTTGTGTCACTACAGGACTGCTTAAATGGGATCAAAGAATGCTATAAGAGTTGCAATGAGTGTGCAAACCTTTTGTTTTATGTGTTTATTTGGCATTTTAAGTCTGTATTTAAAAGTAGCAATAGTGAGATAAGAAACAACACATGTATGCAAACCGGTTAATCAATTTTTGGACCGAGCCTGAAATGTGAAAGATGTGAAAGATGAGATGAACCCATTAGGTTTCATCTTCTAGGGATTGAAAATCATGACTGAAAATGATGTTTAGGTTTGTGCTGGGGATTAGACCAACTGATGGAATAACTTACAGACTCCTTCAATCACAAAGTTAGTTGTACTGCAAGAACATTATTATTGTCACTGAGAGCTGATTCGCATATTTATCACACAACAGCTAAAGTTTGCTTTTGGCCTTTGGGCAGAATTAACCTTAATTAGCTGCAGCTGAGAGTGAGGAGAAATACAAACATCTGATAATAGATTTGTTAGCTTTGGAGCTTTGGAGTGAATCAGACAGCAAATCTCCATTTTGTGCCAAAATAAGATCATCCTTTGAAATTGCAGCTCCGTAGACAGATTTAGATAAAACCAGGGGATGATACTGACCCAAAGTCCGTGCAGTGGCGATGTCACTGAATGGGCCAGTTCCCATTTTATTCTGAGACAGGATACTGAACTGGTAGTCAGTGGAAGGAGACAGGCCTGTCACCTGCAGCCTAGGGCCAGAGGAGGGGGGCACAGGCACAGAGAACCAGTCCTGCTTCCCGTCATCATCACTTGCTGAAATCTTTTTCACCCTGCAGAGGCGGCGAGACAGAGAGAAAAGGAGTGAGAACAAAAGAGGAGCAGGGAATTCTGGGAGTCTGATTTTATGAAACATGACAGAAAAGTAGGTTTCATTAAACATTCATATTCGTCATCAGCTCCAGAATGTGTGGCAGAGACGGCACTGATGTATCCTGTGCTATTGCACAGAGAGCTTGCAACTCCAATTATAGTGATTTTCGTGTTTCTACCTAGCTGAGGTTCTACACGTCTTTTCTCTACAGAGAAAATTACCTGACCCTAAGGCTAAAAAATACCCTATTCACCTATTCAAAAACAGCAGAAGAAATATTAATACCAGTCTCAGAAAAGGAGTTTCTTTTTTGAAGATGATGACTTGGACTCCAGTGAAGTGGCATCAGTGCTACTGGTAACATTAACATGGTTATGCTGACTTTCTCTTTTGATATTCAAGTGCACAAAGAATTCAGCACAGATACCTTATTTTACTGTGTTCTGCAATAAGCAAATCACTTTTATTAGGCAAATTACAAGAGCAGAGACTTGTTTCATTTTCAAGAGGAATAAAAAGCTGCCCAAAGAGCTATAACACATATGCATGATTTTTAAAATTTCATCTGCTGGACGCGACAAAGTGCAAACAAGAACATGTTTTTTTTAAATGGTGATTAAAGTTACCATACGTTTCAATAGGTATAACTTTCACACTATACCCAAATATCCTTATATGCTGAACTTCTTAAAGTAAGACGATCATCCTCTTGCTTTTCTCACTGTAGCGTTTTCATTTAACCTGTGGTCACGGCAACACATGCTGTGACCACAGGCTGTCAAAGGAAGCTGCAGCCAAGACTCGGGAGGTTGTTTACCCTTGATGGCTGATCTATTTTTGTATTTTTGAAGTCGTTTAGATTTATTTATGTGCTCCTTACTGTAGCACTGACCCAGTTCCCTCTCAAGGATTAAGACAGCTCATCTCATGTTCATCTGATGTAGCACTCTCAGGTTACAGTGTGGTCTTTGAAGAACTTTTGTGTATATCTTTACTAGTATCCTCTGACATAAAAAATACATGGTGATCTAAATACAGTTTATTATTTATTTCTTGGAGTTTATTAGAAAATATACACTTCGTGTTCGTGCTAAACTTTTTTTTTTTTAACAGTGAGCTCATAATTCTGGTTGTTTTTGACCAAGTTCCACCAATTTAAGGTTCCTTTTATTCTCTCCATCACACCACAAGCATATCTAAAACAAAATCCATTCATCTATGATTCATCAGAACAAAAGTGCTGATTCACAGGAAAAGAAAGTAGGCAGATTATCCTCTCTTTTGTCAGTAACCTTGTATTGTAGCTAGCATGGCCACTGCATTATAAAGTTATGCTCTGTAGCAGCGTTTTTTTTATTGAAGCTGCCAACAAGTGATAACAGATAAATGAACTCCTCATTCGGGAGATCAATAGAGTGATACCACTGCTGTCGATGGCTGCCATGGTTACTGCCCGAAAAGAAAGTGGGTGGCTTTACACCCACCAAACTGAAAATGTCTGTGCTGATCCTCCATCAAAGCCTGCCTCCCAGGATATGTTGGCCTGCTTCACCCCTGGAGACACGGACAGAGAGGTAGCCGCATGGGGACTGGTTCCTGTAATGGAGGGAATGGAGAGGTGTTGATGGAAATCGGCCAGCACTTCAACTACCTGGAGTTTAGAGGCCATCTCTCTCTGTACCACATTTATCCATCGGAGGCGGAGTGGAGGCACAGGCATCTGGCCTGTGCTGAGTGTAATAAAGGTTTACACAGGTATACAGAAAATAATTTGGGAAAGTAAAAACTAAAAATGTGCACAGCTCATGTAATCACTGTGTGGTTATGGTATTGTTAGACAGGACTCACCCAGAACAAATACATGTGTACTGGTCTTTACTGAGGCTACACGATTAGAAGCGCTGCACTCCCACACCCCCTGGTGGTCCTTGGTCAGAGGCTGCAGCAGCAAAGAACCGTCGGGTTCTACGGAGTAGGAAACGCTACGAGCCAGGCCAACCTATCAAAAACACCAAAACCATTCACACGTGGAAGAAAACTCTCTGCGTTGGTATAATCAGATGTACATATAGCATGAATGAAACATCTTATAACTTTCACAAATAGCTGGGACATATTAGGACAAACAAATTACAAATCACAAGTCAAGGAATTAATTTAACTTATGCACTTCATAAGCAATTTAATATGCATTGCTGACCAGATATATTGGGACATATATTTGTTGATAAGCTTATTGATTGATTGATTGATTGATTGATTGATTGATTGATTTTGTTTGGGCTCCATTAAAAAATTGAATGTAGTCCTCTAGGTTTGAAAAGCTAATGCAGAGCTGCCCTAAACCTGCAATTCCTCTAATAGCCACTGGGGGCCCTGTTTGTGAAAAGAGGTCTGATTGTACACCAATGACTGTAGAAACATCACATGATTCATTTATGATACTCTTGTTGTGTCCATTGAAGAGGTATTGGAGAGCCTTCAAACCCTGCAAACATGTTGCACCCCAACTCAACATGGACGATGCTGTGCATGCTGATTGTTTGATAAGTGGGCTAGAATAGGAAACAGAGCCACAACAGAGACCAGGAATGGAATGAACCCCCCCCACCCACCCCAAAAAACCAAACAGCTGCCCTCGGACTGCCAACAATCTACCGCTGCTGGACAGTCATTTCCCAAAAAGCAGATGATAATACAGGGTATGATGTAGGGCATTGCTATACTTTTTAACTGATTAGCATATAAGCACGCATTATCCACTGAGATTAATGTCCAATTCACAGTGTCTGGTTTTCAAAAATGATGGCAGTAGCCAAAATGGTTAAGTGAAAACTTCAAATATCTGCTGGGTGAGTGTACTAAGGTTATACCCACATTATATACAGTCTACTGTCCATACTCCAAGTGACTGGATTTGAGAAGTAATAACAAAGGAGGTTAAACAGCAGATTTCTGCTAAATTTGAGTCGTAAAGTTTACAGCATGCATAGCAATTTTGTTATACAACCATCCGATTTTTGTCCTTATTTCTGTGAGTGTGGATATGAAGTCCTTTTTTTTTTTATTTAAGAAGTAGGCAATTTCATAATAAAAAGTGGTGATAAAGTTGCTCTTTCAAGTGCTGACTGGTCTCAATCTCTCACAAGGAAAAACACTGATGCGCTGATTTTGCTTCTGGCTGCACTCATCATCATTTGGTCTAGTTACTTCTTAGACTAGTCAAATGGCAGCAAGAGCATCTCTTATTTCTGTAATGCGACTTATTTTTAAGTGAACTGGAAAATCTGCGTAGGATATTATTATACAAGAGATGAGCTCAAATCCTTTAGATAACTAAGAAGATGGCATGTTAAGTGCCTACAGCGCAACACACCATAGAGCTGTACAGGACTGTTTGCATTCATCCACACCTCCTTTATCCATGTTCTTAGATGAGGAGGAGGAGGATCAACTAGAAATGAATAAATTAGACCTCTGTCCTTTGGAAGCCTAAACAAAATTTTTGCCAACTGCAATCAAAACACAAGCCTCCTACATGATACAGCTCCACCAGCTACTACTACCCACAAGCTAAGGTCAAGTGCAGATTTATACGATGGGAGGGGTTAGGCAGTCACCCCTCAACGTTTTTTACTGGATAAATTTATGTATACATCCCTAAGTGCAAGATGAGTCATCATGAGTCAAATGGATGCAGGGTGGAAGAGTGAAAAATATTGTCTTTACTCATTTAGAAAAGTACATCAGGAAAACAATAACTGGAAATGTATCTGTTTATATACACCCAGACTGCATCATATGTACTCTATGTCCTGTGCAAGCACTGACTCATGTGTCTGATTCTGATTTCTGAGTAAACAATATAAATTGAGGTTCCGTGTAAGCATTTGCACTGACATGAATAAAACAGGACAGCTCGCTTTTTAAATAAACCACAGTGGGTAATTTACCTTGCTCCAGGTCACTTTAATTGTTGGGTCCACATTTCCTTGACAGGGGATAAGCAGGGTTCTACCAGCCTCCACTTTATACTGTTTCTCCGGAGTGATGCTGAATGAAGGGGGGTCCTGCGAATTGCCAAAACAATATAGCTGAATTAAGGAGACCGCAGCAATCCCAACAATGGATTTTAAGACTGGATTACTGCCGCTTTGGACAAGATTATCTTAATAACAAAAGGATTAGCCACACAATTAACTCCCCAATAGTGCCACCATTGTAGTTACTCTGAGTTGACTTCTATTAATGTCAGAGGGCTCACGTCAGAGTAAAAAGGTCAATAAAATGTCGTTTCTCTTAAAGTTTTTAATTCGCTGTGACAGATGCAGTTGTGGTTAATTAAAATTATCTCACAGTACTGCAATTGACAGCTCAGTCATAAGAAAAGGACAGATTTGGAGGCAGATTCAATGAGCTTTTAGGTCACATCTAAACCACAAAGCCGGTATTTGTGGTGCGTGAAATGTAATCTGTCTTATGTACATCATTACAGTGGCTTCATGGGATACATGGTATCCCTGTGGTGAGAGACCCAGGTGGCCTGGACTGCACACTAACCTGTAGAATTACACTAGTTGGTCCAGATGTGCCCATAGTGCCATAGCTGTTGTACGGAGTACACCTGTACATGCCCGCTGCATCATCGTTGACAGTCGCCATGAACAAAGAACCATCTGGTGCCATGGTCCATCCAGGATACTGAGAGAAATGCACACATTTACACACCTCTCACAGTAAGAGATTAAAAGGAACTAGCACACACATTCTTGAATAATACATAACATAAATGTTAAAAAAAAACAACATATTTTAAACAAGAAGTAGGCAGAATGCTCAAAGAGCTGAATGGCAGGAAATCTGTAACCAAGCAAAATATGTGCCTGTCAGATATGTATGAATGATTCACTGTAAAGTAAGTGAAGTTTTTGATATTTGTAGTCCCTGCTACACAGATTGCATCCAAATGGCACAGTTTTTGCAAGAAGATATTTACAATAAATGTGAAAAGATAGGGTGATGATCAGTTTGTCTGATTAGAAAAGATTATTTCTTTTTTATTTTTCTCTGTCAGGTCAGTCCAAACACACATAAAAGAAATGGCCTGCAAAGCTTTCAAGCATTTGCTTTTAAAGCGGTAAATTTTCAGTCATTTTTTGTTCCATTAAGTCACAGTTGGAAGGCTTGTGTTTAGCTTTGACTGTGCAAAAGGTTGCCACTCAGTCTAATGAAGTCAAAATTGCTATCATGCCCCCCCTCCCAGAATGAGGCAGTAAGAAAGTATTACTGCGGGTATGAGAGCTTGTGACATCCATGGTAGAATTGGAATAATTGGCAGAATAACAGCCTGACTCTAGCGCCTGTGTCCCACACTGCAGGAATCTATCGCATGTCCTGTGGTGCATCTCATCTGCTGACATGTCCACAGCTCAGACATAAAGCACTGAGGAGGGGGTCAGCTCAATGTGTGAAGATGAGGGGAAAGGAAGTGTGTGGCTCTTTTGCATGCAAAACTAAGGGAATGATTTAATTTTAAAAGCTGCTTCCCAAGGTCTTACATTATAAAAAAAAAAAAAAAAAATACATAAATATATAGATATAGATAGATATAGACATATATCTATATATATGTGCAACTATGATTTTTTTTTTTAAAGAAAGGACAAAGGTTTAGAAAAAAAATGCTACTCCCCTCCCCATCTATAATGGTTCCTACACCCATTTATCCAATGAGATGAGATGAGCAGTAGATTGAAGTGAAAGTAGAAAAAAATAGAAAAAGATGGGAGCACATGGGGCAGTAAGGAATGCCTTAAGGATGGCTTTCAAAGCTTTTAAGACTGAAAAAATTATGCCACTCTATTAAAATGTATGTAATTGAATGGCCTTAGACCTAAGAAATAGAGCATATTTTGATGAGTCAGCACAGGAAGTGTGCTTTTATAATGTTTAAATAACTACATAAATAGTAAATAAATATAGTAAATGCTCACAGCTATTGATTCATAAAGCTCACAGCAGTGTTGGACAAATTGTGCATTCTGTACTAATAGAAAACAGCCAGTGATTCCTTGTGAGTATCACAAATCAATAGTCTAGTGTTGGGTGCACAGAACAGGGGATAGAATTTTTTTTTAAGGACACAGCAAAGGCTGATTATTAAGGAAAATGTATGGTTATGTGGAAATTATTATTCTTATTACCAAAGACAGGTCGACTGGTTCTCCGTCCTTCATCCAATCCACACGGAGCAGCGGGGGCTGAGCTATCACTGGGCAGGAAACCACACCATCCATACCTGTGGGGAGGTAGGTTTCCTGGGGCATTTTTAGTGCCTGGGCAGGGTCTGAGAATAGTTAAATAGATAACTATTACAAAAATAAATAACATTTTAGGCACTCAAATACTTTACTGTGTCAACACAGAGGAAAACCGCACATACCACTGCAGAGGAACTGTGCCATGATCCATAACTTATTTTGAAAAACAATTGTTTTGTTGTATTGCATTTTCTGCAAGTCTGTGTATTCAGTATAGGAAGTTGCAGACTGTTATTTGCAGTTGACTGAGTACCTGACAGAATAATATATTTCACAGGCAAGAGCAAAATGTTAATAGAGAACTGTTTACAAAACCTTAAAGAAGCCTCACCAATAAAAAATACAAGAAGTGGAAGAAACAAGACAAAAATTTAAAGGTTTAAAGGGAATGTATGGTCTAGTTTTTTACATCAGTTCTAGAAACTGTGCATCTTTTCATTACAGTTTAGTTCAGAACCAATTCTACTGCTGACAGCAGAGCAATAAAACACTGTATCTAATGTGTCCGTAATCTTATTTTCATCTTTTTGATTTAATTTATATAGATTTCCTTAATAAACACTGGTTATCAGTCTCATCCAGGAACTTTGTTATTTCCACTGTACCTCTGCTGAAAGAAGGTATGGATATCCTTTGCCTCTTTGCATTAAAGGTATCAGTTGCTTTCACTTTCCCACTGTCTGTTATGTTATTTTCTGATATCACTGTTTCAATATATAAAATATGACTGGGGCTTTCCTATTGGTAATTAAACTAATCAGGACATGTTTTTTATGACTTGGTTAAAATGAAGCTCAAAAATAATGTTTGTGACTTTTCATCACAGTGTTTGTCTACAATCTGTCTAAAGTGAAGACTCCTACTCCACATGAAAGAAATATATGGAACATATGAAAGAAAGCTCAGACTAATTGACCCTTTGTCATCAGCAACCCACAGTAAGCAAAACATGTCAAATATGTAGTAAATCCTAACTGGTATTGGCAGATAAATGCATCATATTACAGCCCAAAAATACCTACTCACACTAATCATGTTATGGTTTCCTAAATATTTTATTCTCTAGTTTAGTTATGATTTTGTTTTTATCTTTGTCAGAGACCATGGACTAAACATCTCTTGCCCCTGGGCAAGTAAAACCTAATTTCAATACATATTTGTATTTTAAAGCCTATCAAACATACTAGATACAAATAGAAATATGTTTTCAAAAATACATACATCATCTCCACTCCCCCCAACAGAAATATACACACTGTAAAACCTCTATATGTACATGTACCCATCATTCAATAAGGAGACCACCCCTTCAATATATAAGCAATATAAAATATATGACACAGGCTGGTTTCTTAGAATCCACTTTCTTTTTGCCTCTAAAGAAAAAAGAATAATCTAGACATTTTCAAGCCATAGGGGAGCTTGTTCCTTGCCTTAATGGACTTAGATGAAAAGGAGGATTGTGCAAAGGCTGCGTTTCTTTACTCTATATTCACACAGCACAGTTGATCCTAAAGCTTTGGTTATCTGTGCCGAGGAAAGTTGTTCAGAAGTTATCAGTGCTGAAAGCGCAGCATAGTGAACTAAAACAAGATGAACAAGTCAAAGTTTATTTGTACTGTGATGCAAATGGACTCTGTTTCTTTCTGGATGACCAAGCTACTCAATGCCTGACTTACATGCAGGTGTGTCAGCTTCCCCTACTATCTGTGTTAGCCTCCTGCCATCTGTGATGCCAACGCTTGATCGATTTCTATCAGCACCATCCACTGAAACACTATCTAATGTTTCATGCTCAGACCCCACAGAAGTACATCTTTGATAATATTTCTTGCATCTTTGTGTGTTTTAATGGTTTGAGGGTTACTGGGAATGACTAGATTATTCTAGGTGACAAAGGTTTTAAAATCCAGAAATGTTACACAGGCAGTCCTTCTATGTGTACTCTTACCTTGCCATTGAAGCAGTTTCTAAAAATAATTAACGCCAAATTACTGCCAAATTTCACAAGTTTTCAAGGAAATTTAGGCCCTCAAAAGGGCAATTAATTTGTCGAAATAATATTAAACTGAGCAGATACAATGGGGCCTTTACACTGTGAGTGCTCAGGCCTTAATGATAATAATATTCATAATAATAGAGGCAATAATGAAAAGAAATGAAATTTGAAGGAAATTACAAATAGTCTTTTAAGGACTCATACTGGCTCTGTGATTGGATGAAAACTGGACAACCTTTATTCTGTACTGCAGAGGTTACTAAGCAAACATTGAAGCGCTTTCTCTAACAGACTGATTCAGCTCCACTGCCACAAGGACAGACATGGAAAATTGTTCCATACTTGATACAATATCTCTATAATGCAACACATCTGTCTAGCAGACAGTTGTACCCTGATGTTTAACAGTTAATTTCAGCTTACTTAAAACAGACACTTCTGAGCCAATTAATGCTTTACTATTAACTGCTTTACTACTTTTGTAGCCATTTGAAATGTTGTTTCTGCTTTTGTTACTGAAATATTGTACTTGCTATATAGTACATTAATTAGTGTATGTTTAACTTATTTAAGATGTTGTGTGTTGTAGTTTAAAAAGAATTGACCAATCTGGGATAAATGAAGTACACAGTAAATATTTCTTCTTATGACATCTTATTATATATTAGCCACAGAGCACACACAAACGTACGCATCACTGTGAGGATGGCAGAGGCAGTTGGCGGCATCAGCAGGCCATTGGTTGGCACACAGGTGTAGTTGCCAGAGTCCTCTGGGATGAGCCTGGAGATAAGTAGAGTCCCATCTACCATGATCTTCACTCGTGACTTTAGAGACCTTGAGAAAAACATCAGTATGAGAGCAAACCAGCTATTATAGAATAAGAGAGAAATATTCTCTAGCACATTGTCAGAACATCAAAAGTGTAGGAGGTTTTTTTATTTTTATTATTTTTATTATTGTTATTCACTGCTGTGTGCAGATGGAGGTTAAGGACATTTCATTTTATTTCAGTTAGAGTGAGAGGCAGCGTGCCCACTCATTTTATACATCCTTACTTTTTAAGAGAAAGAAAAAAAGATGATTAAAAACAAACAAACAAACAAACAAACAAATCCATCTAACAGGCTCTGTGACTTTGGTGTTATGTTTAGGGGACCACCTTCAGCCACATTCACATTCATGTACTATAAGAAACTTGGATATTTCTTAGCACTACTGTTTTCCTCTTGCATTTAAGAAAAATAGGCTGTGCCACTGAATATTTTAGTTGTTTCAGTTTCATGTTAACAGAGTATCAAATGAAAAATGTGATATAGGTCACTCTCAGGCCTACAGAGCTTTTCAGGCTCTTTTAACTCAATTATGAGGCTTTACGGCACATTTACTGTGTCAGTCAGTCGCAGCAGCGGCCAGCTTCTTTAGCAAACAAATCTCCATCAAACCCTCGGTATGTTACCTGCCTCAGGAACAAATGGCAGACACACAGAGGACAACCTGCAGATTAAAACTGGAGATGGTAAGAAGTTGTTTTTTACCATCTTACAGGACAAAATAAAACAAGAGGTCAAAGGGCGATTATTGGACGTACTTTTCTTTATCCTCAATTTTATTCAGCAGCACTAGTGTCATGAGTGTGTTGTGATGTCATGTCAAAACTAAAATATGTCATCAACTATGGAATGAATTGCTATGGAAAATAGACATATAGAGAATGTAGCCACATATTTACATTTCCTTACATACTTTTTTCCCCCAGGTTAAAAGTGTCAGCTTTAGTTTATCCAGTACATTATAATTAAATACCTGTAATCACCTAATAAAATTACCATTTGCTTCAGCTCTACTTTTTTAAGCAGTAATTAGCAACTAATTGCAAGCTAACATGCTGAACTAATAAGGCAACCATAATACCTGCAACAGCATGTTGGCATTATTGGTGTAGACACAAAGCCATGCATGTGTTAGGGTATAGCACAAAAGTGCTACTGTGCCCAAGGCTTCAGCACTAAACGGCCTTCTCACTGTTTAGGTGAAAAATGTAATATGCAGATCATATTTGTATTTGTATCATATTTCGCTAGCATGGGTATCATTTTTCAGGGAGTTACTGATTCCCCTTGTGGTAAAATAAATAAATAAATAAAAAAATAGGAAAAAAGAAAAAAAGAAAAGGTTTTCTTAAGGTGATTTACTTATGATAAATGATAGATGTACACGGCTCATTCAAAAAAATAAATTGTTTGCTTTTTGTTTGTTTGTTTTTTCATACATGGAATAATTAGCATTTTTAATTAGCAGTTTCTATTCTAATAACTCAGCAAAAACACTTAATATTCACGTTACTCTTGCTCTCTGAAGCTAATACTGCCCTGTTTGGCATCGATAACTTGTAGGTATTTTTGCACAATTATCCACCAGGCTGTTGTAAAATGTTCTACCACTCCTCCATGTAGAGTTCAGTCAACTGTATTATGATAGAGGGCTTTTTTTCATGTACAGCCCATTTAAGTCCTCCTACAACATTCCTCACTAGGACTTTCCATAACTCTTCATCACTCCTCTTGCAGCCATTCTTTGGCTGATTTGCTAATTTGATGAGAATCATTATACCATCAAAGGGGACCCTTCAGGTTCAACTATTTATTTAATAAATTCATAATATCTTACACAGCAAAGATAATAACTGCTCATGACTGGGACTCAGAGACTGCCAGCTAACCAGTCTACAGTCATGACACTACACATAAAGCATGTCAAAAATGTGACGGTCACAGCATTTGTGACTCCACAAATCGACATTTGAGTTATCAGTCTGGAACACAGCAACCCAAAAAGCCAGGCATATAGAGTCTTTAGTTTTGGCCTAATGTTACTTTTAGGCAGCCAAGTCTTTTCCTTGCACATCTCATCTGCAGGTCAGCACATGTACTTTGAGACCAACAGTAGCAAGAGTTTCCTGTAGGTCCTGGAATAAACTCTAGGAGGTTCTTGGAGACTTCTTTTTCCATCAAACACTTTACTCTTGGGCTAAATTTGCTGGGGCAGCCATTCTTGTACAAAATCTTTTTAAGTCCCTTGCCAGACACATAGGCACCCAAAACTTTTTTTTTTTTGAATCCCTTACAGAGTTCTTTAGATCTTGACATGAGAGGACACACTTCAATAGCAAAGAAAACACCAGACTCTTGATGTCATACTTTTTAAATAAGACAGGTTCCAGCTCTCACTTCTAAAGAGTGTCCAATCATTGGCACCCAATCTGGAACACCTGATCCGAAATTTATGGATCTGAAGGTGTTACAACTGTAGGACTTTACTTACTGTTTCCACATGAATGACTTTACTTTTTGTAATTAATGCTGTGAACATGAAATAATTAGTTTGAGAATAGTGTCTTTCTTAAAGGTACAAAGGTCAAAATACATTGAAAATATGACAAATTCAAAGGGATGTGTTGATTCTTTTTTTTTTTTTTTTTTTTTTTGCCATGATTGCATCTTCAACCCAAACAACAGCATGAAATCGAAGTGTAAATGGAGAAATGAATACAGGAAATCTATTTTGGCACTGTCAAAGAGCACCTCACTATTTTTAACAAAGAAATTAAAAAAAGGCTTATTTCCCAGCATTAGTCATAGATAATCAGAATAATCCTCATATGCTCTACTCAGCTGTTAACAGCAATATATATCAGGTCCAAAAAGCCTCTCTGAATCCCCCCCCCCCCCCATCGAAATCCGGTTGAGTATTAACCCGAGTATAATGAACAGTAATACCTGTGATAGAGAAATGCTCAAGGGGAGAAGTAATGCAAATTAAGCCCCCAACCTGCTCAACTGACCCTATCCCAGCCACTGTTTTTTAAGAGACCGTTCAATTGTCTGGTGCATGATACGCTGGCAATCATGAACCATTCCCTGCTCACTCCATCTTCTCTCTGGCACAAAACAGAGCTTTTATGAAACCTCTCATACAGAAAAGCTCATTCGGTGCTTTACAGTTTTCAGGGCAATATCTTTTTTCTTCTTTTAAAGTGACATGACTGATGCTTCTGCAACATCAGCGTTTCTTCTCTTTTTTATTTTTATTTTATTTCTGTATTTTTCTTTGTGTTTGGAGACTACAATATAATGTTATCTTTTATTGCCCTTTACGTAATTTGGGGGTAAAAAAATAAGTTAAAAACCATGAGATAAATGAAGTATTTTGGCCTGTTTATTGTCTTATAACATTGTGGTGAAACTGCACATTTACAAATCCAAGAGACACAAAATAGATGCTGTCTCCAGTATTTACAAACTAATAACCTTCTTCATCTAACACCTGCCGAGATACATTTCTGATTCCTCTGTTTCATTATCTATCAGTGAACTTTTGACTTGATACCTTTTGACCAGCTGATACTAGAGTATCTAGAGTATAGAGTATTGCAGTGCAATATATGTTTTTTCCCTATTTTTAATCACTGTGCTCATTAATATTTAATTTCCCGTATATTTGCTGAATGAGCCAAGCCCAGTGCATATGAGGCATTAATTCATAAGAAAATAGACACTGATTTAGAAAACTGCAATGTGATACAATGTTGTTTTTCATATCAGCTAATGGGTGTTACCCTGTTGTTTACACCTGGACAAACAGAGACGAGCCACACTAGTTAAGAACAACTGCAGGTAAAATATGAAAACAGAGGCTTGTCTGTGACTTAAAATCCTTAGCACAAAATGTCAAGCCCCAAACAAGTAATCTCAGTGTTTGTGTGTGTGTGTTTCTTTTTTTCCTTATTTAAATTTCACATCTGAAGTAGCAAAAAAAAAAATTCACCTTCTATCATCTCAGGAATATTTCTGGTGTACAGCTCACCCTCTCTCCTAGGCATATACCGAAGGAATAAAGCATTCTTTCATCACTAGCAGACTTGATTACTGCGAAGCGCTTTCAATTCTGGGCCAGCAAAGAAACCTTTTAGTTGTGAGTTCTTTAACGTGGCCCTTAGATCACCACTGGACTGTAAAAACAGTTTGTGCAGTCAATGTTACCTCAGAGTGAAAAGAAATCACTCTGTGCTCATTTTCGTTAATTCAGGTCTGTCTAGATCAGGGGTGTCAAACTCAAATACACAGTGGGCCAACATTCAAAACTGGAACAAGGTCGCGGGCTAACATTAATATTTATTGAAAAAAAATTCTTCCTCCAGATTTAAGAATGAATCTCTTCTTATGGACTCAAACAAGTTTTGCTGAAAAACTGAATATGGAACAAGCAAAGCTTAATACTAAACAATATATATATTAGCTGTATAATAGCAGTAGGCCAGCTCTAATAATAATTTGGTATGGCTTCGCGGGCCAAATGTAATTAGGCTGCGGGCCAAATTTGGCCCACGGGCCAGAGTTTGACACCTATGGTCTAGATGTTTTACTTGTATATAGAAAACAACAAGTCAAGTCAGGTGCTTATATACTTATTCAACAGTATGCGGGGACATGTGTGTTTGGTCCATGATGAATTCTGAAGCATGACAACAACTGCAAATGCATAGCCTGAAAGACTATCGCCAGGTCCAAGTAACATGACAAATAAAAGCAATTCATGGTGTTATTTTTAAAAGCATTTCTTATTTTTGGCACTAAAAGGCTTGAGCACAGTGATGTGCATATTCTGGCAGACAAACCACAGATCACCTTAGACACTCCCATGGGACACTAAACACTCAGTTTTTATGAATAACAAAAAACATACAGCCTGCATTGGGTGTATTTTTCCTTGGTACTGTTGCAGTTTTATAACAATTTTACATTTGCCTGGTACGTTTGTTGCTATTTTAGTGCATGCAAACATTAGCTATTAAACTCAAAGAAACCATACTATGCATTGCATTTACCATGCATTATATGCAGCATCAATGAGGGTTTCATAATAAAGTGATCTTTGCATGAATGTATCCATGTTTCCAGATCAACAGAACGTATGGATCCACGTTTACCTGACATTTTTGAATGTGAGTGACAGGGGGTTTGAGTGCCTTATAAATAATTGAATGATAAAACATATAAAATTGATGACTTCTGGCTCAAATTGCTGTAAATTTCATGAGTACATTTTGTGATCTCATGTATCCCTTTATTTAATGCAGAGTAGGCTCTGAAGACTCGCCCTCATTCACCAAAACGTAATCAAAACCAAACCAAAACGTAATCAGTATATACCAACATGTCTGTGCAAAGAGGACCAGTACCTCCTCTTTGACTCCCATCACCCTCTGGAACACAAACTTGGAGTAATTAGGACCCTACACCACCGGGCAGAACATGTTCCCTCTAAGCCTGAAGGGAAAAAGAAGGAACACACACATGTAAAGGAAGCACTTAAAACATGTGGTTATCCTAATTGGGCGTTTATAAAGTCAGCAAAGATGCACAGAAAAGAAGATCAGACACCAGCGAGGGAGGATAAGAAAGACAGACGCAACAACGTTGTCATCCCCTATGTAGCCGGTGTATCAGAGAAACTCAGGAGAGTTTTCTCCAAGCACGACATCCCAGTGTACTTCAGACCCAGCAACACACTCAGACAGAAACTGGTTCACCCGAAAGACAAAACGCCTAAACGCAAACTTAACAACGTGGTGTATGCTGTACAGTCCAGCGAGGAATGCCCAGACCTCTACATTGGAGAGACCAAACAGCCACTTCACAAGCACATGGCACAACATAGAAGAGCCACCTCCACAGGACAAGACTCAGCAGTTCATCTGCATCTAAAGGACAAAGGTCACTCTTTCGAGGATGCCAATGTTCACATTTTGGACAGAGAGGACAGATGGTTTGAAAGAGGAGTGAAAGAGGCCATCTATGTCCACTGTGAGCGACCATCTTTGAACAGAGGCGGTGGTTTACGACACCAACTGTCTGCCATCTATAATCCAGTTTTGAGTTCCCTTCCCAGACGCCTTAACGCCCACTCACATCCTGGGCCACCTGACCTCAGGAAATCACATGATAGGGTGGGGCCAGGTTTCACAATGAGCTCACCCGAAACCCTGGCTGATTAGGACCCCCACCCGCTTTCACACCTTGGCTCATGTGATTAGGTAGAGGATCATCAGGGGGTCCTTTGTCCCTCTTTGGGGGAGAAACTCCCACTGGGTTTAAATCTGGGACTCACCACCAATTGACCCTAGAACTGAAGTAGCTTCTCGGATGAGAGGTGAAACGTCTTCAAGCAACTCAAAGAAGTCCAGACGCTTTTCTTTCCAAGCTCCTTAGACAGTATATACCAACACGTACAAGATCTGCGCCTGTTTAATAAAGACACTGTGCAGGCTGCATGTTAGTTATTGTCATGAAAGTATTCAATGAACTGACACAAGTACATGTCAGACAGACTTTTAAGGAATGTTCTGGATTTGTTAAACCCACTGAATTGGGCTTTTGGGTGCTATAATGCTAGGCACTAAGACATACTGTAGGAGGAGGTGAGGTTATGCTTCTGGTAAATTTTCAATACAGTCACTATAAAGTAAATCTCATCACTTGTACAGCCTGCCCAACATGTTGGGTTCTTTTTTTTTTAATTTAAATTGAAGAGTTAATGTGACAAATCTCAGTAATTGTCCACTTTTTGTGATTTTCCTTTTTTTATGATACAAAAGATAATGAAGGCAATCTTGAACAAAAAGCACAAAATTAGATTTATGTAACAACCACTAAGCTTTTAAAACATTCCCGGAAAAAAAAAAAAAAAGATAATAATCAAAATGGCAGTTCACTCACTCTATGTGATAGACATTTTCTCCACCTTTTTCCCACACGTATGTCATGTTGGGGGGATCTGCCACTGCCTGGCACTGGAGACGTGCATCTTGGGACATGTTCAGAGAGGTGTTTTTGGGAGGTATGACAATGACAGGTGGACCTGGAGATGCAGGATACAAAAAGGCTGAGTGCAGGGTTTAATAATAAAGATTTCCTTTTTTTTGTCTCTATAGTTATTAAATAAATAACCTAAAAATCTAAGAAACTGTTTCAGTTTGGCAGAGGACACAAAAAATTAATAAATAAGTACAATTCCTTTGTATCTAGATGAATAAATTCACCTCATACAAATAACAGTTTTAACAGATTTCTCTTTCTCAATATTCACCCTCACAATATGTCCCTTATCTACACTAGGTGTCGTATTCTCCTTTAACTTTAATGACTGTTTTGCCAAAAAGAAAACTGAATTGGAAGGACCTCTTAGGAAAGAGCTGTAATTTAATCAAATAATGATAAAAGACTCTCAAATAGATGTTGCATCTATTCTAGTATATTGCATTCTCTTTTAATTAAATTATACTTACTGTAACCTTCACTATCTTACACCTTTTTTATGATGCAACCAAAGACAGTATATTGCTCAAGTATTAAAAAAATACTTAAGCGTGATATAAAAGATGCCTTATATGTTTCAGTACAACATAAATACATCAGTAGCTCGGTATTATTCTTTAACATTACGTTGGACTACAGTGTTCCTCTTGTAGAGGAGTATAGTATGTTGTCTTCCTTTTGTTTTGGCTGGTCTCAGAGGAAACCTGTTTTACCCTCCATGAGAAATCTACTAATTTCTTACATTCCCTTAAAAATCTTATTATTCATAGGAGAGAAAAAAATGAAATCATCTGTGATACAAAATATCCATCTAATAAATATCAGAATGAATTATTCATGAAATGCATGGTAGCGAAAGACACAACCACAGATAAAGTGGGAAACAACTGGATATTTAATGGTAGGTTAAATAGGCTGTAGATTGGTGAAACGTAATAACAACAAAAATAAATGCTAAAACCTAATAAAAGAAACAAAATACAACACAACAAAAGTTGAATTATAAGAAGTAGATGTTTACTGAGAAATGAAAATAAAATCCCACTTAATACCCCATTGGCTTTTCAAACATTTCTTTTAACCCTAACATTAAATAATCAAAACATTGTGCCATGTTGCAGCGGTCCCCATCACGTCTTTGCTTGACCAGACACGTCACATACACTGTATTTTTACATCTTTTACATTCTTTATGAGCAGCCCTTTGTCCCTCTCCAAGGTCTGCTGGGTCCTTGTTCAGAAACCAAAGTATGTACTTACTTAAAAATTAATATTCTCAATATGTGCCGTACAGGTGTTAAGCTGGAGCATAGACTTCTCCTGTTATTAGTAACTGATTTGTCAAGACACTATTTTGTAGAAATCGTAAACACAGCTCAGATTGTGCGTATGTGAGGCCGGTGCTTAAACATTTTTAGTGAAGTAAAAAATTATTAACATATCTGACAAAAATCCATACATATATATACAGTATATAGAGTACAAGGTTGCTCTATAGATGTACAAATGCCCTAAACTAAGAGTATAGGCAATTACTGGAATATTTTCTTTGATGGTTAATGTATCAGTATGCATAAGCACTTTATATTTTAGCATTAAAAATATCATTTTAATTAATTACTGTTGTTATCTCTTAATTTTCAAATTTACTGTTTTACAAAAAAAGCAGAAAAAATTGTTAATGACATTATTTTTTTGATTAAGATGGCAAACTACAAATATTTACTTGCATTCCTGAACAGATAAATTAGTTTTAGTGGTTGAATGATATCCTTGTCAGAGAAGTCCAGTGTGCTGACTCAAATTTGGGTTTAAGAACATGATTTAATTGGTTTGTTATTTGTATAGTAAATGAGCTTTTTACAGCTTTCTGAAACATTTGCATTTTTTTTGTTTTTAATGATAGGTAGTGTTAGTCACTGTATGTAAGTGCAGTACATTAAAATTTAACTGACAAAAGACAATTAAGGTATCATTGCTTTACTATTTAGAAATGAATCAGAGCCGCTCTACTAGACAAACTATGTAAAAACATCTTTGCAGAGTTACCCCAAGCATCTTTTAATGTATATGTAATATGTTTTTTTCCGTTTTCATGCCATTGCACACTGGAAACTATACACAAAGTTTCTGGTTCTGAAAAGTGAAGCCAATGCATAATTGCCTTAAACAGTGTTCTTTCTAAGGAGGAAGTGACTCCTCTGTCTGGAGAAAGAATTTATATATAGGATGTCATATATATCTCATATGCAATTCATATATGACAAAATTAGCCAACATTTGACTAAATCTGTAACTTCACTGCTGAGTGAATGGTGTTTATTATATAAAGTATGGTTCCACTTGTGGTAAAAGAAAGATAAGATTTGGTATACTTTAGAGCAGGTTTATGTTTTGATTGACAAGTATGAGCATAGAGTGCCCTCAGTTTGTCAGTCACATCTACCCATGAGATCTGTTTTCAAAAATCTGAGCTGTCTTATGTCTTAAATGTTTAACTCTTGGCTTCAAAAGTGACTTTCCAAACTAATGGGAGATCTCACAGAGGCTGCATTCATCACTTATCTATAGTCTATGACCTGACACCATATACACCAATAAATCAGTCAGTCTCTAGCTTCCTAAGGTTATAATGGTTGACTGAATCTTTTAACACATGAGAGTTTCTACAATGACTCTTTTGAAGCCTTTAGTCGTGGTGACAAATGTGCTAATACAAACCAAGCCAAAAGTCAAAGAGAAAAACAGTGTGTGAATACACCAAAGCAACTGAAAGGAATTTGTCAAACGCAGCTATTTTAGAGTGCCATTACAATGTCACATTTATCTCTTCCCTGACCCACTCCAAACTTGTATTAACATGTGTGCTCTTTGCAGAGAGCTAATAAAAGAGATCTAACACCACACGTCTTATATACATATATAAACAAGATCGTAATCGTTACAGCGCTCATTACTGAACAAGTTTATAATCATAAATGCATGACATATATATGCAAGAGTGAGTGTTTAGAGGTTACTTAAGGCTTTTAGTTTGATTCCATCCAGATCAGCCATTAGTCAGTAATCCATCTATGTGGCAGTGCTTCAGAGAAATGCAGCCAAAGCTCAGATAATGTGACTTAGAGTCGTACGTGCTCATGATTATTATTTCAAATGTGGCCACTGCATCTGTGAGATTCCAAAATTAAGTGAAGCCTCAACAAGACTTTGTGCCAAAACAAAAATTATTTCCCTATACACCATGCTACAGATGAATCCTGGTCCTCCAGAGGAAAATCAGCAGTAGGAGTTGGAGTAGGAGTACAGAAGAAGTCAGAAATATATCCCACAGTGTATTACGCAGTGGTGTGTTGGTGTAATCCAATGATATACAGTAACCTATTTGCATATTTTACATGCATTTCTCCCTAAACTGGACTGTAGATCTATAATTGGAAAACATCTGTGTAATTTTCACATGTGTGTGAACACCTGCATGTATTGAAAGCAATTAGAAACAATTATTATCAAAAGAAAAGCTTATTTTTCAAAATAAGAACCAATTATGTGTTTTATTCATCAAAGAAAGAAATTAAAATACATATTTCTCTTTTGATAATATTTATATTCTTCATTAATGTACTAACAATTTCAGAAAAAAAATTATATATCTATATTCATGACCACAGACAATACACTTTTCACTAAGTTACATCAACTTCTCTAAAATGAAGCCTTCACACTGAGCAAAACACAAAGCTTTATCACGATAAAGCAACATCGGCAAGTCCCAGATGATATCTTGTCTCATATCATGATATTGACTCGTATTTAGTCAATGCGTGGCTAAATACCAGTCAAGTTCAGTTTGAACTTCTTTTACCGCTCTGTTGCATGATGCAAGGGCAAGAAACAGAAATGTAAATTATGGTGGCTTCAAGCCAGTTGGGCACATAGACATCGCAGAAACTGAAGGAATTGGCAGGCAGAAAGAAAGACAGACACACTGTTAGGCAACAACTGACCTTTGATCTTCACTTTTGTCACGCAAGTCACGTTTCCCTCAGAGTTGGAGGCGTGGCAAGTGTACTGTCCTGCTGATTGTATACTCACTGCTCGCAGAGATAAAACTCCATCCTGAGAAATATGACATAGTAGACAAACTGAGAGGTGGCTGAATGCAACAGGCAGGTAAACACACAGAAAGTACAACAGGTAGCAGCAATTGTAGCCTGTGCAAAAGCATTGGCACCCTACAGTATAATGTCAGCATTGTATGACAGCATTGTACTGTATGACATTTGCATCCAGCTGATAGCAGAATAGCAATATAGTAGAATCTTCACTTCCTACGTGCATACTTCACATGTATCTACACAATGTTTCCTGTGCCACAATATTTCAACAGGTAGGAGGGTGTTTATCCCCTCTTCTTAATGATAGATTTGGTGCTTGTGTCCAAAGCGCCTTTGTTTTCCTTCCAAGGACTCTTCTAGAACCTATTTGTGTGCCACTTTTGCATCAACACTGCTGTGCCAACTTGGATGGATGGATGGATGGATGGATGGATGGATGGATGGATGGATGGATGGATGGATGGATGGATGGATGGGCATTTGAACTAAGGTTGATTTTAAATCGTCTTGTATTATTTTTGAGGAAAATATTGTTTATTTATTTCATCCCATGTATGTAACAACTATAGCTCTATACTTGTATTGCAGGTTTAAAACCCCTTAAAAAATACATACCTTAGAAATATTTTTTTGAATGGCAATGCCATCTTTAAACCAAGTGATGGCTGGAGTAGGGTTGCCATTAGCCATGCAGGAAAGAGAAATGTGACTTCCAACAAAAGCCTCGAGGACAGGAGGTGGGGGTTCAGTGAAGGTGGGTGGGGCTATAGATAGAAAAAACAGCTTTAAAAAGATGCTCATAAACCATCTAAATTTTAAAAACTTAAAAACAGATTCCTCCATTTGTGGAAAAACAAATTTTGATTGAGTACTTATTCACACCATCCATAAACAAATATACATTTCATACATTCTGATGGTATAGTTTGTGTCCCCTGAGTGGAAAGTGTAACAAATTAATATAAAGTTTTTCAGAGCAACTTTTTCATATGATAAAATATTTCTTTACTGATGGAAATGGTCTCCATGGGGATAAAGGTGCCACTGATTGGTTTGATAAGTTTTGAAATGATGTGAATCACATGTCATGCTC
Organism: Oreochromis aureus; assembly: GCF_013358895.1. Lineage (NCBI taxonomy): Eukaryota > Metazoa > Chordata > Actinopteri > Cichliformes > Cichlidae > Oreochromis > Oreochromis aureus. Next base: position 35,749,141 of record NC_052948.1, on the reverse strand, counting down.
CAACAGCTGAACACCTGTGGGAGATTTTGGAACGATGTGTTAGACAGCAATCTCCAATATCACTATCAAAACACCAAATGTGGGAATATCATTTGGAAGAATGGCATTTCATCCACCCAGTACATTTCAACAGACTTGGTGAGTCAATGGTAAGGAGCATTAAAGCTGTTCGAGCTGTTTACCCTTCTGTAAAAAGCAAGAAAAGCTCTGTCTTCAAAGCAGAAGTATTAAGGGAAAAAATACAAAAGAGGAAAAACTGGATTAGCAGACAATACATTTATATACAACATGACAGCAGCACAGCCTGCTTTGTTAAACGGCAGCAGGCTGAAAGACATGTTATTATTTCACATACCTAACTGAAAATGTCAGTTGCAAATGCAGCCTTTTAAATATGCCTTTAGAACATCTTGCTGACACTTTAAATCTCAGATCTTATCAAAGGACAATCAGGCCTTCCTTTTTGTCTGCAAACACTTCAGAGTTAAAAAGCCACCATAACTTATATCCTTACTGTAGCTCTATATGAAGAATATTTAAGGTTTTTTTTACTTACTCTCTGAAAATAAGCTTTAGTATATTATTGACTAATCAAACAGAAAAAGAAGCATGTGTACCTCTGACTTCTTTTATCTCTGCAATTCAAACCCGTGACAGTCGCACAGATTATTATTGAAGGGGAGTGCAAACAATAGGTAAAGCCCATACTTGCAGGGCACGCCAGCAAAGTAACATCCAAGCTCTCAAGTACATAGTCATCATCTATTACTATTCTCACCTCTATCCTGATGCTCACACAGACCAGTTTGGTGAAACTGTCTCTGCCGCTTTGATCTGAGGCGCACTCCTACTTTGTTCTGTATGTTTGTGTGTGGAATCATAGCAAAGGTTTTCGAAAATATAGATAAACTTCAAAGGGCAAAAATAATGATGCATATTTCATATTACGATTTATTATTTACACCTATCAAGAAGTATGACGCCAACTCTAGTCAGTGACTATTCTTTCCAAAATCCAGGTAAAAGAAGTCAGAAGTTATCCAAATTACCTGATCTGTTTAAAAAGTTTAGACACTTTTTAAAAAACTTCTTTTAACATCATGTTCGTTTTCTTTCAGTTTTAAGAAGTGATTTTTATGTAGTATATACAGCAGTTACCTGATGTGTGGAAGTTCATACGGTAGACTGTAAGCTAAAAGATCACATTTGAATAATATAAACTTCTTTATATTATTATATATTATATAGAATGTAGCCTAAAAAAATAAAGGAATTAAGTCATGTTTTCTATGTTTCTTCCTTTGGAAACCAATAACTCATAATCTTCACTTTAAAATTCAAAACATATCAGCAAGTTTTGTAAATGGAAAACATGTCGATAATTAACATTTACATGATCTAGCACTTTTTCTTGGTTGTTTTCATAAATGGTCAGAACTCTGGGACAGAATGACCTTTTTCTCTTTTCCTTGAGGATGGTCGTGTGGATCCTGGGCTAAAGGTGGCAATAAAGGAAGCACTGAAGCACTTTTCCTTAGTATGTGGAGAACGCAAAAAAGCTCTTATCATGGCTGCCGCACAGATACTCCCAGCTTACTTCGCTTAGTTGGGAACCTTCCCAAGCAAATTTGACTATTCAACCACACCCCAGGTCTTGCTTTCCATTCTGACTGCACCGCCTTTCCTCCCGCCTTCTCCCATCACTGAATGTAATACTGCCTAAATCCCGAGCTACAGGAATGCAGAGTGAGCAGTCTGCATTAGTGCATTATAGTTTCATTTGCTGCTAGCATGAGGGGTTAGCTGTTGCCTGGTAATTGCTTTAAAATTGAATGTAGATAAAAAAGCTGTATGACACACATCTATCTGCTTGCTCATTTTTGGTTCCATTTCTAGTCATTTCCATTTTTATGCTTGAGGCACTCAAAAAATGTTCAGTTTAAAACACACATTTAGTCATGTGAAAAAGAAAGTCTTCCTTCACTTGTGTGTAGACAAAATGCCACAATGTTCAAAGGAGTGGACATTCTAGCTAATTAACCCAAAGGTCAGATCGTGTATTCCTCAGAGAAATTACCCAAAAAACCCAAGAGGTTAAACTCTACAGGCCTCAATTAGATTTGTATTTTTATTTTAGCATTGTTAGTACATAATATTGCTTCATTTAGTATTTTTTTTTTTGCTCATTTGCTTAAAATGAGTTTTTCTTACCAATTTATCTTTTTAAATTTACTCTAATAACTGTGTGGTGTGGTCGATGTTGCTGCACTTCAGGACTGAGTACTTTGTTTTACGTTTTAACAGCGTGGTCATTTGCTAACATCACAACTGAGCCTATAATAGAGGCATATAGCTAATGCTACATTCTGTTTCTTCATTTGTATAATATGTAAATGCATGTGAATGATATAAAAAGGGGTCTTAAAAGTAAAGCCATAAGGAAAATGTGCTTCAAAACTGCATTCCTTCAAATCTCAGAAAGGGGCAACTCCACTGACTGCAAACATAAGACAGGATAAAACAAATTTAAAGAGATGTTCTTTTATTTAATAGAACTTGGTAATTTTGTGAATTAAGGTCCTATTTAAAGTAAAATAAATGAAAAAAAAGGGCAGGATTTGGACCAGGATTATTAAGTCAAATATATGCATCAGCAGTGTCCTTTTGTCTTTTTAGTCAAATCAGCCCCTCAGTAAACAAGGAAGAACAAAAAAAACCCACCAAGACTACTGTTGAAGAAACAAACAGACATAAAACAACAAATCGATGGCTGAGTGGCTGACGTTATGTCCATCTTTTATATACAGTATATGTGGTAAATACACCATTGAGCTGCTAACAAATCTAAAGTTGTTGGTATAACATGACCAAAATATAACTTCTGAGCTGGATGTGTGCTTCTGTTGTAATGACAGCAATAAATCAACCTGATCAAATAAATTGCAAACAAGACATAAGAGCTAAAGAAACATTTCAGCTAGTAACAAAAGAGTACCAAGGCCTCAGGCAGGCTTTCCTTTGCTGTAGTAAAAGTTAGCTTTTCTCATTTTCAGTGGTTTGAGTGACAAACTGGTCCAGGGGGCTCAGATGCAAATTATTGTTCAAACCGGATTCAATCCTGTCCTTTGTTTACATTTTGATCTCTGGCTTACTATAAAAAAAGCCAACTAAATGCCTCTTTGAGAGCAGCCATAATGACACACACAAGCTGCTCCATGAACCTCACCAGTAACAGAAAGTACAGTCCAGGTGCCATTTTGCAGCTCATCTGTTGGCTTATCCAGTGAGAGGATTCGACACTCATACAAGCCCTGGTCAGCGAGCAGCAGGCCCTCCAGCCTCAGGGTGGTGATTCGTACCAGAGATACTCGCCCTGCGGAAACAGAGTGCAGGAAAAAAGTGAGAGGGTAGGTGCATGGAACGTGACAGAGGAATAGTGCAGGCAATTGTGGCTTCACTTGTCAGGTCTCAGGTGTGTGCATCTGTTGGCCTGTGATGCTTTGTCACACAGGAAATGAATAGTGTCCTCAAATGGTACCTTAAAACGACCACACAGCAACATATGCACAAGCAAACACGCAAACCGCAGCACACATGCGCGCACAAACTTAGAAATCTGATCTCCCTGTTGCCAGGTGACGGCTCCCTGGAGCCAGTGTAGCTTGCAACATCAAGCCTTTATCTTTTCCAGTCTGCAGCCCACATCTTTCCATGTCCATCTAGTTTTTCACACTTTAACAGACACGCAATTGTCCGGTGACCCAATAGCATGGGAAAGCATGGCCGAAGAGAAACTGTCAATGAACGCACTGTGTTAGAACACACAGCCTCTCACTGCACCATCTCAAAAATAAAGACATGTAAACAGAAAGCACACTGCCCTGTGGAAGCCTGAGACCCACTGGGATCCCTGTGCTGTGACGGTAATTATTAACAGAGGCTCTGATTTCTGTTTACTATGACAGGGAGGGACAGCCCTGACAGTCAAAAAGAACCAGGAAGTTGGAGTTAGGTATGCTGACACTGATAACACAGTGTATTTACTTTTCCAAGCCGCCAAAGGGGACAAAATCCACAGGGGAAAAGTGAGGTGGGGGTTAAGGTAGAGTAAAGTACACATGAGCATACACTCAGGGGATTAACACTTTCAAAATCCCACCCTTTGACCTCTGGCACCTTTTTTACTGGTTGCCTGTTTACGAGATCAGTTTGATATGGGTCACTATTGCACCTTAGAGGAAGGGTTGTGCTGAGGCAGGGATGTTGAGGAAACATGACTGGGAGTGATGAGCTAAAAGGGAAGAGAGGGGTGGAGGGGAAGCAAGAGCATGGCCTACTGCCATCACTGCTGCTGTTTGAAAAATGCATGATAGCAAGGGATTTGAATGCAAGGTAAATTAAGTGTGAGGCCACAGAAACAATACAACACAGAGGCAGAGACAGAGGAAATTTAGACTTTAGACAGTGCGCACGGCTCAGACCGTCAGACATAGATTATGTGTGCTGAGAGGCACTGTGAAAATGTGTGCATGCATGAGAACGCATGAGAATCAAGCTTTAACGAAAGGTAAAGTGTGCCAACAAATCAGGAGTGTAGTAAAATGAAGGGAGTCTGGCTTTGCATTGTTGATGTAAATATAACAACAGCATTTCCATTTTTGTCTTTCAGCCAAACTCACTCCTGCCCATCAAAAATAACACCAACTATTAAATATAGGGCATTAATCAGTCGGAATAATTTATGATACTATATTGTTAAATAAAAAGTGGTTATCTAATGGAATAATTTATACCCATAAACTGTTAAATACGAGGTGAGATCAAAAGGGTCTGCTAATCGGCCTATAAAAAGCAGAAACCGTACCTGATTTAAATTTGGCCGCTATCTCATTGAAGGTTGTTTACTTGTAAAGTGCTGCAGTGCTCTCATCCCTGCTGGGATGCTGATGTTTGGGTAGAGAGCAAATATCAACTTCAGTGTCAAACTGGCATGTTGAGGATCAACCCTGGTGATGAGAGCTGGGTCTCCTATGACCCATAAACTAAACAGCAGTCTTTAGTGACTGGATTGTGTACTATGAAAATCATCCAAATTGTGCAAATACAGAGATACACTGTAACATCCTTCAGTGTTTGAGGAACAAATCAGGTGCAAACAACCTGAACTGTATGAGGATCTGCTTGAACCATTGAAAATGAAGGAATCTTGCAATCATTACTTACCACCTGTGCTACTATCTCTCTGCAATCCTGCCCCCCTTCCATCCCCCCTTCCGCAAAATTAAATAAGAAAAATCCAAACTGATGGTCGGCTGATTTCACACAGGAGAAGAGATCCACATATTGCAAATGCACATGTAAAACTGGTCAGAACAGGACCAGACAGGAGCCAAATGTAGCAGCAGTGCTGGAAGTAATGCAGAGTTTCATAAGGAGGCAACTTCAAAGAGGATATCATCCAGATTTAAAACAGATATTGTGTATCTGCTTTTAATGCAAAATTGTAGTCATATAGAATAATTGAGATTTAAACAGATTTTTCATTTGTTTTGCAGATTCTGGTGCTCAGACTATGCTGACGACTATATTGCAGGCAGTGAATTTTAATTTCTCCTCTTTTGCTTGCTTTCATATTCCACTTTCAAATGCAACAGTCTCCAATAATGTGTGGCTGCATAGCAGCAGATCTTTACAGGTACCTTGGAAAAACTGTTGAAAGCTTGCTCTGAAAAACTTGCTTCAAAACAGTGTTCACCGGGAAAAAATGTGACAATGAACCTAAATTGAAAAACAGAAACCCAGCCTGCACCAACAAGACTCACTACTTTTCCTTGTCATGTTCACTGCTCCACACACTGAAAACATTATAAATTAGCCAAAGAGCAGCTTTGCAGGTCTGAGACTCATTCAGCTATCCTCCTTTCAGTTCAATTCAACATACTCCACACACACAAACATGGCTGAATATAGTGTCTCCAAGTGAAGCCGCCTAAAGGCATTATTCCCGAATACATTCTCAGGTGACAGGGAAACACGAAACCATTCAGTGCTGTGAAGAAATACAACTCTCTACAAATGAAGGAATTAAGTCTGAAATGAAAAGTCTACTAGAATACATTATTAAAAGTGATGGTCATCATCTTTCTTAAGACGGTAACTTTAGGAGGGGAAAAGGAGCCTCTTTTCCTTCAGCAGAGATAATTAAAAGGCATCGTTTTATTTCAGATGGACTAAGACGAAGTAAGATCTTTTACAAAAATCACATCAGCTCAAGACTATTTTTTTTTTATATTGAACCTTAAAGAGTTTATGCCTCATCATTACTATGTTTTAGCCACGGTACCACCTAAATTTGTATTTCATTTGAGATGCTTTTTCCAGCTTTTTTTTTTATTTTTTTTTTTTTTTATACATTTTATGTTTTGTAAAAAAAAGGAAAATCAGGTTACGGATCACAGTACCAAAATGTTTTAAAATTCCAAACAAAACCACCTACTCTTATGAAAAGAGCACAGGTTTGAGGTCCTTAATAGAGCTCAATAAAAAGCAGGCACTTTACTGACAAAAGGGACATTTGGAGGACTGCGGAGTGTGCTTTTTATTTTTACCAGTTTTATTCAGAGTGAAGGATGCACCAGAGATATTGATTTTCTTTCTTCCAAAATGGATATGTAACATTTTGGAGATGACGTTTTCAAATTCTAAAGAAAGGCTTCGGTTGGGTGGGACGTATCTCAGGGGGAAAGTGTCTTGTTTTCTGTGACAGGGGCTTGTATGAAAAATTATTTAAATTCAATACCATTTTGCGCAGCCCAGACATTTATGACCCTGAGAATGTGATACTCACGGGCAGCAAGCCCACATCATCTCTATAAGATGTCGTCAGCCCTTGGCAAGCTTCGCAGAGGCACTCGGGTTTCGGTTAGAGAAAAGAAAACGATAAGGTTTCACTCCTCGTTTTTGTTTTTTTTCTGGGGGGGGGGGGTTGTGTGTTAAGCTCTTCTGTGTCATGGTTTTAAATTTGGTATTGAAGATCTCTGTCCCTGTCAGAGGCTGAGGTCTACTCACTGCTGTAACGAACATGAGTAATCCCAATGATGGCTCGCATGTTTTTCCATGTGAAAAAAGGAAGTGTATTAGCCATTTCAGCTGTGTGTAATGTGCACACAGGATGATTATGATGGGATTTGCATAGGAAGAGCTTGCGAACAGTGCATTTATACAGCTGTATTTACTTTTTTATAGTCAGCAGCTGTATGGGTGTTGAGGGACTTTCTGTCCTTTCCACAGAGAAGATGCTAATCCTTTGATCTTTACAGCTCTATTACACAAATTTATTTAAGCCCTTTTTAGCCCTTAACCCTCTCAGGGGAGCAATCAGATGAAAATCTAAAGTAACTCACACTTTGCAAAGCTACAAACACGGCCAAAAGACAAGGAATGTTGATGGGAGAGGTGGACTGCATGTAGAGAAGTTTAATCAGTTTAAGGTGATGAAAAGGGAGGAATGGTGGAAAGAAAAAAAATGAGCCTCAGCAGAGTGAATCACTTGGATAACTTCCATTAGAATCACAACAGCTAAACAACAGTTGGAGACTGAGTCCTGAAGCCAAACTATTGAGACACCCGAGAACATTCATGGCCCGAGGGGGTGAAATACACACCAGTCGTTCCATCTCTAAAGCGTTGGTTTCCCATGCTGCACCTGTTACTCCCACACCGGCTGGTACCTGTGAGAAAGCTTTGCCTCAGATGGGACAAAGCATCTTTTTCAAACCTGTATAGAACTGCAGATTTTTGTTTGTCACCTGAGAGGCATGTCATTAGCAAACCCGTCTATTAAAGCTGCCGCTTTTCCTTGAAGAAAGCTTTATAGTTGAGTCAAGAGTACAAATAGTGTAATTTATGGGTTGAAGGGCGGGCATATTTTTATTGGGGTTTTTACTAGAAGCCTTCTTCTGAAAACTAACATGCAGTGTAATGAGTTGCACGTTGACGGATTGTCTTGAGAGTAAGTGACAAAAGGCTACTGCTTTTTATGAGCCGGGGCTGGAATTAAAGTCTGCCCCACTCCCACTTACGATAATTCATCAGCTAACGTTTGCCCCGACTTTATTACTATGTAAATGTCTGTGTCATATTTCCTGCCTGGGTTGGGCAAGGGAGTGGCATCCAACTCGGATGACAAAGGCCTTAACTCAGCTGAAAGTAGGTTCTGATCCTTTGACAAACAAACACGTAATGCCGTAGTTCGCAGCTCATTACTGTATGTTAGAGCAATCAATAGATATAATACCAAAGAGATTGGTACACTGTACACGGAAAGTGACTTCAAGAATGAAGCTGGAATTATTCTACATTAAAAAATGAATAATCCGACACCAACATTGAATTTATATAACTGCCTGTTACTGTTTATTCAGCCAAAAGCTGGTTTATCTCATTCCTCTGGGTGATAGAGTTTCATTGTTCGACCGTGTATTTGCATTGCACTGGGTGGCCTTTTGTTCTGATCACGAGCCCTGCATTTTATTTTGAGTAAATTCTTAATGCATTACAGCATCCCTGGTGCTGTAAGTGCAAACACAGCACACAATGTGTAATCCACAGGTGAAAATAGTCCTAAACAAATCACCATTTACTCCTGGCAAGGTGCTATAGTGTCCAGCAACTTTTCTAAAGTATTGATTTAGTGAGTTTGGCAACAAATTGCTGTTTTTAATCTTTTATGGGATTTGTAGGCAATAATCATTTAGCAATCAGCAATTATCCAATAGCATTACTGAGTTTGTGACTAACAAACAGCCCCGTTTTAATCCATTGATTTCTTTAACTGCCCTGAGCTCAAGCAAGAAATCTAAACTGACAGACTGACATGAATGAAAAGGCCTTAAGGAGCAGGAATTGTAGATGCATTTTAACATCTATAATTCTGTGACAACCAGGCAAGCTTTTACCTATGTATGATATCACATATTGAAAATGACACAAAAAGAAACGTAAAATGATCAGTAATTAAGTTTCAGTGATAGTGATCTATATTTTCACATACTTCATTTAGTTCTGATTCCACTTCTTCTTTTAGTTCCTCGCATGCACCTTTAAAGTCAGTGCAATATTTGAAACTCCACCGGATCAAAACAGTCTACATTTTTTGTTCCTCATCTTTAATACACATTTCCTCACAAAAAAATCTGATATATCTGGTGTCTTTGGAAGCTCTGCCAGAATTTTAAAATGATTTGTGTGGGTATGAACAGTTTTTAGTCACATCGAATGAGTTTATAGAGACTGATGCAACAGTGGGTAAGAAGGGTTTTGAAGAATATTGAAGAAGAGGATTGCTATAGCAGTAATTATACAAATGAAATGTTGATTGCTGCTATCTACCCCCTATTGGTATTCTCCTCACTGAAAATAAATGACAAGGTAACAACTCAGTGCTAGTTAGCTGTCTGCTTTGTGCTACAAGCTGAACTGTTTAAATTAATTTTACTCTTTGAAGTGGGGTCATCATGCCTCCTTTGGCATTCTTCTTTCTATGACTGCACTTTAGTCAAAAAGTCTACATTGTTCTCAAGCAGAAATTCAAAAACACCAAAGAGGTCCATAGGTTGAACTTTTCTTCAGGCAGCACAGTAGAAAAGAAAAAAATGCCCCTGACAAAAGAAAGATCTGACTAACCCAGACGTGCCTTCTTTTTCTCCACATTTGTTCCATTGTTTGCGACTTTAAAGGATAACAGGAGCCACACAAAGGTATCCTTGGACTATAGAGGCTCTTTCCCCCTGTAGACTCTTTGTTCTCTGTGCTGTGGGCAGAGTGCGCACAATAGGCGATGATGCAATATTTCACCTCCTTTAACAGTAGCTCCAAATATAAGGTTGGTCTGAAAAGGACATCAAGGTGTGGTACTGAGTGTATTCTGGGAACCAGATATTGGTTACATTCTTTCAGTTAAAAGAAACTTGGACCAAGCCATGTCATATTCAAGCATCATTCTAATATTTTCAACTTAAATTCACTGAGTGTCTTTTGTACTGACAACGGCAACAAATGAGAATCCTTCACTGTTTGCAGTTCCTTACTAAAGCATATTCACATACAAAAATAACAATAACACCTGTAAAAAATAAGAGCAGTACCAGCATGCAGGGGATCGTCTAAGGCTACATTCACACTGCAGGCGAAAGCGCATCAAATCCAATTTTTCTGACCCTATGCGACCCATATCCGATCATGGTATGACAGTTTGAACAGCACAAATCCAATATTTTCAAATCCGATCTGGGTCACTTTCGTATGTGGTACTGAATCCAAAACACATCTGATGTTTTAGAAAGCGACTGCTGTTTGAATGGTTATGTCACATTAAATCCGTCTTTTACGCCACTGACACGAGACAGACGCCAATTATCAGCGCCGGAGAAGTACCCGAGAAGACATCGTGAACGCTTCCTGGCCATCAAGTGTAGATGTTAGTGAAACTGTTGGGAAGACAACGTTGGAGAAACTTGAACATTTTATTTGTACTGTATAATCTGCAGATTCTGACAGAAATCTGCAACTATCCTTTGAAGCACCGCTCCTCTCTAAAACAGCAATAAGGATAATTATTAGGCCATATGTAAATAACTTTATAACTTAAAGCAAAATTGGGAAACATAAAGTCCGAAACAAGTCTTTATATTAATGGCCATCAGTCAAACAATACTGTTTGGTCTGGGTCTAAACAGAGCGCGTTGTGTGTGACGTCTTCTTTTGCGCATGCGGGCCGCTTTGAGGGCCGTGAACGGTTCACACTAGAGCGTGTTTGCTGTCACATTTTATTTGTAATGTGAACAACCAGACAAAAAAAATTGGATTTGATCAAAAAATCGGAATTGAGCATTAAGATCTGCAGTGTGAACGTAGCCAAATTTAGTAGCATCATTAACAGGAGAAACAAACTTTCTCTACGTGATTTACTCGCAGTCTGTCCAATAGCTTAGCTGAATTAGCTTCTTAAGCTAATTCAGCTAAGCTAATACTCTTACAATACAATATACAGAGTAAATCCTAAAATAAAAATGCAATAATTATACTTTACATCAGTAGAATGCATGTACAGTATGAAGATAAGCTACTTGACACAATGGCATCAACTATAGCAAACAGTGTATGCATGTAGTAACAGATGCTTACCCTCATACTGTGGATGTACCCGAGGTGCATAAGATCCAAATTTAATCAGAACAGGAATGTCAAATCCCTGTCGAATCCATTCAACCACATGCTGGGATGCAGAGGACACAACTGCTGGGTCTGATGACGGAAGTCTGCACTCCAGCTCCACGGAGCTTCCAGCCTTTGCCTGTACCTCAGAGGTCAAACCTTCAGTGGTTACTGTTGGGTTTGTTGTAAGCAAAATCAGAGAATATGCTTCAGTTAGTTCACAAAGCAAAGGATAACAGTGAGCAAATGGAGAAAGTACACTGGAATGCAAAATGATATTTGAAAAAACTATGGAGATACTTACGGAATTGGCAAATAACCACCGCCACAGTGAAAGTCTGCAAATAAGATCTTGCCGACCCCATATCTGTCACTCATACAACCTGCAGCATGTTCAATCTGTAGGCAAAAGAGACACAATTGTCACAATCACATTACTTCCTTGGCTGCACACAAGAAGACAGCCATCTGTGACAGATTTCCAAACTAAAAAGTCTATACCAGAGCTGCCACTTCTGTCATAATTTTACAGACACGAGGAAAGGAGCATTCAGATTTTTATACAGCTTTCCAATAACTGGAATTCATCCCATATCATTACACAAATGGGCAGAGCAGCCTCTGCAGCCAGAAAGCTCCCTGGCCTTATATCGTTTTCTGAAAGTAAATGTCATAAATGTCAAATAAATCTTTTGCGAGTCACGTGCAAAGTGACATCTAAGTGTTTTATTTAGAGCACATCAATGAAGACATTTGGCTGAAGCAGCCAGGAGACTCAGCACTCAAGGACAGAGATGAGCTGAGCTGATGGAGCGCAGGCTACAGTTAAGCATTACGGAGTGCAACTTAATGCCAAAAGGCAGCAGCTGATTCAATCCAGTCAAAGTAATCCCTGCTCAGATGTGATCAAATATGTACACAAGAGTGAGGAAATCAAGATGATGGGTCATTTTCAGGTCAGTTCACTTTTAACCCCCCATCATGGAAGCTGTTCAGTGAAAACTGCCTAAATTATTCAACAGCACACTACTGACTAGGGAATTGGAACTGACCCAATTCAGATCTAAGATTCAGGTTAAAATTTCCAATCAGTTGGAATTGCTTGCTGCCAAGCTTTTCAGTTCCTTTGAATTCATTTGTTGCAGACTGCAAAACAATGACATCAACTGATGAAAGACGAAGCTCTGAACTCCTGTGTCACGTCCAAGCCTTTTCTCTACTCTGCTTCTACATATAGTGTCGCCAACTGACCTCGTTTACTTTCCATGAACTCTCTTGGGTTTCGTTTGCAGTATGCTTCAGGTGATTATCCATCATCTTGTGAAGCTCCATCTAATCATTTTTGAAGTTCTGCAGCATTTGGCTGAATCTGAGCAGAGAGTACAACCCTGTACATTTCAGAATTCATCCTCATACTTCATCCATAACACCAGTGACCCAAGTCCATTGGCAGTCATCCATGCCCATGCCACAGCATTGTTTCCAGCATTCTTCATACTTTTTTCCTCTTCCTATGATCATCTGTTAGTGATAGAATGTTTTAGGAAGAATGTCCTTCCTGTTTTTGAGTATAACCAGTAGTTTAGAACTTCTTGCAAACTATCATGAAGGTGTCTCTTAATTGTAGACTGACAATGATACACCTACAGTCTTTAGAGTGTTCTTGACCTGGCTGGATGTTGTGAAAGGGCTTTCCCTAACCAAAGAAAGAATTCTGCTATCATCAACTTGACTTATCTTCTCTGGTATGGTGAAGATAAAGTGTTGCTGAGCCAGCCAGTGAATTTTTCTTTTTTAAGAACATACACAGTACATGAATGTTGAGTTGGCCGCCTTTAAAGTTGTCGCTATTTCTTTGATAGATCTATTTTTGTTTTTTTAGCCTGATGATGACCTCCTTTGCTTACATCAAAATCTCTTTGGATCGTATACTGAGAGTTTCAGTGAAAACCTGCAAAACAAAAAGTTCAACACTTTGGAATGAACTTCAGATATTTATCTGCTTTATTTATTATCCAATGCTTTTGTTAAACCCCTTGAACTAAAACCAAAATTTTGCACTTCAATCACTTCTTGATTGTTTGATTGTGGTTCGATTGTTGTGGTGTACAAAGAGAAAACTAAAATAATGAATCAAAGTATCTAATTATAACACCAGTAAATGGCTAAATTTAAACTCGTGTCCCTTGCTCAGATGTTAAATAAAAGTGATAAATGTTTAAAAAAAAACAATAATGTCCTTTCTCTCATAAGGTCACAGTCGATACAGGGAGTGCAGAATTATTAGGCAAATGAGTATTTTGTCCACATCATCCTCTTCATGCATGTTGTCTTACTCCAAGCTGTATAGGCTCGAAAGCCTACTACCAATTAAGCATATTAGGTGATGTGCATCTCTGTAATGAGAAGGGGTGTGGTCTAATGACATCAACACCCTATATCAGGTGTGCATAATTATTAGGCAACTTCCTTTCCTTTGGCAAAATGGGTCAAAAGATGGACTTGACAGGCTCAGAAAAGTCAAAAATAGTGAGATATCTTGCAGAGGGATGCAGCAGTCTTAAAATTGCAAAGCTTCTGAAGCGTGATCATCGAACAATCAAGTGTTTCATTCAAAATAGTCAACAGGGTCGCAAGAAGCGTGTGGAAAAACCAAGGCGCAAAATAACTGCCCATGAACTGAGAAAAGTCAAGCGTGCAGCTGCCAAGATGCCACTTGCTACCAGTTTGGCCATATTTCAGAGCAGCAACATCACTGGAGTGCCCAAAAGCACAAGGTGTGCAATACTCAGAGACATGGCCAAGGTAAGAAAGGCTGAAAGACGACCACCACTGAACAAGACACACAAGCTGAAACGTCAAGACTGGGCCAAGAAATATCTCAAGACTGATTTTTCTAAGGTTTTATGGACTGATGAAATGAGAGTGAGTCTTGATGGGCCAGATGGATGGGCCCGTGGCTGGACTGGTAAAGGGCAGAGAGCTCCAGTCCGACTCAGACGCCAGCAAGGTGGAGGTGGAGTACTGGTTTGGGCTGGTATCATCAAAGATGAGCTTGTGGGGCCTTTTCGGGTTGAGGATGGAGTCAAGCTCAACTCCCAGTCCTACTGCCAGTTTCTGGAAGACACCTTCTTCAAGCAGTGGTACAGGAAGAAGTCTGCATCCTTCAAGAAAAACATGATTTTCATGCAGGACAATGCTCCATCACACGCGTCCAAGTACTCCACAGCGTGGCTGGCAAGAAAGGGTTTAAAAGAAGAAAAACTAATGACATGGCCTCCTTGTTCACCTGATCTGAACCCCATTGAGAACCTGTGGTCCATCATCAAATGTGAGATTTACAAGGAGGGAAAACAGTACACCTCTCTGAACAGTGTCTGGGAGGCTGTGGTTGCTGCTGCACGCAATGTTGATGGTGAACAGATCAAAACACTGACAGAATCCATGGATGGCAGACTTTTGAGTGTCCTTGCAAAGAAAGGTGGCTATATTGGTCGCTGATTTGTTTTGTTTTGTTTTGAATGTCAGAAATGTATATTTGTGAATGTGGAGATGTTATATTGGTTTCACTGGTAAAAATAAATAATTGAAATGGGTATATATTTGTTTTTGTTAAGTTGCCTAATAATTATGCACAGTAATAGTCACCTGCACACACAGATATCCCCTAAAATAGCTAAAACTAAAACAAACTAAAACTACTTCCAAAAACATTCAGCTTTGATATTAATGAGTTTTTTGGGTTCATTGAGAACATGGTTGTTGTTCAATAATAAAATTCCTCAAAAATACAACTTGCCTAATAATTCTGCACTCCCTGTATATGAAATAGCATGAAATGGAAATCAAAATATATCTTAAACCTGTTCTTTCTTGAAATTCTTGATTTCAAATTTATTACCATTTCTTTGACAGTTTTCAGACTGTATTTCTTCTTGCCGATATCCAGTAATGACCCAAATTCTGCTTAGCACAAGTCCACTGACAAGAAACTGCCGCCCTGTAATGGAAATCTGTTTTTCACATTTCAAGAGTTTTAAAAATTGTAGGTATCAACAATAAATGATCAGTATAGAACCACATCACCTGAATATTATCAAATATATACGGAAACTTTGTTGTTTCTAATGTATAATGACTACGTACTTTGTACAAACTGGGTATAAGCACAGTGTTGACTTTAAAAGGTAACAGATTCATGAAGATGATTTCATCTTGAGTGATCTCTGTACTTCCTGAAAATTAGCAGTGCTATTATCCTTGACCCAGCAGCTGGAGCAGCAAAGGTCTTATCAGCTCTCTATAACCATAAGGCTTTTATTGGCTTGTTCATTTCACGACCAGGACAAAGTCTGAACTCAAGAAAAACAATTACCCAGGCTGTCAACAGCTGCTGTGCTTGTTCCAACATATTCACATACTTCAGCAAACAGAACAACACACACAGATTTTCCACAAAATCAAAGGGAAAGTCAGGTGAGTTTTTTTTTTTTTGCAACACGTCCACTGATCGCAATGTGTTTGACAGTGAACACTCCCCTGCTCCTGCCCTTCATCCACGTGGCTTCATGCAAAGCAACACAACAGAGTCTATCCTGAACTTATGCTGGATTTAGGCCTTGCATGTTTGCTGAGACTGAGTATGACAAGCCAAGGTAAAGCTTCAACATTATGAATCTGTTGCTTCTCTCCCTCACACAGTGTGAGAACATGCACACACATACAAATAAAGACTCCCTGTTGCCATGACTAAGCTTCCCCATTTGGCTCTTAATGAACAGATGCTCAGCATCATCTACTTATTATTTATCACCCTTATTTGCCTCTTGTTAACTAATAAGAATGGAGATGATAAGGATTCAACACAAAGTAATCATTAAGTCGCTGATTAAAGAATTATAACCAGACCTCTGCCCCGCATCTGGCAAATACGTGCAAGCTTCAGCCGAATAAAAATGTTTATAGTTTTACTGCTTGACAAGGTAAGGCTTATTTATGTGAATGGTGAAATAGCAAGGCAATAAAGTGGATCCACATGAGTTAAAAGAAAGATTATTTTTGAAAGAGAGGGAAAAGAAAGGGAGGCTACAGCAAGAAGAGAGAGAGGGGGGCAAAAAAAATCAACTGCAGGACATTTTCCATCATTAAATTTGAACCAAAAATTCAGAGAGATGCCAAACAAAGCGGCCCGCACAGGTGAAGCTCTCAGCCATGGTAACACAGATGGTCTCTAGACATTTGCCACAGATGTATTATCCCTTCCTCTGACACTGAGAGGACGCGCATAAACACGAGCATGGTGACAGCACAGCACTCTGGAAAATGTATAAAGCTATACTAAATGAGCCAGTAGCTCACAAAAGAAAGCGCCCTGTCTCGCATAGATTTATCAGCTGGCAGAAATAGAAAAGTCAGTGACAGGCATGCTGCTGCTGAAATTCTGCGTTGTTGCCATTTTAATCTACATAAGGAAAGAAATAGGGAGCAGCTGATTAATCATCACAGAGGGCACAGTCACAGATTTATCAGCAGCCAGCTCTCCTTTTACCTACCACAATTAAAACTTAAAGATAAAGGAGCTCCTCTTGCCTAAATGTTTTCTGATGAAATTCTGTTTCTCATCCATGCATTTTGCTGTGATCCCTGCTTGTTTGGGCCCATTTTCAAAATATGTCTGTTACAATAGCACCGGTATCGATTTGGAAAACAACAGGTGCTGCATCCGTTAGAGAATATGAAACCAAGGGTATTTGTTTTGTGGGTTAGAACTGTTCAAGGCTGTTTGTATCTGCCAGCGAGCTACAGTAAATTGGACATTAGCCTCTGACCAGAGTGCAAGTAGAAAGGGGAAAGAAATCAAATTGCTCATTTGCTGTGACCTAAAGAGGTAAACAACTGCGTTTAACAGAAAATGGTGCTTCAGCTTAGGACAAACAAAATCATTAATCCAAAGGCATGACTATAAATATTAAAGTCCTATAGCACTGCAGAACTCAAACTTCAGGCATGGCCCCGAATCAGACTAAAAGGCCTCCATACGGTTGGATTTGGATTTAAACAGATTATAGTGCAACTGTGAGGGAAACACAGTGAAGACAGTAATCCAAAGCAATGCTTGCTTTGTGAATCACATTGTGATACACGTCCATCAACACTTTAAAGCTCAGGGCACCGAACAGCCTCCAACTGAGATGAATACAACACATACTTTAACATCAGGTATTCATCACATATTTGAAGAGTTTTCAGAGTGTGCTCACACAGCGTGACACGCAGAGAATTTCCAAGGTTGCTGTTATGGTAGAGTGCATGTGGATTTAAATCTGAGCAAGCCCAAGAATGTGTAGTGATCGTAATACTAACAGTTAGGTACAGCTTTTCATTAATTAATAATAGCATGATAGCATAGTCTCACAATGGCAAAGCTATCATACATATACATATACATATATATATATATACATACATACATACACACACACACACACACACACACACACACACACACACACGCCATCCTTTATACCAAAGTACTGGGTCATGATAAACTGATGGTGGCAGAACAGGAAAAGTCATACTTTGCCAAAGTTGTTACAATTCATCAATTCAATAGCAGCTTAGCTATTTATAACTAAAAGGCCAAAAATGTCAACCGATGGTCCTGCCTTGTAGTGGACTACTATAAAACCAGATTTTTACTTCCCTCCTTAAAGACTTGTGAGCTGAAATAAGGAACGCTGACTCGAAATTTTCCAACTATTTAGAGTATTTCTTTTTTAGAACTTTGCGTTGTTTGGTCTCAAACTAGTTGAAAAAAATATATCGTATTCACACAATGTTTAAAAAGGCTATATAACTTTAATTATTCCCAAAAGAATTCGGATTTACGTTAAAAGTACTTTTTAGTCCCACAGTTCTGGCTTCCTACTGAGTTTGCATATACACAAATCAGTCACAACATTAAAATGACATCATCTTGTTACAGTGCAATATTCTGCAGTGGTATTCCTATGCACTGGCATTCACATGGATACTTCTTTGACACGTAGCATGCACCAAAACATTAATGCAAGCCAACCACACACCCTTGTCCCCGCAGCTTCCCAGGTAGCAGTGCCCTCCACTAGCCCCAAAGGTCCCATGGCTTAAGCACAGATGTGGCCAGACAACAAAAGCCCTAGGGAACTCCTGCCAATCCACTGGTGCCAGACACCACAGGAAGCTCCCATGACTCGTGGACCCATCCCAAGACCATGTGCTGATGGGTCAGAGCTGTTTTGGCAGCATAACAGGGGACTTCACAGTGTTAAGGAGGTGTTTTTGATGTGACGCTGAGTAAAATTATTTCAATTTAAGACTCCAGTTCTTCTTTGGCAATCTCATTACTGACAATTTTGCAAATGTGAGCTGTCATGTCATGAGTGCTGACTGTCAGCTCCCTCTCAGAGCTCATAAATACTGCGCATTGGCAATCAACCTGCTCTAACCCACCCTGTAAGTCTACATTGTATTTTTTTTCATGGCTTGCATATGGGTTAGAAAAAGCCCATTTTCAAAGTCAAACACACACTTTCCATCACAATAGGAACCCCTCTGTGTAGCTTGGTTTGATGTGCACTTAAGAGAAAATAGGGCATTCGAAATGAGAGAGAAAACTGGAAAAATAAAGAGGGTTTTTTTTTTTTTTTTGCAGTGTGGGTATTGCATGTCTCTGCTCAGTAGCCTTTCTGTGAATCCAGGTGAATGCCACAATCTTTACTTCATTTAATCCATCATCTAAAGGTTACAGAGCTGAGTCCCAAATCAAGAGCTGCAAGTTCCAGGTTAAGCTGAAGTCATAAATGTTGTCTTTCAAGCCATAAATAAATTGTTATAAATCCAAATTTACTGTCAACTACCATCTATATTAACAATGCTACCAAAAATTTCAGATAATGCAGTTCTCTGTAAACTAATGGTCCAATTTTGAACGAGTATTTGTCATTTCTCTGCTGTTATGCATGCTACTGTCTGTGTTTTGTTGACAACAACAGAGTCTTGACTTCTGAATCAAATAACACAAGGTATCATCTGCTGTCTGTCTGCTGCTCTGCACTGTCAAATGCACCTTTCTCCAAAGCTCGTGCAACGTGACTGGCCACTGCTGAAATCATTCAAAGCACTGTGGTTGTTAGGGAAAAGATTTTATGACAAAGTGTTTAATCTTTGGGCTTGGAGAGGCTGTTGTCATTCCAAATGAAAGGGATAAACTCTGCATGAAAGTCTGAATCATTGGTGTCAAGTTAAGGTCTTCATGTCTAAAAAAAAAAGAGACATGAAAGCATTGCTTTCATTCAACTCAAGGTTTAAAATCAGATGAAATTCAAACATTAGGACAGTGTTTGCTCATAATATACAAGGCCAAATGTTTCAAATGAGGTGAGCATATGTACAAATGTTTGTGAGTCCAAATCTAAGGATTCAGACTGCTCTAAATGCTCCTGTTCAAAATCTACTGTTTGCAAACAGAAGCTAATCAGATGAATTTTGGCTTAAAGGGAGGGTGGCCTTAAAGGGAGTGGAACTGAAACTGCTTGTTTCCCACAGTGAATTAGTACTTTGAAGCAAGAACTGTGCAAAGAAACTCAGCAGAGTCAAGAATAAAAATATCAAGCTGGAAATGATCACAAGAGCTCTGCTTTAAAGATCCCGAAACACTTTTTATTCTTTTTAAATTCCGCTTTATCCTAAACATTGTACACAATTTTCATCCAAAGTTACACACGTTTTGGGTATTTCACCATAGTAGGGCCTTGTACATTTCCTTTCTTTCTGTCTGCCTTTGCTCTTCTCTGTGGTTTAAAGTGGGAGGGGCTGAGTTTGTTAACAGGTGACAATAAGGGACCAATCATGACTTGGCAACATTTGAATCATAACACTATTGTATTTACAAAATTTAAATGCATAAACACATGGTAGATTAGATTTTTGTTCATGTAGTCTCAGCTGTCTGTGTTGTAAAGGGATACATTAATACATTACGTTTTCCTTTTAAAAGGGCCATTGTATTATGGTGCATTGCACTTTTAACTATAATTTCAAACACTGAGCAGTTGATGGTTTCCATAGGTGTATTACACTGAAGAAACCACCTTGCATAGATGTTTTGTAAGTTATTCAACCGAAAGAATTACCCTTTTTTTTTTATTGACACTGTTGTCAGTTTTTCTCCAGTAACAGTACTGGGCTCACTGGAACGCAGAAGCTAAAAAAAAAAACAACAAAAAAAAACACTGGGAATTTAATAGTTTTGTAGATAATGATCTACTTCAACCCACTTTAGGTGTCAGATCTGAAGTGTTTATTGCATATGTACTATTCAGGTGCCACCAGGTCCTGCTGAATTAATTGCCACTCTGCTCCCTCTGATGATGTAAACTTTATGGAAAATAATATATAACGGGAAACTGCACCCATCTGGCACATCAGCAACCTCAATTCAAAAATAGCATTTCAAACCTTGTCTCGGAAAGTTATGAGACTATTTCTCCCATAAGTGGTGAAATAAAGATAGACGGTGGGTTCAATACGAAGACAATAGCAGAAAAATATGAGATCTTATATGCTGGTTCTGGCTCTACATATTGCACGGCTGCTTGTGAAAGTTGTATCCATATGCGGCATAAAATCCCCTCCTTGTGAATGTACCGTGTTTGTCTACTCACGCTCTAACGGCCAATATCTTAACCCTGTTTTTCTCTAATAACGTGACTCCAAATTCTTTAATAATCTAAAGGTTGTCATTCTCAATTAAAGCAACAGCCATAAAGGAAAAACAACATACAAATAAATAATGTAAACAATAGAAAACAGACTTAAGTTTGCATTGGGACGTTTAAATTACTCATGGCAAATGGCTGTTCCTGAGTTTCTGTCAGTTTCATATTGCGCATTAGAATGAAAATCCCCCCCATAGAAACTTCATTACTGACGTTTAAATGCATGCCACAGTTCAGAGGATTGAGAGGAAACTTGGCACTCCACAGTTTGAGCTCCGAGCATTAATTTCTCATCCTTTTAAAGCTGCTGGAAGTCAGACACACTTTCAAAATCATTAACAGCTTCTATTTTTTTTCTTACTTATCTTACCTGTAGCTCCGTTTCTTTTTTGAAAGCCGCTGGCAGATTTAGCTTTTAAAAACACATCCTTCTCGAGTGTTAGTCCAACTTGTGCCCGAGTTTGTAGACACCAGGTCAGTGGTTGAAAAACTAAAAGCGGGCCTTATTCCTTTGTAGCGTTGCAAACTACCTGAAATTTGAGCGTTTTCCTTTTAAAAGCCCACCGGCAACAGGTGTTCATTTCACTTACAGGTGACAGCGAAGGATCGACGTACTGTGCTCTTCCTGCCCGAGTCCAACCTCCCCCCTCCCTTCTTTCCTTCCTCCCTCCGCTGCTTGCTCCCGTTTCCTTGTTATGTTCAAATGGCTCAAAGCAAAACAAAGTAAACTGACAGACCACAGTCCTATAAGCCCCTGGATGTTTGAGCCAATGCTGATTTAATAACTGTGTTTGTTTGTGCAGGCAGAGGATGAAAGGAGATTTTTTTAGCCCTTAATCCCCTGATGGCATCCAGCTTAGCGGTAACCACAAGAGGGTGTCCTTTACCTGATGTTGGTGGCCAAACGGGGAGAACAGATATACTTGTTAGAAGGACAGATGTTTGGTTTTTTTTAAACTTAGTGAAAGTTTTTCCTAAAATTGCTTTTTTGATCCCTGTCTTTCGCTTTTTGATATAGACACATGTTAACACAGATTATTATTGTTAACACACTCAAGTTTTGATTCATGCATAGTCTGACATCAAAAGCATATCTCAAAAAGACTTTGCAGAGGATGTAATCCAGCTGTACCCAACAATCACAAAGGATAAAAAAAAAAAAACATCAAACTTTACTTTTGATTTGTAGTCTCATTTTTATTGTTATTAATATTTTTTTAACTCCAGCAAGTGTATGCAAAATAACATTTTGGTAAATATTCAAAACCAAGCAGATGTACACAAAAGGCAATACTTTATAAGGGAAGTGATACTTTTTTGTTAAAAAATACACTTTACATCATTAAAGTAATAAATCTTGATAGCAATGCAAATACAATCTTTAGGAGACATGCAAGTTCCCATCGTCTTTTACGATGTAACACATCATCCATCCGCTTCCGCTTATCCTTTTCAGGGTCACGGGGGGCGCTGGAGCCTATCCCAGCTGTCATAGGGCGAGAGGCGGGGTACGCCCTGGACAGGTCGCCAGTCTGTCGCAGGGCCAACACACACGGACAGACAACCATTCACACTCACATTCACTCGCACATTCACACCTAGTGACAATTTGGATTATCCAATTAACCTATCCCCACAAGCTGCATGTCTTTGGACGGTGGGAAGAAGCCGGAGTACCCGGAGGGAACCCACGCAAACACGGGGAGAACATGCAAACTCCACACAGAAAGACCCCGGCCTGATGGTGGAATTGAACTCAGGACCTTCTTGCTGTGCGGCAACAGTGCTAACCACCGTGCCACCGTGCTGCATCATGAAACCACAAATTTAAAATACAAGATGTCTATTTGTACATCATTAAAGTACTATACAAAAATCACACAGATTCTCGTGCACTCTAGAAGTAGTAAATTAGAGGCATCTGTCAAAATCTCTATTCACTGATCATTTCTTACTGTATGTAGTGAGGTGCGTAACAGCGAACACACTGATGTGCTGTTTCAGGTAAGCAGATGGACTGATATCCACCAGTCACTGAGTGTTTTAATGTTAATAAAGCTGCATATATATGTAAAGTCTCTAACTTCTGTAGAGCTTTGGCAGATATGTGAACACACAAGCCACATTTTAGGAAAAAAGTCAGGAGAAAAAAACAAACAAACAAACAAACACAAACACACACACACACACACACCATAAATCTTTCAGTAAGCCCACCCAGATAAATACAGGTATCTATCCTAAAATTATATGGTTTTACTTTTTGATACATACATTCAGACAGAAAACAGCAGGCACCAAGATACACAGTGAGGAAAAATAGGGGATGATTGGATGGTATTTGGTTCAGTCGCCAAAGTCTGGGATGTCATCATAGGAGTAACCCCGGTAACCCTTTGCAGCATAGTAGGCGATTCTCAAATGGTAAAATCCCGGAAGAAAAACGAGTATCCCTATGATGATGATGGGAATAGCTCCTACAGTGCTGTCGGAATGCTAAAAACATGAAGAAAAAAATAAAGAAAATCTGGGAATCAGAAGGAATTTACACGCTATGATTTCAGTTAGTTACCTAAATAATCCTCCTCGTTAATGCTCACATTATTACATTCTGTAACCAAGTTTAGATAGACTTCATACATAGTGAATACCAAATACTGCATTTAGTAATGGAATGCCAGAGGAAGTCATTAAAGACTAATGTACTCCATCACGCTTTAACATACTTACCTCAACACTGCCTGTCAGCACTACATAGACACACTCTACACAGATGAGGCATGCAGCCATGATGACTTCATAGTCTGAGATCTGATTTCATGTAAATGATAAGTCATTACATATGCATGGCATCTAACAACCAGGAGGCAAAGACAGACTCCATCAACACCAAAGAGATGTGTTTAATTTGTTTAATTTTACCACCAGATGGCAGTCTTGTGCTCAGAGTCACTGTAACCCTCAACCAGTTTTTTTCTTTTTTTTTTAAAGACCGGGAGCTGCACTGGGCTGCGGTAATGTCGATCATTTGTCTCTATTAAGCTTCTGAAATGTTCTATTTATCTGTGTCTTGTAAAGTGTCCACTTACAGCACCTTTTCTGATGGATGTCAGCAGGCGACTTCTCCTCCGCTGCCAAACGAGATGGCTCAGTTGGCATGACAGTGGCCCTATATTTAGGCCACATGATAACTGAGCCACCACCATGAGAAGTGAGCAAGCTCCATTCATTAAGGAAGAACAGGCAAAGAATACAAAAGTCCCAGAAGATCAGGAAGTGAAAAAAGATCTTTCATTTCAGTCTCTTTGCATTAATTTGGGTGAACAGACCCTTGACTCTTCAAAAATAAATAAATAAATAAATAGGACTTTAATGCCTAAATTGGCTGCGTTCATTCAACCTCTTTCCCCTTGGTTAATTTCTTTGTTTTTGCCACTGCAATGGTTGACTAGGCTGAGTCAAAGGTTCCCAACACAATGTTCACTGAAGCCCTTGACATGGTTCCAGTTGTAAAACAACTGTTATCTAATACACACACACACACACACACACACACAGAGAAAAAGATTAAACATTATTTTAGCCCCAAACCCATACAGCCTCTTGCAAACAAACCTGTCTGGTTTCTATTGCTGTAGTATCTATCGCTTGAACCTTGGATAATCTCCTAGTATTAGATATGCTATTTTAACTTGTGTGGGATAACTGGCAAGTACAACAGACTCATATACTCTGATGCTGCCTTCACGTCAGATCAAATTTTCTGCAAATACCATCTGCAGAGTAGTTTAAAAAATATTCACATTACCCTCCTACTGATACTGCGAATATGTGCAGGCTCAGTTATCTCCTGTGCGGTGTCATGAATTTAGGAAGCAAAAACCCCAAAGCAGGGGTTCCACTGAAGTTTAAACTCCAAGCTATAAAATATCAAAATCATTAGTTATATTCAGAAACACATAAAAGCACTGAGACCAGTAAAAGCAAGAGCATAGCACAAATCTGACAGCAGGACTATAAAATCTCAGGACAGCTGTTCAATTACAGCTATTTAAGAACAAGAGTAACAGCAGCGGGGGTGGTTTAATTGCTGCTCAGGATGAAACTTTGGATTTTTTTGTTGGCTCTCCAACTGTGTGTCAAAAGTAGGGCCGGGTAATACCAACAGTGCTTTATTAGTGCAGACAGACGTGTCTCTATAGTACCAAAAACGGTCATGTAGAACAAGAATATCTGGACAGATTGACCGTCTTGTTTACTTATTCTTGTCAGCAAATCAGGCCTTTATGCCTTCAGAACTGTCTTATCTATTTTTGGCATGGATTCATCAAGGTACAGGAGTCTCTAGTCTAGTCTCTAGAACACTTCTAGAGGTTTTGGTCCATACTGACAATGACAGCATCACACAGTTGCTGCAAATTTATCAGCTGATGCTCACTAGATATTCTCTCTTTTTTGGACCATTGTCTAAGTTGAAGGCTAAGTGCACTGAGTTGCTTTAGATATACTGAGTTGATTAGATATTTGAGATATTTCTGTTAACAATTAGTCAGACAGACAACATCTAACTCAAGGAATGAAGCAGTTTTCTGGCTACACATAACAGGCAACTTAGCCAACAACCAGTCAAACTGTATCTTTAGGCCCTTTGTTACTAGCACCTAGCAACTTACTTCATAGGAGTCTACAAAAAATATCAAAGATAACACATTTTTAAAGACGTATAATAGTATTTTATATTATTCCCAAGAGCTAGCCAATAACTTGGGGGTATCTCCACATGTTATGCAGTGTGTCCTTAAAAGCTTTTAAAGAAACTAGACAAGAAGGAGGACAAAAGAAGCACAGGCCTGAAAAAAATATTTTAAAAAAACACATCTACAACAGATGATCAGTCTCTGAACGTTATGTCCTTAAGAAATACGGGGGTCCAGCAAAGACCTGGCACATGGCCAGAGAGATGCATCTGGCCTCTCAGTTGATCCATCACCTGTTCACCAAAGCTTCATCAGAAATGGTCTCTGTACAAGGGTAGCTGTCAAGAAGCCATTCTTAAGGAAGGGAAACAGGAAGAAAAGGCTGAAGCAGAAAAACACATAATGTAACACTGAAAGTCATCGACTGGCCTCCCTAAAGCCTGCACCTCAACATTATTGAAGCAGTGTGGGATCATCTTGACAGAGAATGGAACAAAAGGCAGCCAGCATCCAAAGAAGCGCTCTGAATGTCCTTAAAGAACTGTTCCTGAAGACTACTTAAAGAAATTGCCTCAGAGGGTTCGGGCTGTGCTGAAGAATAAAGGTGGTCATACCAAACAGTGACTTACAAGCTCAATACAATTCTACCAACTGTTTCTGCCCTATATACTGTACGTTTCCATAAATCGCTATACTCATTTCCCATTTTGCCCTCAAAACACAAAGAAATGAGGAGCGGTTCAAGACTATTTGTTCTCTTTTGTCAGAGTTACATCTTTAGAATAATATCACACAAATGGCTGTATACTAAGCATATAAATACAGACGGTAGCTATAAAAATCAAGGCAAATAGTAATTCTTGCTCTGTCCAAAGACAACATAGAAACAGACAGAAATACTGTGGCATATGAGTCCCAATTAAATCCTAACTTGTCATTTTAGGTTTTGATTCATTTCAGTTTTTGTGTGGATTTAAGATGCTCATTAATGAGTTTCATATCCTGGCAAGCACACTCTGTTATCTTTCAACTAAGCAGGTAAACAAAGCTAACCAGCTGGTGACTCCACCTTCAAATGAGAATGGTGTAGCTCTGTTTTTCAACTGTCAATAAGAAAGGAAACACGTATTTCCAAAACTGCTACAAACTATTCTTCAAACACCAAAATGCATTATAGATGATGCCCTTCAAATGATGTAGAAAACACTTTCTGGATACATAAATCTTAGGGAAGCTGCAGAAGAAACACGAACATAAAGTAACATGCAGAAAGAGGTGATGATTTGACCCTTATAGCGAGGGCATGCGGTTGCATTTTTCTAGCATTTCCACGCAAAGGATCGATACAAAGCTGTTCTGAGTAATCATGGTTATTCTTTGAAGAAACATTTCTATCCTGCTCTCATCTTTAAGTATAACAAAGCCCCCATCCACAGGGCACAAGGGGTCGATTCATGGTTTAATGAATTCCTCTGAGAAACTGTGAACTTGTGTTAGACAGAGGTGCCCACCACACTAATCAAAGTCCCAAAAAGGACAATATCTGTTTGACTGGCATTCCATCTTGGGGTGGGCAACATAGTCTTAAAATTACATCACAATATATCACAATGGAAATTATGCAATAATGACATTTTTGATGATATAGAAGAAATACTGAACATTGTATCTGTGATTGCAGCTCACAGGCAGCAAAATTTATTAGTGAACACAAAGTAAAGGGAATATTCCACCCCTCTTTTCCAATGATTTCCGGTCAATGTTGACAGATTGCCTAATTTGAAGTGTGAATCTTTTGCCACAAGGTGCCAGCAGGAGCAGCAGCATTATTTTGCAGCAATAGTGACACAGCATGAATCAAATGTAATCACAAAAGTAGCTTTGGCAGAGTTTTCCCTGGAAATTTGAGGTAAAAGTATAACATAACTGCCTAACATGTTGCCAATAACTAAAGTTCCTTAACTCTGTAAGGAACTGTATATTGTTGTCACATATAAAATATCTTTCAGTTTTATTATCTGTCGTGTTGTATTTTGATTACTCTTCCAGTCATATGAGTGCAGTTAAATGCTCCAGTGATGCTCAGGTGAGTCATTTGTTTAATTTTGGATTGCACATCACCTCCTCACGTGCTTTCATAGCCTTGGTTGCACTCGACGGCATTTTTTCCTGAAATGGTGAAACAATCTTGTTGTTTCCACATTTAGCAGGAACAGTTTTCTTGCATATTTTGTAAAGTATTGTGCTTATCTGAAGGTCTGATCTCTTATAGCCAATACTACTGAAGTATTACCCTTTTATCACAGGCCGACACAATGCTCGCGTTCTCACAAATGTTTGGCTTGTGTCTTTGTTGTACATGCTAAATAAGGCATAGCGTTGTTATATCAGTGATAACATGACAGCACACTGAAGCTGCTCTGGCAGCATGTGGCAGTGAAAAACCTAACTTTCAGCCTGCTTCATAATCATTTGGAGCATAGTCCTAGACTAAAAGAACATTTAATCACAATCCCCATTAGAAATAGTTAGTCCAGTATGAGGCATAATCCAAGTCTTGGAAACTAAACATTTACCTTTGTTTTTCCCTTTGATTTGTCACCCATCTGTAGCTCTAAATAGGTTTTAAACATAAGAAGACAGGACCGGCTCAGAGAGAAGGAGTTCCTTCACAAATGAATTTCTGGGGACTTGTATTCCTGACACAAGCCTTACCATTGGATTTCAGAAAAGAGGAACAAAAGAAAATGACTTTGTAAACACTAAGCGTTTTTTGGCAGCAGACAAGGAAATTGTTTTTCAAGCTAAAGGCTGTAGACATGTTTCACTGAAAACTCAAAATTACTCTTCACTTAAGGCAAAACATATAAAGTCAAACATATGTGTCAAACATATGGCCCATGGGCCAGGAAAAGCCCACCAGAGGGTCCAATCTGGCCCACGGGAAAGCTTTGGAAATTGCGGAAATTTTAAAGGCTTAAACTTTGAAACTGTATTTTCATAAGTTTTAGTCTTCTTAATAACAAATATATAACCTATGGCATTTCACCAGAGCAAGTAACAAATACACTTTTATTTTTCAATTTTTAGTATTTGATATAATAACAGAAAAGTTCCTTCCTATTCACTATTTTCTATTAAACGTTTCTTTTTTTCACAAAGTGCATAATATGACATTTTCTGTGAATTCACACATAATTTCTGTTTCAGGACAAAGTCCTTCATTTCTTTACAGTAAAATTATTTTTGGTGTAAAGACTCCATCAATGTAAATTTTTTTTGAACAGATATTAAACACACTAACCAAACTCACCGCAACCGGTATGATTTTTGCCAAAAGAAGGGCCCCCAAGATAATTAGTAAGGAGCCAATCAGAAACAGGAATATTGCCAGTGCAATCGCCTTGTATGGGATCTTTGGAGGGGGTTTCTTGAACTGTGAACAGTGAAATTGTGGAAAAATATAGTTAGTTTTCAATTTTGTACATCAGAATATATTGATATCGTATGATTTCATGAGGCAGCTACTCAATCTAATCTACTTTAATGCAATTAGAATTTCCCCATCTCCAGATCAGCTTGCTTCCATGTTTAGCAACAAGAAATATCTCTTGCCCCATGACAGTTGGAAAGCTGTTCTGTATAGTACTAATCTCAAAATCAAGAATTCAGCCTGAGATTACATGGAAAGATGCTGGGATTGCCTAAATCCAAAGTACATTTTCCAAGATACTTGGAACAACCTACCTGGCAAGTAATTTAGAAATGATGCCAATATAACAAAGAGAACTGGCACTCTTTTAAATGCAAACAGTGACCACACTACCCAGTAATTTGATTATTTTTCTTCCATGTTTACTCCACTTTGTTTGGAAGTTAACTATGTACGACCTACTCATGATATTACTGTTGAAAGCAGCTTCATTTGTTATGCCTAAAACTTTTGCAAAGTCGTTTTAATTACAGAGGGCCTCAGCTTTTACACAGAATCATTACTTAACGATTCATAACAAATCACTGCTGGTGGTGGAGAAATGTTTTTAACATTCTGTCATCAATCCACAAAGTCTCTCACCTGTAAGTCTATGTAACCATCATCATCAGCAGCCAGCCGTGAGTATTTGACCTTATTGTTAGATATTCCAGCAGTGAGCATGTTGCTTCTAGTTGTCATCACTATGGCATAGAAGCTGTTTGGAGAGAGAAGTACAGACAGGTAATCATCCAAGATGGCTACATTTATCTCGTTCGGTGTCGTGAGCTGAAGGAGAGCCGTCTATTTTTGATCTATCCAGAGAAAAACAACCTGACAACTAAAGCTCAACATTGATGGGGGAAAAAAAAAAAAAAAAAACTGAATCAAAAGGATTCTGCTCACTGATTTATAAAACTGCCCAAAGCATTTAGAAATAGAAAAGATTATTCAACATCCATCACAGTCGTCAAACTTATACATGCTCTCAACACAGATAAGTTTTATAGGAACCATGAAATGCCGCTGAAATAGCAATCTCAGTAAAAAGACTGAGAGGTCAGTGACCGGGATACACTCATCTGCTCTTTTCATTTTCACTTCTGCTTGAACATGTAAACAGTGAACAGATAACTTCCTCAGATAAACCGGTTTACATTCAAATAAGGCAAGGTCATGGAATAGCTTGATTTAAAGTATTTATTATAGAAGAGAGATTTTGTGAAAAGGAATATGGGGGAACTCCCCCGCCCCCATCTTTTCAGTAACAAATCCTTACAGATTATAACTCATCTCAAGAGAGTTTGTGAGGGACACTGCTTCTATTCCACACACAGCTTCTCGTTTGCATCGCGCATAAGCAAGTCAGTGTCGATGAAAACAGTTTAACCGATTATTCTGCTTCACTTGTCGCAGCATCCATTCAAGAAAATAAAGAAATATAAAAAACAAAATAAATACAGCAACACTGACCTACCCCAGAGAAACCCAGAGAAATGTGACTACTCATGTGATCTGATCTCTCTTAAAGCCCGTGTTGTGTTTAATTTGGATCCCAAAAAAATTGTGGACGCTATATCAACACAGTATACAGGAGCATTCAGAAACATCTTGTTATTTTGCTGACAGCTGTCACATCAAGTCGACACAGAGCCATTTGTGATCAGGAAAGCTCCGGGTTATGTCAATAATGTCGTAGTGAATCATACAAGATTATTTTCAGAGGGACTTGTCTTGATGACTTTTGAAGAAAATGAAGGAAAATTAACTTTTTTAATTTGGGGAATGATTTGAAAAACCACTGTGAGAAATTAAAGGAAATATAATATACTCATATGTAACTAATAAGACGGTAGGGCTGCGTGCAATATTGGCTTCCCTTATTCACTGAACTACGATAATACGACATAAAGCAGAGTTACTAGCACCATTTAAATTCACAAACCCTGACTTACCATTACAAATCACCATTATTTTACTGTGTACTAGTGCGCATTACTGCTAGCGAACTTTGGTTACCTAATTAGCTAGAACATTAGCCATTTAGAAGTTATCTATCAAAAGCTAGCAAACATTAACAGACAGTCGCGAACACATAAAGCTCGTTTCCTTATCTCACCGTTATCTAAAGTGTGTGCAAACAGCACAAATGTGTCCATGTAGCTCGGAATACTCTCAGCGGCGCCACATCTGCATTGTTTACACCTGATAAAAACTACATCAACTTCCTTATTTTTGGTTTCGTCATGGCGCATGCGCACACAAATGTCTCGTTTTAACTTTCTAAACAATTAATTTAAACAACACGCAAACTATTACATAATGAACATGGTGAGAAATATGAAAAGAAGTGAGAAAAGAAAGGAACAGAAAAAGAAAACAAAAAATAGCTCTAAAAGCATATGAGCAAAGAGCAATGTCAGCATGACATTAAACATAACCTAAAACAAAATACCTTTAATAAGGCAGAATGAATACATATCTAAGAAATACAAAGCAAAACAAATATATCAATAAAGTGGAAAAAATAAAATGCAAGAAGGAAATGAGCTCAATTAATCACATAAAATAAAATTACAAAAAATGAAGGTGGCCCAAATGCAAAATTCTTAATAAAATCCAACAGAATGTTATGTTAAAAGCTAATTAAAGGTGCTCAATATGTAAAAATATAAATGAAAATAATAAAATACAATGCATCAGTATTTAAAAAAAAAACTATTTTAAAAGCTGGCTTCATAAATTCACTCAGTGTATTCCTAGTGATGGTTATTTTTGTTGAGAGTGACCAGGATGGACAGGATTAGAAATGACCATATCAGAGAGATACCTTAGGTGATATTTAGAGACAAAGTTAGACAGATGAGGCTCAGATGGTTTGGACATGTGCAGAGGAGGGATAGTGGATATATTGGGCAAACAATATGAAATATGAAGCTGCCAGGCAGAAGAGAAAGAGAAGATATAGTGAAGGAGGATATACAGAACTTGGTGTGACAGAAAAGGCTGTTAAAGATAGGGTAAAATGGAGGCAGATGATCTGTGATGACCCCCAAAGGGATCAACCAAAAGAAGGAGAAAGTGGATTTATTAAGTAAAATAGCCAAAATTCACAATAAAACTGAGCAAAAATGATTTACTAAATACAGTAAAAAATAAATAAATGAGCAGCAGATATCAGATGGCCAGAAAGTGTCTCAGTATAACAGAGTGTAAAATGTAGTGGACAGTACAATACACTGGCTCTGCGTAAACAGTTAACATGCGAGACAATGATTGTCTGCTAGATAGACATGTTGCATTGCAGGCTGCCAGTACGCACAGACAGACTACAATTACCACTTAAATCCAAACCTACAGACAATTTCGAATCACCCTAATATGGATGTCTTTGGACTGTGGGAGGAAATCAGTGAAAGCCCACTCAGGCACAGAGAGAACATGTAAACTCCACACAGAAAGTGCACCAGCACTTAGAAAGTCCTTCATTCGATATTCCACCTCCATAAAAGTAAAGAGCCTTCTCAGCTAAAGTGTTAAACTAGCTATTATGTTGGTGCCTTATAATTATTGAAATATTGTTGTAAAAAGAGAACACGTTATTATATAAGTAGCAATTTAAAAGGTGACGCAAGTCAAGGTGTTTTTTATGATCTGTACAAAAAACACAAGATTAAAATGACTAAAAGATAAAGGGTATTAACTTTAGGCACCTTGTTAGTGTACAATGTTTTGCTTGGAAACCTTGGTTCCTGGTATTCATGCCACCCACATCAAGACTGCAGAAGATCATATGGACATAGCATGTAACATGGACTGGCTCATATACCGCTTTTCTACACTGTTTGAGCAGTCAGCACTTACTGATGTTAGCTGTCACTCCCCACCACGCAACACAACAAAACATGCTCAGCAGTGCATCGGGGAACGCAACTCAAAGACCTTGAAGCCTTCGATTCTACCTGAAAACTTCCCCAGAGCTCAATTTTCTAGATGAATCAGTCATCAGAACAAGCCTGACCTATGGAGACCCCATCATGAAACACAAAGGTTACTAAAAATCTGAGAACCAGATACCCTGCCCATACCCTGACGAGTCAGAGCTAAAATGTTTTTCTCCAAACTGTAGTGTAAGTAAAAATATGGTTATAATGGGCATACCTTTGCAAATGATTCCAATGTAAATCCGTGAATTAGCTACATGCAAACTACAAAAGTAATGCATAAATAGCCCTTTCCTTTAAGCAATCACTGTAATGTAAATGGATTGGTACTTACAGTGGTGTGAAAAAGTGTTTCCCCATTCCTGATTTCCTATTTTTTTTTATATATGTTTGTCCCACATAGTTGTTAAACATCATCAAACAAATTTAAATATTAGAAGAAAATAACACAACTTAAACAAAATCCAGTTTGTAAATGAAGGTGTTTATTTTAAGGGTGTGAAAAAGTGATTGGAACATCATACTAACAGTAAAATATGGTGGTGGTAGTGTGATGGTCTGGGGCTGTTTTGCTGCCTCAGGACCTGGAAGCATCAATTTTCCACAATTTACCAGAATGTTTGGTAATCTGTTCATGACCTCAAGCTGACGCGGGTTTGGGTTCTACCACAGGACAATGATCCAAAACCCACTAGGAAACCCACCTCTGAATGGTGTAAGAAAAAAAAAAAGGAAGACTTTGGAGTGGCTTAGTCAAAGTCCTGACCTAAATCCGGTTGAGATGCTGTGGCATTACCTTAAAAAGGCGGTTCAAGCTAGAAAAACCCTATTCTGCAAAGATGAGAGGGCCAAAATTCCTCCACAGGGCTGCAACAGTAACACAGCAAAAGCAACACCTGTTTGCAGTTGTTGCTGTTAAGTATGGCCCAACCAGTTATTATGTTAATGGGGGCAATAATTTTTTCATGCAGGGCCGTGTAGGTTTGAATTATCTTCCCTCTTAATAATAAATGCTTTCACTTAGAAACTGCATTTTGTGTTGACTTGTGTTATTTTGTCTAATATTGAAATTTGTCACATTTAACCATGACAAAAATACAAAACAAAAATGGAATCAGGAAGAGAGCAGATACGATATACAGTGATGTGAAAAAGTACTACAACCCTCATTCACCCATTCGTACATTTTTAATCTAACACTCACAAGGATGCATAGGGGACAGATCAGGGTTTGTCATCCAGCCCACAAATTCTTCGACATGCAGGTTGGAGGAGCAAGGGATCAAACCTAACCTTTAGATTAGCTGACAACCTGCTCTAGCTCCTTAGCCATAGCATGGGTATGCCCCCATGTGTCCCCCATAAATCTTTGGACCAATCTCCAAAGATTTCTTTGGACCTATATCTAAAGATTTGAGTTGCATAACATTTCTTTTTATACATTTACTTTGGCAACAGTCCTCTCCTTGGTCCTTTACTCCTTTTCCTGAGTTATACTACAGCTTTTTCATAATACCCTATCTAGAAACAATCGATTGTGAACTATCTTTTTATGATTCTATTTTTTTTTTTTTTTTGCTGTTAAGATTTATGTAAGCATATAAATACGGACTATCTGAAGAAAGGGTAACTGTTGGTATCTTCCCCTTCCTCTCAAAATTTCAGGCATGCAGTCCTCAGAAAGACATCATGCTTGAGTTTCTCTCTGCTATTTCTCTTTTTGTTACATTTCTATGTCACTGTATTTGTGATTTATACTCACACTTTCACAGTAAACTCAATTTCACCCACCGCTCTGGAATCCTGACTTTTTTTGGCTCTCCAGTTGTTTGGTTAAGCTGAAAGTAAATGTCACTCTGCTTAAGGATAAGATCCTTCTTGAGCTGCATACAAAACAAAGTCCCTACCATTACAGTCAGTGACACAATCAGTGTTAAACTGATGTGGATTTTTGAAGAAATTGAGTTTTTAGCTATGATGTGGTTGAACCAACTGAAATGTAATGAAATGAAAAGAAACTGTGAAACTTTCTGCAATAAGTAGTTTGTCACTGAGCAAGCAGGCTTATAAGCAGGTGCACAGGGCAGAAGATTAAGACCCATATTTCCCCAAGTTTTCACAAAACAACAGCCGTCACTTGCTTGTTAGTGTGTCATCTGTATTGCTAGATATAGAGATTTAGATACAACCATGCTCATAAATATTTATCAGTGTAGTCTGAAGAAATGCAGCCTACTTTCTACTACTGAAATATATCACTAATGATGACTTCACTGCTAAACTAATCCTAACTGCCCTTGCTGACTATCAATAGCATCAGCCACCTTCCTCCAGGCAGCATTTCTTCACTCAGTGGGAGTCAGAATCAGATAACAAGCGGAAGAGAGTTCACACAGTTTGGGATTTCCTCATGCAATTATATACAATTTATCTTTTAAAGGCAAGATATTAAACTCCAGCACAGCTAACAAGCTGGGAAGCTCCAGCTTCAGCATCTTAGCTACACTCATATATTGGGTACTTGTGTATTATACAAGATGAAGATGCCTTTATATATGGCCTTAGAGCAAAGATGAGACTTTGCATGCAGACTTTAGTTTAAAAAAAACTGGGTCAAAACTATACACTCTATTGTTATGCTTGTCCATGAATGTCTTTGCTGAATTTTGTACTAATCCATCCAATAGATACTGGGTCTGTCCATGGAAAATCAGTGTGTGCCTCCCAACAACCCCCTAAGAATGTATTTATTTATTTATATATTTGTACAATAATGTCTGCATATCAATTGAAGTGATAGAAAATTTTACCTTTAGACTATGAAAATGGACTAAGGGCGAGGTGCTCAAAGCACATAAGGGTAGTTTGAAATTTGATCCCTCATAAGTTCTTCAGTAGGAGCTAGGCACATGAATCATGACTAGAAGATGAGCCTGGGATTAAATTTTAGATCAATAGGAGACCTTTCATATACACTAACTAGTTTCAAACAGTCACCTGATCACACATGGGCATAAAAAATCTTTTCCCAAAAGTCTTTTTAGACAGTTTTCATCGCTTGAAGGTCATTTTTTTGCATGGCTTTATAAACCACATTCAAAGATTTCAGTGTATGCCACTGAAACATTTATTTTATACATTTACTTTGCCAAGTGAGAACTCTTCTCATGTTTAGCTGATTTTATATGGAATAATCTGATTTCCTTGCATAGGTGAAATCTTCGACCAACTGACAGTTAATGGAAATTAATTGGGTTCATCCACTGGAAACCATGAATGCCTATCCATATTCATTAGAATTTAGCTTTTGCTGGCCATGAGCATTTCTATGGAATTTCATGGCAATGGCAATAGTTTGATGGAGAGTCTGGACCAACTCGTGGATCAACTGGTTGACAGAAAGACTCTTCTTTTCTACCAACCTATTCCATATATTACCACAAAAAAAATGCTGATGCCAGTACCAAAAGCTACCATCAGCACATCAGAACAAAATTACAGTGCTGAAAGCTGGAACTATTAATGCCAGGGGCTTATGAGGAGTCACCAAAAGGAAAATTAACTGATGATTGCAGATGTAGCCCACAGATTGCATCCATTCCATTTTCCTTCCCACAAAATTTACCTCAAATGTGCTAAGTAACACTGTGGATTGTTCCCTTCCTCATACCTGTGCTGGTTTCTCAAATGGCACCAAGACAGAGATGATTCCCCACCTGCAATGGCAGCAGCACCACATAGGTGAAAAAGAGGTAGAGGCTGCCATCCATTTATAATTTAAAAAGAATAAAGTGACAGATACTTTTAATATCCTTTTAATACCTGTATCCTTTGAAAATAATAATGAAATTCTGCATGTACGTCATCCCGCTTCGCAAAAATCCACAAGACAGCAACAGGTCAGTGCAGACAATGAATTCAGCTAAATTTTAACATCATTCATTTACATGAAAAACTCCAAATGCCACTTTAAAAGACGACAGCAACACCATTTGGGGAAGCTGCAGGCAGTATTCAGAGAACCTGGATATAACTGGAGGGAACAAACTGTGTGAGCCTGAAGTCAGCTGCCTTTTTCTACTGATGGCAGGAAACCAGGGACCTTCACTGAGAACTTATTGTGCTCAAGCATGAACTCCCTACTATCATAAATAAGATACTACTGTTAAGAATACACCACTTCAATCGTTGTGAGAACTACAAAAAGAACTTGGCATGTCAAGGAAAGAAACAATGGAGAAAGTGTTATACATTTTATTGCCATCATCTAAGCAATTACTATATGACATACTATAGACTCGAAAGGGCATATCAGCAGCATTCCTTTCTTACTGCGTTAAATCAAAAGGCACACCAGACCCCTGCAGTACTGAGTAATTTACGAACAGTATTAAAGTCTGAGCTAAAGCTAAATTCAGGGACAACACTTCTCTTTGGGCTTGTGCTTCTAGACAATTTAGGGAAGTCACAAACTTTTTTGTGTCCATTATTTATTAACCAGAGTGTTTCATTTAATCGAATAGATAGGATCAAATGAGAAATAGTCTGGAGGTACACAGTGCTTGTGCAGTACTCTGTTTAGCAAAGACCTTGGGGCACTTTAATTGCGCAAACACTTGTTTGGTTGCTGCTGAAAATTACTATTGAAGCCAAAGTGAGCCTGCTACCATGGAAAATATTACATGCCTTGTAGCATGATGTTGACGCCTGCTGCTGCTACAGGGGTCATAAAGAAAAACACAGTGTCTCGCCTGCTGTGGTGCTGCTGGCAGGACGCCTTGTTCACATGGGAAAGCCCATAATGCACCAACTGTGCACTACCCTACTCCTCATTTGTCCTGCCTCTGTGAGCTTGTTTTGTACATTTACCATAAAAGGCAAGGACTGCTTATGAAATAGTCAGACTATGGGAAATATCCTACGTTTTTGTAATAGTATGCTTTTTTAACCATGACATTTGGGCACATTTTTTCCAGTATTATGCTTATATAGTGTTACAGTCCATAACTTTAGAGATGATGTTTGATCCCCTGACTTTAGTGTTTTATTTTTCCCCTTCTAGCAAGGCTAGAAAGAGAAGTAAAGACATGCATATAGTTGTGCAATCCACCCTATTTATAGCAAACATAGCAGATTAAATAGTAAAAACTAATCTCAGCATAATACAAATGAAGTTTCTAAACTGACTGAAGAATTTTTATCATCACGTGTCTAAAGAGCAAAAACCTAAAGGCATTGTTGCATGGCTGTTATATTAGATAGCAGTTTCAGCTAAACTGTGTGGTTATATTGTATATCAGTGTGTCCACAGCTATGCGCACTGTGTGTATATATAGAGTCATGTGTATCTTTATTCATTGCTCTGCTCATATAAAAATGCAGGTCACATTATTACTCACAACATAAATAATCTATGTGTACTGTTTCAGTTGGTGAATTTATGCATGCATGTGTGTACACACTGTATATTGGTTTCTGTCCCAGCATGCACATGTAAAATCACAGTTTATTACTTGGCTATAACCTGATTATGACAGGAATCAAGTGAATATAATGAATGCAGAAATAATCTCCCTCTTTTGTCACATTTGTAGGCTATAGGTTGTTAACAACATAAGAGCTCCAAAGCCACAAAGAGAACCATGTACCACATACAGGAATAATTATTTGATGATTCAACAAAGACATTTACAAATTGAAAGAACCAGTTAACTGCTTGCTTATTCAAAAATATATAGCAATCACTGGATTTACAGCAATCAAAAGAGGAATCATAAAACTGCCTCTCATTAATTGCATGCCTTGAGCATTCTTTCTGTTTCATTTTCATTCAACATTTTTTTTCCTTCTTTTGCCACAAATGTTGATATAGACATTCTGTTCTATTGTCGGCCCCAGAGGCTTTGCACATTAATGAAACAAAAGTGCTCATTTCAAATTCCATTTGCCCATCTCTAAGCACATTCCACGATTAACTCAAGTCACTATATATTTTCTCCCAACAAGTCCCCTGGTGTTGTAAAAATCCACTAGCATCTCTGCTGAGCTCTGCCCAGCACCGGAAATGCAATTAGTTTTCACATCATTTCTTTGAAACGTACCTTGCTATCTATGTCTCATACTGCTGGCTTTAAGCATACTATTATTCTAAATAAATAAATAAATGTATGAGAAGACTTCCTTCTGCAACTTTCATTGCTCTCAGCCTCTGTTGCATGTAGCAAGTCAGAACACTAAGCAGGCTGCTGCTGTGAAAATGATGATGATGTCAGGTCTACAGTGTGGAATTTTTGTATGTCAGACCATTTATGAAAAACTGCATATGTTCATAAAAAGCTTTTTGCAGTTCAATACATGAAATATTATAACTGCATTGAGTTTTGCTCACAAGGGGGCACTCTCCTTTGGTTTGTACCAAGCGCTGAGAGATATGTCTACAGTTCTGTGAAGTATTTTCTTTGTTTTTCTCACAGTCACCACACCTATGTTTCAAATTAAATTTTGATATTAGACAAAGATAACCCAAATTAATTCAAATACAGTTTTTAAATGTGCCATTATTTATGAATAAAAGGATATCTAAACCTACCTGAAATAGTAATTGCACCTCCTCATTAAATCCATCTAAAAAGCTGTGTTCAATTTCACTAGCCACACACAGGCTGGATTACTGCCAGACCTGTTAAATCAAGAATATCATCTGAAATCAAAAATCATTTGAATAAAACCTGTCAGACTAAATAAAGTGGACTAAAAGATTTCAGAAAGCAAGAAAGCAACACTTTATACCAAAGGAAGAGAAACAAAGTCTCTGACATCTATCAGTTTGGAAAGGTTTACAAAGTCCTTTCTAAGGCTTTGGGACTCCAGCCAAACATGCTGAGATCCACACATGGAGAGAACTCTGAACAATAGTGAAACTTCCCAGGAGTAGCCAACCAGACAAAAATTCATCAGATAGTGCATCAATGACTCATTCAGGTATTGTGGACCTAAATGCAAGACTCTTTAGACAAAAATAAACTTTAAACAATGTTTTAATATTTCTTGGATCAAGAAAATTGCATGTCCAAAATCCAAAAGATAACAGGAAACCAAGTCAAGAAATGCAGAGAAAGCAGAGCAAGCCAAACACACAGCAATATGGCTGATGTGATGGGGACAAAGGACACTGAGACAATATAGATAGGGTTAAGAGGTAAAGAGGGAAGAGGGAACAAGTGGGGAACATGCTGAAGATAATCAGCATAATAAGAAAGGAGAGAAGTTACACTCAACATAATACATAAGGAACAGTCAAATAAATAAATCAAGGAGCAGGATAGAGCTGAACAAATGAAGAAGACTAACTTGACACAGGGGGACACTGAAAGAAAAAAACACAACACAGAAACAAGACTGATGGAAGGAACAGAGAGTATGGGATGGAAATACAAAAAGGGAAACTACTGTAATTATAATTCTAAAGTCATTCCTGGGTCCAAGACCCAGGGACCATGACAGTCACAAAAGAACCCAGAGCAACATTTAAAGAACTGCAGGCCTCACTTGCTTCAGTTAAGATCAGAGTTCATGATTCAACAATAAGGCAATAAGAAATAGACGGCAAAAATGGCATCCACGGGAGAGTTCAAAGGATAAAACCATTGTTGACCAAAAAGAACATAAAAAGCTCTTCCACCTCTGAAAAAAGAAAAAAAGAAAAGAAAAATGAGGTGTTCGTGTGGTCTCATCAAAGTCCAGACTTAAATCCGAATGGCATGCTTTGGCATGACTTTAAACAGGTCATTTTCACTCGAAAACCCTCCAATGTGCAGCTGTTCAATTTTGCAAAGGAGATTTGGCCAGAGCTCCTCCACAGTAATGTGAAAGACGCTTGAATACATTTCATGTTGCGAAAGATAGCACAACCACATAGGGTCGGGCAGGTCTGGACAGTTTTTTTTCCTAACAAAAATGAAATCATAATTTAAAAATTCTATTTTGTACTTATTTCAGTTATGTTTGTCTAGTATAAAAATGTGTTTGATGATCTGAAACATGTCAATGTAATAAATGTGCAAAAAAACTGAGAAATCAGGAAGGGGGCAAATACTTTTTCATAGCACTGTAGCTGTTTAGCTGCCAGTTGTTCCACTCTGTTATCACAGTTAATTGCTAACTTTGTCTGCCTGATGTTTGGATCTGAGGAAGTAAAAAATAGTGTTCTTGGCCCGCTTGTTAAAAACAGTTGCTGAACCAAACAGTACATGTCTTAAAGACAGAAGCAAATAACTTAAAGAAGTTGAAAAGTAGTTTTTTTCTTCTCTTTTTGAATGAATGAGGCTCCTGTGAGCAGTATTTAAATTACCCATGAACTCATTATTTCCACTACTTCAAACTTTTCAGGGAAGACCTATATAGAAAACTAATTCTAATATGAATAAGCATGTGAGGGCTTTACATCAGTTGCAGCCAGTTTTGTATTCATAAAACAACCTTAACTTTGTCAGTGTGATTTTTGGGGGCAAATAAAGACAGCTGACTTTAATATTTTCCGCCCTGGTTGTGCAGATCTGGATCCTGGAAATCACAGTGGGAGGCTCGCCATCAATTGGAATCATTGGCCTTTCCTCATGGAGCTCAAAGCTCAATAAAAGACCTGACCGAGACACGTGGAACACCATTAACTTAGCCACCACCTCTGCTGATTGCGGCAGCTCTGCCTAACATTCATCTCACTTCTCAGATATTAGCCAATAATTTCTGAAACACTTTTTAACAACTTTTACGAAGCCGTCAGTAACTGAGGCAGTTTCTGCTGCTAATCAAGACAGCTCTGGGTAAGTGGTAACAACACGCCATGTTAAAGCACAACTTCCTGTGGATCTTCAATAGGTAGATAGATAGATAGATAGATAGATAGATAGATAGATAGATAGATAGATAGATAGATAGATAGACAGACAGACAGACAGACAGACAGACAGACAGTATGAGCAGTATAAATAATGCAGATTTTTGACACTAAAGAAGAAACCAGATTCTCATCTGATGTGTGGTTTCACGTCTGGGAAAGTTTCATTAGTAACTGAACAGATCTCATTAGAATTTAAAACAATTCATTTAAATTTTCTCTACATTTCTTAAATGTCATTAAAGTGCCATTAGGGTGAACATACTCTGTGATTTTGTCTTTGTAAAATGCTCTCAAAACTAAATATTATCCACCTTTTCCAAACTTAATATATAATTTCCTTTTAATTTTCACATCCTGCAAACTTGTATATACCCATTATTGCTTTGCTGGTTATATTAAAAGTTTGAGAGGTTCTGTAAATAGTTACTGACTGCCATGTCTTTTTCTCATTACAAAAAAAAAAAAAAAAGATTCATCCAGGATGCTGATGTTCAGCCAGCGTCGCTGCCGCATTCAAGCTGCAAACTGGATGAACAATTAGGCCCACTAATCTCATGAGGGCAAGCCTTTACCTTCCTATGAATAATTTAGCATTTAACCAACTGAAACTGATAACAACAAAATGTATTTCTCTCTGCCAAGCAGAGGCTGGCGCCGTGTGTGTTTGCATTCCCCAGGCAGTTAAAGGAGTGAGTTTTTTCCTACAAATGCAATCACTTTAAATGTCTAAAGGCGGCGAATATGGGAGAACATCAGCTGTGAGAGGGTGCTATGAGCACTATGGTGCAGAAATGGCTCTCCAAGATGTCTGTCTGCTTGAAGATGAGGAACCTGACCTTTAAAGTAAAGGAGTTCAGTATTTTTTCCTTAGCAAGCATTCTCCAGACAGGAGCTG
Source organism: Oreochromis aureus (assembly GCF_013358895.1). NCBI lineage: Eukaryota > Metazoa > Chordata > Actinopteri > Cichliformes > Cichlidae > Oreochromis > Oreochromis aureus. The sequence goes on along the minus strand of NC_052948.1, from coordinate 35,706,262 downwards.
AATACAACAAATGTCCAGCTCGTGGCAAAAACGACTGAGCAGGAAAAAAGAAATTTTATATCTGTGACAGGGCAACAAATAATCTTTATTTTTTAAACAAGCTTGAGATTCCTTTTCCAGCAGAAAAAAAACATACCAGTTTGTAGACTAGCTAAACTTCAACAATTGCAGAGATAAAAAAAAAAAAAAAAAACAACAACAAAAAAACCCCCAAAAAAAGGAAATATGAAACAACAAGAACAAGAAGAAACACTTTTCTGATTGATGTCTAAAGAGTGTCTGGAGCTCTTGAGTCATTCTAAACTTTAAAAAAAAACCTTCAAGTTGTCATTTCATGGCAGGAACACAGGGTTTGTCAACACAAGTCATAGTCAACATCTGATAGACCTGCATGACATATAAAATAAGTAGTCAGATTCAGAAAGAGAGCTTAAGAAAAACTTTTCTTCCCCAAAAAACTGCCTTGGGCCTTTCATTGTTTACACTTTTCAGATCTTCACACAAAGCACCTTGACACTTTAAAGACATGCAGCCTAAGATCAAGTGTGTTTTCATATATAGTAGCACCTGTGCAGTCAGTAGATATCGCTTGAGCAAATGCAGTTGTTAATATCTTGTCTTAAAAGTAGCAAGAACGAGCCTATCAAAGGGTCCAGTTTGGCCCCACTCTACAAATTGTTTGAACTACAGTCAAATATTTTCAACTTGTCAGTAAAAGTTCAAAGTACAGAGCTGTTCCTGGTAAGATGATGCCAGAATTAGTATGCAGGAGTGAAAAAGTACGAGATGCTTTTCTAGATTAAAGATATATAGATATATATAAGAGTGAAATAGTCAAATTGTCAGAGTCGCCACTGAAAGCATGAGGCAATACCTGGACCCTACAGACAGGTAGGGCAGTCCAACTCCTCCAGGATGGCACATCAATACATACTATTGCCAGAAGGTTTGCTGTGTTTCCCCACACAGTCTCAAGAGCTTACAGCAGACATGCAGCTATAGGAGAGCTGGACAGTGCCATAGATGGTTCTTAACCCATCAGCAGGACTAGTATCTGCTCCTTTGTGCAAGGAGAAACAGGATGAGCACTGGCGGGACACTAGTGTGAATGTTTCTGACCAAATAATCAGACACAGACTTGCCTCAGACTGAAACTGAGGGTCCCGATGTCCACTAGTGGGTCCTGTGTTTACTGCTCGGCACCATAGAATACCACGATTGGTAGGTCCACCACTGGTGCCCTGTGCTTTTAACAAATGAGAGCACGTTTACCCTGAGCACATGTGACAGATATGAATGGGTCTCGGGAAGCTGTGAAGAATATTATACTGCCTGTAGCATTGTTCAGCATGACCAGTTTGGTGTTGGTTTAGTGACGGTCTGGGGAGGCATATCTATGGAGGATCACACAGACCTCTGTAGGCTAGACAACGGCACCCTGACTACCATTAGATATCAGGATAAAAATTGTTGGATCCACTGTCACAGCCTATGCTGCTGCAGGGGGCCCTGGGTTCCTCCTGCTCCATAACAAAGCTTGGCCTCCTGTGTTGAGAGTATGCAGGCAGTTCTTGGAGAATGAAGAAACTGATACCATTAACTGGGCCCCATGCTCATCTGATCTAATTCCACCTCTGGGACATTATGATTCAGTCCAACCAAGCATCAGGCTGAACCATATACTGTCCAGAAGCTCAGCGGTGGCCTGGTACAGATCTGGGAGGAGATCCCCTTGTCCTGTTAGGAGCATGCCTCAACACTGTCAGGTAGGTGGGGGCTATACAAACTGCTGAGCCTCATTTTGAGTTGCTACAGTGAAAATTGGACTAGCAAAATGGACTAGCTTGCCCCGTCAGTTGTTCACTTTGATTTTCAGTGTTTTTGTATTCAGCCCCTGTAGGTTGGTCATTTTGATCTCTGTCTAATAATGTGGCATCCGTTAGCAGTGTTGGTCAAGTTACTTGAAAAAAGTAATTAGTTACTAATTACTGATTACTTCTCCAAGAAAGTTACTTTTTAAAAACATGACACACAACCTGAATACGTTATAAAGCAATAGACCTTTCAGCCCAATTCTACTTTTTCTGCATAATCCATCATATAAAATGTAATCAAATGAAAAAGTCTCTTTTTAAAAATTGTTTTATTAGTTTTAATCTTTTAACTTTATGCACATTGCATCAAGCAAAAATTAAATCATATGCAACAGTCTTTAAATGGAAAAAATTTGTTTAACATTTAAACCTATTTTCTGCATATTCCAGCATATAAAATAAAATATTTTTTTGTGTTTACACTCACTCTTTAAAAAAGATGCAAGTAAAACACAGCAAAAATAAATAAAATCAAAGATTCAGCGGCACTGAGTCCTGTCGTTCTTAAATCTATTTTCACCTGTTTAGCAGGAGTGGGGTGGGTGGAGGTTAGGGTCCCACGGACGTCGCACGCTTGTACGTCATTGTCATGAGACACTCTCAAAAACAAAATCACGGTTTAGTAACACAGTAACGCCGTAACGCTGCGTGCTTACAGGAAAGTAACAGTAATCTAATTACTTTTTTGCAATAGTAATCCCTTACTTTACTTGTTACTTGAAAAAAGTAATCAGATAACAGTAATGCGTTACAAGTAACACGTTACTGCCCATATCTGTCCGTTAGTTCCTAACATATTACCCAGTCCATATCAGGATAAATATCTGGCATGTTTATTTGGGGTTTTTTTTCCAGATTTGTTTTCAAAGTGTTCCTTTATCTTTTTTTGAGCAGTGTATATGATCCACAAACCAAACTGAGTTTGACAATCCTGGTTTAGAAGCGTTAAGAAGGTTTTTCAGGAGGGGCTCATGTGTTTGTTGCTTGCTTTTTTTCACTCAGTCATTCAGCCAACATTTTCCAAACACTGTCTGAAACTTTGTCAGAAGTTACATGATTATTTATTTATATGCTGTACCGGGAATATTATTTTGCTTTGGTTGAGTCCTTCATTGATTCCCTTATTGATTGTTGATTCATTTCCTGTATGAAAAAGCTGGAACAAGTTTTCAGCTTTAAAGCAGCTGTTTTATTGTGTTTGTGCCTGAACATAATGTAGAAACAGAGCATTAAAATGCTTTCATGTGGCTCAGGTGTGCAAAAGCTACACAAGTTTGATGTAACTGTTATCCACTGAGCAGCTAGAAGGATGGACTGGCCAGGTCTCAGCTGGAACCTTTTCTCCGTTTGCATCGCATTATTACAGACAGGTACACACAGCAAATACTTCAGTTTAATTCAACAGTCTCTACACAGAGAATGAGGTAAAGTGATACTGAAGGTCCTTATGGTGCCAGCCTTTCTCTTCATCTCTCCCCTGTCTGTGTGAATGTATGTGTCAATGAAAACTTATCAGACTCTTTCAGGGGTGGGTGCTGTCTAACCCAGGGCAGGCACACTTGTCTTCCATCTCCAATCAAGGCAGTATTTATACTCAGTCTACATTTGCTTTGTACGTACCTGTCTGTCTCCTCCAAGGAAACCTGTTGAAGAGCCTGCAGAAAATACTTTCTTGCTAACCTCCCTGACCCACTCTCATCCTGCCCACAATAACAACTTGCCTGCTCGGAGCATTGGTGCTTAGACTGGCAGAAAGAGAGGAGAAGCTCTGTTTCTCCTCCCAAAGAAAGTTATCTGAATATAGCCCCCTGCCCCGGAGACAGAGACAAGCTGTTTGGACTGCTAAAGTTGCCTACCCTAGTACGGCTCCTGCCTGTGAATGGAATAAGAGACTAATCCAAAAATACTTGCCTGATCAAAATTTCTGTTACCTGCCTGTGATGTTCACTGCTGTGTAAGCAATGTAAAAATAAAAATGCCCAAAGCTGTTGCAATATTATATAAAATAAACATATCTTAAATCAAAAATGTAAATTTCATTTATAATCATGCATTAAGATTATGGATCCTATATTGTTCCTTAATAGTTCAAATGAGACATGATTATCATTGTTTACATTCTTTTATTGTTGTTGTTCTTTTGTAAAATAACATTTCAATACTTAATAATGGCCTGCTCTGTTTTCCTGAAGATTCTGTTTATTAAAACTGCTTTTCGACTGTGTCCTGCATTTTGCGTACTTCAGTGAAATCTTGACATCGAACTGTTCTGTATTATACTGAGAGATGCTTGTACCAGAAGAGGCTTTATAGCTGGACTCTTGAATGACAGATCAATGTCCATGCATTTCATCTGGGTTTGTGTAGGTGAAAAAGCCTTTCCATTTTCAGTGTTGTTTAGCTGATTCTTTATTCACTCCATTAAAGCACATAATTTGTGTCAGCAATGATCTTTTGAAAGGAAAATTCACTTCTAGTCATATTTTTACATAACTTTTGCACAGGAAAATCTGCCTCTAACCACGTCTATCTATCTATCTCTAATATTTTAGATGGGTTTTGTATTCCTAAAGACACTCTTTTAACATTTATATATTAAACCCACAGATGACATCAACACCTCTGTGGAGTGAAACTAATTTTTGAGTTATTTGCAGATTTGAAATAACTCCAAGCGTAGTTTCATTAACGAAACATGTTGTACTGTGCTCAGCAAATGTGAAGCTCATTTTAAGCCTGTGCAGAGCCCTGATTTAGTAAAACGAAGTTTGTCATCACACAACCATTAAATAGCTTTATGGTCAATCAAAGTTTTTTAACAGCAGGTTGCAATATTCATCTACTGATTGTTAGGTTTCACATGCAACACAATCCCACAGCAGTACGTGAATACTCACAAAATTGAATCTATTATTCATTTCCCTCGATACAACCCCTAACTCTTTTTCTTTCTTTCTTTTTTTACAGGAATATGAGTTATTTATCAGCATGGCCTCTGCTGATCTGTTGCACTGTGTCCTTCAACACAGAAGTTTCGAGGATGGAAAAAGTCCACGTTTGGATACTGAAGGAATGGCAGAGGCCAAAGTCATTGTTTAAGCCCTACAACAGAACCATTACTTTTACACTTGAGTTTTGTTTCAAGTCCATTTTCTTCATTTTAATTCGATGCTTGGTTATATTTAGGCACCTAAACTAATCAGACTGAAGTAAAATGGGTTCCACTTTGTTCAAAACTCTGTTTTCTTGGTTAGCTGGGTCTGCACTCGGTGAGCACTCGAAAATATACAGTAACAGGAGCATGAAATATTCTCCCGATTTCTCCTGTAGAATGATGGTCAACTTTGTGTACACAATAAAAGAGACTGAATTTTTGGGACTAATTGACCAGCACTTACGGCATGAGACCAGGTTACAATGTAAATGTTGAGGTGTCCTTTGAAAAAGAGATTTTAAATCTTTTGCTTGGACAAACAGTGTAAATAACTGCAGAGCCAAAGAACAGTTAAATCTCTGGAGCTCAACACATTGTAGCTGCTAAAACCACACTCTCTGTTTTTAATTTGGATAACACTGAAACGACTGATAATAGAAGAAGTTCTCGTTTTTAAGGCTTTCAGCTGCTCTTGTTTTTGGAGCTCAATCAGCACAGACCCCACTAATTCCAAACAACAAATCACTTGTTGTCATTGGGCAGGGAACAAGCCATGGAGGTCAGTCTAAGGAGAGTGTAAAAAAAACAAAAAACAAAAACAAATGTGTGCTGAAAGTTGCAACGAGCCCATACGCAAGAAAAATCTATACACTAGATCAATACACACAGTGGCAGCAGACATATGAGACAACTCTGTCATGTGAAGATGAATGCATCATCCCACCATTCAGGACAGGATTGTGAAAAAAAAATAAAAAATCTCTAAGTGAACAGAGCTGCCTATGCCCTCAACAACATCTGAGACACCTGCGGTCAAGCTGCTCAGCCATTGGAGAATCCATAAATAACTCAACCCGAAACAATAATCCGAGAGAAGAAATAGCCTATTTGTCATCCTTGAGGTATTATTGATGTACTGGACCTCTCCTGCCCCCACTAAGGATTCTGCCTCACTACATCTGGTATATCTTTGCAAAGCAAAAGACAAGCACCACCAGGATCAAGCCGGTCCCTTCGGTCTCTGGAGAACCAGAAATCCATCATCTTCTCACTGGCAAAAGTCCTTCACAAATGTTTCAGGCAGCTATAAGAAAAACAAAGTATGTGGACACCTTTATCAAACTTTTTAAGCTTTTGGCCTGGAGCTTTTTTTTTCATGGTTTAAGCTTCTTTGCTCCACAGAATTGAAAACTTAATTTTACAGCATGCAGTGGTGTTTTTGTTTCAACCCTCTTAGCAACCATCAACATCAGAAATGCACCGAGCACAAATCCTAGTTTATATTGAAACAGTTCTTATAACTTTGTTTAAAGTTAAAATGTAGTTTGCTTTGAGAATTGTGCAGGAGTGTGGTTAATGCCTTTAGGAGCATGTCTACCTATGTTATTGAAATCGACCCATTAAAATATGAATTATCTGGGATGGAAATATTATTGCAATGGCTGTCAGTTATGTAACCACCCCACTGCTGTAGAGGTAAATGTCTGGATCAGTTGCAACACTAGAAAGAAAAGTAGGGGAAAACAAAAACTAGTGAGACTAAACAGATACAAGACATTCGAAAATTATGAATTAATTAATTTAATTACTGATATAGCCAACATTCAGTAAAGTGAATGAAAATGAGTTGCTTATAGAGGATTCTTATGTTGTCTGTGATAGTTATAGTAATGTGGTAGTAACAGTCAACGAGTTAGGGGAAAGTAAAACACACAAGTCAGTAAAACACCATCTTTACTGAGAAAAGCTCATACCTCTAGGGTTTGATTTAAAGAAACCAAATACATTTAAATCAAAGCAGCACTCTACTTTTAAAAAAGCTTCCAGGAGAAAATGTTTTGGAGAACTTATCCAGTACAAATTTAAAGCTGTACAGCAGCAAGCCAGTGTATGTGTAAGCTTTGTATATTAAAACATAGAGTCTCTGTAATATGCAGCACTGTCCAAAAATTCTTGAGCCACCCCTCAGTTCTTCATGTTTTGCTAAAATGGGGAAATGGAAATGTCATGATTGTATTATGTGTTTTTCTATCCAGGTATGCTTTTACTGCATTGGCAGTGTGTTTGGGATGACTGTCATGCCGAAAAATGAAGTTGGCAATCTGATACTTTCTATATAGTATTGCATAATGGAACAAAAACTGACAGCGCTTTTGTGCATTCACAATTCCATCAGTTTTACAAGAGCCCAAACACCACAGGCTGAAATGCAGCACCAAACCATGACAGAGCCTCCATCTCTCTCCGCTTCGCCTCTCGGTATAAATTAATGCCGATTTAAACAAAAAAATTCAAATCTGGACTCATCACTACATGAGACCTGTTGCCACTGATGTTCAGTGCAGCCCTTGTGTAATTTGGTATACCTCATCCTTTTCTCCCTGTTTTATATCCCGGGATATAAAATATAAAATGCAAGTTTTGGCTCTCTGGTAATCACCAGAGAAAGACTATCTTATGCCTGTTAAATTCTCTTTTCTTTAGCATTTTTCTTAGATCCAGTGAAAGAAATGCAAACTGAAACATTTTTTGTGACAGGTTGCTTGCGACAAAGTGACTAACGATACAATTTAATGATAAATAAATGAATGAATATTTAAAAAGCTCAAGACTTTTGCACAGCACTGTAGCGTTTGTACAGCAGCATAGCTATTAAGCACAGAGGAATAAGACATCCATACACTGTCCTTGTTAGGATCACTTTACTTGTTAACAGTAGAAAAATGCAGTAAAAAATAACAGAGTTATAAATCTTGCTTTCTGAAGCCTAATGAACCTTTTGAAACGACGTGTAATTAGTTTTACAGTTCAGTTAGCTCGCTTTTACCGGGCCACACGCACGTGAACGCGGTAACCTGAATAAGCGTTTAATTTAAATTGAACGGCAATTAAAAGGCGTGAGCCGCTCGGTGAGGGGGCGGGGTCTGGGAGGATCAGGTGGGGTGGTCCACTGTGACTTTATTTTTCACCAGAGAGAGCAGGAGGACAGCAGGAGGGAGAGAAGCACTTGACTTTGCTTTCCGTTGCTGTCTGCGGCTGACACTGTGACAAATGACTGCTTTCAGAGAAAATTAGCTGAATTCCGGTGAGATGTGCGCACATAGATGAAGGTAAGACTTTCCCCCCTCCCTTCTTTTTTCTTGTCCATACTCCTGCTTACTGTACTTCACAAACTGAGTTGCTTCCAGTCATCAGAATGGATCATTGTGTTTGTTTGTGATTATTTTTAACCATGTGGAGGAGGCGGTTATTGTCTGGCAGGCCACATATAAGCACACTGAGAAAACTGCTTTATTTCCGTTTATTAATGATAATCCAGGCAACCTTTTAGAGAGTTTATGTTTTCTGTGCATTTAAAATATGTAACAGAAGGTTTATTATAAGAAATGAACGCAAATAAAAGGCATGCACAGGCCATATTCATTCAGAATATGTGGAATATTGAAGGGAATATTAATAATGCAAAGAAAATAATGAATGGTTGTAGCTGCATAAGGTGATGAAACATGTGCTTTAAAGCTCAGGAGAATTCAAAGCTTTGGTCCTCAGGGATGTATCTTCCATTAAATGATGATAAACACTAACAAAAATCACCTCTTCAGGTGGATGAAAAGGAGACGCACTCACATTGTCCGCCCTGAAAGGCTGTGTATGTTCAAGGCTAGTGGAATGTAATGATCAGTGTCATGGGGACTGAATTAGGAACTTCAAGAATTGACTCTTACCCCACCCCCCAAGAGAATAAATAGCAATTTCGAAACTGACTTCAAATGTGCAGTGATTCATCACGGTAGTGCTCTCTCCTTCAGAGACCTGACACAAGCTGTTATGTTACAGTGTTTGCAGAAACAAATGATATATGAACTCTACCACGGCATTCACTGGCATCTGAATCTGAAAGTCATAAATTCCATTTGTTTTGATGTGATGTGGTGACCTGAAGGAAACCTGTTCAAAATAAACATTTAACATCCTTGATTTTTCTTTTCTCCCTTTTCTCAGAGCTGATGTTCTGGAGAAATATTATATTTGTTTGTTTGTTTGTTAGACATAAAACAGATCTAAAGTAATTAGATCTTTGTGCAAATGTGAGCATTTTCTCACTTCACTGTCATCATAAGTGATTTTTTTCATGTGTCCTTGTGGGAGCTTGTGGTAACAAATTTTCCAAATTAAGTTCATTGAATACACTCTCATCTCATCGCACCGAAAAGCAATAAATTAGTTACAGGCAAGCAGGTTGGGGTGAAAAAAAGTGCATCCTTGATGATTAGTGCCTAACAAAATCTAATAAGTCTGTAGGATTGTGTTTGACATGATGCAGAGATGTTTGCACTTTACAAAGTGTAGCAAACTCAATTGCTTTCACAGGACTTCATGACCTGCTGCATTCACAAAACAATATCAGGACAGTTAATAGTAAGTTGATATTGTCTGTGTTACCCTTGTGATAATGATACCATCCCATGCTATGAACTGCTGTTCTGATTTAATATACCCATGGTCAGGCTACATTAAGTCAGTTAATATGCTCACTAATATCCTATCTGTTTAAAAAATAAAACCCTAATTATAATTCCAATTCTAGGTTTAATTGGCTGACTTGTTTCCATTCGGCAAAGGCCGCCCAGCTGGAGGAGGGAAAAAAAAGTTTCTTCAAGGACAACGTACAATCTTTCCAGGAGCTCTGCTAATGCAATAACCTGAGTGAGCCATCCTTGGATTCAGATGTAAATTAGATTGTAATGATGTTCACTGATAGCTTTTAATCAAATCTTATCTGCAGAGAATGATGGACGTGTGCAGTCTCAGTCTTTGTTTTTGCTTGCTGCTGGACAACTGAAGGAAAATGCCTTTGGGGGCTGAGGCTGTGGTTATCGTTGTCTATTAATCTCTACAATATTTTCGTGGTTTATTAAATGGAAAAAGGATATTCGGCTGGCAATAATATAAAATAGAGAGATGCAGAAAGTCCTTTTACTAGATATAATCAAATGAATATGAATGCTCCCAAAACAGTGATTATAGTATTCTTTTTCTCATTATTATTATTGATACATGCTTTACATTTTATCACAGTTTATCAGCCGCCCCTCTAGTTTTTATTTGTTGTTAAAACAACTGTGTGGCCTTGAGGCACACAACACATTGTGTGTGGTTGTAGGAGTACTGCATCACATTGTAGATATTGGTAATCTTGTTTCACCTATGCAGAATTGCATCTGCTGCCTCAGGTCAATGTAAATATATTCCCTGTTTGACATCCTTCCACAGTAACAGTGGTCCTCGAACACTGGTGGGCTGAGGAAAACAAAACAAAAAAAAGCAATCTCTCCGTGCAGGCGCGACACCATACTGAGAAATCTTATTACAACCAAAAATGTTAAGATATGACCAAGATATGTTTTCACCACCTATATCAATTCCCCCTCCGGCCACTGATGTGGAAATCCCAGCATCAAGTGTTTATTTGGGTGAATTTCGTTCCGCCTGGCAGTGGGACGTGCGACGAGTGAAATCCTTTGAAGCCGCACGAACATGTGACAAGCATGACTCTTCTCTCCGAAGGCTTTATCACGGCCGCTTTTTTTTCATACTATGCTTTGCTGGTGCTTATCGCGCTCGGTGACATCCCTGATCTAAAACACGCTCACTACGAGTGGGACTGAGTGGGACTGTCGATGGCTGAAGCCTTCACTGGGGTAATATAATGCCCTCCTCAAGGTTCAATTCTTGGCTTGTCATCTGGTAGATGAGTTAAAACCCTGATTATAGACACAAGACCTCTGAGGGAGCATCACAACCTCTGGCTTTAAAAAATGATCTCTGCCTTCATTTATCTTTAAGCTCTCTGAATGGTTGGCTGGATTTCTCATGATGCCACAAATGATTCCCACCCCCCAAGGATAATGTTCCTGCTGTGTTGTCCTTGTGTTTGCCTCTTTTTTAATGGATGATATGTCGTTTCTTTATATTTTCTTTTCTATTATAATCCTTACCACAATTACTTTTCAAGAACACTGCCTGTGTAAAGAGATGTTTAGCTTTAATCAATCTGACAGCTTAAATAAAGGTTAAACAAATATCAGGTATAAATAATGGGATGTTTTAATCTTACCAGTGTTTTCTTGCAGAGCCAACAAAACAAGAAAACCGCACTGGGTTTTTTTTGTTTTGTTTTTTTGAATGAAAAAGAAAACTGTGAATGCTGTGCTCAGGAGCATACTCTGTTTTTTCTACTGCAGCTGTAATAAAGGGAGAAGAATTTGCACACAAAGAGGCTGAAAGAGGCCGTTAAATGATGTTTTTACCCTTTAATCATGGCCGGGTGATTATACTTCACAATTTTACATTTAATGTGCTCTGTCTTGCATCCTCTGTTTTGATTTGCTCCTATGCTGCCAGAGAAAGAATAGCACTTAAAGGAGTAATGAGCTCGTTTTGGATATTTATAAAAGCCTAGGATTATGAATGTGTTGATAAATTTACTTTATCTCTTTTCTTGTTTTAACAGGTAAAGCCTTTTCGCTATGGCAAGACATGACACCCCAAATCCATCTGTGACTGCCACTTGAACATTTGTCATTTTTATTAAGCTTTTCCAGACTAAATATGGCAAACTGTGGCAGTGTTACTCTTCCAGCATAAGACGTTCTGCCAAGCAACCCTGGCCACATGATCACTGGAGTGCTGGCAAGAGCCACTGCACCTACAAATTAACTGGAAGAGCAGTTTATGCAGCTGTAAAAGCTTTTATCCTCTGCGCTGGGAGGAGCAGAAGACGGCAGAGGGTTGGAGCTGAAGTAATTAAAGAACAGATGTGGCATGAGTGTCATCAATTTGCAAGACACTTCACATCTTAATGCAACCAGCAGATTACAATGTTTCCAGCAGAGAACATGAGTGTTTATTCTGCAGCAGGTCTTTGTCCAAACTGCAGCTCCTCCGCCCACCCAGAGGTGGATGTAGCCAAGGCAGTCGTCCTGGGGATGGTGCTGGTGGTCTTTGTAGTGTTTGGGGTCCTCGGAAACATCTTGGTCATCCTGTCTGTGCTGTTCCACCACCACTGGCGCTCTGTGACACATTACTTCATTGCCAACCTGGCAGCAGCAGACCTGCTGCTCAGCTCTGCTGTCCTGCCCTTCTCCGCCACCTCAGAGGCTCTAGGCAGGTGGGTGTTTGGCCGGTCCTTCTGCAGCGTGTGGGCTGCCCTGGATGTCCTCTGCTGCACCGCCTCTATCCTCAGCCTGTGCGTGATTTCTATTGACCGCTACCTGGCTGTCAGCTACCCCTTGCGTTACCCCGCTATAGCTACCGGACGGCGAGGCCTGACCGCGGTGGCTGCTCTCTGGGGACTCTCAGCAGCTATATCTGTTGGCCCTCTGTTCGGCTGGAAAGAGCCCGACCCAGAGGACGAGACAGTGTGCCGAATTACAGAGGAGCCTGGCTACGCCTTGTTCTCAGCCTTAGGATCTTTCTATATACCACTGGTCATCATCCTGGCCATGTACTGTCGTGTATATACTGTGGCGAAGAGAGAGACCAAAACCCTGAGGAAAGGGAGGAAGGGAAAAGGGGTAGAGATGGAGGGGGTGATGCTGAGGATACACAGAGGGAACGCTGCTCAGACGGGGAAGCAGGAGGGTGACGAGGGGACCGCAATGCATAAACGCTCCTCCTTTTCCCTGCCAAGGCTGCTGAAGTTCTCAAGAGAAGAAAAAGCAGCCAAGACTCTTGGCATTGTCGTTGGATGCTTCATTATGTGCTGGCTGCCTTTTTTCCTGGTTTTGCCCATCGGTAGGTACCTTCTTACCTCCTCTGCACTGAAGCTGACAAAGCCTCACTTTGTTACACTTGTGTTCTTTTTTAGGTTCAAGGCACAAACCTAAGCATCTGCTATTCTCAAAGAGAAATTCATCTTTTGCTGCATAATGAAGGACATTTACTGCTGTTTTAGCTACTAAAAAATGTTCTGTCTAGCATCAAAAAATTGGATAGAAGCAAATATGTATTTATCAATATATTTATACACAAGAGAAAATGTGGTATTTTGAAATGGAAAAAATACACAAATATTTGTATAATATTATCAGGGCATTTTTAACCTCACTGGAGGTTAAAAATGCCCTGATAATATTATACAAATATTTGTGTAGATGAGTTGAAATTTTCTTTGTAAAGCAAGTTTTGCATGGATGTACCTGTCTCAGATGTCTGGGTGGTGAAAACACAGAGAAAGAGCCTTGAAAATGTTCAACAGTCTGAGTTCTTTTTCTTTGCTGCTAAAGGTTTAGTACAACAAAGAAAAAAGAAATCAGACTAAAGATAAAATAATCAAACTGGAGAAGAAGGACTGAGAAAACCTCATTACAGCAGTGGTTATGCTAAATGGGGATGCACACCATTTAGTATTTGGGTGCAACCACTGCAGCATGCAGCTTCATAACCCCTCCCACTTCAATAAATAACACTTTAGCAGTATACACCTATTACCCAACGGATAGTTAACCCTAGAATAGACTAGTAAATGTAGCAATAGAATGAAACCTACTCCTATATGCCACACTCGTAACGTTGGTTTAAGGCAGGTTTAAACCAGTGGAAGGTCAAGAAGAGGAAAAATATAGTAAAACTTTTTTTGGAGAATCTAAAGTCTGCTTATCATTAATTATTTTTGGAATTAATTTGCTTGTAATAGAGTTACACCTCAGTTCCCTTAGTCTGACAGTAAGTGCATTGCTTTTGTGTTTGATTGGCAGGTTTCTTGGAATATTTTGATTACAAAGATAATGAAAAACTTGACATTTCCAAGCAGGAGACTTAATATGATTCATCCAACGTTGATTTTTTTTTTCCTTTTAGAAGACTATAACTGTAATGTTAGCATTTTCACAGAAGCCCCATTGAACGGAAAAGATCTGTCGAGCATGAATTATTCTGCTGGTGTCCATCTGTAGATATGGGCTGAGGATAATGTGAAGAAGCTCAATAAAAGGTGAATGTCCACTCAGTCAGATAACCTCAGCTTTATGTGTAATAAATTTTTGCTACATTTTGTCAGACCTCGTCAATGATGGTGACAGCGGTGATGCTATCACAGACGTAAGAGAGGACAGAAACCAACCGTTGTGAGGCTCTATCTAGAAATCTTAATTGCTTCTGAAATAACTCTTACAGCTTAACTGAGATAAGTGATCGTTGGAGTGGACCGGCATGTTTTTAAGAATAGCAGTCAGTCAGTATTTACCTCCCAGGTCACAGATGGTGAGATTCACGCTGAAAAATCTATTTGGTTACACAAATACTAATCTTATTGAAGGCGGAACCCAGCTACGATAAGAGACGTAGGAGACGTGGATGAAACACATCATCTGGACAAATAATATACGTGTTATCGTTTTCAGTTTTTTCTTTGCAGTGTGTACTTTCATAACTATCCATATAACAGACACAAGGTATAATCCAAATGCAAACAAAAGGCCTTTTATTCTAAAGACTAGATGTTCATGTCTCGGTTTAGTCAACAATCAAGTCTTTTTATACTGGGATTACCACATCACAATAACTGTACCCCAGTTATCATAATATGACAAAACAATACCAAGCCAAGGTCAACTACCGTAGTTCGTTTTCCCATGTTGATAGAGATGATATCAAAGATTTACTATTTTCACTGCCCTTATTTTCCAACTTTTATGATAATTTCCATGTCATTGTTGTTTAAAATTAATGCTGAAACATTTAGTCAGTAGGCCTTTTCTCACAAAAGAGCTTTTGGTATGTTGCTGTGGTGTAAACAAATGATTAATAATAAATAATGATGGCTGAGTTCCATTCAGCTGTTTTCTTTCCAGGCGCTTGCTATTATGGCTTACTGGTGTTCGAAAATAGAGCTATTATTGTTAGTATGAACACGTGTGTTCCTGCAGTGACAGGTCAAAATGTTGGGAAATAACACCTATTAATGAATCATTTGTTTCTTAAAGCTAATAAACTGTGACAGATTTTTGCATAGTGCTATTGCCCATCTGCTTATAATAGGGGAACATAACATTAAAGGGCTCTGCACTATTGGATTAAACAAAAAAAGACCATAAAACTGTGATGGGCAGCTTTAACAGCTGCAACTGATGTTGTTTTTATCTTCTGCAAGTGCATGCATGCATGCCATCATGGCAAAATGTGATCCCCGTGACACTTGCTGCAGTGGGAACTACCACAAATACTTTGGCAGGTGTTAAAATCTCTTTGGAGTTTGTCTGTGTGGTAGTGTGGCAACCCGGCAAGGTGTCAATTCAGGACCACTGAAGTTATGACAGTCATTTTCAGGGGGACAGTAATTTTCATGGTGGCTCTTTCACATTTGCCAGTATATTACCTTTAGATACAATAACAACAGTCTTTTGGGAACGGCAATCTGTGCATCACAGTCCCACTCCAATGCAGTAATTAAGTCTGCATAAAAAGCAGCTGAATCATCATATTATAATGATCACATCATATGTATATTTATCTCATCCTTGAAGGGAAATCTTGCAAATCTTAACAAAAAATCTTAACAAAACTTTGCACATCATCAAACATACAGTGATTATTAATATCTATACTGAATGTTTTTCAAAAACATTTATTACAGCTCTTTTGATTTTCATATATATTATGTTCATTTCATGTTATGTTTTATATTTACGTTTGTGTCGCGTTTATTGTACACGGTCCCCAAAATTTGTATCCAGGATGGAATTTTGTTCAAGTCACTGCTAAATACAGCGTGAAAAAATGTAAAAGTACTCATAGTTTGCATAATATTGGTTGATGTTTTGGTCTATGAAAACAACATCAAGCAAGCTCTTTCTCCTTCTCTACTCTGCCTTGATTCTACTGGCCAAGTTTCTTTGAAGGAACATCAAGAAATTCAATTATAAGCAACCACACAGAACAAATAAAGCACCATATTGGAGCAGAAAAGGCTTCAGCTGTGAGTTGAAATGGAAAGAAGCAAACTACTACTCCCTCCCCAATGAAAGCTATTATAGATAATAACTAGCATGAGGCTTAATGGGCTGTAATGCCAGGAGGCTACCTCAGTCACCCTGTACCCACCTGAGGCAGCCAGTCACAGGAGGATAGTTATGCATTTCAATTGAGACGGACCTTCACGGCTCACGGCACAGTGTTCATTCAAGCTCTGAGATTCACAGACTGAGGGTTTGAAAAACCACAAGTATATTTTTTATTTATTTTGAATTATCCTGAGCCCTTCAGATCAAATGCTTGTTTTTTTGCTAAACCACTTGGTCACCAGCCTTTCACAGCAGCTGCTTCAATAGCAACTATAAGGGCACTCGGGGAGCATTCACCTTTGCTAAGGCCAATAGTCGGATTTTTTGTAATACAAACATACATCATACAAACACAAAGGTCAGAGTGATACAACACCACAGGGGCAACATCAAATGTGAACTTGCACGTTCACATTATGACAGCTGCTTTCCTTTTTCCAGCCCAGTCTGTGTAACAGGTACATTAGAATTTTTACAATTAAAGCTGAAAAATTACATGACGGTAGTGAACACTGAGAGAAACCAAGATCTTTTCCAAACCTTAACAGATTAGTTTTGGTTTCTAAACCTGAATGATGCCTGATTGCAACCAAAAGTAATGTCAATGTCAAGTAAATTAGATTTGGCCACATTCCATAAAATTTAACTATTTAAAATGTATTTCTCTAATAAAATTACGTGTTAAATTAACATGTAATTAAAATGCTCAAAGTCAGTGTTCTGGGCATAAATATTTACTCTTTGGCCAGAGGTTTCTAGAACACTTGGTTTCAAAGCTACATCTATAAAAAACTGTGGACCCAAAGCACACAAATCACAGATGCCTAGTTACTGCTAAGTTAATAACTGGAATTTAACACAACAAAACTCAAGCAAAAACTTTGTGGACAGGGTGTACCACACAGCAAACCGTAGTATTTGTCAGATAAATTCATTTAAAAAATGCTCCAAAAGGCACCAGCAGTACAAATAGGGTCAAGGTTTAATGATTCAGCTACATGAGGTAAGGCCTAACATCCACACGCCTAAATTAAGGTATTAACAAAATCCAATCATAGAGTAATGTGCTGTTTTTAAAATGGGATTCTGTGGGGATTGATTTGCTCTTGGAGCCAGCCTCAAGTGGCCACTGCAATTTTTGGTAAATTGGCATTGGCTTCATTTTTGAGCTCCAGAACTTGGCCTAAATATAACTGGGAGAAAAACATAGTACCACACAACAAATCAAAATGAAACTAAAAAGCAAACTTAAAATAAGATAAATAAATGATATAATGAATGTAAGCCTTAAAAGAGCAGGTAAAGAATGAATCTACTCTGCAGGATTACAGGATTACACCGCTGTAATGTATGCTCCCCTCATGCATGCTAATTTTTTCAGTCACCCAATGTTGGCAAATGCCAGTATAAAAGAATAGGGCAAAAAACCTAACCATTTCACAGATTTACTGCCTTTTTAGTGCCAGTACAGTTATTACACTTGCCCTTTTTCTTCCAAGATGCCATTTTAAATTATTCATTATTTGTTTTTTTTTGTTAAGGGACGAGTCAAGATCATCCACTTGGGAAATGTTTTATTTATAAAGCTGGAAATGTGCAGGGACGTTGTCATGCTGACAAATAAAAATATCTGTTTCCAGAAAGTTGTAATTATACAAAAACATGAATAAAATGAAACCACATGAAATTAGAGAATTGTTTAACCTTGTCAGATCCATGGGCTTTCAATATCTGTCTTTATCTAGGACCTTGAGGTATTATTGCTCTCATCGGTGTGTTTTTGTATTCATTTTCTGATTTGAGGTTCTTTCTGCATCTTTGCTAGGATCCATCTTCCCATCCTGTAAGCCTCCTGAAACCATCTTTAAAATAACCTTCTGGCTGGGTTACCTCAACAGCTGCATTAACCCCATTATCTACCCGTGCTTTAGCCAGGAGTTCAAGAAAGCCTTCCACAGCGTGCTGCGTGGCCAGTGCCTGAGAACTGCTGTGCCGACTACTTCTCAAACCCAAGGACACATCACCACCCACTCCTCCGATCCAGACCCAGTGCAAGAACCTGTCGCCCTTTCTTCATGGACTTGCTGTAGAGTGCTCTCGACCTCATCCTCATCTGTTGATGGTGTAGACCAATCTCAGAGTGCACAAGTCCAGAGTAAGAGTCTTCTGAAGGCATGGTGTTTCTCAGCAAGTCAAACTCCAGTACCAGAGAAGGCCTCCAACAGATCTGCTAAGGTCTTACACCTTTCCCTCGGCATTACAGGAGAGGCTGTTTGACAGCTTTCACTTCTACATCTATGTAAAACTTTGACATATAATTATATTTCACAGAGATATTAGAGTGCAGGTCTAGCCAATAATGGCTTGAGCTGTTGATGGTGCCTCGTCGCATGACACGTCATTTGGAGAGCTAGTAAGTAATACTTGTATTCTCACAACAGCCACTACTGAGCTTCACTTGAACGGGGCATTAAATGTCAAAATTTTCGAGAGCAGCTTTTCAGCTGCCAGCAAGTAGGAGCCTGTGACTGTCCAGCAAGTGAATTTTGGAACAGATGCAAAGCTCTTTTGGTTTGAGAATGCAAGTTAAAAGCCCTTTTGGCAAGTTTCTAGGATAGAAAGTATAACCATCCCTGCATGCCAAGGAATAAACGAGATAACAGAAACTTATAGAAACGCTATTGTAAGAGAACTCTGGAGACATGATATTTTTTAAATATTAGTGGTATTTCTTCAGATTGCACAAAAACCCTTAAGGGTGAGATACTCAAAAGTCATGGAAATAATTAGTATTCAGTGAAAGCTTTGAGAAAGCGGAAGATGGAGGAGGGTGTGTGTTGCATGTGTGACCTTTGCTTTAAAGAGATGAAACAATTTCCTAAAAGAAAAAGTTTAAAATTGCGTTCCTTGGTGAGTACTGGGTGGGTAAAAAAAAAAAAAAGGACATTTTTACAGCACAGCACAGTTTACAGATTTAAAGTGGAAGAGTTTTGCTTTGCTGTTTGTTTGGATTCTTTGGAAATTGTGTTAAAAATCAGCTTTCAGTGTTTTACAGCATTGCTTGTGTGAATACTGGCTTCCTGCTGGTGTACTACTTGTGCTTTATTCTGGTTATTTAAAACTGATGCACGCGCATTCAAAACTGCAATGGTTCTTCTCATCTGTAAGATGCATCCATAAGGTTTTTTGTGCAGAAGGACTCTAAAATGAGCTGACAAAACCTCAGGCTTGATGTGCATTATTACCTCATTAAAAAGAAGCTGTGGCTAACATAAGAAGACATTTCTCTGCTTACACATCCAGCAGAGCAACATTACCATCCTCTAAAAATGTGTTTTACTGTCCACCTGATGAGTGAAGGTCTAACAGTAACTCTCATTTTAGCTGCATTTCGCTGTCTAACAAATCCTAATTAAAATGCCTGTTTAATAGATACCATCAGCCTGGCCTTTGGTGCAGGGCCAGAACAAAAGCAATGAGCCAAAAGAAGACTGGGATGTGAATCTTTGTGAGCCAATTACATTCCAGTTCCTAGTGCAACAATTAAGTGAAATCAATTTTCTTCAACTCAGATGTAATTTGAGACATAAGTGGCAGTTACGTTACCAGTTGTGATTAAGTTAGCTGTGTGACAGAGTATGAAAATACAAAGAAAAAGTGTGTGGGAGAACACAGCTGTGAAATGTGCTTTAACAATGTGCCTGGAATCATTTGGACATATTGGAGAGTTTACTCCTTGTGTAAAAAAAATAAAAATCAAATCAAATGAATGTGCTATTTACTGATCAAATTACTAATTACCTATGTTATATCTTCAGCAGTGGAGGAAAGCTGTTATCATTAAATCCAAAATGACCCTCTTATAGATGCACTGTTTGCCAGTGACACTGCCATAATGGTTTCACGTTTTAATTAATCGACTTACAAAATTCTAAATTCGTAATGTCAGAGGACAGGAATCCAGATCTCTATGTGAATTAACCCCACCACTAAAAATACCCTGTGGGAGTTGTTGGTATTCACTACTATAACTTAAAAAATAATGTTTGTGACAGAAAAATCTTATGACTGAGGCTGGACATGAATTTCCATTTGTTTGACTCAGGACTGTCAATATTCACTTTACCTGGAATGACCCCCCCCCCGTAAGCAGTAAGTTTCATGATCTTCTCTTTTTAAACAACTATGCATAATTAATTGTGCCCCTGTTGCATGGCACATTTTACCTTAAGAAATAGAAACACGCCCATTATATTTATATAACAAAACAAATGTCAAGTACTTACATAATTTTCTGGCTTATTTATACAGTTGTGGTCAGAGGTTTAAATATACTCATCGTGGGCATGAATACCATGGTAATTTGAGTTGTTTTTAATTCTTTCTTTAAGCTGTTCTCTTTCCAGGGAAAATGATGGTACAACACACATCTTTAAAGACTTTCAAAAACAAGAATCGGTTGCACAAGTTTGAATCTGTTTGGGATTTTCTCTAATCCACACAGGCTCAAAACTATGCATCCATGCCTGCTAATATTTAGTTAATTGTCCCTTAGCAAGTTGCACCTCTGCCAGACACATTTGGTAGCCATCAACAAATGTCTGGGATAATTTGTGCTGGATATTTGATCTTCTTGGCAGAGTTGGTAGAGGTTATTTAAAGTGGAAACTGATGGGGTTCTTGAGCCTTGGTGCTTCCTGGGTTGGTTCTAAGAGTGACAGTTAAAGTCATCTTCCAGACCTCAGATGTTGGTGACACAACAAAATAACTCATACGTGTTCTGATTATTGATAAATCCAATGAGTGCTGTCAAAAAAGAGCATTTCAGAAATTATTACAAATAAAAATACCATGGCACTGATGTCTATGACATGTGTATGTAAACCTCTGAACTGTAAATTCAGCAGCTAACAGGACATCAACCCTTTTCCTCTCTTTCTCTCATCTCTTTCATTTCTCTTGTAACAGCTTTGATCCTTTGCTCATACTGAGGCTTTTGGTTTACGGCGGGCTCTGAGCACTGTATGGCTTTAACTTTTTCCACTTTGCCTCTCTCGGCTTTTTCAGACTGTCCATTTTAAGTTCAGCTCAGTGAAGGTGATTTAAGTGATTGGGTGACCCTGGCCAAATGATCGGTGCATCTCTAGTGTTTACTTTAATCACTTCTGCAATTAAATGTTTTTTTTTTAATATTGTAAGTTTATGAAATGCCAACATTATCCTGTCATCAGTACTTGAAACTGTTAATGAATTATTTTGTATCAGGTCAATAACTGAAAAATTTACAGCGGTACTGCAGTTTAATTAAATTGCATTGCATGAAAGTAAAAAGCAGCAGAAAAAAAATACAGAAATAAAAAACAGTCTAAAAAAAATGAATGCTCTGAAATGAGCGTTCTGTGTCTATATTGAAATTGAGTTTAATTCTGTTCATTAACTAAAAACCAGTGTATAAACAAACAAAATGCATTCCTGTGTCAAGATAAGCAGAATTCTTCATTCAAAAAAACAAAGCAAAAAAGTACATGTTGTGAACATTGATTCATACCTTTAAAATGTGCTTTGGGTGTCTTATCTTCTCTAAAAAGTTGTTATGTTTTTGTTTTGTTTTTTAAACTATAAATCCTTTGCTTCCTTGAGTTATAAGTTGTTTTTCTTCACAGCACTCGGATTAAAAGGCGTTCTTCTACCCTACAGACATCGTAGCAGTGATGAATACCTGAGATGAGCTTATCTGCAAAACGCAGACTGTAGAAAGAATTCCCAGAAGACAAGCGATTTGTCATTTAACAATAACCTAAGGTCTGTAAGAGGAGTTTCTCTCATCCTGCCTCGCTCTCAAGGATTTCTGCTGTAACATCTCTTGTTTATTGTCCAGTAGCTCTAATTTTCAATAGCAGCATAAATATAGAACACTTATTCTTATCTCCATGGCTTCACTCTTGTTTCATTGTGAAATCAAACTACAGAGTCCATCCTCGCATTTCTCTGTTTTGTTTAAATTCACATCTTTGAACTGCGAGCACAGCCTTATATTGAAAAAGAAGAACAGAAGCCGCAAAAACTAATGACTCATAACACAATATCACTGCAAGACAGGGCACTTGGAGAGGGAGAATCATCACACCGCTCCTTTCTGGGTGAACGCACATCCATGCCCAAGTGATTTGTGTCCATCCATGTGTGTGTCTACCAGTTTTTATGCGTACTGTGGGGATTTTTCTGTGCGTGTGTGTGTGTGTGTGAAGAGCAGCTGAGTGGTGTTCCGTCTGCTTCCGTCGGTTCCGATGTTATTTATGGAAATAAATGCATCAGATTCCTATTAAGCATTCACCTCTCGTTTTCAAAAAAGGAGCAAAGGATTCAAAGAGTGTTGCAGCAGCTGTCATATTTAAGCAAACAGTGTTGTGATAAATGGATCCAGGCTTCCACTGGGGAAAAGACAAGCTTTAACCTAATCAGTTGACTTAGCAAAGTGATGTTTCATTACACCGTGTGATCATGATTAATAATGTTGAGCAGTGAAGCACAGCAGATGACTAGAATTGTAACTTCAGGAAGTCAAAGAAGCCTCAATTCAATGAGGAAAGTGTCGTTTGTGTTAGAAGACTTTGCAAAAACTTCTTCTGAAAGGCAACTGTTCACGAGCTGGGGTTCCGCCAAGTCACCAAGCATAAATGTGTAATTTTCATTAGACTCTCAAAAGCATTCCCATTGAATACATAGCATATAAAGCAT
Organism: Oreochromis aureus; assembly: GCF_013358895.1. NCBI lineage: Eukaryota > Metazoa > Chordata > Actinopteri > Cichliformes > Cichlidae > Oreochromis > Oreochromis aureus. Next base: position 35,683,433 of record NC_052948.1, on the reverse strand, counting down.
GAGGTAAAAGTATGGAAAAGTTTGCACAACTCCAAATCCAAGTAAATGGAAACTCTCATATTCAAAATATACTCAGGTGTGAGACTGATGTTTCTGCAAGCGGGCGGAAATGAGTAGCTTAGTTGAAAAATGCAATCACTGGCACAAGTTTTGCTGTTATAGTTGCCAAAATTCCCCACTGTGTTGTTTAGTTAAATCATTTTCTGTCTCATTGAACGCTTAGATGATACTCTGCAACACGAGAGGTGACGAATTCTGCCTGCCAGCAGAAATTAAATTGGACAAAGTTGTTTTATTTTATGGCTCCCTGAATTATATGTTACAAGTTGTTATTAGGTTTTGGCCAAAAGTCAAATCTTTTGCTAAATTTTCTTCCTGTAGCAGATGCTAATGTTTTTCTTGGAGTTGGAGGATTGCATAGCAGCTGCCCAGATAATTGAACGAGAACTGCTCTGCAGCTTTATTTGTTGTGCCATAAGGAATGTAATGTCCTTCCATCCTATCCAATTTCCGAGAGACTTTTTCTGGTTCAAGTATTAAAATTAAGATCTATAAGAGCATGAAAAATATTAATCAAAGTGGATGTGAGAGAAACTTGACACATGAGCCCAGACGATGTCACCAGCTGTACATTATACATTCATCAGGTAAACACATGCGTAACTCCAAATAAATGCTAATATCTCCTTGTCTCCATGTATGAGTGAGTTTGTTTTGGAGTTTCTCTATTAGTCCAAACTCAATAATTGCAGTGTAAAAAGTAACTAGATGTGTCAGTGAGTGTTTTCATCATTTATCTAGCATTGCAGTAGAAGTGGAAACTTGCACACACTGCAAAAGGAACAGACCCTGAGAGCTACTGATGAAAGCCAGTTGACCATTAGCACATATATTGCAACCCCTGTTGTCAAAAGCAAAATCACAACTATGATTGGTCCCAAGCCCAGATAAATGGGGAGGGTTGCATCAGGAAGGACATTGATGTGCAGAGCTATAGCAACTAGAGGGATAAAGCTGATGAGCCATACCATGAAGCTCTGGGAAAGAGCTGGTGAAGCTAGGTTAGAAGGGAGGTGACGATCAGTGAGCAGCAGCATGGCTTCATGCTGAGAAAGAGCACTGCAGATGCAATGTTTGCTTTGAGAGTGTTGATTTAGAAGTACAAAGAAGTTCAGAAGGAGCTGCATTGTGTCTTTGTGGATCTAGAGAAAGTATATGATTGTGGTACTGCATGAGGAAGTCAGGAGTGTGTGTGTGTGTGTGTGTGTGTTGGAGCAGGACATGTATAAGGATGATAGGAAAGGCAGATGGATTCAGGGTGGCTGTGGGATTACATCGGGGATTGACTCTGAGCCCCTTCTTGTTTGCAGTGGTACACAGATGAGGTCAGTCACAAGTCTCCATGGACTGTTTGCTATTATATGTTTGCAAGATGACAGTGTGATCTGTAGTGAGAGTAGGGAGCAGGTGGAAGAGAGCCTGGAGAGATGGAGGTATGCTCTGGGGAGGAAAAAACTGAAAGTCAGTGGAAGCAAGATGGAATACATGTGTATGAATGAGAGGGAGACAGGTGTAACAGTGAAGAAAGAAGTAGAAGTAATGAAAGTGGATGAGTTTAAATATCTGAAGTCAGCCATCAAAACCAACAGACAGTGCACAAGAGGGTGGAGCGGGTGGAGATAAGTGTCAGGGGTGATTTGAGACAGGAGGATACTAGCAAGAATGAAAAGGAAGGTTTAAAAGATCGGAATGAGACCTGCTATCTTGTATGTTTTGGATACTTGGCGGTGGCAAAAAGACAGCAGGCAGAGTTGAAGATGATGAGATTTTCACAGGGAGTGATTAGAAGTGAGCACATCAGAGGGACCCTAACCCTATTAACAGTGTTACCAACGTATATGCAGAGAGAACATCAACAAGCAACACATAGCTGAAAATCCAAATGCAAACGCTGGAGCAAATGAAATATCAAGTTTTAAGTTGCCTGTATGTGAGGTGGGCTCTCACTCTCCTTCTTTTAGAGTAAAGAAAGGTAGCATAAGGGTTATTATAGATATATTAAAAATCTTCATGATCCTAAACTCTCCTTTTAAACATAAAAGAAGTATTTCAACTTGTCTGTGCTTGCACCAACCTTCAAACTTAATCCAAACAGAAACACCTCTAATCTTCATACATGACTTCTTTTTAACTGATTTTAACTAATTTTGTTGTGCCAAAGTAGGAACAAACATGAACTTCTGTGTTAAACTGATCAAAGCCACATGTCAAGGATCACCACCACAGTACACAAGCCTGAAAATAGTCCATAAAGTCAGGAGTGTGACCAAGTGCATGCTCATCATTTGCTGACATTCAAACATGCACCAGAAATCGGCAGAAAAAGAAAAGATGCCAAAGCATTGAAGCATTGCCATTGTTCTATTGTTTAGTTGCTCATAGCACACATTTTTGGTCACACCAAGTAAAATATTCGCTTTCCACATGCTCTGCTTGCTAAATTTAGCTCTCAGTGACTTAATCCTCACCTTCAAAATGAAAATAAGGGTCAAAGGTCACCTTTTTGACTCACTAGAAGAGTTTAGAGCTCAGATCAGATGTGCAAGTGCAAGTAGTGAAAAGAGGAATCAGGAGGTGCATGAAACGATGATCCTACAGTGAAGAACAACCATATATATTTTTTTTTTTTTTTTCGGGCTGGGGGGTTCATACGTAAAATCAGCTTTCTATTTCTGTGAAGCCAGAAGGTGGGAGCAGCAAATGGCAGCTGAAATATTTCTCTAAATGATGAGAATGTGGTACAGAAAACTCCTTGTTCTCTCTTTATTCTTCTAATACTGGTCATTTTGATTCTTTGTAGATTCATTGAAGGCTAGTGATGCATAATTTAACCTATTTTCCTCTCTTATGCTGGTGAAAGGAGTAGGTATGATCTGCCAGACACCCTTATTTCCCATGCACAGTAAGTAAGGTTTAATGCCAAACACCAGCCCCTCTGTAGTGTTCACTTCAAAATCATCTTTTCATTAAACTGTCTGTTAAGTAATGTGCTTCCTATGGGTTTTCGTACCAGCAGCAGAAACAATGGTGCATGTCGTAATTTCCATTTCTTTGGAGATTAAGCGGCGGGTCAGGTGGAGATGGGAGAAGGAGGACTCGTTTACAGAAATCACATCCAAATCTCAGCTGAAAGCACACAAAATGTTTCAGAGGTGCATGTGAAATCACGTGGGGAAATCTCAAATCACACTAGCTCATGTGGATAGCACATACCACCCAGCGCATTCAGGAAATGGATATCCATCATAAGAATTTTATGACAGCAAGTGGATGTAGCACTGGTTGAATGTCAATATGTCAGAAAGAGGATTGCTGCTCTGGCTGCATGTCAAGGACTGCAATTTGTGGTAGGGAGAGGTAAACTAAAAAGTGGATCGAGATATTTTAGGCACACAGCTAGTTATTAATTGTACTTAAGATACGCTGTTGTGGTAAATATTGCACATTTATTGGTAAAGATGTGTCCACTGAGCCCTTCACTGTAGGGTTCAAGTCTTAAGCCTTTCTTCTGGTCTTTTGATATTGATATATGTCCTTTTTATCTCTAGATTAGTATTTATGGCTTCCACCCTGCTTTCATCCGTGTAACAGGTTCATGCACTGCAACCCTACTATTATATCCCACTCTATGTATTCACCAGTGGACTGCTCTTGCTGACAGTCACATCACGTCCTGCTCTGACATTCTCAGGCACCTGAGGACGACTCGTTTCTTACCTATCACACTAATGCACAAGCATCACAGTCCTCAAATAAGTGCTGTCAACCACAATTTCCAAGCCCCGCTACTGATCTTTTTCAGTTAGATATAACCACAGATGTCACTTTAGTCACTGTTCCTTACATCTGTCAGTTGAGCAATCATCCATGCCCCAACAATGAACTCCCTTTCAGAGTCACTTGCCATTTTAACACAGAAACAGCTGGGCGTGCTCAGAATTTTAATAAATGCCACATAGCATGTTGGATGTTGACTGCCTCACTGTGCAGCTCGGTGCACCTGATGAGAAAGCGACCGGATTTGTTGTGCTTTTCCCCTTAATTGTTTAGGTTTTTCCTTTAATATGTCATCTGGCTGTAGGCTCATTCTCCAGAACTACTGATTTATGCTTGATGTCAGGAACCGAACGACTCACTTTGCCAATATCAACAGTATTCATCAGTTTTTAGTGCCTCCCTGGAGACACGTGGAGCCTGCATTTCAGACTACTCGTACCTATATGAGGCTCTCTCGTTCTGTTGTTATGTTTTCTACCTATGCTGTATTTTTTTTCTAAATCCTGTGCTTGTGTAGCAGGTTGAAAAAGCTACATGTTTATTTTTGTAAGAAAACCAATTACCCCCTTATTTTTTGTTTATTATTGTGACTTATTTTGACATTGTTATGTTGCCAGACCATGGTTATATTTCCTTATGCCAGTAGATGGTGCTCTTGCACTGCTGTGGAACTACCAGAGACTCTAGCTAAGGCTCTGCGCATGTGCAGCTCAGAAATAAATGCGCTCTGGCCTGAGCAAGACGCTAACTTCGGTGTCCTCTCTATTAATCGACAGGTACTGACAAACAAACTTTTATGTTACCGAACTGGTTCTAAATGTCATGTAAGTTGATTAACAACTGTTCGGCTATATTTTGAGATGATTGTGATGATGTTGTTTTGTGGTATTTTGCTGTAATGAGTATTAGGGTATCATCGGCGTAATGCTATAATGCTACGTAGCACTATAAGTATATGCCATGACAGTGGCAACCTGCGACTTCAGAAAATGTGTTTGTTTTAGTGTTAGCCAAGCAGTACTGAGTACATGTATTAAGGGGAAAGCTTTTCGTTGGTGAAACAACGTTTGCAGTCGTCTGCCGGCATGTTGTGTTGCGTTCAGGGGACGCCATGTTCAAAAGTAATAGCGTATATGGCGCGAATGTGGGGACAGGTTGTGTGAATGTGAGATGGGTTATTTTGGTATGTTGTTATGCTTTAGCCGAGACTGTTTTGTTTAAGTTGTGAGTACGTAAAGTCATTTTGAATTAGTTTGTATTTATTTTGCTTTTGAGAGAATGCTTTTTGTAACTTTATTTTTGTTTATGAACTCTGTTATTTTATGGGAAGAATGCATGGTCTAGTGTGATTTGTATTGTTTATATGTGCAGGAAATAAATGAGCTTTGGCCTGAGCAAGACGCTAACTTCGGTGTCCTCTCTATTAATCCACAGTTTGCTCATATTTGGCTACGCAGTGCTCTCTAGCCTGTGTGCCACTTGCTGCCGGTCCAGATTCCCTAGGTCTGGTGCCGGTAACACTTGCGCTTTTCAAATGCATTATAGTGTTACTCTTTGGTCTACTCTTGTGATTCAATTTGCAGGCTTGAGGTGGTGGCCTTAAACGCTGCGACGAACCAAGGTCAGCAATAGCTCTGGGACATAGTTGCTGTCAGCCTTAGTACATCAGAGATAGACATTGTTGTGTCTCAACTCAAAACCCATAGAGGTTTCCTGAAATATCAGTAGAACAGTTCTACAGATGTTCATAACAGAGGTCTGTTTCCATCAATCTGTGGTAGAAAATACTTATGAGGTCCGAGATTCCACTCTCCGTGGGTCCACCTCAACACTCTGAGTACATAGCTTTGGCAGTACACACACTTTATATTTTCCAAGACACACAGTTTAGGTAACATGAAATAAATGCCCACTGAACATGCACAGCTCTCTCTAAACAATATCTCAGGCTTCATGTGCAGACTGGCAGGGACCAGCAGCTGAGTACTTCTCTACGTGTCTCCTAGCTCGCAGCGCACCACTGAATGAAAAGTTAAATAGTAGATGCACAACTGGTGTACCAGTTACTCCAGTTGGCACCTCTTTCCAAACCAGTTTTAGCTCAGCTCTGTCTCACCTGAACTGAGGTAAAACCTTACCTCTCCGCATCTATTACTCCTCCATTCCAATATGAATGGTTGATTTCCCTATTATTTACTTACAGACACAATAAAACACACACACACACACAATTATGTAAATATGCATTTTCAATTTTGCACAGAAAACTGAGTTTGGAATGTTCGATAAAAATGTAAAAGAAAGAAGAACAAAGAAAGAAATAGTGTAAGTTATTAACACTTGGCTAAGGTAGAAAGAGCTGGCAAATATATTTAAAAAACAATATGGTATGTAATGAAGACATGAAAGCAAGCCAAAAAAGACACATGATGTTCCACAAATGAATATCTGGGACAAGCAGCACTTAATCCTGCTTATTTTTTTTATTTTTTATTTTTTTTTTGTCGTCGTCTTCATTTTTTTATCGATTCAAGACCACCCAGCAGGCAATCAGCCAGACTGCTACATTTCACCTTCCTAAGAATATCTGGATAACAGAAGCAGATGGAAACACACACAACAATTGACATTTCTTTCAGACAGTTTGCAGTTTTAAATTTGGCTACACTGGGGCAAAAACTTGTATCAAAACAGCACAGAACAGGTAATTAACAATATAAACTGCTGGATTTTAGAATATATACACTCACCTGTCCACTTCACAAGTTACACCTTATGAATATTTTTGTGGTATAGATTCAACAATGTGCAGGAAACACAATCCATATCTTATTGTTACCATCACACAGTTGCTACACTTTTTTCCTACTGTGCCACATCCCAAAGGTGTTCTCCTGGACTGAGATCCGATGACTATGAAGGCCATTCGAGTATAGTAAACTCACTGTCATGTTCAAGAAACCAGGTTGAGATGATTTGAGCTTTGTGACATGGCATGCTATCCTGCTGGCTGCGGTTATCAGAAGCTGGGTACACTGTGGTCATAAAAGGATGGACATGGTCAGCAACAATACTCCTGTATGCGGTGATGTTTAAAGTATACTAAGTTGGTAGTAAGGGCCCCAAAGTATGCCAAGAAAAGACACCATTACTTCAGCAGACTGAACTGTTCATACAAGCGGGATGGACCCAAGCTTTGAATTTGTTTGTGCTGGAAGAGGTCTGGCCATTTGCCTCTTCTGACCTTTGCTCACTGGATATTTTCTCGTTTTTAAACCATTCTCTGTAAACCTAAGAGACAATTGTCCATGAAAACTTACAGTGGATCCACAGTTTCTGAAATACTCAGACCAGCTCATCAGGCATTAATAACCATACCATTTTCAAAGCCATTTAACACACTTTTCTCCCCCCGTTCTAATGCTCGGTTTGAACTTCAACAGGTTGCCTTGACCATGTCTACATGGCTGAATGCATTGGCTTGCCGCCATGTGATTGACTGATGTTATAATTGTGTTAGTGAGTATTCCTTCTTAACATACGTTTTCACTGACAAGCTACAAGTAAGCACAGATGAAAGCTATCTCACATCCACACACCAACACAGGTGCTCTTGCATATTTCCCTGACTTAACCTCTCTTTTGGCACTGTGACAGAGCTTGACTGTCATCTTTATATGCCTCTTTATTATTCACTTTGAGTTTTGTACCCTCACGTTTTTCAGAGCTCTGCAGCTTCTTAAACTTCAACCTGCCCAGAAGTCTAAATCAGCCAGAATAACTAGCAGACCTTTGTGGTGGTGAAGGAACTTTAAAATCTATAAAGAACAACAAAGCCTGCAGCTGCTCTACTATTAGTGAAGCAGGCACTGCATCTGCCGGCACGGTGCCAGAACTGAACACAGTCTGTGAAGGAATACAAACAAGCTGCCAGATCAATATACTGTAGTTAAGGTCTGCAGTGACATCCAGGGTGGGGGTTTTTGGCGCTCGAGAAAATTAAGCTGTTGCTTTCCCGCATTTTTTATATTACATCTGAGCAAACTAAAACACTCTATAAAAGCAATCTAAAAATCCAAAAACATTTGAATGACTCCCCATATTCACTCCATGAATTATTCAAATAATTTATCTCTTCCTAACACCTTTTCAGTACTGGCATTTGGAACTATTGTGCCTGTGTTTGTGGACTTAAAATAACTGGTTTGAATGCTGGCAGTCGTGAATGAAAATTAATGAGAGAGGACTTAAAGCCCCTGCACACGAAAAGGTGCTGATACCATGTAAGATGCATTTAATACTCATGTCACTGAACACTAGTTTTTAAAAGCAGGCAGCTGACATCTGGCACATTGATCCTTTCTAGTTCACTGAAATTGCTTTTGCCTTTATCCAAAAGTCTAGTGGGAATGGACATAAAATCTCTTTATTGTAAGCCTTGAAAATTAAAGAGCAATTTTTCACAGTAACTGAGCGGAGAGATGCATTTGAAGGTCTTCATCTTCTTCGGAAGGAAGGAAAGTGATGTTAGTGTCATAAAACGATGGTTTATGGCTTCTAAAAAACACAATGCAGTGATCTGTGGTGTAACCACAGTTTGACTTCAGCCACCAAATAGCAATCTTTAAAAGGTTAGTGGATTCATCTAAAGGTCAATACACTTCTCTCGGCAGTGGTAGCGTCCCAGTTTGCCACTTGATAAAGGCTGGGAGCTTAGGAATGGTAGCAGGTTTGTGAATATAATTTATGTCAACCTTGACACTTTGAAGCTAATTAGGACTTCATGTGGATCTTTTCATTTCTTAGAAAATGAGGAAAAAGAGAAGAAAACTCTTCAGCCTAACTGCTTTACAAAAATCAAGCCGTTGTTTAAAATCAGCTCAAAACACAGATATGAAGGAGACTGCTTGAGGCTTGTATTCAGCTGTTTGGTACTTTTGCTATCTGGTAATTCTGTTTGCATTTCAAATAATGTTCATCATTTTTCTTATGACATTTTTTTTGGGGGGGGGGGGACTTGACCCTTTGTCTGTCATTTCAAAATTAAACTGTGTAAGATATCATGAGTTTGTGAATCAGTATTAATTTAACTGAACATTTTGGACATTTTTCTACACACTTCTACTTTTGATACACCAGTACAGTTTGCTGATAAAGCTTCCACACTGGTGGAAGCTTCCGAACAGCAAGCGACTGACTAACGCATGACAGCTGGCGAGACACGCAGCTAAATACACCGAGGTAAGAGAGAACAGGTGGAAACAATCAAAGAATGACAGCAGCCAGAACCCGACAAAGACGGGAAGAAAAAGAGAGAAACGCCACAAAAGAATCAAAGAAAAACTGCCAGCTCCATATACTGTATATAAAAGACAGCAGTAGCTGAAAAGCCTGAACACTGAAGCCTGTGGAAGTGCATTTATTCTGGATTTTTTTTTTTCCATGGACAGCACGGGTGACTCATCCAGTTGTACAAAATTCTATAGGAAAACAACACTACTTGATCTATGACCTCATTAAAAACTTTCCTGATGGGCTTACAGTCTTGGTTGTTTCACGTCTTACTGAGTACAAGATGTTCATTTTGAAAACGAACTGTAGTCAGACTTGCAGTGTCCTCTGTTTCTCGGTCAGATCTGCCTCGTTAGTCACGTCCCGTTTCAAAACACCAAGAGGGTCTCGAACAAAACGCTCACATCCATTTCAAGCTTGGACTTCAATAACCAATAGGTCATAGTGCCTATATCCATCGTAATATAGTCAACAGAAAGCCTTGTGAGAATCTGTTATAATGATCATAACTCTAAGCTGGCAATATCTAAATTCCAAACACACCCTTTCCAATTCAGCAGTCTATTTAAACCAAAAAATGTCCCATCTTTCCCTCTAACATGCCGTGCTGTAAGCAAAGGTCAGAAGAGGAGAACAAAAAGACATCAATATCAGTATGCGGAAGAGCATTTCCGAATGCAACAGAAGACCACACTGGGTATCCCTCCTGTCAGCTAAGAACAGTAAAGGCCACAGTTTGCATTGGATCATCAAAACTGCACAGCAAAAGATTGGAAAAATGTTGCCTCATCTAATGAGTCTTGATTTCTGCTGCAACATTTGAAAGGCAGAATCAGAGTTTGGTGTAAACAACATGAAAGCATGGATCCATCCTGCATTGTATCAACAATTCAGGTTGGTGGTGGTGTAATGGTGTGGGGGATATTTTCTTGGAACACTCTGGCTGAGAATAGTTTTCAACACCAGTCTACCGGAGTATCGCTGATCACCATATCCAACATGTACCCATCTGACTCTATGCCATAAAGAATTAAAGCAGCTGTGGAGGTAAAAGAACCTCCAAGTAATACTTGGGTGTACCTTACAAAGTGCCCATTGAATCTGTATATGAATTAAATACAGAGGATGTGGTTAACTGGAGCATTTTGTCAAAAAATTTGCACCCTCAATCTTGATCTTTGTTGCTTTCCTACAGGTGATACAGGTTCCTCCCACAAACCAAAGATATGACACTTACCTCACATGACTTTCCACTGTCTGGGAACTCTGAACTGTCTGTATGTGTCAGCCTTATGATAGACATATCCAGTCTTTTAATGAAGTGGCCACCAGGGGGCTCTGCCTGACATGACATGGCACTCCTTTCCATTTTATTATATATCATAATACAACAAACATTTCCCACTTTCCTTGAGAGGATGCAAGCAGGGCTTGTACCTGAAGAGGAAATCCTTGCAGAATTTGAATTTCAATCTGTTCTTTACTCAGTTTATATTTTTTGAGATCTTTCCCCACATTTTTTTTTCATGTGCCTCTGAGGAGAGCATATAAAAGCACCTCTGAAGCCTTTTATGTCACAGGAAATGATGGCTTTTGACTTTAATGCTCTTGAGAACAGGCCCTGCAGGTAGATTGCTGATTACCACCACATTTTGATTGTATCACTGATGTGCCAATCTAAGTGATTTTTCTTTCAAGCAGTTTGTACACCAACATGAGGGATTTGCAAGGAGAGCAACAGATTTTTTTTTTCATTCAGCAGTTGGAAAAAGGAAATCCCACAAACACTCCATAGCAGAGAGAGCAAGGCGAACTGGATGACAGCATTGCCACCTAGTGTAAAAGAGTTTTGATGCATGCTTCCTAGTGAAGATTTACTGTATTCACTTTGTAGTGCAACAATTCTCAAACTTCCTCTTGCATGTCTTCACTTCAAACGGCAAAAAAGAAGCACATCACAAATACCCCAGTTTTTTTAACACTCATAGCATCAGGTAATTGTTTTATTTTCTACACATAAAATTACTCTTGTGAGTTTCATTCCGCAAGAGTGTGAAGAAACAGAGGATGCATGAATTTAATGTGTCTTTGCTTTAAGGTAGAACTATAATAGGCTGTATAAACTTTGTATGACTGATTTCTCTTATTCAGTGTTGCAGACTGCTGGAGACTGTTCCCCAATGCAATGAGCAGAAGGTGCTGGTTTACCTCCAGCAGATGGAAAGGCCAGCAGATTCTCAGCAAGAAGCATGCGTTAATTTTTGCAGGTCATCTAATGTGCACATCTTGACTGTAGGAGGAAACATGCACACTGCAAACAGGTCTCAGGTGGTAAACCAGGGTTGGAGACAGGACCTTTCCACTCGAGTGCTCTACAAGAGTTTGGAAATGAATTCACAACATTTAGCTGAATCCAAAAATTCATTCAATCAGTCTCTGGCATTGCAGTACTGCACCTTCATTTGTCTGTCTGAACTACACTGGCAGCATTTCTCTGACAGCAAAGTGCTTTGCACAACTAGCCAGATGAGTCATGGGTTCATTCTTCACACACTCACTTTTGTTACCCGTCGCATGTTCAGCCAAGGGTGACATCAGTAATTTCTTTAACAAGGGCCGTTCCAAAAATAAGTACTGGCATTTGCATTGAATAAGGAGAGCAAAGAGTGATGCTGCCATCCATCAGGTTAGCACTGCAGTCTGTGCAGTTTAATAGAGGGTTTGTATCCCTAACAGAGGGAAATGCCAAATGATAGTGAAAAATTTTAAATATGGTATCACATTGTTGATTAAATTTTTGGAAAAGATAATTGAATCGAAGCTGATGTTATTTCTACGCTAAGGCCTCAGAACAGGCCTTAACGTTTTTGCCTTTAAAGCATGCTGGGACCTTAAATCATCCACTTTCTAAAAGGATGACGAATGATAAAAGGCGACATAAGATTTAGTGCAAAAACATCCACCACTTGATTTTACAAAGATTTTCCTTGAGTGATGATTTTTAACACCTTTAAATGACGAAAGCCTCTAAGCGTTTACATTTGTTTCTATTTCTTTAAAGAAAACTGTGCATCATGTCTTACCTTTACTTGTAGCTCTGTAACCTTTAATGGTCTATGAAAAGCCTGTAATACACAAATGTGCAAAACGTGTAATTTTTTATTTTTATTTTATTTTTTATTTTTTATTTTTTTGGCTTCTTTTGCTTTTTAAATGTGCTGTATTGTCTACTTAGTATTGCCTTTTCCTTGGCCGTGTCTGTCTTGTGCAAAACATTTTAAACACTACCCGATCACACCGTACTTAATGCCAACAGAGGGCGCTCAAATCATGTATACTAAAACATCTGCTGTGATTAAGGACATGTTACAGATCAAGCCAGAGGTGCAATGAGAGGTAACTATCTTTATTGATCTGATTGGGCTAAATAAAACACAGTTTCCTTAAACAGTTATTCATAAATACAGTAATATAAAAAACAAAGTACAGCTTCTTTCAAGTCTAAGGTTTCATATATAAGGGGGGGGAATCATCCTTCCCTCATCAAGTTCTAAAATTATTTAAATATAACTTCAGACGAACAACAAAAGGGCATATTACACATATTAGACTGTGTTTTTATTTTTTCTACAAAAATTAAGCCAGACTGCAGAGGCAGTGTGTGAAACACTAAACAGCAGCCCAGTACTCTTTCATTTGTCATCAGCAACTGTGAGCACCTCTATAAATGCAGAAGTTTGGGCATTTTGCTGGTCTGGAGCATTCAAGTGCGTGTGTGTGTGTGTGTGCGTGTATGTGTGTGTGTGTGTTAACAACTGTTAGCAACTGTTACTGCCCATCAATCTGGGAAAGGTTATAAAGTCATTTCCAAACAATCTGAAGTTCATCATTCTGTAGTGAGAAAGATAATTCACATGTGGAAAACATTCAAAACAGTTGCCAGTCTTCCCAGGAGTGGATTTCCCAGCAAATTCACGTCACGGTCAGACCGTGCAATGCTCAGAGAAACTGCACAAAGCAGTTTCTACTGAACAAACATGGCTTGTCTGGAAGGGTTACCAGGAGAAAGCCTCTTTTCCTAGATGACAGCTAAAACTTAGCTGAAATGCAGCAGGACAGTGATATCAAGCAAAACAGCAAATCTGTGCCAGAATGGCTAAAAAACAAAAAAAATGCAGGCGCTGCAGTGGTCCAGTCATAGCAACAGACTTCAGCCCGATTAAGATGCTGTGGTGGGAAAACTTAGAGCCGTGCATAAACGAATGCCCTTAATGAACTGAGGCAATGTTGTGAAGAAGAGTGGGCCAAAATTCTTCCATAATGATGTGAGAGACTGATAAAATCATACAAAAAACGATTACTTCACATTATTGCTGTTAAAGCTGGTTCTACAATATAACAGGAAGGATACTGCTACATAAATAATGACTTGGTGAAATATATCATGTTTATTGATGACTGTGTTTATTTTACTTACGGACCAAATGACTTTTTATTTTGTGATGAATTGTAAAGCCTTACCGCCTTTAATTCACCTGTCTAATAGTTATCCCTTCCTTTACTACATCAAAGTCAGTGTGGTGCACTGTGTGGAAAACATGTTGCTTAACACAACCCATAATAGGTAATGAAAAACACACAGATTTAATTCATTTTTTCTAATGTTTTTTAATCCATTGAAGTCCTCATTGTTACTTTCTTTTCTTTTTCTTTCTTTTTTCTTTTTTTTTTTTTTTTACATCACCATCCGTGGGATTTGACATAGTGAGCAAGCATCCCAGAAACCCCACAGCCACCAAGACAAATACCATCACACAGTTTCACTTTCACAAAGGTTAAAGGCTTACAGAGGGCGACGGAGGGGCTGCAGGTGGCAAAGGAGATGTTTGACAGCATCAACAACCTCAGAATGGAAAGAAGCTCCTCTCAATCTGCAGCATGTTGCTTACATACATATCACTCGTATATCATTAGCAATAATATGGCATAGAAAAAGCATCCAAGCTGACAGAGCATTAAAGGAGTATAAGTGTGTGTATGCGTGTAAACTGAGGAGGCATGGGACACGAAGAGGATGCCAATAACGACAGCTAGTATTTAATATCCGAGTGATTTTTTCAGGCACAGGCGCTGCAACGCAGCAAAGGCTCCTTGCTGTTTAGTGTGCTAAGAGTCTATGCATGTGTGTGTGTGTGTGTGTGTTTCCTCAATAGTCTGCAGTGCACTGTGAACTATGGTAGCATTCTGAATTCCACACAACCCAGCACAGGATTATGTAGTAATGTTTCAGCACTCTAAGTGAATAATGAAAAAAATGTGTGTGTGTGTGTGTGTGTGTGTGTGTCCGCAAAAACCCATACTAATAGCTCCAGGTCAAGACGGGTTGCTGATGGCAACCTCAAATTTGACAAAACGTTGCCATGACAAACAAAAAAAGCAAGAACCCCATGAGAGTGGAGGGGTCTGTCTCTACGGCAACAGCCAGAAACAACCAAAGAGCCAAGGAGGGAGGAAGAGAAAGAAGGAAAAGGGAGAGCGAAAGGAGCAGATGCAGCCAGACTGTGCTGGTGTTGTGGGCCTCACCCTCACCTACACTTTTAACCAACGTTAAAAGAGCGGTAACTTACTACAAGCCGCAGCAGAATGCTAACATGGTTGAAGAAGTTTTTTTAAAAGTATAAAAGAATTAAGAAACTGTGAAACAGTAAAATTCTCCACTTCTGACTTGCAGAGGTTTAAGTTGCCTTGAAGACATTCCTATCTCGTCACATATTTGAATGCTTCAGAGACGTGCATTTATTACATTCCCGTCTGCCTTGGATTCTTTAAATACATAAAGCATTTGTAATGCTGAAAGAGTCTGCCTTCTACAGACTTCCTGTTTTGTCAGAGGGGAGAAAACCTGGAACACTGAGGCTGAAAGTGTAACTTTTAATATCTACATTATGCACAAAACCACTCAGAAATTTGGGGTTACTTGGAAATATCCTTTTTGCACATTTGTTTTAATGAGAAGCCATTAATCGATGATTTTTCATGTAGCATCCATCTAGGCATACATTCAGCAGACTGTGCTTGAGTGACACAGTGCTACCTCCTGCAATGTGATGAGTAAAGAAGCCATAAATTTGGCTAGACAAGCAGGTAGGGCAGTTGTGTTAGATTACACTCTCAAAATGCCCCACAAAGAGTTTTCGTGCAACAGTGTGTACTACTCTTTTCAAAAACCAGCACAATGAGGCTCTTAGGGCTACTATTTAATAAAGCTGCCATATGTAGTTCTATTAGATGCCTATTTCTCAAACAAGAGACTATGTCCTCTCGCTCAATCGAGCATCCAGGTCCTCCACTTTCCAGAGTCAGTTTTGCACTAGTGTGTGAAGGGAGTAGTACACACCGTTACATGAAAACATCTTTTTTTTTAAACAATGTGCCCGCTGACCACGGGAGACATGGTTGCTGAAAATAAGTTTCTCCATGCTGTCTTAGGATATCTCATTTCAATAGCAGGGATCACACCTCAAATATGATTAGGTTTACTGAAAGAAGTGCGGTTGGAGAGAGCAAGGATCTGGACCTGTGACTGCGGTTTAGGAAAGGCCACAGTGTGGATCGGTAACGGCTCCCCGGCATGGTAGAGGAGGCACAGCTCTCAGAAATATAGAACCAGAAGGGTGGTGTGTTTGAGGTGTAGTCCTATCCCTGAAATTCAAATAAATTATCTCCACTAAAAAAAAAAATATCAGTGGTTTATAATGAAAGACATGGTTATTTGACCCAATTTTCCATCAGTATAATATTACATTGATGACTATTTTGTACTGTATTTCAAAGTGATCCCTAACCCTTTTAATGGTAGGGAATATGTATGTGTTTCACCTTTGGTTTCCCCTAAGTTGCTGTCACTATGTTAACTAGACAGGCGCATTTAAAGAATCTAAGCCCAGTTTATATAAGTGCCCCTGGTTATGTTCATGTCAAGTTTATTCAGCGTTTAGTCACAGGCAGAAATATGGTTACTGGTGAAAATCAGTTACTTGGCTTAATAAAACCAGACTGTGCTGTTAAAAAAAAAAAAAAAAAAGAAAAAGGAGAAGAACAAGAACATACAGCTGCAGTACAGCCTGGAGCAATGTTAACTCCACAGCCATACTGAGAGCTGTACAGGAGCCTGCTGTGCGTGTCCCATTCCTCACACATCAACACTGCACACTAGTCAGAAGTACATTAGCTCATGTCTACTTTCAAGCATAAATCAATAGTGCTCAGCCCTTAGGCACCTAGTTACAGAATGACACTAAAAAGCAGTTTGACAACAAGTTCAAAACTATAAAACAACAGAACATTTCAACATATCAAGCACTGTTCATCTTTACAGGGGCTCTATCTTCAGAATAGGCCCAATGAAAGCGCAAAATCTGGCACCTTTGAATCGGTTAATCCTGGCTATTTTACATCTTTTTATCTTACATCCTTCACTTACCTCAAAAACAATAACAAAACAAGAAGCTAAAATCTGACTATCAATACAACTTCTGTGGGTTCAGGCACATAAAGAGTAGAAAGAAAATGAGGTGTGTGTGGGGGGGGAGGGGGGAGTATAAAACAGTCACATTTGGAAGGAGAGACATCCTGTATGTAAATGCACTGCTTGGTGACGGACGGTTGTCAGATGTTTCTACTGCTGTCAATGAAGAATTTGGACCTTTGTGATTCCTGGGAATGTAAACAAATGGGAAAACATGTAGCTGCGTAGTGAACGGCACCTTCCCCACACTCCTAAAAGTTCTCTAAAAGGACGGCGCTAAAGAGAAAGTAAGGCAAGGAAAGGCCAAGTCGGAAGTAACATTAAGCACAACTTTCTCTTTCCCCCTGTAAATCAATCCCACTTAACAATGACCTTGCACACAGAGATGAAGAATAAAGCTCTATTTACTACGTGCCAAAAGCACCTTCTGCTCCACAGGACTCTCCAGCTGACTCCCAACAGACTGTACCCATAGTACAGCATTACCATGTTCAATTTTTCAAATGTTAAGGCCGTCTTCGTGGCGAATAGTCAATTAAATATCGATTGTAGCACTGTATGAGAGACAGCAATGGACTGGAAAATGAAGGGACTGAAATGTGATATAATACAAATCACAGACTTCTAACAGCTGGAAGGAAGTATTAGATTCTTTTTGGCTGAATGAAATGCAAAATTGGTCAATTTCAAGCAACTTACTGTTTGGCCTATTCGAGAAAAGAAAGGATAAAAGGAAATGAGTGTGTTTTTATATCCATGCTTCACTCTAACGCCTCACAAAATGCAAAAAAAAAAAAAAAAAAAAAATGGAAAAAGAACAGACATCCTGCTCGAACTTTATCGTCTGCATAACATCACTTTAGTCTCACTTAACCCCTCAATGAAAACAACAGCAAAGCAAATATCACAGGGATACATGGGAGGGAGAAATTACAGTATAAAAACTAAATAATGCAGTCAAAAGTGCTCAAATAAAGAGTGTTATCAATTTTTTTGTCAATTTTTTCATCATATGAGGCAGACCTTTTTTGTTTGTGTGTTTTTTCCTAACTCTGTCCTCTAGGAACAGGTTTTGGGGGAGAAGTGGAAAAATTAAAAAAAAAAAAAAAAGCAGCAAAGGAGGACATGAAGGCTGGAGGCTAACAGGTGGCCTGATGAGGTGTTGTGAAGAGTTTGAATCTTGGTGTAATGCTGTAGCTTCTTCACCCCCCACCACTTCAGCTCCTGCTGGCCATCCATCCACAAATCCTCATTTCCTCCTCAGCGCCTGAGGATGGGGCTCTAACCCAGGCTGGTGATGTTTGCCCTGCCGCCTGGAGGCGCCACGATACGCTGGGTATTCCGGCGAGGAACGTTGTCATCAATCTGAGCTCCTGTGTGATCGAATGGAAAGGATTCGTTTTATGAATTTTGGTCTTTGTAATACTAGAAAGTGGCAGGAAAAATTCCTTTGGGAAGTCAACAAAAGGAGGGGAAAAAAATTCCGTTCACATTGTCCACAGTGATTTTAATTACAAGCCATAACCATCCATAGTAAACCTACTATGAGCTACGACACTGTGAAACAATGCTATGTGCTCCTGTCTGCATGATGTCAACCTTGTTTTAACACTAACACGTTTTATTTGTGACATTGCAGATAAACTACTCTACCCACAATCCAAAACAGCAATGTCTCCAATTGGAGACATTGTTGGAGGTCGCTGCTGGAGGTCGCTGTTACCGTGGAAATGTGAGCACAAAACATCAATTGCAGTCCAGAATGTAGCACCGTATTGTATTGATAACAAGGCCACACTTTTCCACACACATGGAAACGAAAACGATTCAATTTGAGAAGGCTGGAAGTCATTTGTTATGGAAGCTGAAATTTGCAATGCATCGTGGGATGAGTAGTTCCTAAACACTGAAACATAATAAAATATGCAGCTTTACCTTTTCTTTCCCCCATTTTCCTTTATTTTTTTCATCAAAATCAAATCTTATTTTTACAGTTACTATTTACCTCATAGCTGGCTGAAAAACTTCACCCAGCATAATAAAATGTACTTTTTAAATATTTTGTCCTTAAAAAAGTAGGCAATGTTGAGGTCTGAATACACAAAATTAAGATGGAAAATCTTAACAAACTAAAAGACAAACAAAATATAACACAACACACTTCAAGTGGACGTGTTATATACTTGTTATACTATATGGTGGCTGCTCATTTTTAATGCGGCCAAACGTTTGATTAATGAGCTCAGTGACTGCTCAGGTACCAGACCCTTTTTCTACTCTTGGGTATTTATGGTGTCAGTGAAGCCAGATACCACATGTCCCTCAGCCAATAAGAGAAGTTGGTTTTAAAGTGAAATGGCCTTCAAGGGAGAGGAGCTAAAACTGCTCGGCTCAGACAGTGGATAGATTGAGATACTGTAGCAAGTATCTGCTTATTCTGTTGGTTTTTGGTTTTTGCCCTTCTCCCCCGTCCCTCTTCTCAGCTGTTTTTCTTTCCCTCTTTCTTTCCACCAGTCAAGTCTGTCCCGTATTCAGCAAGTGAAAATAAAATAAACAATAAAAGGTGAATCAAATGGACCATTACGGCAAGGCTGGGATGGTCAATTTGGTAAAGTAAATCCGTTGGGCATCTTTCTTCGCCTTTAGACAATAATTCTGATGGCAAAAGAACCAAACGGGACAGGTTAAAAAAAAAAAAAAAGAGATACTGTAGCAAGGTTTTTTAAACTGTCAATCATGCACAGAAAAAAAAATGAAACTATAGCAGTAACAAAATAAATGGATAATGAATATTCAATGAATATTCACACAGATTTACCAATTATTATTATTATTAGCTCTGAAAGACAAATGTAAAGATTTTTATGGTGCATAGTATCCAACTGCCTCTTTTTTTTAATTTTTGATAGGTAGTCACAGTCCAACAGAAGGACCCAATTTCAGTGTAAAGTCTGCCCCTTACACTTGAATGAATGCATGGCTTATTTGAGAGCAATATGTGGATATGCATGCAGTATTTAACTCCGTATGTCATGAAAGAATCCCTTAGTTTAGGCTTTTCATACAGATTAAATTTAGTGCTAAATTTGACTCATCAATGTTGAGTCTCTGATATACAAAAAGAAAGTAAATTATTTTAAACTCCCCCCCAAAATGGATTCAGTGCTTCAACATCCCCAAAAATGACTCCTGAACTGATGGTAAAATGACTGACCGGATAGGCTGAAGCCAGATTGGTGCAGGTTGCGGATGGGTTGGCCGGGCTGTTTGGCAGGTGAAGTCTTGGCAGAGGAGGCTGGAGTCATGGTTTTAGGAGTGACTGACACCTCACAGACTGGACCATCATACAGTCCCCTGGGTACGCCTCTCAGCTCAGCCAGCTGCATTGTTGGAAATGAGACACAAGTCAGTCACAGCACTGGAAACTAGCAAGGAAAGATTCACACCGTGGAGAAGGATGTGTGGACAGTTTGGCCAATTCCTAACAAGATGTAACATCCCTCCAATTTTCCACAAAACAATTACCAATCGTAAAAGAAATTGCTGGGTGTGGGTAGCAACTTTAATGTCAAAATGACTTCCAGTATGTTACCATCTGATTAAACGATTAAACACAGATCCTAGCAGACAAAGAGGAGTGTTGTACCCTGCTGCGAGCTTTTATCCTCTTGTAGACGTAGTCAGGGAAAGGTTTACGGACCACGTAACGTCCTGAGCCCTCTGTGACGTGGAGGTTCCCGTCCTCCAAAACAATCTTGCCCTGGCTGATCACGACCAGAGGCCCGCCGCGCACCTCTGTGCCTTCAAAGATGTTGTACTCCACAGTCTGTGGGGAGAAGGAAAGCAGTAGTGTCAAAAGTAACATACAATATAAAACATCACTCCTTTATTATAGCATATAATGCCAAACATAAGGACTGAAGGATCTGAGTGTATTTACATATGTTGAACATTTTCCCGCATTGTTAACTGTATTGCACTGTACGTACGACATTTTAAAGATAAGCCTTTTTGTTGGTGCTTTTAGATTTGAAACAGGTTTTAAGTTCTTGTCTGACACCCGACAGCTGTGTTCCTGTGATGTTTTATGGCAGCTGCTTGTTCCTCCTAACGCCATGCCGACACTTTAAATCATAACAGAAATACCTTCAAAGCGGAGATGCAGTCATTCAACTTCCCCCCGCTTATTTTCCGCTATCATAAGGCTGACGTAACCTCCTGTTGCACATTCTGCGTGCCATTTTAGTTCACAGACTTATGACGCTCTCACTGAATGTTTATTTGAAAAGCTGCCAGAGTTATATTGAAGGACTCACTGTGTAAAATTTCTGTAATTTCATAGGAGCTTAACTGATTTAACTCACATAAAAGTGTTTCCTCGGGCCTACTAATGCAGAGTACAGAGGCATTAGTCTTCAGGCTGAGAGAAGAAGAAGGTGTTGTTTTAGTGCTTGTGTGTGGACATGGAGGGTGTGGAGGTTACTGTGTGACCAGTTTGAAAGCCTTACGACTCCTCTCCCAAAAAGCTTATTGAGCTAAAGCTGAGGTCATGGCAATCTGACAGAGCCTAAAATGAGATCACTGGTATATTGGGTTATCCTATGACACCCACACACATGCATGCATGCATGCATGCACACACACTCCAAATGAGCAATTTCTCCCCTGAACACTGGTCCGTTATTTTCTGACCAAGCAGAACAAAAAGAAACCGAAGAACATGACGGGATTAAGAAGACAGATTCCATGAGCGTGTACAGCTCTCTCTGTCTTCCATGCATACACACACGGATACAGATGCACAGTGACCGGCCTGCTAACAATCAGAAATGATGTGTTCCAGCTCTCTGGCAGATTTTAATGATGACATCACTCCCTCGACACTGTGTGAGGCCCACACCCTCTCCAGCAGACAGGCTGCCATAAAACAAGAGTCCTTTATCACAACAAAAGAGTTATCAACCACTAACTCTGGATGTCATCAGTTACATGCATAACAATTAGTGTTATTAGCATCACAAGCAACAAGCAGTGTAGAAGAATGAATAATGTGTTTGAGGGCCTCAGTGTGACTGAAAGGTCATTAAACATTGATGGGCAGTGATGGGGCAATACGGATTGATAGCACCCCCTGAGAGATTTCAAAGTTGAATCCCC
Organism: Oreochromis aureus; assembly: GCF_013358895.1. Classification (NCBI taxonomy): domain Eukaryota; kingdom Metazoa; phylum Chordata; class Actinopteri; order Cichliformes; family Cichlidae; genus Oreochromis; species Oreochromis aureus. The sequence continues at coordinate 35,661,619 of NC_052948.1, read as the reverse complement.
CACATTAGCTTTCAAATACATATATTAACTTTGGTGCATCATGTCCACAACAAAGCCACACCCCCACATCCCAAAGTCATTCACTGTGGCATTTCTGCACAGCACCAGTAGCTCTTTCACAAACTCCTCCATGATAATTAAGCAGAGCAGTCACATCTAAGGTTCTCTGTGGTGCAGATTCCTAAAAAACATGTTATTGATTATTAATTTAATAGAAGAGACCTGCCAATTAAAGAACACTAAACAGAAATCCACAGAAGAATCCCAAAGACATAAAGACAGTAACTGTTCTGTGCCAGAAAGCCCCCCAAAATAGCGTTGCAACAGTTTCTACTTTGTGGTTGCAGAAAAAAAATCTACTGGTTATCATAGTAAATATGTAAGCAAATGTTATATATGTGTTCCCCAACAGGTAATGCAGGAACTGGATTGGGAGTCAGGAATGGAGAGACACGCCCAGATCTAACTGCCAGACCTCCGGATGTCAGCCCCGCTATCCTCTGCAAGTGCAATTTGTCAGCCACACCCATTAACAGCAGCTCTCCTCTATGATCCATGTGCTTAGTAAAATGCACATGGCCAGGAAAAGAACTGACCCCTGGGATCTGTTCATTTTAAGACTGTGAGCAGTCTGTAAGAACCTCTCCAGTGATGTAATCGTCACACACATTTACCTTTTCAGAAAGAGTTAAAATAGGAAGGTCCACATTTTAGAATGCAGGATATTTTGTTTTAGCAATTTAAAAGCTTAATCAAACAGTAACAATCATTTGATGAAATCACCTGAATTTTATCCTAATCTAAATAATCTACTCTATGCGGATCCTGAACTCTGATACCAGCTTGAGATGAATGAGACAATGAGATTTTAATTTATACATGTAGTTTTGAGGCTCTTGTGGTCATGGAAGTAGTCATTAAAGTTACTGCTCTCTCCTCATTCATAAGGAGTTACCAAAATGGCTAGTTTCAAGGCTAGCCTTTTACAAGTAGGAATATATCTGCATTCAAATACTGAGTCTTTGTCATAGCGCCACCTACAGGAAACCATAAGTTCCGGGGGTTGTATTTTCACGATCTTATCTGCATATTTTGAAGCTTGTGGGTTTTTATTTAACGCCGCTTGTTTTAATATGATAATATGTACTTTTGTTGCTGGACTCCAGTTTTTGTTAAAAAGTTCTGTTCTTAAAATATAAATATCCTCAAACCGATCCACAGTCACAGCACAATACACTTACAGGAAATTCGCTGTCCTATATTTTTATAAACTACTCTTAGCTGATTAACCAGAACCACTCAAAATTTGGACAGCTACATTTTTCAGACCTTCAAGCTTTTTGGTTTTCATCTAACGCTGTTGCTATGACAATGTATTGTTTGAAAGAAACAGGAAACAGTTCCTTAGCAGCTTGGAATGCCCGCAAACTTTTGGCACATGCAGCGTATGTAATTAAAGTCAGTATATGGTAGGCTTTCATTAGTGAAGAAAAGAGACCTCTGTGTCAGTATTAATAGCTAGTTATGTAGAAATAATTGAGGACCATACCGACTGGTGGCTCTTGGCGGAGATGATCTTTGTGACGTCAGGGTCCCACAGCACCAGATCAGCGTCTGAGCCCACAGCAATGCGGCCCTTGCGGGGGTACAGGTTGAAGATCTTGGCAGCGTTTGTGCTGGTCACGGCCACAAACTGGTTTTCATCCATCTTACCCGTTACCTGAAATAAATCAGAGCTGAGAGTGAGAATGCTACCAAAGCTTGTGCCCTCTTTTGTGTTTTGTCTGTTTTACATGTATTCACATATGACCCTTTTTTGAATTAATCAAGATCAACCCTCCTAAATCCTCTTCTTGGACCACGAAATTTAGCTTGTTTTTGTTCTGTTTTTTGTAGATCTGAGAGAGGACAAAGCACTGTTTTTGGCCCTCAAAGTACATAGGAGTGGGTGCAATTTTTGGAGCTACGACCCTTGGAAGTTTATTCAAAATGTACTTTTTAAATATTTTGTCACAAACATTAAACTGGTGTTTTCCTACTAATATTATGATATAGTTTGTGATTTTGGTGCTCAAATTTGGTTTGATAAAGCAGAAACACTGAAGAGAAACAAGGTTTTGGCATTAGATTGTGACATTTTGAGTGAGTGTAAAATCGATTTGTTGTATTTATGTAAACTGAAATGGCTGGGGTGTGACTTATGACCTTGTCACAGCCTAAAATTGGAAAAAATAGCAATAATTAAAAAATTGGAAAATCTTGAGCCATTTATATGTATTTTGAGGACCTGCAACATGGAAAATAATCCTGGGAAAAGTTATTGTACCAAAAAACAAAAAATAAAAAGCTGATTGATTTGACTGATTTTTAACACAGAATGACAGTAAGGGGGGAATTTTTTTTCATTTAGTACTGTTAGTTTTAATCTGATATGATACAAAATCTAGCATTTTTACTTGTAACAGAGTACATTTAAAGGATGGTATCAGACTACTTTTATAAAATCACCTCATTCCCCTTTAATTACATTTTTAGGGTTGGCACAACTCCCACAGCTCTGCGATATATTCCCAATAAAGCCATTCCCTTTCAGCTGGGTGTAAATTGGAGTAAAGCTTTACTTCACTCCATATGTCAGTCTGGTTTTTAAGCAGTTGCATGCATATTGTCAACAGCATGCCTAGAGACGCCTAGAGACCTATAATACACCGGCAGTGAGTTTCTGTTTACAATGCACAGGGTAAACAGACCGCAGTATGGACTTGAAGTGAACTGAACACTTCTCAAATTAGTCCCAGTTCAGTTTGCCTAAAAGAGGTCTGACATCATTTAGAGTGTTAACATAAACGTGAAAAGAGCTGACTAACTGCTCTGAGCTGCTCTGAGGGAAGAATAGAGCCAAGTGTGAAAACGCCTTCAGTGTATTGCGAGACAAAGTCCTGTGAAAGAATAAGTCCACCCTCACTGCTTCCATGGGAATTAAGTGGGTAAGTAGCAGCCAGGTGCTGTTAATCAAATGCGCCTGATTAACTGATCATCAGAAAGTGTGAGCACCTCTATAAAAGCAGAAGTTTTGGCAGTTTGCTGGTCTGGAGCTTTCAGGTGAGTGTTAACACGATGCCACCATCGTCATAAAGAAATGTCTGCAAACCTCAATGAACTGAAGCAAACTTGGCCTAAAGACTTCTATAATGATGTGAGAGGCTGAAGTCATACAGAAAATGATTACCTCAAGTTATTGCTGCTAAAGGTGGTTCTACAAGCTACTGAATCATGGGGAGTTTTCACAGGACTACACAGGGTCTTGTGAACCCCACCCAAAAGCAAAATCTACTCACCACACACTTGTCCCAGATGATAGACATCCTCTCCTCAGTGCCATTCACACCCTCAGGAATCAAGCTGAAGTCATCTTTGCCCACAGCACGCTGGGCAGTGTTGAAGGGACAATGTGCACTTCCTGTCACCTGAAGGTCTCCACTATGTAACAAGTTTAGTACAAAAAAGACAGACAGGACTGTGTCATGCTCAGACAAAAAGCACTGCTGACATTTTCGTTTTAACTTTGCCTCTAATGTGTTTGCATCCAATTACCAGGAAAGCAGGGAGTTGAGATAGTCTGCTGTGGTCGGGTCAGGACTCAGTGGAGGAGAGGTGACGTAAGCAGCCGCTTTGGCCCAGTTCTTGCTCCAATAGTGTGAACCGTCTGTTCCCAGACTTGCAGTGATTGGCTCTCCATAGACAACAGTGCCTATAAAAGACGAGTCCCATCATAGCATGAGATCCTATGTTCCTCACGTGCATGTCATGCAAACTCACACAAAAGCTTTATTGCATCTATTTCTACTTATCTGTGTTTATTTTACTGTTTTCTATGAAGTCTATAATTAATCTTAATCATAACATAAAATTGGGCTTAAATTTAATTTAGTAGTTTCATATTATTGTGAAAATCCACTAATATATTTTCTTTTTCCTCTCTGACAACGGGCAGTATCTTTATTTTAGTTCTCACCCTTCTTCCTGGCCTGAGCGATGACATCAGCAGCGCTCTTGCTCATCACCTTGGTGACATACAGCGGGCAGTTGGTCTGGTTGGCTACAGTCACAGAGCGGTTAACGGCCTCCGCCTCCACCTGGAGTACAGAAGAGTTCATTTGATAGATGGAGGTGATCACCTTTCTTATTATTCTCTTCTTCATTTCACTCTTCGTCATTTTAGTGTGTGCACAACAGTATGGCAAAGCCCAGGTGTTTTAGATATCACATGTATTTATAAAGGTAAATAATTTATATATAGTATATACAATTAATAAGTAAGGTGAATCAATTTAAGCTAAATATTAAGGAAATATCTAAGAATTCAGCAGCGAGCTGTAGCTTCATATTTAACTCATATTCTCATTAACTCTTGGCAAGAACAAACTTCTTTAAAAACTGTTCTCCTTGCATAGCAACGCAGGTACAACAAGGTTAAACACTGAAGGGAGACGTTTTCTGACAGATTAAATGACAGAGAAAATGTTCCGAGGTGAAAAGCAACATGGAATTTAAAATTTGCTAGGTCAATTTATTGCAACATTTCAAGGTATTTTTCATTATTTTTATGTCTCTTTTTCCATGTATGGCCATGGAAAATGGTCAAGATTTGATTAACCTGAGCAGGAGCAGCACTGCCATGGCAATTTAACTTTATTCCCCTAAGGCCCCTAAGAAATCACTGCCTTCATCAGATGATAATTAGAAAAATACAGAAAACCTTAAGAAGAAAAACTAAGGAACTGATTTTAAAATAACATTGATTTATGCAGGGAGGATGTACTCAATTAAAGTGGCTTTAGGGCGTGATTATCCACATTCATCATGGGAAAAGGAGAAAGTTACGAAGATTATAAAGTAGTGAAAAATCCAGAGCCTCAAGGTAAAACTTTCAACGATTCAGACCCAGCAATGCTGAAGCCCGTAAAGGTCACATCCCCTACTGCGAAAAAAACCCCAACAACTTGGAGATGAACCGATATGCTTTCCTCAAAGTCAAAGCAACATTTCACAGAGTTGTAGCTGTGACTCACCTCCTCAGGGCGGCTCAGCACGTGTCCTTCAGGCCCAGTGATCCCCTGCTCCAGCATCCTGCGCTGCTCCTAAACATACGCACACGCACATGAGCACACACAAACCGCATTGGGAAATACGAGATGTTGAGTCATGTGCAGGTGGACGAATGTTTGTCATGACTGGCCTTGGCAGTGAAAACTAAGCAGCTCTGAGAATATTTATCCTCATCTGTTGGATATTAAGAGCTTAGCACTGAACATTTCGTCACAACTGAGAAGAAACTGATGTGTCACAGTCTTTGAGCTCAAAGTCCAGCTTTCAAGCGGTGTCTCATAACACTTAAAGCTTAGGGTGTTAAGATTCCATTTAATGCAAAAAAAAAAAAAAAAAAAAATTCATGTCTGTTCATCTCCAGATGGCATCTTGTTATGGTATAGAAAGTTATACCTCAGCTACGATGTCCCCATTCTCAGCGTGAACCTGGGCGATGGCTCCCAGATCGCGGATCACACTGAAAACCTCGTACACCTGCAGCAAAGACAAGGACAGTAATATTTTGAACTCGAGCACAGACTTAAAATCTAGTTGTTTCTTTTTTTTCCTGCTCATTTGTTTTAGATGAAGAGGAACTCACAGCATGTTTTTTTTTTCTTATTTGATTTCCAGCAGTGATATATTGGAAAAATCTTTTTAAGTCAGTGGGTCATTCAGACAATGTCTTTGTCTGAATGAATGTGACTAATTAGGCTGGAAAAAGGGCTAACATTTAGTCTACCCTAGTCTTTATTTGGTTTAAAAGATGGATTTAAAGTCTATAATTAAATAATTTTAGCAAACATAAGCTCTTTTTTCCACTATCAGTTCTGGGTAACGGATTGTGTAGTAATCTTTATTAGCGAGTCTCCCACAGTCCGAAGTTTAGGAAAAGTAGCGAGTTCACAGACAGAAGAAAAACTGTGGTGTTGAACGAGTCATCATTCCCCCCAACCGGGGCTGCTAAACATGCAACAATAAAAAGCCGTCAGAGTTTGACACGGGAGAGAAAATGATAAACTCTGGCTGTACCCGACTGCCAGCATTCCTCACACAGGTGCAAAGATCATCACAGATCTGTTTCAAAACTGCTTTCAAGTGGGATTAATTCATTTTCAGTCAGAAAGAGAGTTTGTGGCTTTCATTATCCTGTCGCAGTCCCAAGAGAAACACACAGGAAAATCAGCATGAGGGGAAGCCTTGCCAAGACAAACAGACTCACACAGTAAGTCACGCTTTAGACTGAGTGCGTGAGCCAAAATCAAGAGTAGGATATGACTTTTATGATAGTATCAGGTCAGATTTACTGTAGGCTTAAAATCTCTTTCTCTTCCTCTTTAGGTTAATACTTAATGCCTGTTTGTTGCCCTGGCGATCGGACAACAGTATATCTAATATCACCGCTGTTAGTATAAACAGCCATTAAGCTAAAAAAGTTTGTACAGAAGGGCTGTAGCATAATTCAGTTTAGTGTAGCACAATGCAGAATATGCTGAAAAATTCAGTGACAACCTACCTGAGCATCAGTAAGCTGGAAAATATCCTTATAAGCCAGGTAGACCAGGAAAGAGTTAACACCTGAAAGGTTTAAAGCAGAAAAAAATACTAATCATTAACCAACTTAAACACAAAGTTTCTTGGTAGATGATGAACTGTAAGTTTGGATCATTTGAATGCAAGCAAACTATTGTGTAAAATAAGACCCTTTATTGTTGGGTTTTTGCAACTCTCTTGCTAAAAAGTGAATAGAACATCTCTTTGTGATGCTTTCATTTTAAAAAGTTGCATTAAGTGCATCATGCGCAGGCTGCTGCACTCAGGTTACAGGACTGATACTGACTGATGTTAATCTTTTTGCATCGAGCAGATCTAAATATTTATTTTTTCCAATCACTTTCCCAATTTTTAATTCAAGATAATCAAACATGAGTGTGGTTACATGAGACGTACCGTGATCCTTCACGAGCGTCTCCATCTCTTCCTGGATTCCCTTGTGCCACTCGGTAATGTCGATATGCAGAGAGTAGTCGCAGCAGGACTTGCTGTCGGCCCATTCACGCCACTGCTCGAAGGCCGACATAAGGCTGGTGCCAGGCTCAGGTAGCACATGGTCAACTAGACGCGCACACACACACACACACACACACACACACACACACACACACACACACACACACACACACACACACACACGGTTAAACAGGTACACAAATACAGGAACTCTGCTGTCTTGTATTTTATCTATTTTTTATGTTATGTTGTATCTAGGCCTAATGGACAATGATGTATTTCACACCTGGCTGTATGAGCATGTGGAACAAACTGATTTTTTAAAATGATCACATTTACACACCAGAGTCAGACCTGAAACTGTATGAAACGTGTCTGCTTAGAAACCTTTTATATCTAGAGCAAGATGCAAACTCCAGGGCTAAACACTGAATGCAGAAACTGCAGTTCCCGAAGTGGCCACTTTAGGCTGGCCCCAAAACACATTCTTAATAGAGTTCAATGCTAAAATACCCAACTTTACATTTGCTATTTTTCCTCTTTGATACATATGTATGTAGACTGAATGTCTTTGTAAGGTCCTGTGTTCCTCCTCTCATCCCCAAATGGTCACAGCAGATGGCTGACCCTCCTTGAGCCTAGTCCTGCCGCAGGTTTCTTCCTGTTACAAGGGAGTTTTTCCTTCCCACTGTCGCCAAGTGTTTACTCATGGGGGTTGTTTGATTGTTGGGATTTTCTCTGTATTATTGTAGTCTTTACCATATAATATAAGGGACCTTGAGGAAACTGTTTTTCTGATATGGCACTATATAAATAAAAGTAAATTAATAGAATTTTTGTAACTCGCGTTTAAATTTAACAATGCTCACAGGTCAGTATAAGAAGTCTATGTTTGAGTTTTGGTGAGTGAAATTCTAATACTATTATATTTATGATTTAGCAGGTATCTATTGTGTGAGAGCCCTGATAACTAATATCATCACAAATCCCTCCAAAACATTGTCCCTGCTGGCTCCAAGAAAAACCCAACAACCTAACATGACTATTACCAGTGAGTGAGTGGTGTCAAGGTGGCTAAAATGTACCTTTTATATGTAGTCTGTAGTTAAGATTGGATTCAGATGCCTTTAATTAAGCCTAAACTACATGGAATAGAGCATTTCGTTATAGAAATCGTCTCTATTTGGCAAGTGTCACCAGGCTGCAGGATGTTACACACCAATTCCCAACCTGACTGGCCCTAAGAGGAGCTGTAGCAATCGGCTTTTAGCTTGGGGTAAAAAAGGCATGCAGTGTGAGTATGTTTTGCTGCCAGGAGGAGGATGGTGTTCCTGTTGAGTCAACAGAGGGAGGGCCAGTGTGACATTTACAGTTCAAGTTTTCATTTAGCTTTGTTTTCTTTGCTCATTACGTCAACTCTTTATACTTGTATGTAAATTTAAAAATAACATTACCATTAAACCAATGCAAGAACCAAGATTTGCTGTTACATTATATTTACGATATTTTGTTAGAAAGAAAAAAATCACTGATAAAACACAGGGTAAGAGTTTGGAGGGTTTTTTTAATCTGAGTACAACTTGAAACTGACTCCAATGCCCTGTTTAAAAACTATGTCTAGGACAAACCAAGCCATAACAAAACTACAGATAGATGGTAACTCAAAGGAAGTAGAAAGAAAGTCCTGTAGACAAGTTTTCAACTAATGCTTAAACTCTTAACTTGAGCTTAATGACTTTGAAGTGCAAGGGAAATGAGCCCAAGGAGAAGAAAATCTAGGCTTTGCATGCACCTTTAAAAAATTCAGAATACAACAACAACAGGCCAAAATTACATAAACAGGGTGTATAAAATAATAGCAAACAAACTACAGAGTCTGTCTGTCTCTTTGGAAAATTCCTGACACAGTATGTTCAGCAATCAGCACCTCATGGCTCAGAGTGCTCAGACCAGATGGATGGGTTCATATTTTGGCGTACCCATGAACAGGCCTGGCACGCTTCCTGTTCTCATTAAGACATGTTTAATTAGGGCCATTCAGTAAATGAAGAATCACTGTGGGGAAAAACCCACCACGGACACCACACTCAGCTTCCTTTCACTCACACAAAGCTTTCAGACACCAACTTTAACCCATTTCTGAATCTTCTGTTGCAGACAGCAGGGGCTTTGTGCTCAGCAACTCACTGATCATGGTGGTGCCTCCGGCCAGCGCCGCCTTGGTGCCCTGGTAGAAGTCATCAGCGGCGGTCATGCCCCGATCTGGCATCTGGAAACGAGTGTGCACATCGATGCCACCGGGCATCAGCATCCGACCATGGGCATCGATGGTTTTCACCCCACCGGGCACAATGAGGTTTTCCCCGATTTGTCTGAGTTAAAGACAAAAGCAACACTTAAACTGCTGATTACACCATCCTTAGTAATTTTACTAATTAGAATTACATACGCATTAGTCATTTTAATTTCATTAATTACATTTACTATCTTTTAGTAATTAGTGGTTTCATATACTTATGGGTTAGAGTAGTAGTTTTTGAGTATGTATCAATGCTCATCGTTTTATTTGTGGTAGTTTCCATTATGCTCTGCAAAAAAGTAATTAACTTCTTACTCACAACTTTTCCTGTTTTGCAGAGCAAACGCAGTCAAAACTAAAAACTGACTGCATTGTCAGCTTTCTCCAGGGCCGTCTGATAAAAGCCAGACTTGAGAAAAGTATCTGTCCTGCATTGCTAGAGCTCGTCATCATAAATAAATCATCCTACTCAGTCACTTTTGGCACTAAAACAGCTTGGTCTCATGACGATTAACCTAACGAATTTACAGAAAAGTTATTATGACAAGCTAAAAAAGTGATCAGAATTGTAGTATGGCAGTGCTGGTTTCATGTATTGGTAACTTTGACACTAAACATTGAAGATTTTGTATTGCAATAATGACAAGTTTACTTTTCACTCTGCAAGAAGAATGTATTATTTGTGGTGCTATTTGGAGGTAATTGTATATTATAGTGAGATTATGGTGAGATGAGTAGTAAACTACTTGCTGCAGAGGAGGCCCTTAGTTAGTTTGTAGTGATTCAGCAGAGAGCTTCAAACATGAACATGGTAAAAGTTGGGTTTTTAATAAACTGCCAGCAGCTTAAAGGAAAACTCACTTGATGACTCCATCCTCCATATAGATGTCGGCACAGAAGGACTGGTCATCATTCACAATCTTGGCCCCTTTGATCAGGAGACGGTCGCTCTGGAAAAACAATAAAGAAGGTGAGTTGCTGCAGATTTTTGTTTAAAAAAAACAGTTCGAGTTAATCTGTGGGAATAACAACCCTGTAAAAGACATGGATTTATAGCCGCCTATAAAAATACGCTTACAAGGGTGAGTATCCGATTTGGCTCAACTGGATGCTGGATTAAGGGCATTTGATGAAAGACGTTTTGGGAAATGTCACTTCAAGGAGTGGATTGGCAACAATCACAGCAAAACATAAATACTGGCTCTGCTTGGCCTTTTTAGGTCTGATAAGGAACACATGGCTGTGCAATGTCTCTCAGCTGATACTGGCTTTCCTATTCTGCAAACACACACGCATACAGATATCTGTAAACACACTGTACACACTCTTAATACTCTAACACACTGATCCGGTGGGGATTGCCGATTGGAGGGGCAGGGGGTAAAAGAGTATTAAGAGCTGGGATGTTTGGACCAGCACCAGGTTTTTTTTTTTGTGTGTGGATGTTTTCACTGTGACACTGTTTATGTCAGGCTGGCGGTGGAAAGACATTGTGGAAAGAAGATGAATAGGGACAAAGAAAAGGCGTTAATCTAAGGAGGGGACTGGATTCAAACAGTCTGACTGCTTTAAGATGGGATTAGTGAACATCTGCAGTACACAAAGCATTATCTCCAAATTAAAAAGAACAACAAACTTCTACATCCTTGTGCTGAGAGCAAAGAGAGGGCCCAGTGCATTTTCATCACCGCTCCTCTCACTGGTGGATCACTTCAGCTTTGCTTTAACAGCAAAATTAGGGAAATCATTCACTGCTCGGACAATAAAGACAGCAGCCCGCCTCCAGACACACCCATCTGCCCCCTTCATGTGGCCGAATTATCGCACAAACAGACGTGAGAAAGAACCAATCAGGCCACGGAGCGTGTAATCAATCATCCATGCCTGCTGCTGTGCCACTTGTCTCTATGCTGGAGAGAGGACTGGGAGGAGGGGGGAGTCTCCACAGTCCCTCCCTCGAGCCACCCCGGGGAGGCCCTGGCCCTCTCTCCAAAAAAGGGAGTGGCAGCTATGGTCACAAGGGCTCCAGCGTTCCCCCTTCTAACAAAGGCTGCTCTGTTTGAGGCGCTGCCACTGGCTGCTGCCAGGCCAGCAGCTCTGGCCCAGAGGACAACTGCTGTGCTGCAGGCAGCACAAACCATAGGCCAGCTCTGTAAAATATTACCTAATACTTTCAGGTTGTTTATATAACACAGCCACATATGTAGAAATAATGCAAACTTATTTAGCTCACTTAAAAAAAAATTTAAACTGAATATCCTTTAGCTTAGTATGTAAACAGACTAAGTTGGTTTATTTGGTGGTTTTAAAGGCCAACTTTCAATATTTACTACAGGAAAGTCTTAAAAATATAAACAGATTAATCAATAATGATTAAAAAAATGATGGATGTTGCAAAGAAACGCTCCATAAATATGCACTTCTTTTGCATAATTTTAGTGCTGTTGCAGAGGGAAAATTTTGACTGGGAACAACAATACCAACAATGCCATTCATCACCTGACCCCAGTGTGAGGGAACTCAGCTATGTTTTACTAGCAGAGGTAAATGTAGCCTCAAGATGGCTGCCCAATAATTTTCAGTCTCATAGTCTTCAGCTTTGACCGCCACTGACTCAAGTGATGTCCATCAGGTTTGCAGTTCCCTCAGGAGCCACAAAAAGCTTTAAACAACCCAATTCCATGTACAGTAGTACCCCTGAATAGGAAAAAACAAAGTCTTCACACAACAATTTCTGATATATATAGATAGATAGATAGATAGATAGATAGATAGATAGATAGATAGATAGATAGATAGAGAGAGAGAGATAGATAGAGAGAGAGAGAGAGATAGATAGAGAGAGAGAGAGAGAGAGAGAGATAGATAGATAGATAGATAGATATATATATATATAGATAGAGAGATAGATAGATATATATATATATATATAGAGAGATAGATAGAGATATATATATATATAGATATATATATATAGATCGATAGATAGATCGATCTATAGAGAGATAGATATAGATAAATATAATATACACCTATCCAAATTTCCTTATGACTAATTCTGAAGCAATTTTTTCCTCACATGTGTACTAACATTTCACATATTAGCAATACCCTGCATTCTTCTGGATGAAATATAGAATAGAGTAAACTACACAGTAAAACAACTTCAGCTGACTGCAGCAGCTTCTGGAAAATGCCTTGCAGTTGTCATCTGAAAGGTGTGGCCACACTCTGACAGCAGTGATGGAACTAATGCAGATAGATCATGTGGTAATCTTCGATCTGTGTGGAACAGAGCGCTCTGGTTGAGCGACTGGCTTCGCTCCAGCCCGCTGCTGGCCCGTTTTCCTCCCAACAACTGCTTTGAAATATGCCGTTACATCATGCGCCCCATCATGACTGTCATTATCACATTACTCACTGAACTTTGCCAAGACACTGCAGCCCTTCTCAAAAAAAATTGCGCCTATTGCGCTGTTTAATCTAGACCTGTATTTGCAGAACAATTAGTGTCCCTGAATCCAGAACCGTGCTTTAAAATAATTCAATTGTTTTAAAGCTCGCAGGGGTCGTGTGACAGAGTGTGTGATTGGACTGGATCTGTGCCAAGCATGACAGTGACCTTTCCTTCGTGGGAACTTTTTCAGAGCTCACAAACAGGATGTGGATAAAGCTCAATGGGCCCACTGTTACTAAACTACTGTGTTTACATTCCAGGCTACAACCTACAACCTTACTGAGATTGCATACAAGGCAAAAGAGTTCAATGAGCATTTAAAAAAAACATCTGTAACGCAATTAGGACACTTATAAAAACACTTACTGAATATTTTGTTTAACACGGTAACTTTCCTCAACCTCCTTCACCTCTGTTTCCTCAAACAAAACATCCTGGACTAGTGTAATACTTTCAGCATAGTGGGCGGAGCATGGAGACAGAGCATAAATAAGTCCCACCCACACCGAAGGGGCAAACAGTTCATGGCTCCTTTTCCATCTGCTGATAGATGCCTAGAAACTGCAGTGCAGTGGGACGCAGTATCAACAGAGCCAAAAACTGAGCCCTTCAGGAGACAGGAGTGGACACGTGACTCAAACTGTGGGATAATGAAGCTGAGAAGCCTGAAGTGCTGTCTGCATTTTGTTAATGATAAGTGTCAGTTTTAGACAAATTTATTTCCTTAAGAATTATGAGATTGTCCGCAACTTTAATTACTGTGAAGTGTGGATAATTTAGAAATCTATGACTAATGTTTTGTTTATGATTGCCTTAGCTATAAGAGCTTGTGATTGAAGGGGCAACGTCCAGAGCTGAAACAACAACAACTCCAGTTCCTCTCTGTGCCTCCTGAGGCTCGAGTAAATCCCCACAGACTTCTACATTAGAGAACTGAAGAGCATATTTACAGCTGGGTACAAAATATAGTTTTGTCCTCTAAGGATTCCTTCCTCCCTCGTAAAAACTCTGAGTGGCAGGAATTCCTTTGTAAATCATCTATCTGGGTGTGTGTTTGCATTTGGTGCCTTTTCGAGCATTTTTAATGTAATACCTGAATAATATTAACCCTCACTATTATGTACTGACGATACCAGAAGTTTTGGGGGTTTTGTGCTTATCTTCTTGAGTGAAATTCTAGTTAGGACTAATTAGCCAATGTACCCTCAATGTACTTTGCCACGAGCTCTGGGTAGTGACTGACCGAAAGAATGAGATCGCACATACAAATAACCTCCCTTAGAAATACAGTGAGGAGTTTGGTCATTCACAAGAGACTAAGAGTAGCGCAGCCACTCCTCCACACTAATATGAGCCAGCTGAAGGGGAGGAGGTTGCTGGGGGAGAGGGAGGTCTGGGTTTCTCTAATTAGACCGCTGCCCCCACAACCTGGACTTAGATAAGTGGTAGAAGCTCGATGGATGGATGGATTCTATCTGAAAGCAATTAGAAAAGACTTCCAGTTCTATAGAAGTATATGTATATTTCTATATTAAGTATATTAAATCTGTTATGTAAATGTTGGTCATATCATGCATCAAAATTGATATGGTATAAAACGGCACGCTTGTTGTCTAAAGAGTTGACAATCATAAATCATTAACCAGTAAGGTTGCAATAGATGACATCGCAGTAGCTACTTACATCTTTTATACTTTTGATGACTCCAATCTTTGATCCATAAGGTAACTTCCAGTTCCAAAAAAACCCAACATGGTGGTGGACAAAACACTGATGTTGAAGCTTAACAGTGTCAAAAACCAACAAATGATGACTATGGCCATTATTTTTAATATCCATGCTGTTAACATATTGCTGGCATTAGCTTTTAAACAGCTCTAACATAGAAATATCTCATATTTTTATCCATCTGCAGGCATTTTGTTAGCACTTTAACCCCGAGATGTATATTGTGGAGCAGTTTTTCCATCCAGTAGGGATCACTTTAGAATATCTCATACAGTCTGTTTCTAAATATCATTAAAGTATATCAGTTGGATTCATATTGGATTGAATAAAACTGAATTTCACATGGAAAGAGATCAAGAAACAAGTCCCAGCAAGGCTGGTAAACGCTGCGTATCATGGTTAGCCATCAGCAAAATAACACAAAGTATAAAACAGACAGGTTTATAAAAATCTTTCTTGTTCTCTGTCCCACTATCGGCACAGCAGGAAAGGCATGTGTCTAAAAATCTGGCAGCTTAACTTGGATCTGGCTAATTTTTTCAGAAATGTTGTTTCCGTCGTTATGTTTAGCTGCTAAATGTATGCTTTACTCACCAGATGATCACTAGATGGACCTATTTCTCATTTAGTGCTAGAGGGGTAGGTGGACTCTGCAGTGCTTTGGGGCGTAAAAACAATGAACTAAAAACTCTACGAAGCTAGGGAGAAGTGTAGATTTACACTTCTGATGAGGTTATAAGAGATCCTTATAATTTTTACAGGTATTATTAATAACGTAAAACATTGTGCTTAAGAAAAAGAAACAGACTGGGTATAATGGAAAGCAGAGGTAATGGTTTTGTTAAATCACCAACATCAATCAAATGCTACGATTATTAAAATCCTGACATTAATAAACCACAGCCACAGCACCATATGGAGGAAAACTAAGACCCTCCACAGGAAGAGAAGAGAAGCATGGGTACTCAAACTGCTGACTTTCATAAAATCAGGGCAAAATCAGCTTGGGTGCAGTGAAAACGTCTGCCAGTGTTAGACGTAACCCGGCAACATTGTATGTTGTTATCCACATGGAAAATATCCTGGAAACAGTTAAGTCAGGTGGAGAAGGCTGCCAGGTCAGACATGCAGCACTATGATTTATATTTGTCCTGGATTAGTCAAAAAACAGCCTGCTACTAAAATCATCTCCATACATGTTCAGGCAACTGCTGGGAAAACAAAATAAAAATAAAAAAATCCTTCAAAATAAAGTGCAAAACGGGAAATAAAGTAATTCCCAGAATTAGTCATCTGCACATTAATGATATGAAAAAATAGATACAAAATTTTTCTAAGTAGTCATTTCTGTTTTATTTATAAAACACACTTGATGCATTGGATGAATGTGATTCTTCCTTTGATGCTAGAAATTCCACTTTTACTTTATTTTCATGATGACTGATTATTGTGTTTTTAATTGTTTTAGCCTCTTAATCCATAAAAACACTCTCCTTTGCTATTAAAACTTGCTCATTTAGTTTGAAAAGCCCCTTAAATTGCTCTGTTATCCTCCCACTTTCTCAGGAAATGAAAATATGACATTCTTTATTTCTCTGAAAATTTGACTTAAAATCTTTTTTCCACTAACTCATAACTTAAACCCCTACCACTGAAATAGAAACTAAACTAGCCTAAATTCCCAATTGAAATGCAAAACTGAATTTAAACTTTCTCTTTGACTAAAAAACTGTTTAATTAATCTCAAACTTCAAAAAGAATACACTCATTGACCTTTTTCCTGTGACATAGCGTAGCCAGAGGAGCTGCAATACTGTTGCTCAACAGCATTCCCCTCTGCTCAGAAGCTGAATAACAGCAGAGTTCATACACGCTGCACAGTCTCCCTGACTTCTGGCTTTATGAATGGGGGAATTCGGGATGATCCTGAGAGGCGGGAAAAAAAAAAAGAAAAGAAAAAAACACAAGGCTGAGTCAGTGGGTGGCTGATTTGGAGCGTGGTGTGTTGTGTGAAGAGAAGGCGCTCCGGGCTGCGTTGCAGGGTGAGATAGCTGCATGAACTCACTCCAGCCGCATTTGAAGTAACTACACATGCACTGAACTGTCACCAGAGACACTGCTCTACTAAAGGTATACTACAGTAGCACACTACTTAATGATCCTTCATTTGCTGAGGATTGTAGCCACTGAGACTTTAATCCAGGACAGTCTTATAATAGCCTCGCTCTATTTTTACCTCATTCACTGGAGCTGCATTTAAACAGCCTTCTTGTTCTTGATTTACTTTTATCTGTATTTATAGCCTTCACTGAAATAACTCACCCTCATTCTAGAGCTGAAAGAGCCAATCAATCAATAAATGCATCAAAGGAAATGTAACTGATTGAACCATTTTTTCTGCTTACTAATCGGTTATGTTTTCATCAAGCAAAAATGAGAAAATATTTTTCCACTTGCAGCATCTCAAGTGCAAACATTACCCAGGTTTTCTTTTCAGGGATTCTTTTTGAATCTGTTCATTTGTTTTCGGATGGATCGACTCTGGGTTTAATCTTTCGAATGCCAGCATGAAGAGTGATAAGCATCTATTAAAGGTTCTGCTCAAGCACCAGTTTAAAGGCCAAATGTAGTCTGTCCACAGTGACACAAAACAGAGAACAGACTGCAAAATCAGCACATTTGCACTTTATAAATTGATCACATTCCTAATAAATGACACGACTTGTTGACAGACTAAATATTTAACTGTTTCGCCACCAAAACTGTCAACTGTGATGATACCAGTTGTAGAAAGTGATAGATATTCTTTAAATTTGAGGTGGTTCAGGCATCTTAAAGACTCCTGGGTGCCTCCTAGGTGAGGTTTTGTGGGCATGTCCAACTGGTAAGAGACTCCAGCTCAGGGCAGACCCAGGACACACTGGAGATATTATCTCTTTCAGGTGGCTTGGCAATGCTTTAGTAAAGCTAGAGCTGGTCCTTGGGAGAGGTGGTCTGAGCATCTCTGCTTAAACCCATTGGAAATTGAAGGAAAGGATATGTTGTAGTCTCCAAAATTCATATTTAATGGCTAATAATATTTTAAAAAATAAACCGTGTCAGCCCTGCTTGACTATTTGTTCATTTTCAATGATTTTGTTGTATGAATCTGGTTCTGAAATCACACAGAAGCACCTAGTCCAGGTGGTGAACTTGCAGAGGTTCATTCATATTTAATGAGAGCCACCTTAAGTCTGTCCCTGTCTGTGCAGCTGACCCATGTCCATCTGGCTAAACTGTTCTATGGAGCCCAGTGCTCCACCCAGTTCAATGAAAAGATTCAAATTCAGTAAAACATGTAATTCAAACTGATTTGAGTGGTCTATGAAGAAAGATGTGGAAGGCAAGGGGCTCATTTGCATCTACTTCAGCATTTGCTGTTTAGTTTTAATTCAATGTAACCTTCATTTCCTCTTGAGTGTCTTCTTGGTTTAATAAGGTCATCCACGCCTCACAATAATGCCTTTTCAGTGATGAAGCCCAGCAGGTCCACAGGAACCAACCAGAATGCTACTTTCCAGCATCTACAGTTTACAGTTCCAGTAACATATTCCTCACATTCTCCTCTGATCACTGTGCTAGATCTTCAAGAGATCCCCTCTGTCTCTGACTCATTTCTTATGTCTTTCATGCTCTGTTTAAGAATAGACAGTCTATCCATTTAGGTCTGACTAAAACACCCACTAATCCTCTGATCTTTCCACCATCCGTCTGCTGCATCTCAAGCAGTTAAGAGAGAGAACTGAGGAAAATTATTCACGTGAGAGGTTGCCAGTTATCACCAAGTGATGCATGATATTAACACAGAGGAGAATTTTTCATATTATTGCTAGAAATATATATGAAACCTGAGCTTAAGCATCAATTTTTCCATGATGTGTGTACATACATATACACATGTGTCTCTTTTAAAGAACTATTATTTCCGTTTATCCGCTTAAATCTGAAGTTGTTGAGAGCTACATGAACAGTCGACCACTTACACGCTCCAAATACTGTTTGCTTTTGCTACCATGACACAAAAGGTTAACAGCTCTGCATAATGTGGGTCAGGCGGTGGCTCTGAAATAACTCTGACAGAGAAAGCTCCAATCAATCGATTAGCTGATCAAAAGAAAACTTTATTGAATAAAACAATTCTTATAATCTACTAATCAGCACATATCTCAGAACCAAACATGTGACCCTAATCATGCCTGTGCTATGATCTCCTCAAACTGAAGAGGTTTTCCTAGCTTGGTGAAAACTCTGGGGAGCGTGGGCCTGCTAGATAACAGGATAATGATGCTTCATATCCTGCTGCTTGAATGGTTTGTTTAGTAAGCCCACAATTAGAAGGCACAGATCCATCTGTATGGCTTTCAAACAGGCTCTTCTGGGTCACTCTTCACCATTGTTTCAGCTCATTGACATCAGGATGAAAAGGCAGTGACCTCCTCCCTGATCAACTCTGCCTATATGCATCTTCCCTTCATTACACAGCTGAAAGAGAGGCATGGAAGGAAATAGGACCCACTGTCCCCTCCCTTCCCTGGCTCCCCTCCCTTCCCCTCCCTATTCTCCACTTTCCATTGAAGCACCACATCCCTGCAGCTTCGCTATGAATTCGGGGAAATAATCTCGTCCACAATGACACACTGAATGTGTCTTAAACCCTTCTGTGCCTCCTAAACGGCAATGTATATATATTTGTATATATCAAGGATGGCTAAAAGGAAAGGAGGGCTAAGGTTAAAAGAAACAGCCGGGTACTGAGCCGTGGAGCGGATGCAGGGAAGCATTTGCTCCACCAGTTGGTGTGCAGTGATACCCGGCCACCAGACACAGTATAACAAAGACCACCGGCGTGAAATCTCAACTGTCATGCATGGCACGGAAGAAGAATGGCAGGGGTGGCGTGAATGTGCACAAACAATGGATATTCTAATGTAAAGCGAGAGCTCGGGTTTATCCGGACATAAGCACTTGTCGCAAAGATGCTGCAAAAAAAAAACAAAAAAACCCGAACATTTTCAGCCTCACCACACTATCGCTGGCCTCACTGATTTCTCGACCCTCGTGTGCTTTTGAAACAGAAAACCATCTACAAAACGCTTTTATTTTATTTTGGAATTTCTTTTAGGAGATCAACTCTTGCGCCATTGCCCTGGATCGTCGAGGAGCGCAGCGGCGCAGGGACCATGCCGCCCCGGTGACATTCTGCACCCACACCCCGCAGGCCCACACCAGCCAGGCTGGACCCACTCACTGACACTCTAAACGTGAAAACATCCGAGCACTCACTGTGATGCGGGGAATGTTCTTTTTGCCTTGGTAGCCAGACATCTTCACCGGTGTTTCGTGTGCGCCGCAGACCGCTAGAAATGCAAACGGGACGGATTACCGCTGGCCGCCGGGCTGTAGTGAGGATGATGGTGATGAAGATGATAAGGAGGAAGACTACACAGACACGGGTGATCTGCAGGAGGCCACAGACGTGAAGAATCAAACTATCGCTCAACTCCGGATCCTGGCAGCCTCCCGGTCTCCGCCGATGCACCAAACCGTTCCTTCCCAGACGGAGTCAGACAAGAGGGGAGGGAGGGACCGCTCGAGAGCCTCTTCCCAATAAAAGAACCCCACGGAGCATGCGCAGAGCCTCGCCCTGCTCCATTGACAGCAGAGAAACACACTAATGCCATCAATTGCTTTCGCCGGATTAGGGAAGGCAGGCAAGCAGGGAGTGCAGCCTGCAAACATCTACCGAAGGAACAAATGAAGAAACAGCCAGCAGCCATCTTACCTCACATTATCTGCTGTGTGCCTGAAGGTGGGGGTGTTATTAGAGCGAGCAAGAGCTCAGGCTCAGGCAGGGTGACGTGATTTCACCTGTTTCCAGCTCTGATCAACTTGAATGGTTCTCGATACAAGTTGGGATTACAGCACTACTTGAGAAATGGGTAAAACTGGAATCACGGGAATGGAAATTTGGCCTTTTGTGTATTTGGCAAATGCTGACAGACAAAATAGACAAAATTGTTCGAGATTTAATTAGTGTTTACATTTTTATTTTAATCAAAGACAGATCGAGAAGAGTTCACTTCATAGTAAAAGAAATGTGATAAACTGTGCTTTAATTTTTAAAATGTACTTCCTCTCTTACTAAGAGGATACAGCTAACTTTATTATTTATCTATAACAGGCTAAAGCAGTGTGAGATTACCAAAAGTAGTCAATTGAGCTTAACCAGATATATTTTGTACTCAGAGGATCTCAGCTAAATTTTGTTTCGTGTTTATTTATAAATAGAAAAAAATTATTTATGTATTTGAACTGACACAGTTCCTTTAAGACCAAAGTTTAAAAACCATTTGTAGTTTTTATCTCTGTGTTTACACCTGATTTTAAAATGCATTTTGGGAAATAAGATTATAAGTAGACAGCAGCAAATATACACTCACCAGACACTTTATTAGGTACACCTGTTTGGCTGCTTGTTCAGTCAAATACCTAATCAGCTGATTACATGGCAACAAGTCAACTCACTGAGGCATGTTGACGTGGTCAAGATGACCTGCTGAAGTTCAAGCCGAGCATCAGAATGAGAAAGAAAGGTGATTTAAGTGACTTTATATGAGGCATGATTGCTGGTGCCAGACGGGATGGTATCATCATTTAGAAAACTGCCCACTCCCACACAACTATCTCCAGGGTTTACAGAGGATAGTCCAAAAACAGACAAAGTGTCAGAGATCAGAGGAGAACGCATCAAACTTTAAAGCAAAAGACCACGCTGCATGCTGCTTCTGTGAGCTAAGAACAGGAAGCTAAAGCTACAGTTCGGCTTACTAAAATTAAACAATAGAAGATTTAAAAAATGTTGCCTTGACTGATAAGCCTCAACTTCTGCTGTGACATCCAGATGTTAGGGTCAAAATTTGGTGTAAATCCTTAAAGCATGGCCTCCACGGTCTTCCGCTAAGCATAAGGATTCTTTATGGAACAGTAGATTCACATCATGATGTGCAGCTGATCAGCCACAGGACTTACCAAAGTAGTCTGAGATGCTTTTGTCCTGATGTGTCCCTGACAAGAACGTAACAGGAAAATATGTCATCAGTGCAGCATGTGGTGTTTCTTTTTTGTCTTGCCATGGACGTGGATGACATTTTCCTGACAGCCACAACAGCTGGTATAACCATTACTTTGTTTTCTTAATGAGTGAGGGAGAGACAAAAGAGACAGTGTCCTTTGACCTTCCAGTGGAAGTGGTGAAGCCAGTTGTGAAATTTGTACAGAAGCCTTGGAGACACGTGATAAACAGTTGTAAACAGCCATCCGCATGTAATCAGATTGCCCATGGTGCATTGAAAAACAACTGCAAACAGAGTCCTTAAGGCAAGAAATTGCTATTCAAAGTACATTTGTTGTATAAATGTTTGTAAAACCACAGTAAAAGTTGTCAATTCAGTCACAAATTCAGTTTTTACTTATTCTTTTTCTTATTTTCTTATTTTGAATAGCCATATTAAAGAGGGCCAAAGTTTAACATAATGAGTTTACATGTTATGTAAGTACATGTATCCCCATGAGACAAAAGCTCAGGCTTCAGACTGCTCTAACAACATGTTTCAGACAGTTTTTTATGCTCTTGGCTCCGTATGACATCATAGAGAGATGGTGAAATATGGTGATCTCAGGCAAACAGCTCCACCTACCTGCTCTTCAAACCTTCTGTTTACCACTGATCACCAATCAGAGGAAAGCTTGTTTAAAAGGAGGCTAAAGGGAGTTACGTGCCTTGTTTCAGACAGAGGATCTGCACAAAGGTTCAATATGAGATAGAGAAGGATTATTCTAAATTGTGACTTGTGCAAAGCTACTCTAGTAGAGTCCATGGATTCAAATATGGAGCTGGAAATCAGTAGTAAAAAAAATCAAAGTAAACAGTGTAAACATTTACATGAATTCAATAGAGATTTATCTTAACATGTTATTAATTAAGTCTGCAAAGCTTACTTGGGGTGTACAGTAAATGGTGTGGATTACAAAGTGCAATGTGTGCCTCTGAAATTGAGTGGAGCAGAAGTAAAAGTGGAAATTGCGAGTGCAGCAAACCCACATTTACACACAATAGCTGAGTAAACATGCACTGCAGCGCTGTTGTGTCGCATTTTATCCACCAGTCCTAAAATGTCAGCTTGCTTTTGAAGAACGCAACGCTGAAATGCATCTCCTGTAGTAATGATATCACTGATATTGAAGATCACATCAATTAAGTCTGTGAAGTCTGTGTTTGTGAAGTAAGCTCTCGCATCAGAAAAGTGAAGAGCAACTAACTTATCATATATGACTTGAAGAGATGGAAGAGAGTAAGGAGTGGGTTGTGTGGCGAATGCTTCCGATCAATATGTAACATGATAAAAGGGCTCAACACCAACGCCCAAAGCTTTTAACAGCATCCTGAGTGCTCGAGTATTAAGTAAAGGAAGTACAGATGTGGGTTGACCACCAATCACTAAAACCTTAATAACTGCTTGAAGCAGCAGTAAAATACGTGATAGATTTTCCTGCAAGTCATGCAGGTCAGGTTGAGCCTGTCCATCAACTCAGTTCTGCTGTTAAAAGAACGAGAGATCTCAAGGGCAGTAATGCTGCAATGGTCCAACCCTGCATCACCTTACAAAAGCAACCAGGCTGATGTGTTCACATAGGTGTGCCTCCTATTTAAATCATGTCATGGTAGATGACACACATGTTTATTTTTTCTTTCTCGTGCAGACCTGTTAACAGTGTTTCCTTTACCAACAGCCAGCTGCACTGTGCTGTTAAGGACTCTGACTAACAGAGCCACTCCCTCTGGCATTTCTGCATGGTGGGCCCTCTAACTGAGGGCCAGCGACTCTGTTACATCATAATGCTTTCTGGGAAATGTAGTCACGGCAAGTTGTCTGGCATAAATTGGATGTGTATGCTTAAACAAACTCTGCTGAGTGGCAAAGGCTCTGTGACTGATGCGATTTTAGATGAAAAATGGCGCGGGTGTGTGCAAAAAGCTGAATGTTGGATGAAATAAATGAGAGCTGGAATGATAAATGTAGAGAAAGAAAGACAAAAGGAGGAAGACTGGGAAAGAGAGGTGTAAAATATACACAATCGGCATGCAAAATCTGAGAAAATTACCCGTTTATCATCGAGATTCTGCAGAGCCTCTTTCCCTGTGCTCTCCCTTATCTCTACCTTCCTCGGCTGGGAGATGTCGGTCTGTCGGTCAATGACTCGCCCGTCACTCCTGCCCCTGCACGCCGAGAGTGCATCAAAGTCCAGCGTCTTGCTGTCCGAGGAGCCTTCCACTGGACAGAACACGCCACAGAATTTCTGCCTGGGCCTAGCCGGGCTGTCGGAGCCCATCCTCTGAAAGAAAGCTGGCACTTCCCCGGCGGTCGACATCCCTTCCAGGCGGTTGGTTGTGATTGGGTTTAGCGGGGTGTAGCTGCACAGATGCTCGGAGTCTCAGCTTGTTGTGTTGTCCTTTTTTTATCCTTCCCTCAGCTCTGTGCGTTTAGACAGCCACCGCCTTTGCCGGTTTTCAATCGCAGGTGGTCGCACTGTGACCAAAGCGGAAAAAAATCAGTAAAGCTAATGCTGCTCGAGAAAAAAAACACACACTCTCTCACTGTGGAGAGAGAAGTGCAACATGCATCCACGCAATATCTGATATTAGGGAAAGATGTGAGAAAGCCTTCTGCTATATTGCTTGTCAGTGATTCCGCCACAGATCAGCAACAATTCTGATTTGCTTACTCATGAGTCTAAATTAGCTCCTTGCCCACAGCTGTTTGAGTTATAAATCAGCATATGAGGGAGAGACCTACAGTCTGGCTTTGTCACAAAGAGATCCTATAGGGGTGGAGGAGGATGATGTTTGCCGATGAGGGATTACCTGTAGCCCGAATGAAACCGTCCAGACTGGCGCTATCGGGAGCGCATCACAGCTGAATGTCCGGAAATATTGCACTTGTCCAAAATGAAGACTTGTTCGCTGTAGCTTTATTTTACCCGGAGACAGTGTCCTCGCAGCTGTCCTGCACGCCAGAGAGCTGTGTAATGTAATAATTAAAGCGTGGCGTGCAGTCTTTAAATGTCTCTGCAGGGCGTCTCTGTCGGATGTTTGAGGTCAAGAGTGGCCCAGCACCATGGAGAGTTCCCCAGAGTCACACCCAGTCCAACAATGAGGGTCGCTGTCCCTTCAGCACCACACTCCGGGCTCCAACACACACACACTCCTCAGGTATGTCCAGCACTTGCTCAAGTTTCAACTCCAGCTTCCATTTGATTTGTAGTCAAATCATAAAGTTCAGCCACTTACGGGGAAAAGACGTGGGGACATGTGGACGCTCTCTCCCCGTTATTACAAGTTACTTAAATGATTTGAGCTGTTATTATTTATTTAGTTTGTCTTTTATCTGTTTCTTTTACTTTTACCACTTCCTACAGGACATATGGCAGCCCCAAGCAACGTAATGTACGTAAAGTGTGTGACATCATGTTTTCCATGTAAGCCCCACCCCTTCAAAACTAACCAGACCCATATAGAGGAATACAATTTCAATTAGGAAAATACAGAATTCCACATTTTGTTTCGAAACTACCAATTTCTCACCTTTAACGCAAGGGTAATGATGACTTTCTCAGCTCTGCCACAACTTCAGCCTTGTGATTCAGCTGTTTTCCTCAAAGCTACATGGTTGAAATTTAATAATGTGATGAAAAAATGGTTTATTTCTGATATATAAAGCAGTAGAAAATACTTTATCAAACCTAAATAAGCCATTAGTTATAAGTTACACATCCTTTACTAAGGAGAATCTATTAGAAAGGGATGCTATTATTCTTCTATAAAACTGGCCTGTAATATTTTACTCAAACTGCACATAGTAAGCTAATTCTCTGTGGAAAGCTCAAATATCCCAACAGCCAAACAGATAAATACGATGCAGAGTTTTAGAGAACCATAGTTGAAACACATGAGTATTGTGCATAGTTTTGCTAAAGGTGTCTTAAGGTATCATCAGTGTCCTGCGTTGAAGGAACTTAACCCAGAGGAAATCAAAATAACAGTTCCTGCTGTCTTTTCTGCTTGCATTTAAGTCTGTGAAGGTTCTCAGTCATCCAGGTCATCGTAGTCAAAGGAGTTTGCAAAGAAAAGCGTCTGGACTTCTTTAAGTTGCTTGAAGACGTTTCACCTCTCATCCGAGAAGCTTCTTCAGTTCTAAGGTCAAATGGCCGAGAGTCCCAGATTTAAACCCAGTGGGAGTTTCCCCCCAAGGAGGGACAAAGGACCCCCTGGTGATCCTCTAATCACATGCGCCAAGGTGTGAAAGCGGGTGTGGGACCTAATCAGCCAGGGTTTCGGGTGAGCTCATTGTGAAACCTGGCCCCACCTTGTCATGTGAATTCCTGAGGTCAGATGGCCCAGGATGTGAGTGGGCGTTAAGGCGTCTGGGGAGGGAACTCAAAACTGGATTATAGATGGCAGACAGTTGGTGTCGTAAACCACCGCCTCTGTTCAAAGATGGTCGCTCACAGTGGACATAGATGGCCTCTTTCACTCCTCTTTCAAACCATCTGTCCTCTCTGCTTGCATTTAAGTTTTACTCTTCGCACCATTCTGCCTGGAAATCTCTGATCCTAACATGATTTTCTTCCAGTTGGCATGTTTTGGTATCAAACCCAATGGCAGAGACACGGTCACATTTGTAAGAAAATGCTGCACCTACAATAACTCCAATATTATTATATCGATTATTACCCCTGCAAAATCCTGCAGTGCATAACTTTGTGTTTAACTTTCCATACGCAGCATGGTTTCAGATTATTTTCTGCCACATTCATTTGATGCATGAGACTGACATGGTTTGCTTACTGCATTTTTTTATGATCACTCTGCAGCTACACTGTACTAAAAGCTTAATACTGATAGATAGATAGATAGATAGATAGATAGATAGATAGATAGATAGATAGATAGATAGATAGATAGATAGATAGATAGATAGATAGATAGATAGATAGATAGATAGATAGATAGATAGATAGATAGATAGATAGATAGATAGATAGATAGATAGATAGATAGATTCTAAGGTTCTTCTTTAGACATTGTCTATCTTTTCCTCCCCTTTTCAGTCCAGTCCTCGTACTTGACCATTTTTAGACCTCTGAATCACTGAAGGACTGAAAAATATTGAATGATTCTTAATAGATGAACCAGTGTCTACACATAACAGACAACTCAGCAAAGAACCAAGTTTAAATTGCATCTTTAAATACTTTGTTACTAACAATTTGTCACAAAAAAACCTACTTTGTTCCTATTTCTTCATGTGAATGTAGGAAAAATGCCAAAGAAAACAAGGTGATTCCCAAAGAGCTATTAGCTCAAAACTCGGCATGTCTTGCTATGGTGTGAAATGTATTCTTAAAAAATGGAAAAAACTGGACAAGTGGAAGAAGTGGCAGCTCTAAATAAATATCTTAAAGTGATGTCCTTAAGAAATATGGAAAAGAGCAGAGACCTGACACAAAACCTGAGAGATGAATCAGGCCCTTCATTTTGATCCAGCTGCTATTTGCCAGTGTCTCATAAGAAGTGGTATCAATGGAAGGCTGGATGTCAAGAAGTCATTTTTAAGAATGGGAACCTTGAAAAGGCTGAGGTATACCTAATTACAGAAGAACTGTACTGAAAAAGTAACAACAGTCAGTACCAACAGGTCTAAGGGGTGAAATCAAATGTAAAACCTTTGGTTTAAATCATCATCAGTATGTATTAGTATGTAACCTGGTTCTCCTGAAAGCCCATTGTTCTGGGTCCCTGCGGTATTTGTCATCAAAAAGAAAAAAAGTAGTTCACTAAAAAGGGCCACCTACCACTACAGTGACTAAATTGAATGCAGGATTTTTTGTGCCCAATTTCCTTTGCCTCACATTGGGTAGTCCAATTCCAAATCAGCACTTAAGGGGTTAATCCTGTGAGGTTTAATCCCCTAACATTGTGCTGTCTTGAAAATTGTTTTCCCAGGTTTTTGGTGATGACTCTAACAAACAAATAAACAAGCAGTTTAAATTTCTTCCAAGAATAAGTTATTTAGTATTTTCTTCCAAAACACAGGGCTGGGGTTAGCGTAGGGTACTTGCCATACATAGAACTCCCATGGTTAAATATTAGATCTCAGTATATACAGTAATTACTTACCTTTAAATAGCCTTGTAACGCTGTTTGTGGACATTGGAAAACAATATATAAAAGTAGTAACTTTTCTTTCATGAAGACCATTTCTCCCGACCAACACAGCAACAAACGCTTTAACACTACAAAGAGTCATAAATGTAATTATAGATAATGCAAGCGCATGACTAAAGTGTGGTTTAGCTTAACACCAGGAAATTGTGTGGTTTAAAAATATCATACTTAACTCACCAAGTGAAGTCACATGAAAAACATTCACGTAGCCTGTACAGATTTATATATATGACCTATATATGCGTTGCTAGAGGTTAAGTGAAGGGTTTATAAAGAACGTTTGCAGATGAGCCTTACAGAGAACAGATGCTTTTGAGCTATAAATAAATCAGTGTTGTATGGTGATCAATAAGACCGGGCTGTAACAGCTGATTCTAATAACACGTTGTTGATTCCTGACTTCCAGCATGACAGACAAAAGCTCTCCTGCACAAGAGTCCGTGTCTGCGCAGTTTCCATAACAACGTGGTGGGCAGCAAATGGCTTTCCTGCTACTATTCCCTCTCCCAGAGGGCTGCAGAGTGCGTGTGTGTGTGTGGGCGGGTGGTCATTCCTGCAGGAAGATGGCAAAGTCTGATTTCTGAATGTCAGCAGTGGCTTCTGAAAGGTGAACTTGTCTGGGGTACAGCCACACCTAAAGGCCAAGACTGTGCCCTGACACCCCCACACGCCCTGTCTTTATCCTGAACTGTCTTTACACGAAACAAAAAAAAAGTCCCCTGCCGAGAGCAGAGCAAGGGGCGGGGGGTGGGGGGGCAGCGTTAGATAATTAGAAGGGAAAGTTGGCGGGGTGCCCGATAAACAGTTGGAAGAGGCACAGGGAGAGTCTGGTCTCTGGACAGGAAGGGCACGGCTCTGGCATCCAGGAACAGATGTAGGACAAGCAGGGAGATCAGCAGTACGAGTGGATTCTCTAATCGGCTGCTCCAACCCAAACATACTTATTGGATTAGATTATTAGCCCTGTTCAGTTCAATTTACACAGCACTTTGTCAGTTTTGAGGGCAGCGAGTTTGATACTATGGGGGAGGAATGGAAACCTAGACTTTTCAGGAAACCCAACTCACTGAGCACGGGTCATCACTGAGCTGGTGCTAATTTATCATAAAAAGAAAAGCACAGATGAAGAATCTGCTGCCTGATTTTGCATAGTTTTCTCTACAAATGACATGGTTTCCAGCATCAGTGTAATGAAGTAGGCTTAGAAAAGTCCAAATGAAATCAGAGAAGCTGGAAGGTTTGGGGGAACTGGTTGTATAAGACTCTGTGTCTATGGAATCATTCAAAATTTCCCCATAAAGTTCAACACTCATTGTTTTTCTGCTACAACAGAACTTCTGCAACTTACACGGGAAAATATTATTCTAATAGAAAGAAGTTACAAGGGTTATGTGAAGAGAATGAATTTTTAAATATTATCATCTACTGTACATTCAAATACCATTAAAATGTTAGCCTAGCAGCCAGGTTGATATCTTACACTGAAGAGGCACAGACACTGATGTAATGGAGGTCTTTTGTTTTGTTTTGTTTTAATGAATTGTAGATTGAAGTAGGCAAAATTGTGCTTTTCAGTCACTGAATGTTATTCTTTGCTTATTCTTTGCTCATCAGCAGAATCATACGCAACAACCCACTGATGTCTCTGAGAAGTTGAGTGTGCCAGCTGAAATCTTGGTATAAAAATGGGAATTCAGTTAGTTGAACAGTGTAACTGTGTATCACTTATAAAACTGTTGAAATTACTAGTTATCCATTAAGAAATTACGATAAAGCTCATAAGATAAACTGAAGTTTATGCTGTTAAAATGTGTCTTTGTGGGAACAGCTGTGCAGATGTTTCCAAATACGGATTAAGAGTACAGCTCAGGTTGGTGTGACAGAGGAGGATGCTAGGAATTGGGTGAGATGGAGGGAGATATTCCACTGTTGTGACCCCTGAAGGGAACAGCTGAAAGACAAAGAAGAAGACTGAGTAAACACGTATTTATACCATTTATTCAAGTTAATGTCATAATCCTAAAGTCTTAGCATGGAAATACTTCAATAAAATACAAGTACATTAAAACTTTACTTTAGTAAAGTACTTTAATAAGTTACATTCCACTTCTGATTCTGTCTGTGTTTTTATTTGGGAGTTTTGGGCATTGTAACCCTAACAATACTCTAGACCAATATCAGTGGGTGGGAGGAGAATCGGGAAGTGACCCCACCACTCGAAGGAAATCCCCCTCATATCAGTATATGAACATAAATAAGATCGGACAATACAGATACTTAAAGGAGCCTTCTGCTTACTGAAGACTTTTCTTTTCAAAATAAGAAAATAAAAATGCTTACAATAAGTACAAAAAAAGGTAATTTCAGTAGGAAGTGGAAAATGAGTGGAAATGAGTAACTGATGGAAACAAGCAGGAGGACAGACACCCTGATCAAACCTGTTGGGCTGTGTGTTTTGTTCTGTGTTTCAGTGTCTTTATGTGCTGCTGCAGTGTATTCTGCTGAATCCTTAGAAGAAGGGGAAGAAAGTCTCCTTACAAGAGGGAGAGATGGAGCTGGCCACCACCCTGTAACCCATGGTAACACCATCAGCTGCAGTGGGAGGGGCTATGTGTCACACTGTGTCCGGATTGGCTGGGAACAGGTGTGCTGAGGTTCCATATAGGGAAGATGGAGGAGGATCGGTGGAAGTATTGTTGGGTTGGGGTGGATGGGGCTGCCTTCAGATCAATTATTTTATTGTCTGTGATTATTCTGTGTGGGGTTTTTCTGCTACTTTGGATTATCCAAACTTCTGGTATTTCTACAGCTTGACCAAAATATCCCTTAGAAACCTGTAGAGTGCCACATCATCCTGTTTCGTGCAGGATGAGATGATCTTCTCTTGTGTTACTTTTGACACTTTTGCTTCATTACAGGAGACGCCATTCACAGTCTGTGTGTAAACATCTTCTAGCTGGAGTTTGAAACCAGATCCTGAATCTCAATCAGCTGATCATGAACCAGAGTCTGGAGAATCAAATGTCTTTGCATCACAGATCAGTAGGAATTTTGCAGAATAGCAGCTTCCCTTTACAACCAGTAAATACAACTAGTAAATTTCCCAGATGTTAAACTGATTAAGTGGGCTAAGTGCACTTCTGTATATTATGTTTACTACTTAAGTTAAATTACTTTATATCAATTAGGTTATTCTAAGTCATTCAGAAGCTCATTACAGTAACTAAGTGCCATGATCAAAGAAATCCAGCCATCCATTAGCTAAACCTACTTTATCCTTGAAAGGCATGTCGGCCTGGAGCATATCCCAGCTGCCACTGGGCAAGACAGCCACGCAGGCTCATGCCAAAGGTCGATTTAGAATCACTCATTAAGCTAACTGGCTTTGAACTGTGAGAAGAGAAAACATACAAACGCTGCAAAGAAAGGCCACAACTGACTAGCGCATTCAAACTCTGAATTTTGATTGATTACTTTTAGAACTAAAACTGCGATCTCTTACATTTAAACTTTGTGTTGGCTGTTGATATTCACTGCTGGTCCTCTGACCACACTGAAGCAGTTTAAACAGATGGATAAGATAATGAGGTTCATGTACCCTGACTGCTTCTGACAATTTTGTTTTTGTGGTATTATCTAAACTATTGAGGAAGAGATTGCTTTAGGCCATTTGGGTAAAGTGAGCTCATAGTCATGTTCAACAAGTTTGAGATTACTTGAGTTTTGTTGTGTTATCCTTCTAGAAGCAGCCATCAAAAGATGGTAAAACTGTGGTCATAAAGGGATGGAAATGGTCGGCAACAATACTCAGGTAAGGTGTGACATTTACATGATGCTCACCAAATACCAAGGCTGTTAAAGCATACATCACACCATTACACCTGAAACTTCAATACAAGGCAGATCCACGTTTTCGTGTCGTTTACGCTATATTTTGACCCTTCCATCCAAACATCACAGCAGAAATCAAGACTCATCAAACTAGCCAACATTTTTCCAAACTTCTGGTATAGAATTTTTATAGTCTATCCACTTCAAGGTTCAATACATTGTGTATTCAGATATGCCCTTCTACCTGCCTTGGTTGTAAAAACCTTTCAGTAGCTCAGCAGTTTCTGAGATACTGTGACCAGCCCATCTGGTTTAAGTTGCTTAAATCACCTGTCTTCCCCATTCTGATCCTCAGTTTACACTTCAGCAGGTCCTGATCATATGTACAGGCTAAATGCATTAGGTTGCTGCCATGTGACTGGGTGATTAGACTACTTTAAAAATCTTCAAAAGATTAATTTAAATATTGAAAAGCCAACATCAAAACAAAGCAGTTGAAAATGACCTGAATATCCAGTTGAGGTTTGTAAGAACTGTAAGGTGGTTCCTCTTTCCTAAAATAAGATTTAAACTTCAGGTTGTCAACTTTCAAGATAAAGAAAATGAAAGTACAGTCATATTGCTTCATTCAGGTAATCTTTAATGACAAAAATGTTCATTATCTTCTCCAATGTAGTGGGGGGAAAAAAGAGATTAAAGCAAATATAGCATTACAATAAACACTTTCATACCACAAGTCTTTCAGCTCCTTCCATTTCTATTCACATTAGGCCCTGCCATCAACAATGGAGGTCTTTTGTTTTCACACTTTAAATCATGATCCGGGTCCAACATGACTCCTGTGCGTTCACAATCTTTGTCCAACACCAAGAGAGGAGAAAAAAAACAAAAACATTTCAAAAACAAACTACACAGGAGAGAAAGATTACCACTTTCAAATGCTGCACATACAAACACAGGCAGAAAGGAAAGGTTAGTATCTCTGTGGCTGAAACGAGAACATCCACACCCCGCAAGTGGTTCTTAGCCAGTCTTTGAGTCAGCTTGTATGCATGATGAGGAGTCAAATTTTACTGTCCCTGTATCCTTTTGTACCGTAACGTTTCACAATTAAATTCATTTTTGAAAAGAGAACAAGTCTTTGTTAACCATTTTCATTTTACATTTATGCTCGACTGTCATAAACAGGAAGAAACAGTCAAGCTAAAGCAAACGTGTTGTGTGGCGACTTACAGGAACTCATTGTGGTGCTATATGCTGATACGCGAACATCAATAAAGTAGACTCTGAGCAAGTGGATAAGGGGAAGAAAACTTAAAAGCACTCAGCTTACTCCTCGATGACTAAAAATAATTACAAAAAAAAATAAAACACTTGCATATCGACTCCAAATCAACTCTTGCATGTGATGCAGAAACGCCAACTGACTTCAAGTCATCTGGACCCAGGTTGGCTCAGACTCAAACTGATCAGCCTCAGAGATAGTGCAACGAGGTTCGATAGTTTTCCATACATGCTACAGCCATCCTAACATTAGAGCCTGTGTTTACACAAACTTTCCTCCAGTTAGTCAGAAGCTGCTGCAGCATCACGAAAGAGAGATAGACACACGCAAGATTGAGAACCACTGGGTACCTTCTACCTATCCAAATTGATCCCTTCATCTGCAGCGTCAAGTTAATTCTCCTCATTTTTTGTTTTGGCAAACCTGTTGGAGTGTCAGGAAACAGGGCTGGCTATATCATTTTCCTTAATGGCTCTAAAATCTTTGGAGGTAAATTTCCATGTATAAAAGTAACTTATTTCATGAGATACCCTCTAAACACTCAAAAATGTTCTCAAAGCAAATATCACATTTTTTTTTAATTTCAAATCAAAATCTCATTTTTAGGCCTTTTGGTATCGAACCCTTGAACAACACAACTTGTGCACTAATTTGAAACTATTATCGCGTAAAGTCCAGCCCAGTCTAGAGTAAAAAATATGCAGGAAATGATCAGTTATGCTCTGCAGAAACCAGGAGGCGCACTGAAAGGACAACTTGGACGCTCACAGTTTGGACAGACGGATGAACCTTTCCTGAAACATACACCACTGTTACCCAACCATATTGGTGTATGTAAAATACTGTTAGTGTACACACCGAACGGGACGCACTGCCTGCCTTTCCATCTACAACCTGTATTCCAGTTCTTGTCACCGAGCAAAATATGCAATCGTATGCACATAACTGCATATTGTCACATAAATCTAACGGCAGACAGAGCCAGACTCCTCCAGTGAATTTCATGAGAGCTTGCGGTATGAGTTGGCCACTGTGGAAACGCCTTTCATTATTTAAAACTTCTCAGTAAACCACCATCATTACAAAATAAATTATTAAAAAAAAAATATATCTAAATAAAATGGCTACTTTGAAAAAGGCATGGTCACATTTTCAGTTTGCGTAGCCAAGTCTGAATTTGCTTCCAAGGTCGAGTGCTGGGCTACACCTGCAGGTGGCACAATCTCTGGTCAGTTCTATAACAGTCCTCCCTCCTTGTCAGTTAGTCAAAAGGGCACTAAAACAGCATGTGTAGAAGAAGAGTTTGGTTTGATGCTGCAACCCTCCCTGGAAACCCATGCATTATAAACATTCCAACTGATGAGGAAAAGGAAATATGACCTTAATTTCTGAAAGGTTTATGCAAATTAGTGAAAGATACTGGGGAGGTCGAGAGTAGGTGGAGTATCAACACAGTAAGAGAACAGTAGATGAAGAAAAAACAAAACAAGAGGCAGAAAGGAGGGGAGGCTGAGGAGGAGGAGGATGCACTTCTCCTGAGAACATGTCATATCTCAGGATTTAGGATGGGTAATAGGGGCAAGCAGGACAGGGAGGAGAGACAAGCATTCTTCTCACGACAGAAAAGCTTTCTCTGACGCTTGCCCACTTCTGAGGCACTTTTCTTCATGTTCATGCTCATAAAGAGCTGGTGGGTGGCATGGTCAGCCTCTTTCCAATGTAGACCCTGAAAAGAAGGTAAATGACGTTAAACACGACTGGGTGTGGTGGTTTAATCAATGAGCTAGGCAAGGTGCTTAAAGCCTGATCTGAGGTAGGAGTACCTCAATTACTCTGAATGGATCTATTGAAACATGACAAAGTAAGTGGACATTAAACCAGTGCTTCCAAAACTTGGGGGAGCCAGTTTATATAAAACAAGAAGCTGCACACGAGGCTGAAAACTACTGGTGCTACATAAGTCAAACTGAATTGAAGTGTATGGGGAAGGGAGATGATAGTGCTAGAATTATACCTTTCAAGGGTCCCATTATAATAACGTAACTTAGATACTGCTTCAAACAACTTCCCAAAGCAACTCCCTGGAGACTGCCAAGTCACAATGACTGCTTAATCTGCAGATTTAATGCTAAATAGTGTTTTGCATTGGATACTTTTCACTGTAAAACCAACCCTTTAGCTTGAATGCAAATGCCCAGCAGACATATTTTTTTCCCCCCCAATATGATTGGTTCGTTAATATCTCCCACTGAATACCACATCATGTTCAGCAGATAATATCTGAAGTATTAATGCTGTGTAATGACTGTGTCTGATTGGGCTGCCAAGATTATTGTACCATGTGTTATCACAAACATCGAACCCCTGGGAGTGTCACTATGAAGCAGCAGGTGTGCAGCCTTTTAGTCTGCAGCTGTTCTGCCAACATACAAAAGAATGGTTGCAGCTGATGTTTGCCTGTGGTTATACAGCTCCCCCTGCTGGGGTTATGTATAACAACATGCTTTTTCTTTAAAGATTTTATCCTTTTTTGACATATATTTTAAAAAAAAATTAAAAAAAATAAAAAATCAGTTGGGCAAATTTCACTAACTACTGTCAGTCTTGCTGTAGACATAACATACGCTGCACAGGTGATGTGCGGTGTTTGATTCTTACCCCAGCCCCAGAGCGAGGATGTGAGATAGCAGCAGCGAGGGGATGAAGACTTTGAGGAACTCGGCAGAGAAGATGCCTCCTTTCTTCATGGCCCCAGTCTTCCTCATACTGAGCGTAACTGAGCGTCGGGGGTGCCGGAAATGAAATTCCCTGTTTGAAAACACACTCATTATAGATGCAGAACAGTTGCTTCACAACCTAATACCTCTCAATAAAAGGTAAATATTGCTGTAAACATAAGTTTCAGTCACATATGAAGCAAACAAGCTCTTCCTGTGTAAGAGTTTGCACCTTTTCTTTGTTTTATACCTGCACACCTTAAAACACCTCGCGTGTTGGAGAAAAGTAGCAATTTGAAAAACATTGTAATGTGAAGAAAACTAAGTGATTAATCAACTAGTCTTAATCCCACAGCATTTTCAAAGCTGGTACCAATTAAAAGAGATGTTTGAGCCAGGGGTTCCCCTCCGATTTAATTTCACAGTTTTAATTCCAGTCACAGTTTAGCAGGCAAACCTTCTTCAGAAGCTTCAGCAACATGAAAAGAACAACAAGGAACCTGCTTTTTACCCAGGCCTCATGCGCATGAGATCTTAGGTTGTATTACAGATGTCATGCACATTTATCTGAGATACATTACAGAAACCTTTATGTTTTCAAGGGTTTAAGTAATATATAGTTTTTATTCCAGCATCAGAGCTGAACTTATAGCAGCTGGCTTCGTATTTGTTCTTTAGAGTGACTTTATTACCATAATGATCATTTCCTTTCTCTACACAAACAAGCAGCTGAGCATGATCACTTGCGCGCAGAAGGCTGATGTTTACAGAGTTCAGACTTACTTGGGGGGAATGTTTTCCGGTCGACTAGACCAGTCTGCAACCCAATCTGCGTCCTTCATCAAGATGTCCATGTCCTTCTCCTTGTCCAAGACATCCTCTTCAGACTAAAGGCATAAACACATGTAGTTTAGCAACAACAGCCTGCAGCATTTAGGACCCTCACAACCTGTCTGTCAGGACAAACAAGACATGTTTGGAATATTTGAGCATGTGCATGCCATATTTTCAGATGTCTGACACCAGGAAAATGCATAAGTAAAACTATAATGCTGATGACAGGCTGTGCAGAGGATACAAAAATACACACTGGGTGTGGTAGCCATCTCCATGGAAACTAAAGGCAGGCAACGGCTGTCATTCCCCTTCAGGGCCAGTGGTTGAAGCTGCCATGGCAACAGACTGATGAAGCATAGGATAGGCATACATATGCCTACATCTTACCTGGCTGTCTCTTCTTTCCGCGTCAAAGATGATCTGACCCTCATCCTGGGGAGAGTGGGGCCGTGGGGGGCTGTGGATTAAAAAATAAATAAATAAATAATAATAATAATGATAATGATAATAATTTTTCCCTCATGCAACTTTAAAGTGAGTATGCGATGTACACGTTTTGCGTCACCAGTTATGAAAGCAGTACAAAAGTGCATATATGCTGTGGTAATGTGTTCTACATACAGAAAAAAATATTACTTTAATATCAGCATTTGTTGCACTAGTACCAGCTGGCGGATCCTTATCAAGTTGATCTGACACACAGCAATACATTGTCTTTATGCATTAGTTTACATCGCAGCAATAGGCTGGACTGGATCGTATGACCCAAGACAACAAAATCCAAAAATGAAGGCTCCCTATAATATTTTAACCTTGGGGTAGAAAAAAAGCCCCATCTGTTGCTGGTGTAGACACTTAAACAACCCATTTAAGGTTTGTATGGTATTGCAATATTAAAGTGTACTACAGAGAGTTAGAAACCATAGGTCATGTAGCGTTTACACTGAGAGAAATGTTTTGTCACACAATCTATAAACAAATACCACTAAAGCCTATTCCACAGCACATCCGCCTTGCCGTACCACAAGCACTATGCCTTATAAATGTCTCGTCATCATGGATCTGTGAAATTTTAAACAAATGGATCACTTAATATGAATAACAGGATTAAAAAGCCAACTTGTAGCTTAAATACTGCCTCATGTATTTATTTGCTACGAGTTAAAAGTCCTTTAAAGTGCTGCTGTTCCTTCACTCTGACCCCTCTGATGAAATGTGTGCCAAGTGTCTCAGAAAGATAAGTAAAGAAAACACTTGCCTAATTACCTCTGAGCAAAATGACACCAGCCTCGCTCTAAGAGTGTTATGACAAAATATATGTCAAGTGATTGTGTCACAGATCATTTCTGAGCGGTTTGTTGATACACTGCTCTCAGCTCAAATATCTGAAATCATGCTCAGGTGACTCACTGACAGCGGACCGATAAGGTCCCTTTTATCACAGTTTTGAGCATTACACACAAGCACACGATGTGGCTGTAAGACAAAGGGTCAGTTTGTTGCTTACATCCCAGATAAATTGTGAAGTCTGCTATGGAAAGAAGAAGCAAGTCAACTGAGACCCTGTCAACTCTGAATTGAATCTGATTTATTGTGACAGAGAAGACGCTCCCAAAGAGTTTTTAGAAGCAAACTGTCCAGTATTTAACACCTTGTAAAACCGGGTTTTTATGTTGCACAAAGTCTTAATGGAGCCTAAAAGCAATTTTCTCAAGGGTTCTAGGGTTTTCACACCAAAATGCACAGATAAAAGCTGGTTTTGTAAATAAACATATGCCAGGAAAAAAAAATACAAGAAAAAAAAAAATGTGCAGTATAGTTTCTGGTTTAACACCATCATGCTAGTCAGGTGACAGGTGTGTTTACACTGTGCCCTGAAGACATCACATCTGATAGGCTGTTAGCACAGTAAGCTAACCCCACATCGAGTACTGTGTCATAGCATGTCATTGGTAAGAATCAGGTGAAAATAAGGTCATCATAGCCAAAACCCATTATTACTTCAGAGGCATTTGACCTGCTAATATATGCTTGTTAGTTTAGTGTAAAAAGGGCTTCAATTGAGCAATTAAAGAAAAGTTTCCAGTTGTTAAGTTATTAGAATAATAAGTAATAACATAAATATGCATGATTTTATTTGATTTTAGCAATTCGTATGGCTTTAGCAAAAAATAATTTTTTATTTTTATTTTTTAAAAATCTGCATTTCTGAAGCATGTAGCTTTACGCTGAGAGAAAGTTCAAAGGAAAAAGCTGGAGAGGAACCAACTTCCCCATGTGACTAAATCTCCTATAAATACAGGCCTTTATGAACCCATGACTTTCTTGACTCTTGATCCTGATCAAACTCCTGTGTCCTCATGTGTGTTTAATGTCAAACAGATCTGGAAATACAGGAAGCTTTGCAACTAAGCTGGTTTTATTCTGAAAGTTTTAATATTTGCACTAAAAATAAAACTTTGTTCTTAAGAATAAACTGATCGGGTTAGAGATGCACGGAGGAGCTCGAGCGATGTTTGTTCTTAAAAGTACCTGTCACAGGACGAGTTGCTGCGGCTTGATTCATGCTGGGCATCCAACAGGATCTTTTCCATGTCTCCGTTGTGGATTGAAGAAGACGATGGGACATGCTCCAGGCCTCCCACTATGGCCTCCTCTTCCTCCACCTGAGGGAGCGGCAGCAGGCCCGAAACAGAGCCAGCTGTTGACAATGACTGGGCTTGGTGATTTCTGTTCATCTCCAACTCCACCCAGGACCCTGAGGGAAGAAACACGGAAATATTATTCATTATTTGTTTCTTTCTGATGTGAGTTAAAGGCTTGATTTGAAAACATCTTCACTCAAACAGAGAAGAGTTTTGCTGCCAGGCTAACAACAACAATCTCTCATAAAAGGTGTTCTTGCAAAACTAGTGGCTTATGAATTTACAAGAACTTTGAGTTTAAAGGGTCAAAGTTATATTTCAAGAAATACCATTTACTTTCCAGTTGTTGGTCTTTTACTTATTTACAAAAATATAACAGTAAAATATTCCTGGATCTTTTCTTTCTATAATAATAATAATAATAATAAAAGATTGTTTATATTGTGATAAGAGAACCATTGTTATCTTAAATCTTTTTGTATAAACATGAGCCAGCTTCTATTTTTAGAAATCCAGCAGACTCTATGAACATGTGTTAACCTAAAGATTAGATTACATTTTGCATTGCTTTTCAGAAAGGGAGAGACGTGCACGTGTTTCCCTGTGTACATGTGCCTGAGTACTTGAAAAGAAGTACTCAGGTTATCAAACAGTTAACCGAATTGGTTTTTAAAAAGTTAACATCCACCACTTTTTATAAAATAATTACAGACTTTAACCTCCCCCCCCACAAAAAAACACAAACAAAAAACAAAAACACACAAACCAGACAAAATGACAGGACATGTTTAAAATGTAAATTTCTGAAAATGTGCCTTTTTAGCTTGTGACTGAAATAAAACCCAACCCTAAACCTTCATGGGTTGCAGTTAACAGGCCAGATCGTAGAGCTGTGCAGAATGGGTCATTAACTACCCTGATTAAAGTTAAGCATTCTTAGCCTTTGAAACTCACTGCTGTGCCCAGTAACGAGTTTCGAGTTGTTGCTGGTTCGAAGTAAACTTGTTTATACCCGTTACTGGCTTGCACACAGCTAAAGAGGAACCTCAAGCAGGCTCTCCATGAGGAAACAGCTCAGCAGATCTGACCACGCAATAGAGAGCAGGAGAGAAAGAAGAGCAGACCACTGTCAAAACTTTTTAGCTAGTAGAGAGATAAACAACAATGGGTAGTTGAAGTTTTGTTTAAATGCTCTCAGGTTACAGTTGCAGGAAAAACCTGGAAGTCTGGTGTGGGTTTGAATCGCATGCAAGCCATAAAAGTATATATCATATATGGGTATACCTAATGCCCAGAACATTTTTATCCATTAAAAGTGTATGTTTTGTTCTAAACCGTAAACACTATTTGTTACCAACCCACTGTGTGTTGACAGAAGCATACAGCTATCAACTCTCTCCTAATTAACCTCATATGGAAAAATTAGTTGTTAAAAGGAAACCTCATTAAATACAATTCTAAATGGCTTTAATTTTTCATCATCTAAATTTTTGAAAAGAGGAAGTGAATCAACAGTAAGCTTGCAAATTTCCCACTCTTTAAGCCTGTAGAACCTGTTCAAATCATAATTTATCTCCACAATCATGGATAATATGGAAAGCGCAGTAACATACGCAAAGAATGGTTTTATAATGACATAATATTTTTTCCCGTATGTACTAAGGAAAAAGTGTAGAACAAGTAACTATCATCAAAAAGATATTATCATAATAATTTAAATAGAGATGTCTGAAAGAGGTCCAGGGCTGTAAGTGACCAAAACTTACATTAAGTGTGACCTGAAATGACCATTTGAGTCCATCAAGTCATCAGGAAAGTGCTTATGTCAGGTCTGAGGGGTGTTTCCCCATAGACTCCTATAGTACCATTAGTCTTTAAAACCACTGATTATTATTATTATTATTCTTTTAATCTTTGAGTTTTGCATGTCTACATACATTAGTCAGAATTTGACTTATTTATGTCTGTTATGACAACAGAAGTCTCTTTGCCACCCACAGGGTGACAGATTCCTTGAACTACTAGTGAAAGCAGGCAAAGTTTCAGCTGGAGCCTTGAAAGACATTTCTCTCAGCTGGCATCTGACTGGTTATTCAGATGATAAATTGGATCGGTTGTTATCCTGCCACGACCTGTCACAATATTTGCCTTTTGTTTTATGGCTGGTACAGGGTGTGACAAAGCCACAGCATTCCCTCTGAATAAGGTAAAGCGGCCTTTACGAGGAAATCCAAACAAAAACATGGAAGACAACAAAGACAGAGCATGTCAACAATCATTTCCTGAAAGGAATTTCCTGGAAAGAGACAAGTTGGGCGCCCAAAGCTGACAGTTGAAGAAGTTAAAAAGTAATGTCATTTTCACAGCCCTGTGGTGAAAGGGCAGTAAATTCTTCCTAGTGTACAGTATGTGCTGTGGCTGTGATATATGACGCTGTCCCCATTTGTACGTGATGTCTGACATGAACTGGTAACTAAAGAGTACAGCATGTCAGAGATGGGTTACAAATTTAGAGGGGGGCAGATTAGCCAAGTCTAGAACTTGGAGAAGGGGGTGGGGGGAACCTTTACGCAGCTTTAAAACACTTTCTCCTCCTACTCCACAAAAAAAAAAAGGAGGAGGAAGTCCTCATAAATATTACCATTACAGTATGTAAACACCATGTGGCACAGAATTTCATAGGCAACAGGCCAGTTATAAGCAAAGGGTGCAGCCCACCCCCCTCCCCCCTCTTAACAGGCCTCGACTCAGCACTCACACTCATCCTGCAGATTACACGGTGGACTGCAAGCCAAGCTGCTGTTGACAGGCCATTGTCTCCACTCTGTGGACTAAAACCACGTTGCCATGGTGCTGATGCGTCCGAACATTCTGGCCACAGCACAGCCATCAGCTGTTGGTGGGGTTCATAGGGGTGAGACATGATAGATATGATCTCTGATCTATTGATGTTAAGGCTTAGGCTCATCCATGGTTCCATGTTGGGACTCAAGACCCCTGGGATTACATAACTATATTTATGACACTGGTGTGAGTGAGAAAACACCTAAAAAGAATCAGATTACCAAGTGCACTGCTGGCCTCTCCCTTATGATAAGCACAAGGGCTAGCTGTCCTTATAGGTGTGTCACAGGTTTTTCTGTGACAACACAAACAGTATATGCACTGAGATCCACATTTTTTTTTTTCTTTTTGATCTTCTAATTTGGGGCAGATTATATCCAGCAGGCTGTTTCATATATATACTAAAAATGTCTGCCATGGACTGGAATACATTTACCATCCAGTGACAAAAAACTGGCAATTTTCTAGCCTTCTTTAGAAGCAGCTAATCTCCACTGGTTGTTCAAAATGATCTATGTGTGTGTGAAAACCAGCTGGAAAGTTTCTTTCCTATCCAGCAGACTTTGGCTTAAAATTAACCAGCCTCTGTGTTCTTACATGCTGCCTCTTGTATCATACTCCTCACCTCCCCAACCAATCTCTTTCGTCATGTGTATAAGGTCTGTCCCCTTGTCATTGTGGCCACAAATGGCATGCCAAGTCATTGCATGCTATTTATGTTGTAAAACTTGAATCACAAAAGGTGTCTAGGCAGAACCCCCCCTCAAGTAAGTAAGCCGGAGTGTCAGCGTTATAATCACACCACCTTTAAGGGTGCGTTTTAGACAGAGGGATGCTAGCCAAGTTGCGGTCAATACTGGACAATCCTTCACACCCTTGTAGCTGTTCAGCACAAGATGGAGAGCCATAGGAGCAAGCTCAGCAAAAGACTCATTCAAACACAGGAAATCAAACTTTATAAATGCTCCTGATGAAACCTAGGTGTTTTTCCACTTATAATATCACATCTATACTGTACATAACATTAGTTTAGCTTTGGGATATTTGATTTCATTTAACATTAGTTTTACTTAATTTTGTTGGAATCTTTTTTTATATATTTAGAGATTTTCCATATTTGTATTTTATAAATGAACATCTGTAACAAAACAATTCACCCTTGGGATTAATAAAGTATTCTGGTTCTGACTTCAACGCTCAATGCAAACCGCGGTCTGAAGTAAAATATTTATTTGATATCTTTATATAAATACCAATGGACTTAGTTAAGAAACTACGAAACTAAAGTTTAAAAAAAAAAACAAAGTGCAAATGTTTAGACAGACATTTTGCAGAATAAATCAAAGCAGATGAAAACCAAAGGGAAAAAAAGGATAGAATATTAAGTTTTAATTACGCTTATAAACAAAAACGTATGTCGACGGAAAAAGTTAGATGAACGACAGTCGTAACCTCAAAACTCCAAGCAAATGAAAATCTTAAATATAGACAGTAGTGGTACTTTAGTTTTCTAAACTTCTTTTTGCTACTTTCCACGAAACGAATGAAGATCATTCAGGTTAAATTACCAAAATGCATTTCCCCATTTTTGCCACTTTTTACTTTTTCGATCTAGCCTTGTTGACAAAGCTTAAACCCCACATCTACGTTCTACCTACCAATCGGTGATTGGGTTGGGATCCTGTCAATCAGGCGCACGACTAAAACACCATTGGTCCAAACAGTGTCAATAAACACACGGAACATACCGATCTGTAACCCGTCCCCCTGGTAGGCAGCTTTGCCGTGAAAAAAATACATAAGCATACAAAATTACTGGTTAGACCTGCAACAAACCTACTATAAAAGCATCCAGGAATGATTTTAGAAAGAAAATAGACCGGGAAGCTGTCACAGTGGAGCAGTTTGGTTAGGATTTAGCTTACCGTTTAGCCCCGAGTCTCCGTTGTTGTCTGTAGAAGTAGTGTTAGCGTCGGACATCGTCGTGCCTGGCGAGCAGGGTGGGTTGCATAAAAGGCTCGAGTCAGTGCAAAAGGCGCAGTGTTTTAGCTGCACACATTCAGAGTTGTAATAAGAGAATTGACCCGAGTCGTGTGCTTCTTCTTTTTTTTTTTTTTCTTGTGTTTTTTATCTTTAAGATGGGGGTTGAGGGGGGCAGCAGCTAGCTAAGCTACAGCACAGCTGTCGCTTGTTTTCGAGCGTTAGCTGGTCTGGAAGCAGCCAGTCTCCCCAGGAGCCCGC
Organism: Oreochromis aureus; assembly: GCF_013358895.1. Taxonomy (NCBI): domain Eukaryota; kingdom Metazoa; phylum Chordata; class Actinopteri; order Cichliformes; family Cichlidae; genus Oreochromis; species Oreochromis aureus. The sequence goes on along the minus strand of NC_052948.1, from coordinate 35,617,313 downwards.
TCACGCCTTCGCTCCCTCCCTCTCTCCGGGAAGCTGGGTGATGACGTCACAGCCTCCAGTTGATAAGCGAGAGAGGGGGAGAGTCGAATTACATAACGAGGCGAAAAAACAAAACAAAAGCTCAGGATATTACATGCATGAATAATTGGAAAACAACTGAAGATCCAAAGTATTTTTTTTTTAAAGAAAATAATTTTTTTAAAGCATCGGCATTTGTTGCTCACGGGCTCTGAGTTTGCCATGCAGGACGGGACGTGTATGCCCCCACGTACACACGCGGTCAAGCCACGAGCCAGATGAATGCTTATTACCAGCTTTCAGCAAGTGGACACCCTATCAGCTGATTTCAATAAACTTTCAGCGGCTGAATTTTATCATGTCCATCAAGTAATCCCTTAATCGCAACTGCACGTACGTCTTGCACGGTGATTGTTGGGGCAACAGCTGAAAAAAAAAAAAAAAAAGAGTCCCCTTACCAGCTGAAGGAGTTTAATGATGTCAACAACAATGCTCTGTGATAACCCAGCTGTAACACTTTGCATAAGATCAGTTGAGCAGTGATGCGATCCCACCAACAACCAGGCATTCACAAGGATGCAAAAAGTAGTTCCTTTATTTTTTTTTCCCCACTGTCATTGATTAAAATTGCAGTTATACATTACTAGAGGCATCAATATACTCTTAACTGTCCACTTTTTAAATAGGGTGTGGAGACATCCAAGTGCTGCAGATCTTCTGTGAGGCTCATTGCACCATCATGGTTACAGTATCAGTTAGGTCTGCAGTAGTTTAAACACTGTAATGCCTCAAATAATGTTTTTTTGTTCCTTTTTTTTTTTTTTTTTAAATTTCAGTCTCACATCACAGACATCCAAGTACTTGAGTTGGTGCAGCAACAAAGTCCAGTGTCAAATCAGATGTTCTTCCCTGTTGTGAAGTGCAGCTTGAACTGAATGCTGTGGTACAGGATGAAACGGGGGGGGGGGGGTAAAAATCCCACCCCCTCAAAAAAAAAAACCCCAAAACAAAATATAAAATAGGAGTTTAAGGTCAGGCTTCATCTCACAAAACAGGACAGAACAAACCTGTTGACTCTTTAACCTTTTTAATATAAATATGACCATCATAATTATCTTTGAATAGGCCTTCTCTGATACCTGACTATTATTGAAGACAAGAAAATTTTTTTTAAAAAAACAAAAACAAACAAACAAACAAACAAACAAACAAAACAAAAAAATAGGAGGAAGAGGAGCCGATGCACAAAGATATCACAATACACACACACACGGGGAAAAAACAAAACAAAAACAAAGAAGCAGCTCTTATTGAATCTGGGCCTGTTTGGCCAACCACAGCCTGAGGCACAGTGACAGAAACATCAAGCAAGACAAAAGCCTCACTGGACCAAATCTGAGCGGACCACAAAAAAACAAAAACAAACCACAAGCAAAAAACACTGTACTTCTCAAAATCCTGGATGTGTCCAGGATGAGCAGCAAGTTGTGAAGAATGTATGGTTTAATGAAAAACAGGAAATGTGAAGACACTCAACAAGAACAGACAGCAGAACTGATGAATTAGTGGAAGGTAAAAAAAAAGAAGGTGTACATGCAACAAAGGTCAAACTTTTCTTAGAAAAATAAACAATACAATGGCACAGGATAATCATGGGACAAACTAGGTGTTTTTCATTTTCTACCATTTTAGGGGATGGGGGGGTATTTATAAAAATAAGTGTGTCTGTATTCAGAATTTTAAGGAAATTAAACTTGTTTTACCCACATTAGAAAAGTAAAGGGCAGGCGGGTTGGCAAAAAAAAAAAAAAAAAAAAAAAAAAAAAAAAAAAAAATGAAGAGAAAGAAATTGGCACAACATCACTTAACAACAAGGCAGGCATCACTCTGCCACAGACAGACTGATGATGGGCAAGAGCAAGTCATCCTCTGTCCACATCTAGTGGCAAAGTCTGGTCACCCAGTAGGGCCGGACAGGGATGCTGGTTGTCGGCATTACCACCACAGATCGCCCTGGATGAGGCTGTGAGGCTGCGGGTGGTTACAAATGACATCACCCGCGCCAGATGTGACAAGCTCACCCTGCAATTAGTTCACTTTATCCTGGAATATGTAGAGGTTGTTGGTCGTTGCCACCGCAATGATGTTGTCCTGGGGATGCCAGGCAGTGTGCAGGATCTTCTTATTGAAGTCCAAACTATCCACACTGATTTCATCCTTTTTGCGTTTGCCGCCTGTGCACACCTTGCGGGGCTTCAGGACCTGCATGGGCTTGCTGTTTTCACGGGACGCCTCCAATGTCACATCCCGCCTGTGGCCGCGATCGAACATCCTGAAGAAGTTGTTATATGAGCCGGTCATCACCACACTGCCCAGAGTAGGTGGGGAGACGTGGGAAAAGAAGTGAGAGTCATCAAATCAAGTTATCCAAAAACAATGTCCATTAGAAAAGAAAGTTTAAACTTTGTGCACCACTAGTTTGCAAGTGATGGGCAATTAGAGGATAACTCTAAAACTGCTTACACATCACAAGTGATTCCCAGGGACGTGGTTGCCAGAAATCATAAGAAAGTTAAGGATAACTTCAACCAAGTATGGGTGAAATGACCACTGGCTACACAAAGTGGGCAGAACCTGGCAAGTCACTGAATCGTCTACCAATGAATAAAGACTACTTCTGACTGACACGTGACATGGTAATAAATATGTTACAGGGTTACACAGGCAACCAGAGGCTGAAAAGTCAATCAGCTTTAAAGCAACAAACAAATCACATGCAGTGTGTATGCATCTTTACGATTTAGGGATTTTAATTACCTAAATAAAAAAAAAAATAAAAAAATACCGACACCCGTTTTCTTTTTTTTCTTTTTAAATGAGATGTTGTACAGGTGAAAATAAAAGAGTACTTCAATTCGCCATGTATTCTTGAAGATTAATATATTTTTTACAGAAAACATCAGTGATGGTGTTACAAAAACCGGACCTTAGTGTTCAAGGGTTAATAATCATTTTATCACTTGCTTTTATTTTTATGTACTATTGCATTGGTTTATTTATTTATTTTTTTTATCCAATGATTATAGCATATTAATTTTTCCTACCTTTCATCATTTTTATCTTTTTAATGCACTTTATCTAGCTGTACTTTCTATTCATGTTTCCTCATTCAAATATATTAAATTATGCAATCTCTATGCAATCTCATTTTAAAATGTGATTTATTTCTTTGATTTTTTTTATTTATCTTTAATTGCTTATCATTGCATATTATTGGTTTTACTATATATCCGTTTTGTCTTATCAGCTTTGGCAGATATCTGTGAAGCACTTTGAACCTGAATGAAAGGTGCTACACAAACAATGTTTATTGGATCGAGGCCAAATGTGCAGTGCACCAACCAAAAAGAGAGAGTGGGGGGGGGGAGAAACTTGCAAGGTGTAATCTTTCAATCTAATCATGACAGCAATAAAAAAAAAAAAGTGCTACCTGAAAGATTATGTAATTTCCTAGTGTTATTACTGCATTTACCCCCTGTGTGTCTCAAACCTTTTACCTGTCATTGCCATTCCAGCAGCATTCAAACTTGTCAAAGATGCAGTCATTCTCATATAGCGAGCACAGCTTGCTTCTCAGGTACTCATGAACCTGTAATGATTTTTTTTTTTTTTTTTTGGGGCAGAAACATGATGATAAGAAATTTTTAAAGGAACACTTCCAAAAGACAAACCTCCAATATTCAAGATCTTCTGCATCCCCATAAAGTAGCAGAAGGTGCTTGAATGTGTGAGAAAGCACATCTAAAACGCCTGTCATTATCTGTAACCCTATCTTTCAGGTTTGGTGTCCCCTAGTGGCCACTATATTACATTACCAGGAATGACTGGGCAAAAAAAACAGAATAAAAAAGAAAAAAAAGAATGGCCACTATAATAAAATAAAAACTACAAAAAAGTGCATTAAAATCAAATGAGTAAATATGAAAACCAGAGTTTCATTAACAGGGTGTGGACACTATCAGACAATATTAGGCGCCAATCCTCCTTCCTCTTAAAAGGGGCCACCTCTCAATCACATTTCCTAAAATATGCCTATAGTCCTTTTCTAGCCCTTCTCTAGCTGAGAGACATAGCAAACAGTAAGAGCCCACCTGAGATAATTAGATTCCGGTAATGAAAAAAAAAATCTACGTGCTATTATTTCCTATACAAAATAATGACAGTAAATGATCTGTAATTATTTTGATAGTAAAATATTAGCAGCAAAAATCACAAAGTTATTAACAAATTAACAGATCGCCACAATTTGAAGATTCTGTGGCAACCAGGCCATCAATGCATGAACCTACTGCAAGTCATTTCATAACTGTTCATAACTGTGTAGTAAGCCTGACACCACACACTAGTTTCTAAGTACTTGTCATTCTCACCTGATACGTCTCCACAGGCCTGTTTTCCATATTCAGGTCCCAAATCTTTACAGACAAGTAGTCTCTAGTCATCATGTAGCGTCCGTTGTGGCTAAATTTAACATCTGAGATTGATGATATGATCTCAGAGAAGAAGGAGCGATTACTAGGATCTTCTGGTTCCTCAAACACTGGATGACAGAAAGATGAAAAAAGTCAAACTGCAGTGTAATCTGCCTGTCAGGGTAGAAGAAGGGACATATAGAAGTATGATGAGTAGGTACTCACACTTGGAGTGCTTGTCACATAGCGCTGAAACCCTCATGTCACAGAGTCGGATGGTTCCTTTGCTGCTGCTGTAAACGAAGGTGTTACATTGATGAGGGTGGAACTCTGCTGCTGTAATCACCTCTGTAAGTTCCTCCATGTTGGCCGGTTTAATGTCAACAATATCTGAGGAGCATGCGGGTAAGGAGAGATAACATCTTTCATACTCTGAAAGTCACTTCTTTTGGTAGGTGTCAAACTGGGCGATTACAGGTGGTTTACTACCACAAGAGCTAATGGGCCATTTAAGGGCAACCTGGACGTTGCACGCGTGCATGCTCGAACTGCAGGAACTAGTACTCTGGGAGCTTCTGCAGAGCCATTTTCAAGACAGTGTGACCCCGATGTAGGTCCTGAAATGTTTTTTCATGGAGCTATGACATTTCTTTGTTTGTCTTTTCTGTTTTCCCATTGCACTGAAGACCCACCAAGAACAGTCATATTAGTCATTGGACATGGCTACAACTATGTTTTTCCATGCAAGACTTTAGAAAACAATGGACCAGGTTACATCTCAGTCCTCATCTCTTCTGTTCTGTGTCAAAGGTGCACAGCTGCATGATAGCCCGTATACACACACATGCAAACCAGCCACAGTAGAGTGGGTGAGGCAGAACCTTCCTGCAGGTTTGTGCTGAGGTGTAGGAATAATGATGCTTTTATGTTCACTGTTCAACCCCCATTTGACTAAAACGTCTGCCTGATGACAGACAGCCTTGAGACAAAACAAACTTAAACATATTTAGATCATCTGATATCCGGGTTTAGGTTAATGCACAAGTCAGGTGCACAGATAAACATGCACGCATGCATCTAAGGATACTGAAGCTGCGGTCAGTGATCTCGAGGTGCCAGAGGTTGATGCGTAGGTCGTCTGCAGACAGGTAGGTCTCATTGTCGCTGTTGACTGAGACAGAGTTGATATGGTAGGTGTGAGCGTTGGCAAACACCCTCCGTGGACTGGCTTCCACCATGAGGTCCATGGGTTTTAAAACTGGTACCTGTGATGAAAAAAAGGCAGTGAAAGCTAGCTGGCTCAAAGCTCTTCACAGATTTTAAACAATATCAGGCTATTAGCTAGAGAAAAATAAGAAGCACCATCATATCTTTATAGAGGAACACAGAACACAGTCTTAGCTTTGCAATAACAGGTTACACAAGGTTCTAAAAAGACAGCCCGGATTAGTAATAACAGTCATTTTTACCATCAGCAACAGCAAAGAATGACGAACCAGTAGCCCTTCCCAACTTCTGACACACCCAGGGTTTTAAAAGTTTTGCTTCCAAAGAACTACTGGTTTGTCGGACTAACCACACCCTTGAACCAGCCTGTGGTTGAGAACTGACCCGCAAAGATGTGATAGTGTTAGGGTCCTTGTAGCGCCCATCTTCCTCTTTGAGATTGTAGCCCTCTGGCCTCTTGTCTCGTTCACTGATTTTCCACAATTTAATCGTTTTATCTGTGGAAAAGAAAAAGACATTTTAAATGACATTACCAACTGTTGGGCACACTAAATGGAAATGTTATTTTCTTATAGATTTATGAGATTTTTAAAGCAGTTCAGGTCTTCATGTAGTCGATATACAGCAGACTTTCTTAAACTGTAGCAATTTTATGATAGATAACAAAGTACTACTCTTAACTAACAAGTAGATTCATGAGAATTTCACCATCTTGTGGAGGAAATTATATTATATTTTAATATCTAGTTCTCTTCACATCTGAGTCAAGTGTGACGGGGGTCTATGAGTCACTCGTTTCTCTTTAATGCCTGTATTCAAAATTAAACTTACTGCTGACTGCTGTTAAATATCTGATCATCAGCTTAATTAAAGAGAGACATTTACCATTAGTTGACAACAGGAACTGAGCAGCATTTTTCTGAGGAAGCCAGCGAATCTTGTTGATTTTCTCTTCTATTTCCAAACTCTTCAAGTAGTCAAACTCTGGCTCGTGGCTCTGAAAAGTGCTGTAAACATTGTACTCGCTCCGGAACTGAGGCTGATTTTTGTTCTGTTGAGAACCAGAGATGAGTAAATTTGTTTAAAAGGTTTCTGTATGAAAACAGACAAAAACATCTTTTAAATAAAGCCCACTACGAGAGAAAATTAAGCACTCTTTTTGTTTGTTTACAGACAAGCTTCCAAAAACTAGAATCATCTGTTCTGACTTTGTGTCACCAAGTTCAGAGGATGACCTTTTCTAAAATGTGTGGGAATTAAACTTGGCAGAAGTTAACCACGCAGCTGTACCTCTATTTCCTGTTGGAAGATGACTACGCGTCCACCCTTGTCTCCTGTGGCCAGCAGCTCCCCTGTGTGGTTAAATTCAACTGTAGATATAATGTCCGCTGCAAAAAAAAAGGAAAAAAAAAAAGAAGAAAAAAAAAAAAAAAAAAAAAAGGACATAAGATTACATGTGCAATTTTAACATTTTGAAAGTGGCGTACCAAGACAGATGAGCCCCTCTACTACTGAGAAAGTACACCAGGAAACCACTTAGTTCTTCTCAACTAACCCTGGATTTACCCTTGTGAGAATCAGAGAGCAGACAGGCAAGTAGGCCTGTAGATGCAGGAGGATGTCACAGCACGTCGGGCAGATGGAAAATGATCACTAACCTAGTTTTCATCTTTTCTTTCCCTCTTACTCTGACAGAATTACACTCCCCCAGCAGCAGTATGCTGCTTTATACACTGAAGCTCACTCACACATAACCCTTTGTTGCCCACTGGAGCAGAAAGACAATGCTCCAAGAAATTGCAGCGAGTGGTCATTGTTGACGACACAGTCCCTGAGGCCTCGAGTAAGGATTAATATATCCAAGCAAATCATTTGGACAGACCGTATTTGGTTAATTTTTAAAGTAAAGACATCAAAAATACAAATGCCACATCCTGAAATAAGGTTAGCATGTGGCTTGAAATGACCTGAAAAACTTGGGCATGCTGCTACTTGTAAAGCAGTGAAAGAACTACATCAGTACTACGATATTCTCTGTATGTTTTTTGTTGCAAAACTCCAGGCATGGCCGTGTACTTGGAATCTAGAGAATGCAACATGCTTCACATGGAACTCTGTAGCAGTCTGACAGCTTTGAACCCTTTCACATGTTCTGTCAGTAAAAAAAAAAAATGGTACATTTCTCACTTCACTGCATACAGTGTGGATATATATTGACTTTCATTATCCATCGTTTTAATATCTGTGATAGCCATGTCGCGTTACATGTCATTTCCACAATAAGCTGATTATTTAGCCGTTTCCTCCACCATTGCCTGCAAAACAAGCTCAGACTGACCTCCCACCTCAAAACAGAATACCTCCATCCACATGCCTACCATCTGACTAAGTGCTCTTTTAATCAAATCCAGCTCCTTTTTTTCTTCAAACGTGCCTTTAGAGTTTGTGTCGAAAGAGTTTGTGCTAGAAAACTCTTCTTGTATTTCTATATGATGGCCCATAGTTCATATCACCAGTGCTGCACAATCCACCCATCTCTCAGCTAAACCTTCCTGCAGCTCCTGCCTGTGCAAGAATATTTCCATTTGGAAAAGGAAACATGCAGTGATGTTGTTCTTCCATCTTGTTTTGACTTCCACATTTGCCCATAGTTTCCTCCTTCAAATAAGTTTTTTAAAAAGCTGTAAAAATGAGCTGAAGTGTTTTCATATCTTTTTATGGCCTTCCCCTACTTTGCTGACATAAGTTACCTCATATTCAGATCATCAGTGGCTTGTTTATAGGAGTCCATTGTTGTTGAGTCTTACCACACAGTTTAAAGACTGCAGTTCGTGAACTCTTTAGAAATCTTTAGATACAAAAGTTACCCACAATATGCACTCTCACCACCACAAGTGACACTACAGCGCTCTTGCAAAATACTAGGGGCAATAAAGAAAGACGGACTTAAATATATATTTTTAAATGCTCACTCACTTACCAGTTAATTAAATACAAATATTGATGCCCACCTTCCGTACAACTACATCACCAAAATTATTTAACAAAAATTAAGCGTGTTGAAACGTAGGATTTACTGCAGTGCAGTTTTAATTTGTAGCATTCATTTTAGCCAAGTGTCCCCATTAACTTGTGAAGTCAGTGTAATGCAAACAACATCCTCAGCAATTCACTGCATTGTCCGCTCGTGTGTGTAAGGGCAGGTTGAGGGGCAATGCACTTTGTGCTATCCCATTGTGCTAATCCTTTTTTTTGGTTGTTATAATTCACCAGAAATCACATCTAACAGGAGGTACAAACCACTCTACAGCATCTGATAGTGGTTCACAGCTATTGATTTATCCTTTCAGCCTCTGAGCTTTTGTCCATCAGCCATCTGGAGGTCCTGTTTTCCAATTTTCCTGAAAAGTACGATACTCCCACAATGAGCAACCAAGAACAGAGTGCATGGAACAGCACAAGTGGCCATGCATCATCAGCAGGTAATTATCTACACACCTGACTCAGCTTCTTTTTTTTTTAAGCATTCCTCTTGAAAATGCTAAAACCTCCAAATCTAGTGGCTGATCCATGTACAGAAGGTACAGAAGGACCCAGTAGCAAGTTTCCAGCAGCAATCTAAATGTCTGCATTGCCTTTTTCAAAAAGAGCTTTCCAGTGACTCACCAATGGAAAGCCTTTAATGGAAAGCAGGGGCAGCATCAAGTGTTTAGGTTGCACCTCTTCAGTGAAAACTAGAAGGGCACTTAAAAAGCACAGTCCTCTACAATGGCAAACAGTCCGATCAGACTTTATAATCACTACATCACACACGTCTGAGCAGGAAAGGAGCAACATTAGATATCAGTTCAATGTAACAGTTTCTGAAACAGCTGGTGTACTCTGCACCCCACCCCACCCTGCACCCGCAAGTGGGGCCCCTTTGGGAAGGTTTCTTACAGAAATGTCATTGCACATCCCTAGATTGGTTGGTTAAAGGGGGAAAGGGGAAAGTTTGTCAGCTCTTGGTGGTCTCCTAACAGCCTGGGGCCACAGTTGCTTGGAATGTCTGTTCACAAGCTTCTAGTGTGACTGAATTATGAAATTATGAAAATTTTCACTGAATTGTGAAAATTATGAAACTGGGATTTGCATCAGCACCAATATTTTGTAGGTTCTGCCTTAGCCTCAGACTCACTCTCTGGTAGATTTTGCTGCCAACAGGAAACAGAAAAAAAATGTCTGAATTTTCACCAAGGCATACCCCACTATGGCTAAATTGTGCGATATTGCACAATTAAACAAATGAATTTTCCTCACTTACCTTCAGCTACGTCATCATCGATTGCTCCTTTCACCTGAGAGAAGCACCACTGCATGTCACCTCCAGGACCTACAGTAATACAATTATAAATATTTAGTTCTGGGTGGTTGCAGGTTTATTAAATAAAGTTTCACATTCTGGACAATGTAAACGAGTTCCTAAGAAAACTTCTATCATATGAGTGTCCCCTGCTGCCTGTTACTGCAAGGGATAATTGATAAGATGTTAGAAATTAAAACGAGACAGCTGGGTTCTTGCAAAAATGTGTGTGGTCATAGATGTGCACATATCCTCTCACAACTTCTGCAAGTCCAGCTTCAAAAATGACAAAAATTTCATTTTTTCTCCAAACTAACATTAACATAAAGATATTACTGTTGGGTCACAGGCACATTAAGCAACAAGTGGAAAGTGGCAATTTTAAAATATAAACATGCTAGATCTAAGCCATGATTAGTTGGTAGTGTGGATTCTCACTTTGAGATACAGAGTCCGGTTCAAATCTCACAAATACCGACTAAACTCCAAATGTCAGGATGTGAAAGTATTTATCTCCACACATTCTTTATTTTAGGCCTGGTCAATTGAGGAGGCAGATAGTCTCCTAATGCCAGTCTCTTATTTTTAAAATCTACATCAACAAGACAAAACTTGCTGCCTGATTCAATAATAACTTTTAATCACTCGCCTCAACAGGTTCTCCATCAGCATAGCTCATTGCACAACAAAAATGTTTGGCATATTTTCCACAGATGATCGTTTCTCTTATTGGTTAAGTGGAAACTGGTCCGATTTGTCTTTAACAACATTGAAACACACGCGCTCTGAAGAAAAATCAAGGACATCTATGAGTCACCACGGATTCATCACACACACACACACATTCTGGACTGAATCATAAAAGTACTGATCTGGACAAAATGTAATAGCTTCACAGTGCCTGCACTTTCTGCAAGACAAAGATCCCAAAAAAGAAAAGGGCGTTCAAAGTGAACTCAAAAATCTGTTTTAAAAGCTGGATAACATGCAGTGTCATTCATTTCTCCACCCTAATGAATCAAATGCATGTACCAAATATGTCACTAGATAAATATTTCTTTCCTTTACAAGTATCAGTCCCATCTGGCTACCGGGGGGGCTACGGAGGCCAACACGATTTCAAAAAACTACTGAGCTGATGAATGAACTGAAAATCAACACTGCGCTAAATAAACCCATCTCTGCCAGAGTCCTGGTTTAGACCATAGTGCTTTTATTTGCTTTGCTTTGAGGTTGTTTTTTTTTTCCTTCGTTTTTCCGCTCGAGCATGCTCGTTTTAAAAGAAAAAGCCTGATGACTTTTAACTCATTTTAGGCAAAAACTGTTCAGTCGGCAGCAGGGCCTGGAGGGCTAGCCTGCATGTGGGTAATGTCAAAGTTTGAGCGAAGCCAATCACGGCATGCTAGGCAAAATTTGCCCCTCTAGGCATTTGTTTAATCTTTTCGAAATTAAAAAACTCAACCTTAGACTAAACTGTGAATGAGTGAATCTAAGCACTGAGGTTTTGGGGATAGCTAGCATATACGGCGTGCACAGTTAGCCTACGAAAATGGTCCCGGGCCGGTAAACAGCCAGCTAGCTAGCTAGCATTAGCCGGTAAGGGCAGGCCAGATGGAGGATGACACTTGAGTTAGCTGGCTAGCTAACGCTAGCACTAGCTAGCTACCGTTAGCTAAACCGATACTCGACTGCGAAATCTTGCAGCTACCGCAGCTAAGAGCTTCTGGGAGCGGGGTCTCACTGTAAAGACTCAAGCCCGTCCATATTATTTTATGTGTAACGGTTAAAGTCAATTACCTGCCATAACGAGACAGACAGTGGAGCTTGCCTCAGTCAGTCACGATCCTGCTTCCCACTCCCACGCGCTGATTCGTGGGATCTGAACTTTTTTTTTCTTCCGCTCGGTATCCGCTGTTCGTGTGCGCAGATCGAAATGTCTGCAAGGCTTTAAATTAACCGTAACGCTGGATGTTTTATAACTCTCCCTCTTTTATTTCCCGCTCCGCTCCCTGACGTTTCTCTCTGTGTGTCAATCAGCCTCCTCTGCCTCTCTTGCCGCCGGCTACTTCGCATCCCACAAGTCATTTCTTCCCCACCCCGCACTACAGTCTCTTCCGCACGTGAACTAAAAGGTCTTTATAATGCGCGCGCACACAGCAAAGCAGATGCACGGGCACGCGCGTACTCACATCTGGATGAAGAGGGTGTAAACGTATTCTGCATCAATACTGCAACTCGATACAAACTTTAGGGAAGTATTAATAGTTCTTGTAGTTCCTTGTACTCCGTTACTTTTCACAGTATGGCCGGGATAGGGTGACCAAATCTGAATCAAATCAGCACGCTTGGCTAGAGCACGATTTTTCTGTTGGATTCAGGTTGAATCTTATGAAAATAATAATTTTAAAAAATCACTTCCCAGTAAGCTATCTAAGATTACTCTGAATGTGTGTTGCCACAACTTGTGTCATTATATATGTAAATTTCCTGAAAATATGACTTACAGTCTCAGTGAGGGAATCACAATTTAGACATAAGACCTGAGCAAGAATGAAAGGGGAGGTTTACAAGATGGTAGCAAGAACTGCCCATGTGTCATGTTTGCAAAAAGACATGCGGCAGATTTTAAAGATGCTAAGATTTTAACTGGAAGTTATCGGAATGGACAGGATTAGAAATGAGTGTTTCAGAGGGAATGCAGGTTTGGAGATGAGGTTAGCAAGATAAGGTTGAGATGGTTTGGACATATACAGAAGAAGAACAGTGGATATACAGGAAAAGAGGAGTGCCTCAGAAGATGTAGTGAACGAGGGCATACAGAGTTAATGTGGCACGATGCTATAGGATAGGGTGACTGCTTTACAGTTCCACCTAAAGTGGGAAACCTGGTTACCGCAGGCCAGATCAGACAGAGAAACAGTCAGGTGAAGGTGACCTTCGGATTAGCAACTAATTAATCACTGCTTTTGTGACCTGAAAGTGGCTAGTTTTGTAAACTAGAGCCAATTTAAAAAAGTGGGGCACAGTCTCGGTATGTGGGATGGAGGAACAAGGGTTTCTCCTGGTCACAAGTAAATATGATTTTAGTTTTCTATTGTGCAGTGTATTGCCCTAAAAACAGTTTTTTCACAAGCATCTGAAATTAATTTAGTACTTATGAGCTATGTGACATAGTGGTTGAAGAGTATTTAAGTAAAAGAACCAATATTTTAAAGTTTGGACATTACTGGATCATAAACATTGAATTATTACTGTGTAAAGGTTGAAGCTTGTTTTACTTACTTTATATATTGATGGGTAGGTTAATCTGAAATGCAATTTTTAGTCGATAAAATGTTATAATAAATTAAACATAGAATGCAATAATTGACCACAATAGAAAAAATATATACTGGGGACCTGCGCAGGGTGCGACCCCCCCCGTCTGACATATGATGCTGTGGGGGTGTGTGGATGGATTCATGGAAGCATGAGGAACCAGTGCAGAAATTTCTTTTTCACAGCAAATTTTACTGCAGTCAAAATTTCAAAACAAGCTCTTTCTCTTTGCCTCTTCCTTTATTTTTCAGTAAGTCATGCATACTGTAAAGGAACCAGTGTCTGTTAGCACTGCAAACACGCAGGCCTTCAGATCGCAAAGACATAGTTTCACCACCCACATGGATCCTTGAGATCCTTTATCTTCTTCAGGGGAAGTATGCCTACCGAAAGAAATAGAAATGCACCATTCCGTTATCTATGCTAATTCGGGAATGCAAGAAATACCATCAAAAGACAAGCCTGAAGAAGAAAGAGATTGAAATTAATATTTTGTTTCTAAATGCTTGTTCAGCTGGAGAGAGACACTACTGCCAAATATAATATCTTAGACTTAGTGAAGCTGTCAGTTCTTTGCAAGGCAATTCTTTCTGACCCACTTTACCTGTCAGTGTTTTCAAGCCCGGTATTAGACATTTCCAGTTAAAACCCCACCTCAGTTATTATCAGCGGAAGTGCATCTTTTTGCTTGACCTTCTCATCAGAAAGCAGGAGACAAAGAAAGTTTAACCGAGGAGGTAAAAGGACAGCAGATGGGAGTAATGGACACCCCTTGTGAAAGCCTCTGATTTTGCACGGACCAGCTGGCAGCCAAAGTTTCATGTAAGTCTATTTTTAAGAATCATACACAAACCCTGCAGCTAGCTGTTTCCACTGGGATTATATATTTAGTATTCTCTAAAAACAACTCTTTCCACCACTGTCTTGGGATCATGCCTGAGCAGGAATTTTAGTCGATGATAATGCCACCATGCTAAAGCTTTAGGAGATATTTATAATATTTAGCATTAAACACAAAGTACAGCTGAGGCTTCAATTTTATATTTAATCATAAAGCAAAAGAAAAACAAATGAAAACTTTAGCAAAGCAATGATAGCTGAAGAACTAAGGGGTCAACAGCACCATCACTTGGTGGGAATGGGAGTTTAAAAATATGAACAAAGTTTAGATATCCACCTCCTGGTGACATTCAAGTACAAGGAAAGCCTGGAGTCACCCGAATTATTAGGATTTGTGTTCCTAAGCAATGCATGCCTGTACAGATTAATGTGCTGGTCTACTGAAGGAGCACCAAAGTATTTCATGAGGAAAATGGAAAACGCCGACCTGCTGGTCAGGATGTTGCCAGAGTCATTAGCAGTCATCCTCTGAGCTTTGTAAGTAGCTGCCAAGAAACATCACTAAAAATAAAAACGTGCAAAAGAAGAATCAGGAAATCATTAATAAGAGGCAGCAGAAGTGTGGGATGTTTTTCTTCATCTGCTTTGGTGAACGGACCCTTTAAGTCCGATCAAGTGTGCAGCTCTGTCTATTGAGGATTACCGGATTTCCTGCATGCCAGGCTGAGGGGAGCATATGTCACTCTGAAAAAGCATGGCACGAAAACAAGACTTTCTTGTTGGGATGTTTTCATCCACGACTGGATGCTCCTCAGTTTGTAAATGGTCCAGCTCCAAATATTAGCAAGAAGAAGGAAATGCACATTAGTGAAAGCATTTTACAATACAGTATATCTTCAAAGCAATGTGTTATTTTCATAAATATGTTATTAACCATGTTAACCTGGAATAATTAAATACTTTGTTTTTGTTCATTTGTTTGTTTGTTTTTAACTGGAGCACTTCTTGAACTTCTGACAAATCAAAAACAAAAGAAATCAAATATAAATTTTCACATTTGAATTTTAATTTGTAATATTTTTTTGCTACATCCAGCATTTTATTTATTTATCTATTCATTTAGTTAGTTTGTTAGTTATTTGCAGTTTATTGACGAAATCTGTGCATTTTATTCTTTTTTTTTCCTGAAAAAATAACCACACTGATGATGTAGAAGTCTCAAAAACATACGTATCAAATGTGACACTTTTTGCCAGTTAGGTGACTAAAAACTAGCCTGCTCTTTGCTTTTTAGGCCACAAGAGGGCCATTGATGAGCTTTTATTAGTAGGATAGGTAATAGTATGGTAGTATAGTAGTACCAGACAGGGGCAGTGTTGTTTAAGAAGCCCTCTCCTGAACGAAGACTGAGTCGTGGCCGGAAGTTACAGTTGTGGCAGAGATTCATAATACCCGTCGCAAAATATAAATAAGAATAAAAATGAAATAAAAACAAACTGTCTCACATACACGCACACAAAACCAATCAACCAAACAAAAACACCTTTGTAAGCTGTTGTTGTTGTTTTTTTCTTTCTTAAAAAATAAAATAAAAATAAAAATAATTAAAATAGCCAAGCCAGTCCTGAACCCCTAAATATGTAAGCAGCTATTACTTGTACCGGTTATTCTGTGCATCTTGTCCCAGCTACATTATACATAGACAGACAGACAGATATGCAGCAGGCGGTGCAGCAGACAGGCGGAGAGGGTGTGTCATATAGTGCGTCCCGGGCCAGAACCATAAAAAGCGGCTTTGCGCTCTGCTGAACTACCGACTCTGTGCTCCTGCTGCAGCTCAGGTCCACACCCGTCCGTCCGTTATAGCCCCAGATCACAACCTCCGCGTTCAGGTAAGGCTCGTGTTATTAACCCACGTTATTCGAAGAAAATATGTAGCCTGACGCACAGATTGCAGGACGGTAATTTGGTGCGTTATTTAACGCCCGTTCTGTTTGGATTATAGGTTTAACAGAGAGAGACTAAACTACATGGTGAAATTACGGTTTTTGTTGTACTTTAACCAATATTCTTCTTATCTAATAAATAGAAAAAGTGCTAAACTTAGCTTTTAATTAGCTATAATGCAAGGCAGTGTTGCCATTTAAGGACAAGTCGACGGAAACCCCGAATGATCCCTGAAAACGCAGTGTGGATAAAGACTGACGTCACACTCTGTCTGACTGTATTCAGAGTGACTTTCATGATGTGATGCAAAAACCCAAACAACATGTTACTATAGAAACATTCTGTTTTTCAGGATCTGTGGTAGAAACTGTGAGATTCTACCTAGCAGCTATGTATCCTAAAGCTGGGGTGTCAAACATATGACCAAAGGTTGGTTGTTGCAAAGCATGAAAATTACAGAAACCAATTAACAATTTGAGTTTTATTAATAAAGTGCACCGTTATTCGTGGTGTAGCTAACATCACTACACACAAATGCAGTATTATACAAAAGGTTTTACTGGTCTTAGATTAAAATGGGTTATGTGTCACCCATGGACTAAACTGAGTGTACCATTCTATCCTAAACACTAATTACTGTGGTTGTGGTTGCCACAGAAATAACCAAACAGTTATGAGCAGATCTGTCACAACATCCTCTTCGTGACAGTTGTAGCGAGCATATACTGAGTGCATCAGACTGTATGATGTGTGCAAAAGTTAGAAAGAACTGAGTCAGCTCCTCACTTCAGAGATTAAGTGGTGTCTGAACTAAACCCTACTTCAAATGTATACGCCTTAAACAACAGTGTGCATGTTTTCTTTAGAGCTCATATGGGTAACAACAAGAATGGGTGCATGCCAAGTTGTGGTCAGAAGTTTACATACACTTATCACGGGCATGAATGTCATGGTAATATTGGGCTTTTAGTGATGTCTTTGAACTGTTCTTTTTCCAGGGTGGAATGATTGTACAACATACATCTTTAATAACATTCAAAAGCAAGTTTGAATTTATTTTGGATTTTCTTTACTGCACACAGAGTCAAAAGTATATATACTGGTTCAAATATATATGTACGCTCACTAATATTTGGCTAAATATCCCTTAGTAAGTTGCACCTTGACCAGATGTATTTGGTAGCCATCAACAAGCTTCTGGCAAAATTCTGGCTGGATTGACCAATACTCAGAACAATGGGAAAGTCCAAGGAACTCAGTGAAGATCTAAAACAGAGCATTGTAGATTTACACAAGTTGGGAAAGTCTTTTGGAGCTATTTCTAAAGAACTACAAATTCCAAGATCATCTGTTCAAACAATTGTACGTAAGTACAAGTTACTCGGATGTGTCACCACTTTGCCGAGGTCTGGAAGAAGACCCAAACTGTCACCGTCAGATGAAAGGAAATTAGTTCAGATGTTCATGAATAACTCAGGACCCACCAGTTCATGGCAGGTTCAAGCCTGCCATGAACTGGAAACTGCTGGTACACCAGCATCACTGTCCACTGTGAGACGAGTTTTACATCGCCATGGACTGACCAGGGGCCAACCAAGAAAGAAGCCCCTGCTCCAAAATCGACGGCTTCAAGCTCCATTGAAACTTGCAGCTGCCCACATGGATGAGCCACATGCCTTCCGGAAAAAAGTTTTATGTTCACATGAGAGAAATTTTGAGCTATCTGGCCACAGTGACAAGAGGTATGGTTGGAGGAGTAAAAGTGAGGATTTCAAGAACACGGTAACAATTGTCAAGCATGGTGGTGGTAGCATCACCAGTGGGGCTGTTTTGCTGTCAGTAGTGTTGGTACATTGCAGGAAATGGAGGGAATAATGAAGAAAGAAGATTACCTCTAAATTCTTCAACTTCACCTCAAATCAACAGCTAGACAATTGTAACGTGGACACAGTTGGATGTTTCATCAGGACAATTGCTCCCAAACACACATGAAAACTGGTTTTGGAATGGATAAAACAGGCTAATGTTAATCTTTGTACAGTCTTATTTTGTACAATAGATCATAAACATTTTATTTGTACTCAGAAATCATTTCATTGTGAAATTATTAGTGCTGTCAGCGTTAATCTCGTTAAAATGACGTTAATGCCATAACCGCGTTAATGCAGATCGCCCCAGGGGCTGCACGGGGCTAACGCGTTAACGAGCTAACCACGTTGACGCCATGCAGCCCTCGCACGGAGCGAACCGCGTTAACTCGCTAACGGAGATTTGCCGCGTTAATGTGGTTATGGCGTTAACGTAATTTAACAAGATTAAAGCTGACAGCACTAGAAATTATATATTGTATATCAAACTTTTAACATAATCTTTAATGAGAGTACCGTGTGTCCTTGTCATAGCAGAGCACCTTTGTATGCTAAATCTGCAGCTCCCGTCAAAGTAAGAGTGTCCCACCTCCTGAAAGTGTGTGATACTTATAACTCATTGCAAACATGAACTCAATTAACAATTAATAACACTGTTAAGATAAGCAGGAGTGGATATTTTACCTGTGTAAAATAAAGGTCCTGTGAGATTTGATAGAAATTACACATTCCGGGCTGCCCCTTTCAGTAGGATTAAAGTAAAATAATTTCTATAGCAGTTTTAATATTATAATTTAGCACTCAGTCTGCTTTGTTGAGGCTCAAAACCAATAGAAAAAGACAACCTCTTATGTCAGAAAAGGATGAGAGAGCTGTAAGCTGCTAAGTTAAGACAACCTGGCAGACTGACCCTGCATGAAAAATGAGAGCATGTCTCGTGTTTTTAAATATCCATTTCCTTACCAGCTGCCTCTTGTGGTCATGCAGTCTAGTATTGACTATTGTCCCAATCTTTACAAAGTTGAGATTGTGTGTCAGTGTTGTAAAGCATTGCTATGGTGGCTATGGATGGATGTTTGGCATTCAGTCACAACAAAATTCTATTTTATGATTTGACTGTCAAATGAATCAAACTGGACTAGGGATATCTAGACTGCCTTCAACCACAAGTTTAGATATATGTATTTTTATAAAATATTTTTTTAATGCCATTTAAATTAGACTTGTGAAAACAAAGTACATGATCATCATTGTATATATGTGAATACACCCCAAGCCCCAGAAGCTAGTCTTGTCCCATTAAGCAGCATTGACTTCTTGTAAGTCTTGTGTGTAGCTCAGATTGGCTTCTGATTTTTTTAAACGTGCAAGGTTCTCGTAGTTCTTCCTCTAACTCTCCAATTATTAGCTTTGAATGATTTCATGGTGGATGTAATTATGTTTGTAGGATCATTAATCTAACGGTCAGCTTGCTTTTTAACTTCAGCTTTCTGCCTCACGTTATCTTTGGGTACTTTAAGTACATAGATGAACGAATGACTGCAAACTGCCAAGTTCCCGAGGCAGCACTGCAATCCCAATCATAATGACTTCTCTATAACTGATACATAAAGCAAACATTTTACTGTAGTTTTCTTTTGTTACTGTGAAATTGACTACACAATATCAGGGATTTTCCTGTTTAAAAGTCTAAAATTGCCATTGTTTGGGGCCATAATTCAAAAAGAAAGTAGTGTGTAACACATAAGTAACATTACTTGTTACTTAATTACTCACTGGAGAACTCACTTCATATGCCACACACAGAATGAAATCCCATCTTAAAACTTTCTGCACATTACATGAGAAGAGAAGTGGTTACAGAGTTTCAGCTATGGCTACTCACATATTGATTGTTCCTGAAATAAGTTTCTCATATCCTTTGACAGCCATCCATAAATCAGGGAGGTTATTTACAAAGTCATAAACAGCCATTTTGATTCTCTTTGTCTTACACAGTGTCAACAGATGGGAGGGAAGCAGAGTGGCTATTACAGAGTCTGTACAGAGTATTATCTGATGTGTCCTGAGCAAGCTACATGGCAGCTCAGCAGCCTTGAAGAGGCTGAAAGTGGCATGCATGGAGGAAATGAGTCACCAGAAATCCCCCCACACACACACACACACACACACACATTTCCTGAAGGAGGAATATTGTTTTATTTGGGAGAAACTCAGGAATGATATGCGGCCTTGGCCCCAAAAAATCAAGATTTTCCAGATAACACTATTTTGAGTTTGTTTTTGGAGAATGGACACCAGCAGACAAATCACAAGGGCTTATGTAACAGTTTATTTCTTGTCATATGAATCCAATGCTGTGACCTGCACAAGTTTCGAGTTTTCATTCAGGCCTCAAGCGAAGGCAGACACAAAAGAGAGGTTGGTGAGGAATGGGGGAGGGGATCAGATAACTGGAGCTGGAATGAGCTCTCTTTCCCTGTTTGTTAGGAGGCGAATGGGTGGTGGGTGGGTCCACAGATGAGGGGGTACAAACTGACTGAATGCCAGTGTGCGGCTAGTAGCAGATGCCTCCCTTCTTCAGCATGCCTGTGACTGACCACAGGTCATGTGACCAGTTCTATTTAGGCTGTGTTGAGTCAACAAACCACCGTTCCTTGAGTCACTTTATCCAGTGTGAAGCAACCCTGAATAGTGAATGGTTGTTTTAGTCAGCTGCTGCCCCTCATACAAGCAAAAACATTTGTATTTGTAAGAGTCTTATTGTGCCTTAAACTTCATTCTCTAACCTTTTCTACGTGTAAGTTTTCGTCTTCTTTTTTTCCCCCATTACTGGCTTTGATTCTTCAAAGGTTGCTCAGATGCTGAGTGTATCCCCTCTGATGTTTGCTTTATTAAGTCAGAGACCGTACCTAACTCTAGGATGAAACAGCTCTGATGTGCAGGAGACAAGACAGAACATTTTTCTCCATCAGAGGAGAAGATCACAGTCACAGCCAGTCATGTTTATTTAGTGCCACAGAGATGATCATCTTCAGAATATGAAGCTGCACAGAAGTGATACTGTCTTTTCCACGAGTGGTATGTTTAAGAGGGAAGTTAGCTTACTCAGCAGCTACTAAATGAAAACCCTTCAGTTGTTAAGGAAACCTAGCTTTGTTTTCAGGTATGTTTTTGAGAATGTGATTTAGAGGTAATTTCTCATGAAACTTGCACCCTCTACACAAGAATATTAAATGATTGTGTAATGGCCAGCTTGGGGTAAAATTATTCCCTTTACTGCTTGATTTCAAATTAAAGTGAAGCTGTTTGCAGATTTCTGGGTATGTTGGTTTCATTAAAGAAATGCTGTAGCATTGCACCTGATTTATTACCAGCTGCATGGGAGCACAGTGTTATTGTATCTTCACCACAGTGTTTTGCTAGTTGCCAGGATATTCAGGAAGTAGCCGTCTTGGGAGGATGTGGTTGCTTCTTCACTTAGATGACTTTTAAAAATACATAATTGCAAAATATGAATCATCAGATGTGTTTTGGGGATGCTATCTGGGCTCACTGATATAATAAAAATAGCTCTAAGAAATAACCAAACCTTTTTTTTGGAGGGAAATATCACTTTTTTTCTTCTTTTTCAACCTTTAGATGACCTGGCAACAAGGTGATGATTAGCTGCTTAGCATAAAGAAAAGAGACAAGCTTGGCTCTGTGCTATAGTAAGTTTATGAAACACTGGGAAAGTGTTAAAAGAAAAATTTGAGGTTTTAGAGGGGGTGTTACAGCCTCTGGGGGTACTGGAAAACCTCAGTGTGGGAGTAAGTCATCAGGAAGTTACAACGCCCTGCATTTTTAATTTCATCAGAGCTAAGCTAGCTCCTTCCATTGCTTTAGATATTCATGCTAGGCCAGGATTCAACATGCTACATGGAAGTGGTAGCTGTCTGAACCTCTCATCTAGCTCTCCAAAAAAGTTGCAAACCTTTAGCTTTTCCTGTGATATTTATGGAAATAAAGCAAGAACGCATTCAAAAGGTACTGATGATATACAGTCTCACTATATAGCCTGAACAACAGCATTGCAGAAACTATTAAGCTCAAAAGTTTTGTTATGTAAAGGCTGAACTGTGTCAGTTTGACATTCCAGACCACAGCAATAGACCTAAACAGGAATTCAGTAGGAAATTTGGCTGGCTCGTGTTTGACAGCTTAAGTGGAAAGACTGAGGTTAGCCCATGTGGTGATCCAAGACAGATAAAATCCAAATTAGAAATTGTTTCTTGGTCACTTTTGTTGTGAAATTGTTATGAAAACTCTCTACACTGTTTTTTTATCAAATAAAACATATGAGAACTTTAGTCTACAGTATATATATGATGACCCAAGCCACTAATTCTTTAGAACCCTTATGTGTGTTGAGGCTTTCAGAAACTGGCTATTCAACATTGGTATTGTTAGTTAATTCTTCTTATGTGGCTAAAGGGGAAATCTACAAGGACCGTGTATAATGCCGTGATGGCATCGCCTCATGGCTTCAGATCTTTCCCGTCCAGCCAAACCTGTGTGTAGTCATGGAAGGTCAGATGGTGCCTGACCTCGTATGACTCCAGGAAGCTTCTGTTTTGACTGCATGTGTTTCACTGTGAAATTATCCGCCTGCTTTTCCATCTCAAACCATTCCTTAGCTACAAAGTAATGTGCACTGAGTCTGACATAAGAAGAGAGCACAGATGGGGGGAAAGAAGCCCCACATTTGTTGGCCTGGTTGCATGAATTTGGAGCCACTTTCCTCTTCCCGGGTCAATAGCAGATTCCTGCCATGTTTGTGGGCAGGCGCCTGCCTAGAAGAATGGCCGATTCTTGCTTCAGTGTGCATGCAAATTGAAAGGCAGTACATGAGCAGCATTCCTGTGGAAAACTAGGTTCTGTGTTCGTTTTGAACTGCATGAACTCTAGTTTATACAGTTTTATAACATCTAAACTTGATATTGTAGTTTGGATTAGAGCACTACTCCACTCCACTGCACAAAAAATGTTATCTCTGTAGTGTTTACTGTCGTAACAAGCAGCTGGTACAGGATGTTGTGACTGTGTGGGCTGCTGATCTTTACTGCAGAATTTGTAGCATCATTTTTTTAATTATTGCCTCGTGGTATGAATTGTGTTGTTGGCATTAGAAATTTTTACCCAAACAACAAAACAGCTGCAAAAAGTGAAAAACTATTCAAATTTTACCCACATTTTTTTTTAAACAGGATGCCCCGCTCTCATTTTAGGATCTGAGACATCCGCTCACACGTTCCAGAAGGCAGTAGGCGGTAATCTAGTGTAGCACAGGCACCTACTTGAAACTGTTTGTGGGTGGCATTATGTCAGATCTGAATGAATGGGTCTATGTGTGTGTCTGTGTGTGTGTTTATGATTGGACAGATGTCTCTGAGCAGATTTGTCCACTATGTAGTTATCTAAAGACACACTTAAAGGCTTTTTAAACCCCTGGTTGCAGTATATACAAATAGACAGTTATACAGAAACACAGAAGTGTTTCTTTTGCCACCATCACTAACAGTTTATGATGATAACTATGAGTCATAACTGCCATGGCTTCCTCACGCTGCTCTCTAGAGGAAATACCCCGAGCACAGTGGATGAATCACTCTGCTCTGTATTAATACTTAACTAGAACAAAACTTTATCTTTATATTCATGGCAACCACTGAGCTTTAAGGGGAGTGGCTTTTATAGCTCTCATGTGGGCAGTGTCTGCCTCACTTTTTAAAGTTATTACAACCTCTGCAAGTTTTATTGGTGCAGTAGCCTTTTGACCAACTAAGTTTATTGTTTAGCTCATTGACCTGTATTTCTTTTAGGCCTGTGCAGTAGCAACAGCCCTTAATTTAAGGTCTGTGACTTCCTTGCATGCAGGATGGCAGCGCACCACCCACAATTTGAGCAAGCTGGACAGCAGCCAGGCCTCCAGGTGTGGAGGGTGGAGAACTTTGACCTAGTGCCTGTCCCTGAGAACCTGCACGGGGGATTTTACACCGGAGATGCTTACCTCATCCTCAATACTATCAAACAGCGCTCCGGGAGCCTGCAGTACGACCTCCACTTCTGGTTGGGTGAGTGCTGTGAAAGGGAAATGATCTCTGGGTTATTACTCAGAGTGACCATTTTAACTGGAGGGGATACCATACAGTGCAAATGTGCAATTGTATTCAAATGTGAAAGTAAACAGCGAATAATTACAGGTCACACTGAGACTGAGCACAAAACCCCTAGTAGCACATGGGAGAAATGCCTTTTTGTATTTGTTTCCATTGTGATGTGGCAAAAAATAAAGATGATCTCAGTTTTCCAGTGTGATCTTGTTTGACTTGCAAAGCAGATGAGGAACAGTACGAGGATGAAGGCCCTGGAAAATAATTTTGCCCGTTGTTGGAGAGGAGAGGTGGAGAGGCTGAAACTAGTCAGGACAGTGAGTCATGTGCCATAAAGCAACAGAAAACCACATGGCTCATGGGCAAACAGTTTTATCAGATAATAAAGAGTACTATATCATTTCTATCAGATTGTGAAACGAATGAGGATTGGTGTTTAGTAGTAGATGTTTTTTTCATGCATATAAAACCTAATAAGGACTTTGTCCAGACTAATATGCAACTAAATTTAAGATATTCTCAGTGGCAAGTGAAGTATGGAGATCCCTAAAAAAGCTGATTCTTGTAAAAGATGACCTTTTAAGCTAAAGTATTAGTGAACATGAGTTTGAACTCAATAACAATTCATAAACAGGATTATTATGAAAAGAATTTTACTTTATTGCATATTTATTTAAAATGATACATGGTTTTTGGAGAGGAGGTCAGCCCGATGTTAGTGAGTAGAAGGTGAGCACAGGCGACCAGGCAATCTTGGCCAGAGTGGAAAGCTGAAGTAGGAAGAGGAAATAAGGTGAGAGGCAGGTCAGCCAAAGAAGAATGTGACAGGTGGAGCCGCCCTGCAGATAATTGGTTTTGAATACCACGTGAAGACCTGGTGCACAGGTGCACAGGAAAATAAAGTCCTGGAAACTGAAATACCTGGAAGCGAGAACTAAAACGTAGCCTGACTGCATGCTATGAGAAATTTGCCTGTTAAATTACAGTACAGTACAGTACTGGCAGCTAGATGTTTCAGCTGTTATCTGCCACTAGTTACTATAACATTTACATAACGAAAGAAGGATCTGCTGTATAGATTACAGGTTTCACTTTATAACACAATTAGCTCCTATAATACATAATATTCATAGAGATTTTGTGATTTTACGACAAAGCTCCACATCTCCATCTACAGCAAGAAAAATCAATCACTGATCATATTGTAAAAAACACACCTTTACCAGTATTCACAAAGAATTTGCTGTGCAAACTCTTGTATTTTTACAGGAGTTTGGTATAACCATTTACTATTTGGCACTATCATTTAGGATGCCGAGAATAATTACTATAAAAATAGAATAAAATACTGTACAAATAGAATAAAATGCTTTGTTAAGTAGGGAAAATGGGGAAAATTGCCCTGTCTGAGGGAGACAGGACGAAAGTTATAACTGTGTATTGGATGTGTCCAAACCAACATTGATGTTCTGGTAAGATAATCATCTTAATTACCAAATATGAGGACAAAACATTCATTTCCAATTTCAAATCCCAGTTAGTTGTTACTGTTTGTATTTGTGTTGTTTGTGTTGGTACTTATAATGGGAAATGGGTATTACTAGGCAAAGCATTATTTACACTGCTGAGTCAGATTATTAATTTTATTTTGTTTTCGTAAGCTTGATTGATCTTGGCAAAAAGAGTTTACCAATAAACAGGATGTGATGTAATCCACCCACATGCTGATGGACTACACTGTGTGCCCATAAATAGAACAATGTTACATGTATTAATATGTGTGGCTGGGCTCTGACCCGCTGCTGCTCTTACATATTGATCTCTTGACTCACTTCAGTCCTCACTGGGAGAACTGGTCAGACACAAAATATGGCTAACCGGGTTATTTTTCAGCAGAACTATGAGGGCCGGATTTAAGATGGATCCCTTCTTTGGTTTCTCTCGCACAGGTGACTTCTGCACCCAGGATGAGAGCGGCTCAGCAGCCATCTTTACGGTCCAAATGGACGATTTCCTCGGGGGGAAACCCATCCAGTACCGTGAGGTGCAGGGACACGAGTCCAAAACCTTTCTGGGCTACTTCAAATCTGGAATCAAATACATGGTAAGATGAACTAGCAGAAACATTTGAATTTACCTAAGAGGAATATGAGACATGATTAGAGGTGTGTGTTTCCTTTATGTTTTTTGATGCTTTTAAAACCGGGGTCATGTAAAGAAATACTTTATATTTATCACGTTTTGAAACAGAATCTCAGTTCCTTTATTCGTTCACTGTTACATGAAACAGCTGCTGTAAATTTAGATGTTTCACATGCATAGAAACAAATCACTCTTGGGGTCCCCCTAGTTGGCTCCATAGTATACTGTAAGATGCAAAAATACAAAATTTGATCATTTTGATAAGGGTTCAAGCTGTGTAAGTGACATATTGATATATGAGGATTTTTCTATACAGTTTCTATGTGCATGTACATTTTTGCAACAGATGTGTCAAGAGGGCAGTAAATTTGAGGAGAGAACAAGGCTCAAAATAACATTTTATTTTTTCATATTTCACTTACTTACAGTTGGAGTGACTTTACTTTCATTTATTTATTTTATTTCACTTTTAAATGCGACGCTCATGTTGCAGAAAGGAGGTGTGGCGTCTGGTTTCAAGCACGTTGTCACCAATGAGGTGTCGGTGCAGCGAGTGCTCCAGATTAAAGGACGCCGCGTGGTCAGGGCAACGGAGGTGCCGGTCAGCTGGGACAGCTTCAACACGGGAGACTGTTTCATCCTGGACCTGGGAGATGTAAATCTTATACATAGATCTTATCTTAAAAAATGACTTGTAAAAGCTCTTCTTCATTCAATCCACTGTCCTTCCTTTCACCCCACAGGAGATTTACCAGTGGTGTGGCTCCCAGAGCAACCGCTTTGAGAAGCTGAAGGCTACTCAGGTTGCCAAGGGGATCCGTGATAATGAGCGCAGCGGGAGGTCTCGAGTTTATGTCTGCGATGAGGGCGTGGAGAGAGAGAAGATCATAGAGGTGCGATCAGTGCATTATGAGATCAAATTTAGGTCTCCAGGCGTCGCTTTTTTATTAAAATCTCTGCCTCTGTCCTCAGGTGTTAGGTCCCAAACCAGATCTGCCAGCTGGAGACTCGGATGACATCAAAGCTGATGCTTCAAACAGGATGAGGGCTAAACTCTACAAGGTCAGAGCATGGATGTGTTAAGAAAAAAACAACAACACAGAAACAAACATGGCGTTCACTCACTTAAAAACGTGCCTGGCACATGAGCAAGGAAAGTTTTTGTTCCTGTGAGTTTGTGCAAAGGCTGATTATGTGGTGTCTTCAACATAAAAAATGTTGGTTGCTAGAAATGGGCCTCTAAACACCAATACAGAAACGTCATTATAAAAAAATAATGAAGTTATTTATGATGAATTAATATATTAATCATTGATTGTCAACAACAACAATTTACAAGTGACCCCAAACGTTTTAGTTTAGTTCCAGAACAATGCACCCAAAGTACTAAAAAATAAAGTAGATTAAAAAGATGTAATAAATGTTTTGTTTATTTTGCACATATATACACTCACACTTTATTAGGTACACCTATTCAACTGCTTATTAACACAAGTAATCAGGCAATCCTGAGAGCAGCTGAATGCATTTAGGCACGTAGACATGATTAAGATGACCTGCTGAAGCATCAGAATGAGAAAGAAAAAAAGATTTAAGTGACTTTAAACTTTAAATATGGCGGGTTTGTCCGAGTATTTCAGAAATTGCTGATCTGAGGCGATTTTCCCACTCAACCATCTCTATAGTTTACAGAGAGTGGTTTGAATAAGGGATAATGTTTGCGCTGAGAGAAAGGCAACAGTTACTCAAATAAGCACAACCAAAGTATGCAAAAGAGCATCTCTGAAAATACAATATGTCAAATCTTGAAGCAGATGGGCTAGAGCAGCAGAAGATCACACCACAAAGCCACAGTATACCTGAGATATATTGCTGACAATTCTTTATTACTAGTGTACACATCAGCTGATGACTGCTTCAAGTAGGGTAACATCCCATGTCAGAAAGCTCAATCATCTCAAAGTGGTTTCTTGGGCAGGCCTCACTGTATCTCCACAGTCACCATCATGTGACGCTGTCATGCCAATCTGTCTGCCAATAAATCTCTGAAGAATGTTTCCAGTATCTTGCTGAAACTGTGCTAAAAAGAATTAAGGCATTTCTGAGAGGAAAAAAACCTCCAAACCAGTAATAGGAAAGTGTACCTAATAAAGTGACTAGTGAGTGTAAATTGATATAGTCCAAAAATAAAAACTTCCTCTCAAGAATATACATTTAGATAATAATTAAGGTAAAGCTATAATGTGTTAGAGTAAGAAACATTTTTGGGGTTATTTTAGAAAAAATATTAAACTATTTTTCTAAAATAACCCCACAAAATGTTTCCTACTACAGCCCCTTTTTTGTGATCATTCATCAGTTAAAATCTCTAAAAATATAAAGTAATGAGCGTCATATTTCTAAGATTCATAGAGTAAAATTGCCAGCTGACATCAATTAAGAGACGTATCTTTTATAAAACCCTTGCTCATATTTGCCTGGCTTAAAAGCCCAAGAGGAAGCAGCATCTACAGCAGCCTTTCAATCTCCTGGAAAGCGGTACTTTTCCCTGCTTGGCAGCTCCTTCATCCTCCTTCCCATCCTCCCCTGCAGGTGTCCAACGCTACCGGAGCCATGTCGATTACTCTCGTGGCAGCAGAGAACCCTTTCGCTCAGAGCACCCTGGAGTCTGGTGACTGCTTTATCCTGGACCATGGCTCTGATGGAAAGATCTTTCTCTGGAAAGGTCAGTGCAGGGTGGTGCAGCGGACTCAAGAAATGGCTCTTGGCTGAGCTGCTTTTTTCCACTCTTGCAGACACCAGAGCTGTCTCATGTCATTCTTAGCAAAAGTGCAAATACATGCATTTCACAAAAGTTAAACTATTTACCTTCTCGTTACCAACTCTTTTCAACTTTCAGAACTCTTTTGTAATATTTATAGTAGTGCGGAAGTCAATGCACCAAATGACCTTTCTCACCCAGGTTTAGAAATAATTTCTGGCCTCCTTTTTTGATTTTCAGTAACATTTCTCCATTTAGTTCTCCAGTATTTAATGTCTTTTCTCTTCAGGCAAAGACGCCAACATGGATGAGCGGAAAGCAGCGATGAAGGCAGCAGACGAATTCATCAAGAAGATGGGTTACCCCAAACACACGCAGGTCCAGATCCTGCCTGAGATGGGCGAGACGCCGCTCTTCAAGCAGTTCTTCAAAGACTGGCGCGATAAAGATCAGACTGTGGGCCTGGGCGTGGCCTACATCGCTAACAGCATCGCAAAGATTGAGAAGGTGCCTTTCGATGCCGCCACGCTACATGAATCCTCCGCCATGGCCGCCCAGCATGGCATGGTGGACGACGGCAGCGGAGAGAAACAGGTGGGGGTTTGTCATTCAGCTTGTGATTATGTGTCAGATTTGCTTTCAGTGCTGTCTGTGTGTGTCATTACTTTCCATTCCAGTAGGGGGAGCAGGTGCACTTTGAAATCTACAGCCTACTAAATGTGTTTTTTTATTTTATTTTTTCCACATTCTCTTTTTCCTTGTTAGATCTGGCGTATTGAGGGATCTGACAAAGTCCCAGTGGATCCATCCACTTATGGACAGTTCTATGGAGGAGACAGCTACATCATCCTTTACAACTACTCTCATGGAGGGCGCCAGGGACACGTCATCTACATGTGGTGAGACATAAATTTGTCAAGACTGTGGAACCATAATTAGAGTCTGTATCATAAAGTTAGGTGTCATCAGACTATAGCACTAAAATATAAGCAGCCGGCGTAGAGCTGGATTGTTATTTTTTTAGAAAATTATCAGGGTCTGATCAGATTTACTGATTCATAAGTAAACATTGAGGCTGAGGAGTCAGAAATAAATTTGTAGGTACATTACGTTTGTAAAGCACAAAGGGATTTCACATAGAAATTTATACATTATGAAGTTTTTATTATGCACTCATCGTATCCCCCCCTCAGAGCTAGTTCAGTCACTGGAGCTTAAACTTGTTGCCACAAATTTAAGTATCAGTCATTCAATACTATAAAAAGGGGGATGTATTTTCTTTTGGTAGCACTGAATTTCATGTAATAGTCACTGGAAATAAACCAATCATAGTTCAGTTTTACACTTTTGTTTCACTGTGAAAAGTACGCAGAGGAAAAATTGAGAAGGTGTAAAGTTCAGAAAGTTCAGCGAGAGACACAAAGTTAATATATATTAGATTAATCACAGTCATAAATCTTATTGGTTGGGCTATAAGCATATGCCTTGTCCAAGTCAGTTCCTCTTGTTATGTTTGAATGCTGAGCTGATAAACTCATCTTGTTTCGCAGGCAGGGAGCGGACTCCAGTCAGGATGAAATCGGGGCTTCTGCAATCCTCGGCGCACAGCTGGATGAAGAACTCGGCGGCGGTCCTGTGCAGGTACAAGATATTTTTCCTTTAGTGTGCTTCGTTTTTTTTTCCCATATGCTTATATATTATTTGATCTTCCCTGTCATCAATGTCTCTGCTCACATCTGGCTTCCTTAGCACGTCCTGTCTGACTTTTACATCCTTTCACTGTGTTCCCTCTTCCTCATGGTTTCCGTGCTGCTGCTCATTTCCTCACTTGCTTGGTTTCTGGCCTTTTCTATCTCCTCAGGTTGTTGGTGCTCCTATAACCACTCAGGTATTTTCCCTTCATTCCTTCCCTGCTCCTCATCTTCACTAAGGGACTCATGTGTTTCATGTCCAGAGCCACAGACGAAATAGAACCAAAAGGACATATTCTCTCGATTCTCCCGTTCTTTATAATTACTGCAGGGTATTGTTTTATTCATTTTTGGGAAGTCCTTTCAGGTTTAGTGACTGTAATAATGAGCTAAAGTGAATTTAAAATGAAAACGACTTGTTGAAACACAAACAGGACATTCCACTGTGGAGTTTCATGGGAGGCTCCCTCCTTCCCTGTCGCCAGCTCGGTAGTATAAATAAGCCACACTACTTTTGTCCTTTGTCCTGAACTGATGTCACACCAACATTATGATGCTTAGCCTGTCTGTGAGGCCTAAATATTCATGAGTGGCTCTGAACTCATACGAGTCTTCGGTCATTCACTGCTCACTCCACGTGTGGGCATGTACGGCCTTCTTATTGTCCGTGAGTTGTGGCATGACTCTGTGTTTGAATTTGTGTGTAGGAATCAGCAGCAGTCCCATTTTTTTTGTCCTCATGTTCCTGATTCCTCATCTTGCAATTAGCAAAAACTTTTTGCATTTGCTCATCTGTCAAACTAAACTGAATCGCAGGCTGTACTTAAGGAAGGGCATAGCAAGCGTGATGTCACCTGTTGGTCAGGTTCTGACTTGAAGCCAGAGTTTGAGCTTTTCTTTCACCTGTGTCTCATTTGAGAAATCGCTCACATGGTAGGGACTTGTCAACCACAAGATGCATATGCTACATTAATTTACAAAATGAGCATCATGTTATGTTACGTTGTCCAAAACCTTGTCAGGAAAGTTTCTACTCTGGTCATAGCAAAGTCCCAGTGGATCCAAAGTGAGGAGCAGTGCTGGTTTCTCATAGATTTTAGAGGCTTTTTTCACTAAGAGAAGTTGCCCCCTTCCATTTATTTATAGTCATATTCCCCTTCCATTTGAAGCCAAAAGCATCAAATGTCACATATTTGATGGAACCGCAGAACATAAAAAAGCATGTTGTCTTTCTCTGTTAAACGTCATGTAATACAAATAGTTTCTCCCTGTAAACTCATCAGTAAATATTTATCTCTGCTCTGTTTGCCCCAGCAAGCTCAGGATTAGTGTAATGTACAGTGCTTACTGAATTAGGGGAACCACTGACTGCAACAGCTCACAGCTATGACTAGTTATTACAAAAAACTGCAGACTGTTTTGGACATACCTTATCGTCTTCACCATGGTTACTAATATCACAGATCTCACTCTCACCTCAGGGTATGGCATGATTTGGCTCTGTGCTGCCATCTTGCGTCAGTAGTAGGAACTGCTGCAGACTTTTTTCCACACCTTGTTGATGCATATTTCACAGGACACAATTAGGGAGGATGTGTCTGCAGTGATTTGGTAGCACCACTTGTAACATCAAAATGCATGAGGCATTTTTCGATATGAATTACTGTGACAACAACTTCATTAGATGCAGAGATTTAATGTTGGTATTTGTGTATCAGGTGAGGGTGGTGCAGGGGAAAGAGCCGGCCCATTTGATGAGTCTGTTTGGAGGAAAGCCCATGATTGTGTACAAGGGAGGAACATCCAGAGAAGGAGGTCAGTCCGCTCCAGCTGAGACTCGACTCTTCCAGGTGCGCTCCAACTCTGCAGGACACACACGAGCTGTGGAGGTAAGAGGAAACGTCTCATTCATTACCTGAATTTAATCATTCCTCGATTATTTTATTTTTTTCTTCTCTCTTTTGCAAAGCAGTTTCTAACAGATTTCTGAATTATTTGTGTTCTAGTCTAATAAATGTGTTAAGCGCTGTCCATTAACAATGAAGTAACAATTAGAGGTTTTAAAGGAAAGCAGAAGCACATGATACTTGAAATTTTTTTTAAGTATTCAGTAAATGGTTTAAGGGTATTTAAGAGGAAAAGGAAAAAAAATTGCATAGTAAGAATGGAAAACACCGATGTCCTTTCCTTTAAAATATCCTCTCGAGTTGTTGTTAGAGGGCATAAAATGTCAAATAAAGCATTATGCTAGCATGAATATTGGTAAAAATGAAAAACCACCAACACTTAAAAAGGTCACCATACAACAGCTCCTCATGATAACTTGCAATATCTCTGTTTCTATGCAGCTTGACGCACAGGCATCCAACCTAAACTCCAATGATGCTTTTATTCTGGTGACCCCCGGCGGCTCCTTCCTGTGGGTGGGAGTGGGTGCCAGCGACACAGAGAAGCAGGGAGCTCAGCAGCTGTGTGACATCCTGGGTGTGTCTGTCTCAGAGCTGTCCGAGGGAGGAGAGAGCGGTGAGGAAACAGGATAAACACAGCTACCTCCACTATCATTTTCTCTCCTTTATTTTATTTTTTTGCTGCATTTAAGTCAAGCTGAAACCCAACAGCTGTTAACAAACTCAGAGCTGTGTCTGTGTCAGCTACAAAGTGTGGTCTGGCTGTTAAAATAGCGCTTTAATGCGAGGCTAAATAGCTCCCTTTTTGTATTTCGGCTAAGCGCTTATGTTCATCCATATTGAAACAAAGCAGACTTGATTGCATCACCCCTACTGATGTTGTCAGAAGTCTTGTTATTTGCTTTCCAAGCTCAAGAAGAAGAAACTCCCTGCTAACAGTTTCACATATAAAAACACCTCAGGCTACAACATAACAGATTCAATTTTTCATAAACACCCCGCTTTTGAGGACTGGCCTCGGCTGGGGCCTCGCAAAAGACAAACGAGAAATTCACCATTTTATTTCTGATGGTGGAAAAGATTTTCTATTCAAAATTGATGCTGTACTGTGCAGGTATCTGCTGTTTCACAGACACTGGTTGCAAATTTACATTTACACTTTGTTTTATTTTGCTTTATTTTACCCTTAAAGGTGCTCTAACAATAATTTTGTATATTAAAAATTGATTAAATAGCTGTATAGCTGGAAGGGCAACAATAATTGTAACAAAAACTACACAATATTCCAAACACCTCAGCAGGTCTATTAAGCTTTTAGCTCCTGGTTTGTTTCATTCTTTATATATGTTTACAGGTATTATATATTTTTTTTCTCTATGGCAGGTGATGCAACGGCACTGACATTTTCAGTGCTCTTATCTTTCCTTTAAACCACTGCTCACTTCACGAAAACCACTAGTTTCCACATGGGCAAAATAAAATGAATAAATAGCAAAATAAGGTTGCCCAAGTAAAGTCTATGTGTGGGGAAACACTGCAAGTGCACTCACCAGACACTTTATTAGGTACACCTATTCAACTGGTTGTTAATGCAGATATTTAATCAACCAATCACCCGACAGCAACTCAGTGCATAAAGGCATGAAAGCATGGTCAAGATGACGTGTTGGAATTTGAAGCGAGCGCCAGGATTGGGGAGAAATGGGATTTAAGTGCCAGACTGGCTGATCTGAAATTTTCAGAACACATGCACATTTTCCCACATGCACATCTCTACAGTCAACAAATAGAGAATAGGGGGAAAAAAATTCCATTGAGGAGCAGTTCTCAAATGCCTCGCTGTTGTCAGAAGAGAATAACCAGGCTGATTTGAGCTGATAGGAAGGCAACAGTAACTGACATAACCACTCGTCAAAATCAAGTTATGCAGAATCCCAATACAGATGTGGAGTTGACAGTTGTTTTAGTGTAGAAATATTACTTTAGGCTAATTTTATGCCAAACTGACAACATTTTCTAACGGAAGGTTTTTGCAGCAAGAAATCAAGCTTCTTTTACATTTGTTATCCCCCCTAGTTCAATTCATGGGTTGTTATATATTTCATCAGAATGTGTGTCTTGTTTCTGTTGTCAAGTGTGTGGCCCTTCATTTAATGAATCTAAGTCAGTCTGGCCCTTTGCAGTTCTTAATAAACATACAGACAAGAATTTAGCAGTAGAATGACACATATTTTTCTCAGGATTTTGTACAAACCAAAAGGGAAAACGGAAAGGGTCTTTCATCAAACCGAAGCATAAATATAATGTATCTTTTCTCTTGGATACATGTAGGCAGCTGCTGTAACGACTTTATTATAGTGGGTGCGTTTTGCTTATCCCGCTACCTCTCAGTGCAAATAGAGGAATTAGTCCGGCTTCAGTGTGATGACAGTGAAATCACTGGAACATCTGTCTACTAACAGATACTTCTAGCAGTGACCTCAGTTAAAAATAGTGATAGCCTGATAATGTAAACCAAGCATTTTGTTTTCTTCCCCATTAGACAGAACCAGGCTTACTTCCAGGTTTTATGCTAAACTAAAAACCTGATCTGGGTTTATACCAACAAAAAAGGAACAGATTTACCCAACTGTCAAACTATTGTTTTGCCCTCTTACAAATTCTGATGGTTGTGATAGCTTGAAGTGTTTCTGTCATTTTACAGATCAGTTCTGGGAGGCTCTGGGTGGAAAGACCGAGTATCGCACCTCCACTAGACTCAAGGACAAGATGGATGCTCATCCACCCCGTCTCTTTGCTTGCTCTAATAAGACTGGAAACTTTATAGTACGTTTTCCTCTCCTGCTGAATTTGTTTTGTCCTGTTCTGACACGAGTTTTCAAGTCTTGGTATTGCATAAGCATGTGCAGGATGTCAAGAATATTTCAAAGTACCTGCTGAAAACAGTGCACTGTGTCTTTATTTATTTTTCTTTACGTGTACATGAAAATAAAGCCCTGTTAAATCTGTCTTCTCCTTCTCAGATTGAGGAGGTACCAGGTGAGATCACCCAAGATGACCTTGCCACTGATGATGTCATGATCTTGGACACCTGGGAGCAGGTAAAAAACAAGCTGACTGCCTTTGCTGTACTATATGCATTCAGAGGAGAATCAGTGCCCACAAAAAGAGCAAACTCAACAATAAACCTTTATTTATTTACTTATTTATTTATTTTTAGGTGTTTGTCTGGATTGGAAATGAGGCCCAAGAAGAGGAGAAGACTGAAGCTATGGCATCTGGTGAGCAAATATGAGGAGAAAGAACAATGCCATGTGGAATAGGAGACGAGAAATACCGCTGGGACAATCGCAAATTAACTAACACAACATCAATCATTAGATCAAAAAATTAAAACTTAATCAAAAAACAGAATGTATTTATTTAAAAGACATCATAATTACTGATACATACATTAACAGCAAAGTGCTCCATAACTAGAGCAGCAGTGTCACCAAGAGTCAAAGCACAAAGCATTTTCTGCGACCCTTTTAATCCTTGTACTAATTCAAACTCGTCTTCCTCAGCGGTCCGTTACATCGAGACAGATCCGGCCAAGAGAGACCCGAGGACGCCCATCGTCAAAATCAAGCAGAGTTTCGAGCCGCCCACTTTCACTGGCTGGTTCCTGGGCTGGGACTACGACTACTGGACCACTGACCCTCTGGAGCGTGCTATGGCTGAACTGAGCATCTGAGCACTCCCTTGTTCCCCACCTCTCTGCCTTGGCCTGTCACCATGCAGCAAGATCTTTTTTTTTTTAGCTACACATGTGCCCTTTTCTTCTTTTTTAACGAATCACTGTTTTCTTTCACTTTGTCTCAAATGCTACTGTTGTGCCTTGAAACCAGTGAAATCAACCAGTACAAACAGAGCTTCAACAGATACACAGGCTTTCCTTTAGGATTTGCACTACATATAGCCTCAAACTACGACTCTCATTCAAGGCGATTTTCTCATGTTTGACAATAAAAACTTGTTTACTAGCAAAATATAACACACATAAAAGAAGACAGTTTAAAGTTTGGTTTTCCAGCAATATTACAAAAGCCACTGCCAAGAAAACAGCTTATAAAAAGCAATACAACCAATGCCTTAGAATGATTTCCTTGAGCTTACAGTAAGCTTGTTTTTTAAAGGGTACTGTCTTTATTGATGTTTTTGTACCTTTAGATGTTATATTTATTTTTTAAAATAAGGCCACAGATTCTCACCCAGGAAGCTTGTGTTCTGCTGCAGTGTCTTTTAGTGGAAAACTACTGCTTTGCTTCTTTATTAGCTTGCCTTTCTGTAGCAATTTCTAAGGTTTCCTGTAATCAATTCAATAAACCAAATTAAAATATACCAGCTGTTTCCTGCCTCTGCTTTTACAAACACTTCTCATGCGACCTAAAAGAAATGAAATCAACACAAACATGCTTTCAGATTTATTTATAGTCATATACACTTAACTCAAAATAAAATCATATCAAATCATACAGCACAAAAGAACGTGCGCTACAAACAACAACAAAGCAAACGCAGTCATTAATCCTGAACAAAACTTCAAAAAGTTATTCATGTGTCTGAGGTTTTCTTACAGAAACATAAATTCATTTAAATTACAATGAAAACTGGTAAACTGGACAACAATCAATCAAACAGTCTTTAGAGAACACAGCAGCACAGTGTTGTCTACTGGCTGTGTTACCATATGTATCAATATTCCCTAAATGTCACTATTGTTACCGCAACAGAAACCAAAACTACACGACTTACTAAAGTAAAATCGAACAACCTTTCCCTTTCCTAACAAAGAAATCCTCTGTGTGGCAACAGCAGAACAATAAACTTCACATGGCTGTAGGCATAAATCACTTGTTGGTCAAATAGACCAAACATTTATGTTAAAAGTAGGAAAGCAGAGCAACAGATTAAAACAGAACTAAAACGTGTCATTTTCACAATATATAAATTCAAACATGTTTAAATATTTACACCCTGACAGAAAGAATATGCTAAATTATAACAGGGACGTGCATAGAATGTGACGTTAGACTGTAAGATGAATAGACAGCGCTAAGTTAAGACTTTCTAAAGCACACACCCCAACCAGACCAAACCAAACCACCCCAACCAAAATAAAAGACCAGATACCACACAGCCAGCGGGCACTTTGCTTTAAAATGTTTGTAAAACTCATGTTTAAGCTTCCTGATACTTGGACACTTTCTGAAGCCTTAAATGAACAAACTTGCAAATAAATAATAAATGAACAAATTAATTAATGAATTGGAACAACTTAAAACTAAAACTAAAGAAAACTCAATTAAATAAATAAAACTTCAAGTTAAAGGTTATGCTAAGACTAAAAACTCAAACTATATATTATTATTTATATATATATATATTCTATAACACATTGAATCAGTGGTCATTTATTGGCAGACACACCAAGATGACTGCGGGGCATTGCCACTGCTGGCTCAAGCTACCCGCTCAGCTGACCGAGCACCTGAGGCAAAGCAAATATTCAACTCCAGCTCAGATGAACACAGAATATGCCAAATTTCAAAGGTTTGTAATAAAGGGTAAATTCTCAAAGAAGGCCTGTGGGCTAGAAGATGGTACCCTAGATTGTGTCACTTTTTTCTTTGATTATAAAGTTGGAAAAAAAGAATAAGAAGTTATAAATTAAATCTATATGAAAATTAGCTGGCTGCTGTCAGACGTAATGACAGTGAGGCAATTAAGTTTATTACACATGTATATGTGCTCAGTGATGCATGCTGGGAGTATGTGCATATGTTTTGGGGTTTTTTTTAGATGCTTTCTCATGTATTGACGAATTCCGGCAAAATCTCCAGTGGAAGCGCGAAAATGATGGTAGAGTTCTTCTCTTCAGCGATGGTGTTCAGGGTCTGAAGGTAGCGCAGCTGCAGGGCTGACGGAGACTCTGCAATCACCAGGGACGCTTCCTTCAACGCCCGCGATGCGCTCATCTCCCCCTCTGCTGCGATCACCTTAAGAGGAGAAACAGGAGGGAAGAGAATGAAAAGAGCTCCTTGATCTCACAGCCCAGTGGAAGAAGCCTCTACACCCACAGTTACAACTATTCTTATTACAAAATCTTGCAGAATTCCTTTTTTCTGGGTTGCGATAGATTTCTTGTTTTATTTGTAAATCTCCTTTAAACCAATTTTTA
Source organism: Oreochromis aureus (assembly GCF_013358895.1). Lineage (NCBI taxonomy): Eukaryota > Metazoa > Chordata > Actinopteri > Cichliformes > Cichlidae > Oreochromis > Oreochromis aureus. The sequence continues at coordinate 35,578,402 of NC_052948.1, read as the reverse complement.
AAATCTCCAATAACCTATTGTTTAAAAGGATTAGACCAGTATGTAACCTTACAAACTACATAAATCTCCCAATGTTACTTTTTTCTCCTTTTTATGAAACTGTGTAGAAGTGTAGAAAAATAACATCAATCAATAAATGCAAAAGAAGGAAACAGAAAACTGGAAGGCAAAAAGCTGAACGCTATTTGAATCCTTTCAAAATAGGTCAGTGTTTCCCACACATTAGTAAATGAATGGCCAGACAATCCCCTTGATCTTATTTTGTAAGTTCAGATGTTGCTAATTTGCAGCCTTTCGTCTCTCAGATGGTCCTCGTTTACATTTCCCTTAAAAGACTTGTGTTTAGACAGCGAATTGGGGGTGTAGAATTGCCTTACCTTGGCTCGGGCCTCGCAGGTGGCCTCAGCCTCAGATGCCATGGCTCTCAGTAGCTGAGGGGGCAGTTTCACATCTTTGATCTCCACCCGCTCCACCTCGATTCCCCAGTCATCTGTGGCATTGTCCAGAGTGACCTGAGGAGACACCCATGCAATGTACCGTTTGTACTACCACATCTGTAAAAATAGAAATAATGTTTAAAAAAACCCAACAACAATAGATTTTATCACAAAGTTTTTAAATGAATGAGAAGGATGTCCCTCATCTTTCAAAGTTTTGCATTTTCCAAAACTGTCCAGCAGATGGAGCTGACAGTGGTGACACGTTTCTCTCACAAAGCAGAGATACAGACGCACATTTTATATCTACACACTGTCACACACTGCATGTCTATTTTTACATTTTATGAGCAAAGTGATTTATGAAAAATTGTCTTCAGATCAACATTTATATGTTAGGAGACACAACCTGGATAAATATCATTAACACAGTGGTTTTGTTACAGAGAGGAGAGCTATTCTTGTTCTTAATCACGTAAACCCAGAGAATAGGAAAAAATGAAACTTGTACAGCTGTGTTCTGGATAGACCACTGTGTTCATATGTACCAATGAAAATTTAATAGCGACAAAAAACTACTGAAATTGCTCAGTGTGTGCTGATATGAAAAGCATTTCATATTTCACTTGGAGAGATGCTTGGTATTTAGTGTTTTTCAATTTGGGCAGTACATTGTGCGTTACAGAGGGTGGATAGCATTGCCTAGTTGGATGGACATTAACCTCCCCTGCATCTAGTGCTATTGGTCATCGTTGATCATACTATGATTATACAACTCTTTTGGGAGTGGAAGCTGTTACAGCTACAATGATTTACCAGTGGGAATTTTTGCCCATTCATCCAGAAGAGCATTTGTAAGGTCAGACACCGATGTTGGACAAGGGGGCATGGCTCACAAACTCCATTCTAGTTCATCCCAGTGGTGTTCAGTGGACTTTCAGTCAGCTTCTTCAACACAAAACTCATCCAACCATTCCTTTGTGCACCTTGCTTTGTATACTAGGGCACAGTATGTAACAAAAAAAGGTCTTTCCCCAGGCTATTCCTACAAAGTTGGAAGCATAGAATTGTCCAAAATGTCTTGTTAAGCTGAAGCAGTAAGATTTCCCGCAAGTGGAAGTAAGAGGCCCAGGCCAAACCCAGCTAAACAAGCCAACGGCATTGCTGAATTCAGCGAGTAAGAGGTGTGGTCACAGACATTTGTCCACTTCCTGAAGTACCTCCTGATCACTGTCTCTGTGACTCTGAATTAGAAATAAATATTTAATCATTTACAGCAGCTCAGCACAAACTGGAAGTAAAAGTTTAATGGAAAATATAAATAATTAAATTCTAAAGCAAACTAAAAGCTGGACTCGTCATAGAAACATGGGATTAGCTAAGCTTCTCTCAGTTTACAGCAGTTTGTTAGTTTAACAGTAACACACAGTTCGGGTGACAGCTGCATTATGCACCTGGTAAACAAGGCTCAGAGCAAGATGGCATCTCAAAATGCCTTAACAATGAGCCAATAGAGACAGAAGGACAGAGATGAGGGAATACCTTTTGGATATACCACATATAACAAATGTGTAAGGTCACACCCTTGGACACACCCTTAGATTGACAGCTCAAAGGCTTATTGGACAATGTTAACGATGTACAAAAAAAAAGTAAATTTTGAAAATGTATAATTATTTCTTGCATGTTTTTGGGTCACAGTTACAGCTAAGAGAAGAGCTGAAGGAGTTTACCTGCATAAAATGTGCAATGTCTTCATGGTCAGACAGAATCTCTGCCAGGTTCATGCTACTCAGGACATTCCTCACGGTGGTTTGGGCCAATAGCTGCGTAGCAGCATCGGCGTTACTGACGTTAGCCACAGCCAGAGTAGGATTCTGGACCCGGTAGTAGACCACGCCATCAACACACACTGCCACAGAGTCTCTGGTCAAAACCTGAGAGCAGAACAGTGTTTACACAATACTGTGTAATAAGCTAAAAAACTAAAACTAAAATTACTACGCACAGTTATTATTACATGAGCTGAATTCCTGTGAAAGTGATCTGCTTAATGTAACTGGAAGGGTGCATCTCATACCTTTTGTGGTGGGATGTTAAAGGTGACGGTGCGCATGTCCACATTAATAAAATTGTCAGTGCACGGCAAGACGAAGAACAAGCCTGTGGAATCACAAGAATGCAAATAGTTTCAACAAAGACTAACGCTACGGTAAACACAATAATGAGGAAGCTTCCTCACAAATGTTTGAAAAGACCAGGATGAATGAGATCCTGGCAGGAGGCCAAGTCAAGCTCTCGCTTTATGAGACTGCAGCTGTGCTGACAGCAAGGCAAAGCCGTGGATATTTGCAGCTTTCATTAGCCTGTTTCAAGTCACTATGATTGAATTAGTGCATCAAACAATACTAGTGAAATAGACATGTGCTAGGTGTGCAATCATTTAGCAAACATTAACACCACACCAGATAGAGAGTGGTTGGATGCCATTCCTGTCAGGATATTGTAAATTTAAATGGTGAGATCACAGACATCTGTTCAGGAGGGGCAATGATGATAACAACAGTCTCCCCGTGCCACTTCCACCATGAAATCTGAAGCACTCTCAGTCAGACAAGTAAAAAGGTCCCAGTTGGTCTAATACAGTCTGAAAAACACCTTTGTGATGCACATAAGCATGTTTATCGATAAACATCTCAGTTTCAGGCAGAATGAAAGATTTTACAGTAAAACTTTCTTTGTGAGCCCGTAGATAGAGAAGCCAAGAGTTGCAGGTTGCAGGTGCTATTATTAACCCCATGCTGTCATAAACTGAAGCCCAGGGCTCTCTGAGGAGCCACGTTTCAGCATTTTGAAAGGACACTGCTTGGTTTTTAGATCTAGTATAACAAGAAATCAAAGATAAAGAGACAGTGAGTTGTGAGGTGTATGCAAATTGTACCTCGTGGGAGTCTGTATTTTTTACTTCTATCCTTCTAACAAATCCGCTGCCATTCAAAACACAAGTTACATAACTGATTGTATGGATAAGGCATTCAGAAAAATATGCTGTAGCACTTGAACAGCTCTGTGGGTGCAGGTTCAAGGGGCCTGAGTGAACCTGCACCCATGCCCACTTTGCACAGGAATGTCTTTAGTCTTGTTGCTATAAAGCCTACCAAAAAAATCACATTTTAATTTGTAGCAATGACATGCCTTGTGTCATTGTGCCCAACAGCAGGAGGAAAATGCTCTTGTAAAAACAACACAACAGGACCCACTGCCCCCATGCTTCTCTTTGATTCTTCCTATGGTTTTTTTTCATGGTTTTAACAACACAAATATTGGACTGTCAATCAGTGTCTCAAAAACTACACTATGGACTGTCACAAAATAGTAAGTAACACACATTTACGCCCCCCAATGAGAAATCCTCAGGATTTACTGGAAGAATTGGCACTACATTTGGTTACCAGATGATGCATGGTAATGTTTCTGTGATCCCCCAAAATGAAGTTGGCTTTTGCGACTTTGAGTCGAGTTGTTTAAAAAAACATTAAGTGGATTTCCATGAAATTTGGTACACGCATTAATATGCCCCGAGAATCAACAGCAATTGCTTCTGTGATTTCATGACTCTTTTTGTCATCTGGTGCCATGATCAGGGTGCGTAATTTGCCCAATGCTTTGCTATATGAACAAAATGGATCATACCCCTAATCAGTACTTTCTCCACGCCAGCATTTTAACAACCACACTGTAATGACACTTGGATATACATTATGTAACTTTTTGCGCTCCCTTGCAGACTGGTAGAATTAGAGGTTTTTGTAGTAAAGTAACCCCGACCAAACAACTGGCGTGCTCTACAAAACAAAGGGTGAAAAAAAATGTAACTCAACAATTCACATCATATATGAAAAATTAATGTTTATGTCAATCAGTCCGATGACTGTGGTCTGCTGTGTGACGATGGGTAAGTTTCCTACACTGTTTGTCCGAATTTAATGCAAGAAAAAACCCCCTCCAATTTAAAGCTCAGCTGATAAAGGTTTAATTGAAAACTATCTACTGGAATGCAGGGGCAAAAAATCTAAACTAAATATGCCACTTTCCTAGCCCTGTATACTTTATCACAGTGAATTTCCTCCTTGAGTTTCTGGGTTGCCATAGCAACTGATGTCATTAAGCCTGCCGATAAAATCAGTAATCAATATTAAATTTATTGACTGCATCAAAAATAACGGACAAGCTAAATCGCTGGTAACAGGACACTGACCAGTGCTTGCTCTCCTCCCGCCCCTTTGAAGCAGCTCTGTATTAACTACAAGTGAGCCACTGAAACACTTAAACAAATGTCCAACAACTGACATTTGCAAAGAAATGTCAGGACATTTGAATGATGATCCATGCAGCCACAGCTGAGCATGAAAAATATATTATCTATGAGTTAAAGACTACTAACATTTCAATAAGGGAACTGTATATTTAGATGACTATTTAAAAAAAAAAAAAAACACATGATGGTGTAATAAAAAGAAAAAAAGAAATAAAACATGACTTCTTACCTGGTCCTTTGGCTCCTCCTGACAAAAGGCGCCCCAGGCGAAAAATAATAGCTCGCTGGTACTCCTTCACAACCTGTACACAGAGAAAAACAACCCTACTGTCATATATAAGAGTAATTTCTTTTTCTTGCAGGTAGTTATGGAGGAATTCTTATGCATGCTACTTTTAAAAAGCAACGAGTTTTCCTGTAAAGTAAAGATGCATTTTATCTGGGTGAATGGTAAACAACCATGCGTCACCAGCTTTAAAAGCTGTTTCTAAAATAAAACAGATAGCACTGCAATTTAAGTAGCTGACCACAATACACATCCATATGGAGATGGGCAGAGTAATCAGCAGGAGAATGAGGGAGAGCCCAACCAGAATCCTGCCACAAAAGCCAATGTCAGTGTTTGGGTTCTCCAAAGCTGGGGAAAGAAGACAGACAGCATGATTTCAACTGGTTTGTACCAACTATGAGAATATATTAATGCATACTGAATCTTGTATATTTGGACATATCTGCATGTATGTTCTTCTAGATGCTAAGAAATTATATTTTATATTTTATTTTTTAATTAAGATTTTATTTTTCAAAGGTAAAATGGAAGGGAAAAATCACAATCTATTTGGCCCTATGTGAAAAAGTAATTGCCCCCTCTCAGCTGAGTTCAAATATTTGAATCAAGAAATCCCTTAAATAGAACCTGTCTGACAAAGTAGGTAAGCTAAAAGATCTCAAAAAACAATGCAACATGCCAGACTCTAAAGAAAGAAAGTGACTGACATCTATCACTCTGGAAAGTACTCCAAAGCCATTTCTAAAGCTTTGGTACTCCAGCAAACCATTGTGAAAGACGTTATCCACAAATGGAGAGAACTTAATAAACCTTCCCAGGAAGAGGCTGCTAACCAAATTTACTGAAAGAGCACATCGACGATTCATCTACGCGGTCACAAAAGAATATAAAACAACATCTAATGAACAGTGTTCATGAGTCAACAATAAGAAGGAGATAAGCAAAACTAGGATATATGAAAGAGTGCCAAGAAAAAAAACACAATGCTGACATCACAATGTGTGAAACACATGCTGCCAGTCATCCAAACACTTGACTGCAGTACTTGATTCTAAGAGTGGCACAATCAGTTACTAGGTTTAGGTGGCAATTCCCTTTTCAAATAGGACAAGTAGGGTTTGGATAGCTTTTCCCCCTTAATACATGAATGGAAACTGCATTTTTCGTTTGCTGTGGTTTTCTTTATCTAATATGAAAATTTGTTGATGACCTGAAACATGTAAGTGTGATACGCAAAATGCAAACAAATTAAGAAATCAGCTCTCTACTTCTGTCAACATCCATTCAACAGACAAAATTAGAAGTCAGAATGCCATGAACGACTTATACTTAACTTACAATACAATGCTTCAGCACCCCCAAAATGAATCAAAGCACCCCCAAAGATTTCTTACTTTTTTGACAATATTTGCTGTTTGTGTGACACACTACTAAAAATATAAAAAGCATACAGTACTTATTTGAGACGTAACATTTTAACAACAAAAGTATAGATACCCCCCATCCTCCGAAAATGGTTTGTTCCAGCTCGCCTCTCCCCTACTCTGGCTCTAGCGCCCTTTCTGCCAGAGCGATGGTGGCTGAGACGCAGCGGAGTGGAGGTGTAAGTGCCTGGCTTAAAACAGGACATATTATCTGCATTTAACCTTCAGTTACTCTTTATATAGTTAGGTAGGAGTCAAGCCATGTTTCTTTTTAACTGAAATGCATTACACTCAGGTACCCTGCAGTGTTGAAAACGTGTTTTCCAACTATGTTTGCTACCCTATCTACAATCCGTCCTCGTGTAGTAAAATCAACGACATTTGACCGTCCTGTTATTCCCATTGAAATTTATACAGCCTATTTAAAATCTAAAATTTAAAATTGTCCGTAGCCTACTGTTGTTACCACTGTCCTGTTTGAAATGGAATGAGAGAAGCTGGTTATTTTATCATATGTATATGTGCTGATATTAAACCCAGGAGCAACATTCAGGTAAAAGTGTAAGAACAAATCAATAAAGGATAATGTTGGATCAGTGTTTCAATATTTATATCTTTTATTAGATGTACATGTGGTTTTGTTATTTGCCTTTTGTTTGAAAGTACACTGAGAGAGGACAGTTTTTATTAGTGATCTTAATAGTATTTTTTCATATTAATGTAATTTTTTAATCTAATTGAATACAATCTATTTGTGTATGATTGTCAGTCCGAAGAGGGAGAGAGGAAAGAGGGGAACGTGAGGAGAAAGTACAACGTCAGGAAGAACCAGGTAAGAAAACAGGCAAAACAGAAACTGTTAAACTGCTTGAGAGAGTTCACCAACAATAGTGATTTGCCAACCTCAAGGTGAGGTTAAAATAAAAGAAAAATTCTGCAGAGCCATAGTAGTATCTGCAGTAAAGATCTTTTCATATATTGTATACATTGTACCAGAGGCAAAGTTGCCTCCAGTTTTATAATTTTTTTTATCAATATTTTGTACATTTGTACATTTAAAGGACTCTTCTATTTTTGGAGTGTATTTTTATGTATCTGTATTATATTATACATACACATTAAAAGTGAATCTCTGTCCAAAAAATGCACTCAGTTTACTTCTTACTCACTATGATCATCATTCATTATTCTCCCGCAGTAATTAAGGTTAGGATATGTATTTTCTTTTTTTATTCCAATCCATTCTTCTTTTGCAGCATCTAAATAACCTTTATCAGATTTGATGGCTTTGTTACAGATTTTTAAAAACTGTTTTGATTTTCTTTCACAAATGTGGGGATTGTGTTAAAATGTACAAAACAATGATTTCATGTTTTGTGACGAGGACCCAGGCAGAGAGACTTGATAAATTTAAGAATCTTATGATTTAATGATTTAAGAAATTTGCAGACTTGCACTGAGATGATAAAATCATGATGACTGATAACGGAGATGAAGACAACAGATGATGAGGACAGGGAGGAACAGGGGTTTAAATGCACCAAGGAGACAGTCAGAGGGAACTCTGGACAACTGGAGACATTTAAGGATGCCTGGACTGACAGAGACAGGGAAGAAGTCTCATTGTGACGAGTAAAGTTTATCTTGCCTGGCTGGGCAGCTCTCTGGGTGCTCAGCACCCCCAAAGCTCTGATCCTAGAATCGCCCCTGGTGTGAGTGGAACTTAATGGCTTATTATCGGTCAGAGCTAGCTAGCTAGCTAGCTCGTTTTTTAAGTAGCTATCACTAAAAAAAAAAATGTACTTTTACCAACATTTAATTAGAAATTTCACGCTAATCTAAAAGTAAAACTTTCAGCTAAGTGCTGACTTAAAGAAAAAGCCAAATAACTCGACTGGGCTAATGCTCACTGACTTTGTGAAGCCATCTCTGTCCAGCTATCAGTAAGGTGTAGAAAATTAAGCAGCCGTTACCTAACTGCCCTTCGCGACTTCGAGCTCGTTTCATTTCAGCATCTTCTTTGTCGTCAGCCATAGTGCCGGTCAAATAATAAATAACTAACAGTGACAGTAGGAAATGATAGCGATATATTTATCAGATGTCTGTTATTCACTATGAGCGACAGCCAGTTAGTGCGAGGTGACGTTTACCCAAGTTTTTACTTGCAGTTAATCTGACGCAAGGGGGCGTAGCTGAGACCAGCTACCTTCCACGTCCTGGAAGGCCCGTAACTGTAGAAAACTAAGACCACCCGGAGAAGAAGAGGACGAGGAAGTGTCATATTCAGTTCACTATTGTTCGTGCTATACAAAAGTCTGGAGTCACTTCACATTTCTTAATGTTTTGCTAATAAATTTTTAAATATATGGGGCAAAACAAACAGCATATAAGTGAACACAGTTTGTACTAATTACTTTGAAAGTCAATATTTGGTGTGACCACAGGCATTCTTCACAGTCTGAACTTTCTTAGGAAAGCTTTCCAGTAATTTCCCTAAGTGGTCTTCAGGAATAGTTTTCCAGGTTTCTTGGACATTCAGAGCTGTCCTTTGGATGTTGACTTCCTTTTTTTAAATTTCTCTGTCAAGATGATTCCAGTAATGTTGAGTTCCGGGGAGGCCAATCCATCATCGACTTCCATTGTGAGTTTCTTCTATCCATGTATGTTTTCACTGCACTGGCAATGTGTTTGGGATCACTGTCACACTGAAAAATGAAGGCATTGCATAGTGGATCAAAACCCAAGAGTACTTTTCTGCATTTAATACTATCAATTTTAACAAGATCCCCAAACACCATAGGCTGAAATGAATTACATCACAGGACCTCTTTGTGTTTTACAGATTGATGTAGACACTCACTATTGCACCTCTTTCCTGACCTCTTTTGTACATGTCAACAGTGATCTGAACCAAAAATTTGAAGTTTGGATTCATCACTCAATAAGACCTGCTAATATTTAGTAGAGTTCTTGTGCAATTTGGCATACCGATGCAGTCTTTTCCCTATTGCCCTTCCTTAAGACCTTCAGATTCTGTTTATCTGCTGTAGATAGTATTTTATGCCTGACACTTCTTCTTTTGTCCTCTACTGGTTTAATTTCAAAAGAAAAATTTTAGAGAGTCTGAAAAAACATTGCTTAAAAATTAATAGGAATAAATAAGAAAAAACTACAACAAATTATGGGTCCTTGGAAGCAAAATGTAAAGATGTGAGGAGTGGCTCAAGACGAAACTAATTTGATTGATCTGTCCTGACTTTGTCATTCTTATCCCTACTGAAGGCTCATTAAAAGAAACAAAACATGTCAAGTCAAAATGAATGTGTTCAGTTCGGTGGGGAGATATTTATACTAGATGTATAAGCATCGCCTCTGCTTTGAAACAAAGGATTTCCTCATATTCTAGACTTTCACACAGATCAAAGTATCCTTTGACCACCAAAATCTAATACTTAACTTTTGAATCCAAAGCATATTTGACCCAATATTTATACTGTATTTCCAATATTATACTGTTTGCTTACATTTTGAAGCCTAATATATAGCATTAATGACATCACAAATATGTGCTTGACTTAAAAATGTGCATGTAGGTGTTGGCATCTACATATTTAAAAAAACATTTTGAATATTTAAAAAAAAATGTCAGAACCTTCTAGTGAGACATTGAGCTCAGTGCTTGGAGCTCACATTTTTTATTTAAGATGGTCTGGTACACCAATAGACCTTGACAGACAATTCAACTGCAAATCAGCTTAAAAACATTATGTTGCACCTATGTATGCACCTCCTCATGAGGTTAAAGAAAGATCAGCAAGGTTGACTTTTTATGGCTTCCTCACATACAAAAAATGCAGAGGAAGTAACAGTCTACTCAGTGTGGCAGCTGGAAGCTATTTAAATTAACCTGCTATTTACAGGCTACTGTCGAGGGTTATGCTAACAACTGAAAGAAGCTTCTATTAATAACCCACGCAATGAAATATTTTCAGTGAATTTATGCGACAGCAGTCAGAGATTTCAGTCCATGTTGACATGATAGCATCACACAGTTGCGGCAGACTTGTTGGCTGTGCACGTGAATCTCCTGTTCCATAAAATCCCAGAGATGCTCTATTGTGTTATCCTTCTGAGAACAACCATCAGAAAATGTGTACACTGTGGTTTGAAAGGAACTGACATGGTCAACACCAATACCTAGGCAGGCTGTGGTATCTAAATAATGCTCAATTGATAAAAAGTGGCCCAAAGTCTGCCACACCATTTAAACCACCAGCAGCCTGAATTGTTGATACAAGGCGGGATGGATCCATACTTGTATGCTGTTTACTCCAAGTTCTGATCCAATCCCCCAATTGTTGCAGTAGAAATCGACAGTCATCAAACCAGGCAGCGTTTTCTCAATCTTCTATTTTTTGGACCATTCTCTGTAGCAGTTATCAAGCAGCTAAACAGGTGTACCTGATAAAGGTACACCTGTTTAGCTATTTATAGAGTCCTCCACCTGACATGGTTTAAGTGTTCCAGTGTTTTGGCATTGTTCTTTCATCAATGGAGAACATTTCTGCCAAAGGCACATCTGTAAATACCTGATTAGAGCTTCTCCAGCAAGCCTCCTCTCTGCTTGTTACTGTTTCCTCCAAAGGCATTTTAGAAAGTAAGACATGCTTAAAAATGGCACGAGATTGATTTCCAGGTCAAACAAATCAATCATAAAAACCCGCTGAATACTAACCATCAGAGTTGGTCAGTCTCAGTAGGCTGTAGACTTCCTATGTACCAAAAGCCTGTTGCAGGGGCCCAGGTTTGAGTCCTTTCCTGTAAGCTCTGTTGTTCTGTTATAATAATATTAAAAGGCAAAAATAAATCCTAAAAAAACCAAAAACAAAACACAAACAAATAAAAAAAGTCTAGACTGCACAAGCCACCTACAAGCCAAATAATTGGGCAAGATTTTATCCTGATATAATCTGTGGCTGAAAGAATCATTATCTTTATGCAGTTAATCCTGAATTTGGCACTCAAGTTTGCTTACTTTATTTTATTATCTTAATATTCATTTTAACACTGATACACCTACGAGTTCAATAATGAAATGTTGAAGGATGTGAATACATCGAAACTGAGATTTTTTTTCTTTTCTTTTGCTCTAAATCAGAATTAATAATTATCAAAGAAAATGGTATTTTGAGGAAAAATTAATAGGCCACGGTATTTTAAATCCCTTTACAGATCCCTACAGAACATGCACAAATGAAGATAAAGCCATCAGGATTAAATTTTACAGTCAGTAATGAAATACAAAATTGGAGCAGATTTAGAGAGTATAGACCATATGTAGACACCAGTTGACGAAGTGCTAGTGTATTTTTTTTCTTTTGGATCAATCCGTATTTGTAAGCTCCTTCAGTATTAACACCAATCATTTTAGTGACGGAGCTGGTTGTTGAGTTCAGGTGGTGGCATGCACAGAAAACCCAGGCAAAGTACAATTATCCTGGGGAAAACTAAGGGATGGTGGCTGTGCGTGTTGCAGTGGTCTAGAGCTCCACCTCACCTAATCCTCTTTTAATTAGGGTGAGAGAAAATGTGGAACCCCTCCTGGATTAGTCACAGCACATTGACAAAGCACCAAGCTGGGACCAGTGTACAAGACTGGTGGCCAATGTGGCCAGTTAGGTACAGCTAAGACCCTCTCATGTGTGAAAAAATACCCCTCCATCTCCCTGAGGCTACCTGGGCTTTGGGCTTCCTGCAGCTGAAACCAAAGCGCCTTTGGTCTCTGGTGAACTGGGAGGATAAGTTACAGCATATGATTCACTCATTTCCAATCCTTCCCCCATTTTCACTCTCACTTGATAGGCTATTCTATCTGCAGCCAGACTTGCTCCCTATTATCCACCCTTTTTGCTAATCCTACAGGGTACTTTGTCCTCCTCGTTATCTTTCCTCATCCCTAACTATCTCTCTTCATGCTCTATCTGCCCATTTCTCAGTCTCTCCTTTTCTTAGCCAATAATGGAGGTTCAGCCTCATGCTGATGGGGATTAAGGTGAACAAAAGAATCAATTAGGATCCAAATAGTCCACACAAGTACTTGAAGTGTCTAGATAGGGCTGACACTAGCTAGTTTGATGTATCACAGTACAAAGTAATGCGATCAATTATAGATTACAGAGAGCCACATCAGCATCCTGCAGACTTTATCCAAAATGAAAAGTAGCAGGTGTAAATACATGTTTTTTAAAACTTGTCTGGAAATGTTACTTTTGATCCTAGTAGCACTTCTGTTTTCTTCAAATACAAATAAACAAAAGTATAAGACAAAAGTATAAGACTAGAGACGTTTGGTAAGCGATTTAATAATTGACCACTAGGGGTCATTGAGGTGGTTCCTCATCCACTGTGTCACTATTAGCAGGCAGCCACACAGAGCAGTGAGTGAACTGTTATGAGAAAAAATGTGCTGGATGTAGATGTGAATGGGCAGATATATGACTGCAAAAAACAGCTGGCAACTTGTTACAATAAAAACTGAGGCATCAAACATAGGCTGGTGCAGCACAAACAGAAACAAACTGAAAGCAGAGCATAGTTTTTCTGAGGCACTGCACAGGAGAATTGCTACAGACCTCATTGTACAGAGGATCCTCTTATTGATATATGGATATTTATGTAGTTTATGCCAATATGTCTCAGGAATAACACTGATAAGCAAATGAAAATGGCTTTGGATTAATAACATGACTAGACAGCAGTCAATATTTTTTCCATAAAGAATAATTTCACTGTCTGATCCAGTCAGAATTAAGTATTTCAACTTGTTTCCAGCCTTTTATATACCCATTGGGGCATCAGTTGTTTTAATGTTTGAATGCAACAGTGATATACAATTTCAACATCAACTCAGAATTGCCAGAAACTTCATGACTGAACATAAATGCGTAAATAACGACTTTAATCAGTTGGGATGAAATGAGGACCAGGCATTGAGCTGATAATTGACTCATAGAAAAATCCAGAAAATAAAATCTGATCAACAACCTCTGCAATATTGTGCAAACTGAAATTTAAATATCTTATCCTGTGATGGACTAACCTGCCTCAACCCCTGTGTCAGCAGGGTAGACTCGAGTTATATGTAGAAGAAGCCAAAAAAATAATAATAATAATGATAAAAATCAAGTGTTTCAAAAATAATTACTATTCTTCATTTTTCTAACCTACTTGTGTACTGTACTCCTCTCATATCACTATAATCCATACATCCACATATATTTTAGTTTTCCAACAAAAACAATCAGCACCTAATAACAATCAAAATGCCAAAGAATATTGGATGGAGGTAATTAAATGCTTCAGCAACTGCTAAGCCACATTTTTCCTTATACTGTCTAAACCAGGGGTGGCCAATCTCAGTCCACGAGGGCCGGTGTCCCTGCAGGTTTTAGATGTGTCCTCGAACCAACACAGCTGATTTAAATGGCTAAATTAGCTCCTCAACATGTCCTGAAGTTCTCCAGAGGCCTGGTAACGAACTAATCATGTGATTCAGGTGTGTTGACCCAAGGTGAGATCTAAAACCTGCAGGGACACCGGCCCTCGTGGAGTGAGATTGCCCACCCCTGGTCTAAACTCATGACTGCTTCCTAAAGGTCACCTTGTTTCTTTTATCCAAAAGAAAGCAAAGACTGATGAAATGATGTGAAGCAACCTTGCAACATTCCCATTATAAGATTAAACCATGATGGAGTCATATATTCTTGTCATGACTTGGCAGGCCGCTTCATGTGTGATGTAAATTTTTGACAATGAGTTTATACATCCGTTAAGAAAACTAACAAAGTATGATGTTTAATTTAGAAGCTTTTTTTTAATGCACTCTACATAAGCATCACACAGTCAGTGTTGGTGGGCTAAATGGGAACATAAAAGCAGAGATGGCTCAGGCCGAAGCAACGAGTAGCACACTGGACAAACTTCAGTGGACTTCAGCTCTTCCTGCCTTAGACCCGATAACACTGGGTGGCAGTGTGTACCTCTAAACAGGAAAGATTTCACCTCCTGCCTCCAGCAGAGGAGCTCAGTCTGTGAGAGGCACTGAGGTTTGACCACTCTGAAGCTTAACCGAGGCAAAAATATTCCACAAAAGACCTTACCACAGGGTCCGAGTCTCTATGAATTAGTTTTCCTCCCCTTCAAAATACTGGTAAAAAAATTAGAGAGAGATTTTTGTGACATATTATAATTGATATGCTGTACTCAGGGCTGGGCAACACATAATCGATATACAAATATACTCCACTGTACTGTTTAATCAATCTTTTAATCTAAATAATATTAGAAATCTCTAAACTTCTGCATTTCAGACTTATTTACATACAATGTTTGTCTCATTTTATTTTTTCTTTTGTTTACTGGGAGCAGATTGGCATTAGCGGCAAACAAAAATGTTAACATTTTGTACAGACAGCACAGAAACTAATTTCCAATGCAGCTTAATCTCTCAAAGACTTGTAGTGAGCTCTTCCATATAAGCAGTGCATTATTCTCTGAGCCGGAGGGGATTTATCAACTCTGCATGGAAGAGCAAGTAGGGTCAATTATAAAATCACACTATATGTTTTTTCCTCTTCTTTTTTGGGGGGACGGGGGGAAGGGGTCTGTATATAGTTCCAAAGAATCAAATGCAATATGATAAAAAAGAAAAATCTATTTACTTTTGTATATGTAATACCAGATTATCCTGGAAAAGTCTGCAAATAAGCCTCGAACACACGAGTTTACTCCAAAAGTTGACAGCGAAGATGGAGGTCACAGAGGTCACGGTGAAGATAAGCTGAGAACTTGTAAATCTTGTCAATCTGTTTTCAAATTACTGCAGTAACAGCATGCGAGGTGTTGTTTCCGTGTATTATGGTAATGTAATAGTTGAGGCAGGCCTTGGTCTGCAGCTCCTGTTTGTTCGCAGGTACTGCGCTTGCTGCGTTTGGCATTCTGCTCCACTTCTCCCACTGAAATGAGTTCTCTCTCTCTCCCTCTAAACTTACAGAGGATGCGGCGCCCACACAGCTGTTCTCCCCTGAGCTGGCGTACATAAAACATAAAAGGCGAGCCTATATGAAAAATGCACAGAGCGCTGGAATATAATGTGCTTGATACCCTGCTGCTGTCGGGCAGGAGAGAGATAAAGAGAGAGGCCTGCCCTGGATAGATTCCTTTTCTGCAGAATTCGTTTGACTGCAGGCTTGGATGGATGCCTGTGCAAACATTTACTCACCACGCTCAATCCATGGATCACATTACAAAGATTGATTGTTCACTTGCCTCTCACCCTCCACTGTTTCATTGGACAATGTGAAATCAAATGGGATTTTTTATTATTTTTTTTGAAAGAGGAGTATCTGAGGGGTAGAGTTGTTATGCACAGAATAAGTGCTTCTCGGGGAGATGTGAAACGGGTGCGTGTGTTTTCGAGCAAATTCCTCCCATTGTTCTTGTGTATTCCAGATGAATTGAAATACTGAGTGCCAGACAGTGAAAACAAATCAAAATGATTGTTCGAGTTGAAAGAGTGGCACATGGCACCTTGTTTCTCTTCCTCATGTCACCATGTAAATTAGCTGAGCTGCCGTGTGAACCTGTAAGGCAATTAATTTGTGACACGCAGGTGATTCGCTACCTACCGCTGCGTGATTGCAAAGTTCACAAAAAGTGAAATTATAGACGGGGAACACTGGAATTGCACGCGCACTCTTTGGAGAATTTGTAGTCCAATTAAAGCTCAGCGCACAGACACTGCATCGGTGTGGTCGTGCCAAACCATAATCATCATTTCAAGCTATTGCCAAATATTGACTCAGTTGTTTTTAGGGGCCTCTGGGTACTGTATCAAGAAGCCTAACTAAGAAAACAATTGTCCAGGAGGCAGGGAGCAAGGAGTGGAAACTCATAACGACATAATCTGAAAATGACTCTGGTCCCTCGGTGCGCTACAGAGAACCAGATCGAAACAGACATTACTCTCAGTTCAAGGTGACCCGCAGCTTTTACCCCAGTGTTTTCCAACCAACTACACCAGCCAAAGCGAATCAGACAGATATAAGATGTGATTCAGTACGGCACGCACACGTGCTCCCCCGGTGTTTTAATCAATAGAAAAGTGAAAGCAGGTAAAAATGAGCACAGACACGGCGGGAGATTCTTAGTGTTGCTGTGTCAAACCTGCTCGAGTGAAAGGAAACAGCCGAGAACAGGTGGTTTGACCCCAGAGATGAAAGGTCAGGACACAGGACACTGGTCTCTCTCCTCAGCTAACCTGCTTTCAAAATAACCAAACTGATCCCGGAGACCCAGTGCTACAGCAGATTAGCCCCCCTCTGCTGCGTCTTGTCCTCTCCTGCCAACACGTCCACACTCTCGTTTCCATTTCCCTTCGGTGTCTTCCTCCTATCATCATTTCCCTACCCTCCCTCCCTCCTCTCTCTCGCCCCCTCACATCGTTAGCATTTAGATAGTTGAGAGCAGAGGAGCTTGGGTAATAGGCTTTTCCCTTCCCTCCATCCCTCTTTCTCCTCTTGCTCAAATCAGCTGAAGTAAGAGGGATTAAATCAAAAGAACAACAATGATGATGAGAGCAACTGCGAGGGAGAGAAAGGGAGAATCAGGGGATGGTGGGGGCGGTGGTGCATAACGCTTGATCGGGTGTGAGCTCATTAACCCGGGCCTTGACAGAACTGATGTTAGAGGTGATTGGAGATTATCACATTTAGGAGATACTTCATCCCCTTATCTCTCTCTGCTCCGCCCCGCTCTACTCCCCCCCCCCCACCCCTCCTGCTCCTCCTCGCCCTTCTTTTTCCTTCCACCGTGGCTCTCTTTCTCTCAATTTCATCCAGGTCAGTTGTCCGTGGCTCGATTCTCCTGGGTGCAGGGAAGGCAGGTGGGGCTCGCAGATACCATCGACACCGGTTCCTGTGTCTGCTTGATCTCCTAATTCTGCTTCATTTAAACTTCATCAACTGTTCCACTGGACCGGAAGCGGAGAAGAATGAAAACAGGTTGTGTGGAAACAGCTTTCTCTCCCTAGCTCCTCTTTTGTTGTTCGATCTGATATGATATCCCCAAAGCTGCTGCAGCAGCCCCTACCAACACCCCCACCCCTACACACAAAAACACACACTCACACACTTCACCTCCCCTCCTGAAAGGCACACTTTCCACTGCAAAAAATGTCCGGGCTTGTTACATGCATACTTACTGTCAGTGAGTCTTAAAAGTTAAAAAGATACTTGATTTTCATTATTTCAGATTCGTATTATGCCTCATGAAGGCTCTTTCTAGCCTTATATGTATTCTATTGCTTTGGAATTAAAGACTAGATACTTAAAAATCTACCATATGGGGGTCTTTATGTTTAACAGAGTGACATTTTTCAAAGACAAGATGCCATTAGTTCTGTTATCTCATTCGCATGAAGTTATCTGGTGAACTGAATTTGACCACAGGTGCAGATGATTTTTCCCTCTGGGTTAGGACTGTCAGCTGGGGTAAGCTCTAAACCCAAATCCACACAACCATAGTTGGAAACTGATTGATGGATTGATAATTAATGGTGTATGCAACTTTATCTGAGACGGCATCATATTAGGTGCTCAAAGTTAAGACAATGCACCTGTTTAGATGTTTAATTCTGAACTGATTAAATGACCCTTTAATTGGGGGGAAAAAAGAAGCAAATTTTCTTACAGTGTAAATTGAATATTTTTGGACTTTTACATTTTAGTCAAGGATCTAATCATAAATCTTTGTACTTTATTAAACCAGGAATTAATTAATTAAAACAAATTGCTAGTTTAGTTATTTTTTTAAATTCTTGAAACAAAAACATGTTTTAAAAGATAATTTGGACAAACTGAATCTCATTCTCATTAGTTTGTCCACCACTAATAGAAGAAAATCCGACTTCATGTGTTTCTTGACCTGTGTAACATCTTTTTTGATGATGTCATTCAATACAGTCTCATTTTTGTGGCGTCAAATAGTGCAATTTTTTTCAGTCAACTCACTGGCATCACACAGAACTTGGATCCATTGGCATTACTGGACAGTCTTTATTAATGGTATACTGGGTCTTCGTGCAGTCTTTAAGTTCATCTGTTGGGAACTGGGGAACTCTTATTCTTATTTTTTATACTTCCACTTATACTTTTTTTATACTTATACATTTTTATACCAAATTCTATGTTTTGCTTGCCCCTTGCAAAGAGATGGGTGGGTCTTCTGTGTTCATTAGAGATGTCCACTCTCTTTGACATCACAGGGAGCCCAGATTAAAGAAAACTGTTAAAACAGAGTATTTCGAGTAGTCTGAAGCCTGACTTTTTGACTCAACCACAAAACAGTGGTCTAAGGTCATATACAGGAGATCCAGAGTTTAAGGGTTAGAAAACACTGTGTTTTTTTGTTTTCTTGCAGTGTGTTTCTGCTGCAAGCTCATAAACTCAGACACACACACACACACACAAATTGGGAAAAGTCACTAATCCTGCTGGCCCTGAACGCTGTGCATTCCCCTCCCTCCTCCTTTCACACTGGGAAATTTAGCATGCCCTCTCGGCTGAGGCAGAAAATGAGATTACTGTATTTAAATGACTATGGTAATGGTGAGCATGCTGCCGGGCCCCTGTAGGATAAGGGATTTCTACTACGCTCATTGTTAGCAGTTTTGCAAAGTGCCATCGTCCTGCTCCAGCTCACAATGGGAATGTCATTTAAAAGACATTTCTCTTTCTTTCTCGCACCGCCCCACCCCTCCCCACACACACACCTTTGCTTCTTTTCATGCCCCGCTGTTC
Organism: Oreochromis aureus; assembly: GCF_013358895.1. Classification (NCBI taxonomy): domain Eukaryota; kingdom Metazoa; phylum Chordata; class Actinopteri; order Cichliformes; family Cichlidae; genus Oreochromis; species Oreochromis aureus. The sequence goes on along the minus strand of NC_052948.1, from coordinate 35,559,077 downwards.
CACCATCAGCCCCATGTAGCAGTCCCCAGGAGGGCCGGTCTCTGAGCATGTGTGTGCGTGTCAGCGTTCCCGATCCACCAGTCCAGACATAAGGTGAATATTCTTCATTCAAAGACGCACTAGAGTGATTGGACACGGTCAGTCTGTTTTGGAAGACATAATCCAATCCATGTTTGTAATGAAGTGTGCTCTCTAAGGACCAACGCCATGCGTGTGCTGTGGACGCAGAGACCAGGTGGCCAGTAGGTCAAGTGTTTCATGTACCTGCATGACTTTTAAAAGTGAGGATTTCTTCTGCTTCCTGAGGATGAAGGAGTTTGGTGTACACAAAAGACAGTAATGGATGTAAACCACAAAACTTTGTAACTAGATAAACGGACAGTAAACAATAAATTTGATGTATTTTACTTTTTACTTGGGATAATCAAAAACTCATAAAACTCACTGATCAAGAAAAATAATGATTATAGTCATATATTTAACTTTTATACCAGCTGTAATCACTGAAAAAATGAGCTTTTGTTAATGCTCTCGCTTTAGTTTGATAAAATATTTTTGGATTTTTGATCAAATAAAATTGAAACAATTTAAGAGTCTGTGATGAGCACTACTTTACATAAATTTTACACCAAGGATGTCAAACATACAACCATACATTTTCACATTTTTCATCAGTTATATTTTTTTCACTTTGGTGAAATGAGGAGGATTTACAGCTAATAAAAATGTGATCAAATATCACAAAGATTGTGCATCCATCCATTCTCTTCCACTTGGACCATTTCCACGCTGCTATCTAAATTATAAATAAATATTCTAGACGCATTTTATCTAGAACATTCTAGATAAAATTTATTTCTGTTACTACACAAGTAAAATGACATATGGCCAACCGAAAACAAGTGCATGACAGGATTAGGAAAGGATGAACACATTAGCGGGTTTGATAGGCGTCTTGTAGATCTTTGGTGAGCTTGTGTCATGTTCAGCGGCCACACACCACAATTGTGTGGTTTCATGTTAAACGGCTGCCATTGTGAACACTGAGGTCATGTCTTTTCTGAGAACTTCAGGGGTTTTCTTTGGTTATTTCACAGGCGGGCTGGGCTCGGGGAGAACATTTGCACTACAGTCTTGGCCATGGCCCTGTTCCATATCAGTGATCACTGAGCACAGGCCGCTGATCCAAGCTAATTGTGGAAATTATCCATGTGCTCCTTATGGAGTAACAGCGAGGGCTCTAACAAGGAAGGGGGGCTATCCATAAAGAAAAAAGATGAGAATAACACCGACACAGAGGGGGACACTGGAGAGAGGGCTGCACAGAGATGGAGTGAAGGAAAGAAAGAGAAATGTGCTCATAGGAACCAATGGACACCGACTGTGAGCTGTGATGTTCCTCTGCGTCACAGAGCACTTCATCTTAGGTGGGTTTTTCTCCAGGTCCCCTCCACTTCCATCCGGCCCCCCTGCCACCAACCATCCCCATCCCTTGTCCCTCTCTGCCTCCAGGGCTCCCTGCTGCAAGCCTGATCTATTGGTTCTCAGCAGCGTGCCGAGCGATAAATCATGGGAATGGGGGACGGCGATGATTAGGTTGTGGAGTGCAGAGATGGAGGGAGAAGCGAAAAGAGAGGACGGATGGACTGGAGGAGGAGGAGGAAGAGGGGTGTAGGTGGGCCCAGCAGCCTTGTGTACAGCAGACAGGTTACTGATGGTGTTTGTTTCTCACAGGCCTGTACCTGTGCAGGGGGCAGATTCTCCTGGGTGTTACATAAAGGAGCTATGGGTCTGCCGGGGCTCCGTCGCAGCTTCAAGAACACATAAACTGAGCTGGAATTACCCAGGCGATGAGATATATATGGGCACAGTAGCATTGCTTATTCTGGCCAAGCCCATTATATCAGCCCTGCTGCTGAGACGAAGAGGAGGTGGAGGAGGTAGAAGCGGCAAGGGATTGAGATGAGCCCTTGGGAGCAGAAAATGTAGATTAATACTGTTGCATATTTTAGCACAATTAAAACTTCATTTGTCTAAATGTGTGGACTTTAGCCTCATTTAAGCCTTGGTGGCTTAGTAGTTTTTTAAAGGGAGAAATTAAGACATTGACCAGGAGGCATTTGCAGCTCATCAGAAATAAAAACAACACTTTCTTTTTTTTTGTTCTGTGACATTTTAAAAATGGATGGTTACACCTTATTTTGCCCAACTGCAGGAAGCTGAGCTCCCTGTCAATTATTGATACCCCCCGCCTGCAAATCTGATTATATAAACACTGAGAGGAATGTCGATGAGATTTGTCTGGAACTTGAGCAAAACTTGAGTTTATTGCCTCATTGACAGAGATTTGCCAGTCAAGCACCCTTTAGCCTGTCACCTTTTCCCAGGTATCAAATCCCCCTCATGCCGCCATGTCTCAGGCAGAAGAGGAGTTGGAAAACACAAACACGAGCAGGGATAATAATGAACAAGATTGTGTGTGCATGTGTGTGCGAGTGACTGGGAGCGGGATGTGCCACAACAAGCCCCCCTCAAATTGTACAACCCGATTTTACTGCTCGCCCATTTAATGGCTGTTCTCTGTTACTGTATGTTTCATCAGCGGCGCAGGGTGGCAGGTGGGAGGGATCCTGCCTTTGGAGGAGCGGAGCGGGGCTTTGTTTGCTTTAGTTTACACGCTCGCTCGTTGTTTGTTGCATGTTGGTGCGCCAGCTCTGTGCCGTCAGCCTCGCTATCATCACGTCTGACAGCTTCGCGGCCATGTTTTGAAGGGAGAGGAGGAATTAGAAAATAGGGTTGAGTGGGAAAAAAGGAAGAAAGGATCCAGGTGTTGTGGTTTAACCTCACCTGCCAAGATCTTACAAACTGTTTTTTCTTTTTGGATCGCTGGTTTGAGGTTCAGAATGAGGGTACAGAAGGCACTTTCAGAGCTAATGTGGGTGATTCTCTTCTTTTTCCTGGGTGCATGAGGAGAGGAGGAGGAGTGGGGGGGTGGCCAGGATTACAGAGATGATCCTGCCATTCATCCTAGCTCTAAACAGAGCCCCGTCTTCCCTCCCCAAACCCTGCTAATTCCCTTTTGATGAGGCGTGCTAAATAAATCCTATTTCCACGCCTTTATTCCCCACCGACTCCTGGAGCGTAGATCAGGGACGCAGATTTTAGGGGCTTCTGCCGCCGTTTGGGACCCACAATGGAGCCCGTCTGCATGGCAGCCCACTTCGTCCAGTCAGCCTCATTATGATTTCACCCCAACACATGCCCAGTGGCCCACAAACATACACAAACACAGACACAAGCAGACTGACACATTTACACATATAGCTCCACAGAAATACGTCATGATGGCTTTGTGCAATTGCTAGGACAAATGCCGGACATCATGTCATGTACTTCAAATTTGTTGTTGGAGTGTAAAAAGATACTCCAGGTGACTCTGTGTGTGTGTGTGTGTGTGTGTTTGTGTGTATATGTGTGTACTGTACATCTCCCTCCTGTCCTGTCGGCCCTTCCACTCTCACATGCTGAGCCTCTGCGCTCGGTTATGACGCTAACAAGCTCCTCCGTCTCTCCGGCTCTGTCTACACCGGGGCCCTGTTATTAATGGGGACCAGCTGGGAGTGGTGAAGGTACATGCACAGCCAGACAAAGCCCCATATATAATCATAAAGTCATAACAAACGACCTGATGTAAATGAGGATGGGGGTGTTCCGAGGGAGGCTCGGTTTGGAGAGAATAGGGCCACGGAAGCTGGGGTGCAGCAAATGAAGAGTGGAGGGTGTCATCTGACATCAAAATGGCCAGTGCCCTCTTGGCTGGCTGGCAAAGACTGACCTACCTGACCTTTGACCTCACCCTGGACGTGGCAGACTGTGGGTTAAGCCTTAAGAGAGGCGTTGAGTACCTCTCCGACGGCTCATTTCTCTGTTGATGGGGCAGTTACCCTGAGAAGAACACTGCCTCCGTTCGTGTCCAGGCAAACAAAAGACAGCTTCCTGGACTCTCCACCGATAGCTTGGCCTCCTTGACATATGGCACTGCTAAGTGTGCACTTCACTGGCTTGTAGAGTCATGGACAATTTCTTTATTTTGAGGTGTAGCGATCATTACTATGTTATGTTACAGGCGATGAGAAGATGAGCCTGCTCATCTGCAGTGTGCCTCTGCACTGGTGAGGCTTACGCAGACACATGCTTCCAATTAGCTGGGCTTCTTCATGTAAATGCTTCATAAATTATCCTCCCTGCCCCGGGATTAGGTACTCATAAAGAGAGTTAGCATCTCAATAAACAGAAAAGATTGTGTATAGAGAGCAAATTAGTGGGACGGAGGGAGGGTAAAGAAAGACATATGAACTGGCACCAGGTGGGGTTAAACTATGATCTACTGAACTGTACCAAATTACATGTGACTGTGGTCTATCAAGGCAATTTAAAGGGCGACATGGTAACTCCTACCTTGCAACCCCTTCATTCTGTCTTTTAGGGGTTGCACAGTGACCTGCTGGTCAAAGATACTGACTTAGAAAAATGACAGACTCCAGTATAGTCTATATGCATTCCTAGCGTGGATCAAGAAATCTGTTTTATTGATGTTACATTATAGGAGTACATCTGTCCCCAAATATGCACACCATGCAGCACTAAATGTGTGTATCTATGGTGATAATACACCTAAAGATAAATGACATAATTCTTAATGTTTACATTTTGACAAGTTCATGTTTAATGACAGAAATTATTAAAATAATACTTATATATTAGTGAAGTCAATGAAGGCTTAAAGCTGCAATCTTTCTAATAAACAGCAGGGGGCGACTCCTCTGGTTTTTAAAAGAAGTCCAAATCTTATAAAACCTGTCTGTATGTCCACAAACTCCTCCTACACAATCAGGAGTTGAGCAACTAAACTCGGCACACAGGTATATCTTTGCCAGCACATGCTACGACATCATCATCTTGCCTAGCAACCAGCTACCAACAGGTTAAAACGACTCATTTGTAATGTTTATACACCTGTTACACTTTATAAAATGATCATTTCATGTTAACGACAGCCGCATGCAATTTATGTCCAAAAAATTTTAATATTATGTTGTTATCTTTATTTCATATTATGATCTCATCCTATTGATTAGCAACCACCTACCAACAGAGTAAAGTGATATTCATATAGCAGAGCAGGGCATGAGTATGGGCCTGTACTACTATATTAAATTTCTTGGAGAAAATGACCCAAGACTGGACTTCAATCAGTGGGCGTCATTGCCGTGGCTATGTCTCTCTTTTATGCAGATTCTATGTATATTAGTCAGAACGCAAAAAACAGATGTGATTTTGCTTTCTGCCAGAAATCTGCCAGAGCTTGCAACTTTTGGGGGGAGTGTATTTTGTATAGATGATGAAAGCCAAGTGGTTAGGGTGCATACCAACTGGTTCCACGTTCAGTTCCCAGGACCTTTACTTAATTTAAACATCATGGTCTCTCCGTTCAGATATTGTTTGTCTGATAGAGGACGAGGGCAATAAACAAATATAAGAAAAGCAGTTGTAAGGGGAACCGCCGGCTGCAAGAGTGAGTTATGCAATCATTTAATCATTGCCACTGGATACTGGTAAGAACATGTAGCCAAGAGCTAATTCCTAAAAGAATAATTTATTTTTCTTATGTATTGTGAAATATTAAATGGACTGTACCCAATTTATTCAGTGTGATTCAATTCAATTTTATTTATATAGCGCCTTATCAGAAGAACCCCAACAATCAGATGACTCCCTATGATCAAGCACTTGGAGACAGAGAGAAGGAAAACCTCTCTTATAACAGGAAATAACCTCGGGCAGAAAACGTGATGTAGCCGTTAAATTAATGTACTTTTCAAATAAAATAATATGAGCACAAAATCAAGTCTACATTTCTAGACTGCAAATACTCCATACAGTGTGAGAAAACTACATAAAATGCTGATTTTATTTTGCCAACTGTTTTTAAATTTACAGTGATGTCACACTGGGAGAAGCAAAAGCCACTTCTCACAGGCAGAAATGAGTGAGTGTTTGGCATTTTTTTCAAATAATAATAAAAAATGACTGCTCTCAGGTGAGTAACACAGTGAGACTCCACTTTTAGGACTTTCCCTCACTTAAAGTGCAAAACCAGAACTTCTCCTAAATGGCACCGGCTGGCTTGGACGTACGTGATAGGATGATTTGATAAAGCAACGTGCCTCTGCTCAGGCTAACAGATAATAGCAGGGGTATTATGGGAATTAGATCGTTTGGTTTGTGCAAAGGTGCGGGGTGTGCGAGGGGCTTTTGAATTCTGCCGGGCACATAAAGCGTCTGTAAACACAAAGCACAAAGACGCCTTAACGTGCTAAACCTCAGGCCACACTGGCCATACAATGGACTGTCATATTGAATTGGCCCAGAGCTGTGGGAGAGAGGCTGGTTAAGAAGACGCAGGGTGGGAGTTAAGCTGAGAAAGAGAGCCCAGTGTGACAGACACTTGTCCATGTAACAGCACTGCAGAAACTCACACCGGGCTCTCAACAACACTCTGCTTTACTGTCGATCACCAAGACACTCAGCAACACCGCCTGTCACCTATGCATGTAATATAAATGCAACCTCACTTTTTCTCTGTGATATATATCAACCAGCTCAGAGGAGCAGACAGAGACTGGCACACATGCGCACACACTCTCACACACGCTCACTTTTGAATACAGCACCACACAGACAGTCAATAACAGAATGGGGTGTGAGATTAAGCCTAAGCCCACCTTCTTTTCATGTGGCAGAGCAGCCGCTGCCCCGAGATCTGGCACCAGATGGCGCTGTGCCGGTTGGTGCCAGGAGATAATCGGGACAGATCGGGCTGCATTACTACCCATTATCTTCTAATTATTCTTGTGTGGAGCGCTGATCCTGCCGTTTGTGTAAGTGGATGGCACAGAGAGCCTGTCGCCCCCGGCAGCACGAAAATCCTCCCTACTTCCCTCACTCCCTCTGGGGAGGGAAGGCAAGATCAGCCAGGGGATGGGAAGGAAGAAGGAGCTGCTGGGTAAGGAAGCCAACCTGAGATAGGAGAGATGCGCCTTTGTGAGATCAAACATAGGCACCGGTTTTCATAAGGTCACACCAGTGATGTCAGAGTGAGGAGATCCTAGTGACCTTTGACCTTTGTGCCGGTCTCACATAAAGCATCATTGTATTCCTAGATGAGCATCTTTCTTCTGTGATGACTCTATAAAAGCACAATAAGGATACAGTTCATGTCTCCCATGCACCGTTTGTACTGTGCCTTTGTGGAAACAGGCCCCAACCCCCTCTACCCCAAAGGATAGCGCTAACTGCGCAGAGGCATATGGCTTACCATGTGCTGGGTCCCACATGCACACTCTTAAGCGCGATTCTACCCAGAACATCTTCGCTTAATTATCAGCATTTTGTTCAGCATCCTCCTATTTTGCATATTAATATCCGTCAGCTCAGTATGCAATATGAGGAGATGAAGGCTTAGGCTACGCTAAAGTACAGCCGTAAACACAGGCTTCACCGAGCAAGAATATACATGTTCAGTTGCATCAACTCCTACAGGGTCCAAGATGATGTGTTTGTTTTCAATACCTTTTAACCAGGTCTCGAGTGTGCCGTGTGTGCGTATGTATACGTTTGTCACAATCTTGAAGCGACATACGAGCTCTGTGCGTGGTTTTATTTGCAACCATCATGACCGACACAACATGCTTACCCACCAAGATGCACGTTTGCTTGCTCTCACGCGACGTATGGTACCCATCTTTCCGACTGACGTGTAATAAAACACGGCGTGGCATTGTTGATCAATCTCGCCAGCCCACGGGCCGCACAGCGAGGGCATGTACATGCAAATGAGAATAGCTAAATGCCACTGAGGGGGTGGAAGAGGGAGGCAATCACTTCAGCTGACAAACAGCACAGGAAGGGGGGAGATGCTAGTGAGACGGGGAGGAGGGAGGGGACGGGGGGGGGACTTGATATCCAGGGGGAAATTTTTAATGCAAGGTGATCCAAGAGAAATAAAGACAGCGAGCTTAATTACAGGAGGCACTGCGAGAGATTAGTTCATCATCACCACAGTTTAAAAGTACAGGTTAAAGAGAAGGAGCACAGCAACTACCATGCTGATAATTTAACTGAGTTAAAAAAAAAAAAAAAAAAAAAGTTCTCTATGTTTCTGCGTGTGTGGCAGTGGAAAAACCACAGGGCTCTGATTAAAATGTAAGAGAGGCTTCGGCTAAGACCTGAACCATTCTCCACCAAGCAGGGGTCAGGTCAACTGATCTGGGGGCCACTTGGGCAAATCCCAAACACAAACACAGCAGAAGAAAAGCACAGAAAGCACGCAGAGGCTAGCGGTAAAAAGAATGATAGAACTCGTCCATGGGAAGATGAACAGCCAGGGAGATCATGAAGGGGGGAGCTGATTAACCAGCTTTTAGATCTCTGGGAAATATCCGAAGGATTGTGCCTCCAGCTCCACAAATCCTGACCCTTAACGTTGAATCTATCAACCCTGGGAGCCCCTGTGCAACAATGAGAAGTCTATAAGCTGGTCCAAGCTGCTCCATTGACGGTTCATTAAGTGACAATGAGGACAGATAACTACTTCATTGCTGCATTGATTCTCTTTACTCTTAGTGAGAGCTTTTATCTTACGTCAGCCCAGCTTTGAAGGAGAGGGCATTCCTCCTTAACGCTAAGCCTCATTGGAAAAAGCAAGCAGCAGAGACTGAAGCAGATGTTATTCTCCTCACACATGTGGACGCTTTAGCTGTCAAACATGCATGAGCAATCTGTCTTTCATCTACCTATGACGATGAAATGACTGGGACTATACAAAGAGGAGAGAAATGGAGGGAAGTTCAATATTAAACCTCGAGCCCAGGGCATCATCCCACTTCAGAAGGCCTGTCCCTGATCAAAGATGGAGCAGTAGGTCAAAGATCAGAGAGCAGCTGGGTGGAAGAGAAATAGACAGTCCTGTAAATGAAGCCTGCAGGTTTGATCCCCCTAGTAGCCAGCATGCCAGCACCTGTTAACGAATACTTTTTGAGTGTCTCTGACATGCTGAGCCAACAGTCGCTTGCCTACTGTTGTCGAGCATCTGTAGTTTTTGTGGCTGACTCTGGTCATCAGCCTCACTGACTGATTACCATTTGTAGCTAAACTGCACAACAGTAAATATATATTTAGAGATCACTGAATATGAGAGTTAAACTTATTTCAGCCTACCATTAAAGAAGAAGTGTAATTGGCTAATTTCTGAACCACAAAAAAAAAAGAAGAGAAAAGCACAAGGTAGTTATATTTTTTATAGCTCTAACAACAGTAAAATCCTCTGACTTTCTCATGGTGAAAATTACTCTCACTTCCAGTGGGTGGCTAGTGATGACAAGTGATTTGTCTAGAAATACTGCAGCACAGGATGCCAGTGTCTAGACATTCAGTGCAAGAGTGTTCGGATTAGCGGTTCAGCTTATCAATTAAGCGATTTCCTCCTTGCAGTTCAGTTTTTCCCCTTTTCTGCCTCTGCTGAAAACCACAGTTTTTCATCACCAAGTAAAGTTGAGAAAACCTGTGCCAGTGGCAACTTTTTTTTTCCAAATGCAGATGTTCTGCAATTTGTAATTCAAATTTATGACAAGATTTTTTAATCAGAGAAAAGCTCAGTGTTTTTTCCCTTCTCTTTCCACTCTTTAGACTTTTGGTGTATCCAGCAGCTTTAAGTGCAGAAGAGAAGAGCAAATTCATCAATTTGTCTTTTTAGGGAATAGCTGCTTAAGGGTATATCCACACTAACATGTTTTCATGCTTGGGCCAACCATGAGGTCGAATTATTACTGAAACTAACTGACCAGTGCACATAGTCATGACAGTGAAAATCGTGTGAGTCATTGCAAAGCAAATATAGCAACATATTACAGCAGAAACAGAAGCATTATCCATCACCAGAGGAAGCTGTGGTAATTAGAAGAGTACTGATGCAAAAGGTGTGTAAGTCTACCTGAAATGTTTCAACTGAACTTTTGTATATCAGTGATTCTGCATCACTGTTTCCAGCAGATTGCATTTTTAGCCGTCCAGACTCAAACAAACCTGCAGTTTTTTTAAACAAAATGTGGTCAATAACATTTCCAACAATCACAATTTCTGGGCTTCTAAAGTGGCAGAGTAGTGAGGTGTAAAAATAGTAAAAGTTATGTGTTTAAAAACCAAATGTGTCGGTTTGGCTGTACCCCAAGGACAACTTGGTTTTCAGTGGCTTAAGTACTGCCCAAAAATATCTTCTACCTATTCAATAACCTGGTCTGGGTAACTTTTTTTTTTATTGTTTTTTAAAAGATCATTTATCAGAACCAACACATGAATACTCATGAATAGCTGCTTCTCCTGTTCCCCTCTACCTATAATTGTTATTTAATCATGTTTGAGTCAATGGTGCCTGTTAGTGAGCTGGTAATGAACCAAATGTGTTGCAGCACCCAGTAAATGTACCAATAAAATATGCATATTAGTCTTCGAACTAAGTGATTATCATAGTTGTTTATTACCATCTAAACAGATAGCTTTCCTAAAATTGCACAGAAGGGTTTCCATGAAAAATCCATGTTGTGGTGGTGGCAGTGGTGAGATTGGAGTTTAGGTCTTAAATTTTATTTTACTCAGTGTTTACTGTTGTTTTCACTCATAGTTTGGTTAGGTAGCAAAGCTACTTGGATAGAATTTGAGAAAGATGATGGTTTAGATTAAAATACATCAATTTAGTGCGTAACCGGTACCGGCAGACGTTACTGTAGCGAGAGGTGCAGATTGGGCGGCTCCGTGGAAACTTCTTTCCAATCTCCATCGGACTCTTGAACAGCACAGAAACAGATCCTATTCTGTAGGTTATTACACATCACTAATCAGTCAATAAAAATTTCAGTGCAATCAACATTTCTTTTGTGCAATAGTTAAGTGTTTTTTTATTTGTGTTTTTAAATTTGTACCATTGCTTCTGTATTTATTTATTTATTCATTCCACATGTCTCTTTTTAATCTTTGTACTGACGTTTCTTTTATATGTTTTTATGCTCATGCTCGTGCAACATCATTTCATTCTGCATTGCATCCTTGAGGTAGTGCTGAATGACAATGACAATAAAATTAATCTTGAATCTTAACCACATGTTCATTTTCTAGGTCACTTCAAGATTCAAATGCTTTTTTGAATATTCTTCTTCTTGGAGCCATTATCACATTGTTCTCAACCCCAGCTCGGCACCACACAAGGGTGCATTTGCTTTTAGTGGAGGTGGAAACTTCCTGCAAGGTTTTGTGTTCTCTCTCAAGATTGAGGTTCAAGAGAACAGCAGGGTCATTTTCACAACAAGAAGTCTCCCTTTTTTCTTTTCTTCTTCTATTGTTTTTTTCCTTTCTAGGCTGTGAGTGTCACTCAGCAGTGAGTTATGACCCGTGTGACGGTAATCAAAGTGAATGGAAGAGTGAGCCAGGTGGTAATTGTGTATTATTCAACTTACCAGGAGAGCACGCCACGCCGCTTTAGCCTGTTGATCGCTTATGTATAATTTAACGCAATCTGTGCATGCATTATGAATGAACAGGGTTTGCGAAGTGGCAATTAATGCCTCGGAGCTCGTAGCGTGCACATTGACTGTCTTTAGCCCATTTTCACTTTGCTCATTTCACTTCTATTGTTGCTTTTAACCCCACTCCTTCTCTTTCACTTCCTTCTCTTTTCCTCTTCTGTTCCCCAACCTCGGCTGTCTCCCTCTTTCTCTGGGAGTCAACTTTATAAAGGAGTGTGACTGAGAGTGAGTGAGTGAGCACTCTGGAGGCAGTCAATACCTTATCAACTCCTGCCGAACGCTGACACCTTGACGTCCTTGACAGCAAATTATTACTTTTTCATGACGCAACCAGGTGCAATTACAGCAACATCTTTGCGCTGTATCCTGCTGCTCCTGCAACTGTCAAAAGGCGTTCCTGGTGGGATCCTGGAGGAGCTGAGACATCAGTCTCTCAGTCCCTCCCAGATCTTGCAAAGACAGACTGACAGACAGCAATTGGGGGGACCAAGTGCAAAGTGAAAAGAGAGGGAGCCATTCAAGCATGCCCAAAGATTCAGTAAATAGTTGCATTCTACTCGAATTCCTTTTCTGGGAACACTCAGCGGTTTGTTTAGAGGGATGTTGACTGACAGTGAGAGTGTGGCAGAGTTTTGTTGTTGTTGTAGGTGCAGGTGAGCGAGCTAGCTGCTGCAGCTGCTAGCAGCCCAGTAAACAACCGTGTTTGTAATGTCATCACACGCGCCTCGCTTTCAGCACTTCACACCGTAAACCCTGTAGGCTTGATTATAAAGTTTAACCACACTTTAACGCACAACAACACTGAGGAAAAAAACAGCAGGTAAACCTCAATTAAGACTTCAGAGTGTCACTTTCTCCCCGTAGCGCTGCAGCAGAAGAAGAGAACACAAAGAGCCCACAAGCCTGTGATGCCACCCCTGTGAATATGGGGATGCTGGGTGGTGGGGGAGAAACTTTGCCATCCTGGAGGTAGATGTTGCCTCATGTCTCTTTGTGTGTTTGGTGTGTCCCCCCGGTTGGGAGCATAGTGGGTAGACATGAGGGCTGCGGTGGCAAGACTGTGAATGTGTGTGTTTGTCTACCTGTCTGTGTGAGCATGTGTGTGTGTGTGTGTGTTTTTGAAAAGAAGGACAAGTAAGAGGAAGAGAAGAAACCATGAAGGCGCTACAGAGACACCTGAGAGGCTCGTCTTTCATCCCAGACTCATCATCTACTGATCCTCACCCCTTTCTCCTTCCTTCCTCCCCCACTCAGCCAATTTCTTCAGTTTCCCTTTAACAGGCCATGAGCCTCACAGACATTTTTTTTCTTCATTTTTTTTAAAAGCACACATACAGACCTGACTTATGTAGGTAATGACACCTCAGTGAGCTATTGGTTTTTTCTCGGCCTTCTGTGTGTTTTTTCTTTCCTCCTGTCACCCTCCCTCTCCCCACCTTTCTTCAAGCATTGCCTTCCCTCGCTTTCTCTCCTTTACTCCCGCAAGGCCTCTTGCGCCCCCCCACCAATCCCCTCCTCCCTCTTTCTCTCTCTCTCTTTTTTCCTGTAGTGTCAGACACAGATTTATTCTGCTTGTGATGCGTGTAGAGTAGAGGAGTGTGAGTGAGCAGGGAAGGGGTGGAGTAGGGTCAGCAGAGGGGGAGGTGTGTGTGTACAATAAGAGATAAGATCATGGCTCCCCAGGGGCTTGTTTGGCCCTGTACCCGATCCATCAAACACTCGCTCCAAGTGCCAAGGTCAACTCTAATGAGCATTTTCTGGGGTCTTATTCGCAGCACCGAGCGGCCCCCAACTCACACACGCACACACACACATTCGCGCGACCCGCATGTGCGCACATGCTTTCTAAGCACACCTTGGACATACCTGCTTAGCTGTAGGATGGATGTTTGTGACAGGAAATATAGCATGCTTGCATGCATCCCAACAGGTATTTTACACAGAAATCAGGCATCCCTGCAGGAGAGCAGGTGCACAAGGGAGCGGGGAAGGGATGAGGAATCCATGTCTGGTGTGAACTGTGGCAGGTGCATCCAACTTCAGTATTTTTTCCCAATACGTCTGTAGCATCAGGCGTCAAAACTGTCAAGTATAGGAAGAGGACACTGGATGATTGTTCGCATTCTTGTTTACTTCTTTTACTTGTTTTACTCAGGTAAAGGTCTTCAATGGATGCCTGCGCAAAGACATCATCCACCTTCCTTAACATTGTTTTTTTAATTTTATTAGTAACTCTAAGATTATAAAAAAAACATCTGATTCCACACTGACTTTCATTTGTTTGGTCAAATAGATGCTAAATGATGACACAGAATTAAATATTCAAATTAAAAAAAAATGTTCTCAATCTATGGCACTGAAACTTAGTCATTATACTGGCACCAGTACTGAAAAAACTTAAAATAAAGCCCATACCTCTAGTCCAATCATCTCATCTGCTATGACTTTTCAGATGTGGTGCCTAGAAATAGCCTCACACTCATTTGCTCAACTGTTTCCCTTACTTTCTGCATCCCCAGGTTGTCTGCGCACTCGGAAAAAATAAAAAATGGTCCACTGCGCCAGGCAGGTGGGCTTTTAGTAGAAAGAGTCCCTCATCATCCCCTCATCACGTGCTGATGTGCCAAAAGTTGTTAGGGTTTGAAGGCTCATGGAGTGTGGGTGTGCGGCGGAGCATGTGGAGCATACTAATGAAGCAATAAAAGTCACGGTGGGAGGGGTGAGGGTGGGGGTTGGAGGCATGTTGGAGGGGAAGGTAGTGGCGAGTGGAGAATTGGGAGTCGCTGACAGGAGGTGTGATAATTGAGATGTTGCGACCCCACATATTACCTGCATATTGGCCAAATTAGGAAGCAGGGAGTTTAAGGACGGGACAGAGAGCTGGAGACCCCCCACAGTGATCCACCTTGTGTGTGTATGTGTGTGTGTGTGTATGTGTGTATGTGTGTGTGTGTGTGTGTGTGTATGTGCAAAAGTAGAAGAGAGTCTGACATTTTTTTTAGTAACTTCTGGTTAGTTAGTATGAAAAAAGTATTTGAGTTTGAGTTTGTAGTCATGGAATTAAAATGTAAGCTAGGCTAATTAGATGTGCTGTCATGGTATAAGAGCACTGATGACAACTGTGATATTTTAAAAATGAAATATTGACATAATGTTAATATTCCAGTGGGAACAGCTATCGGGTTGAATTTGCACAGTTAGAGATGTGCACAAATTTTGTGAGTGTAATTAATTTGCCAGCAAAGGTAAAAGCGAATTTTTCATAATTTTTCATAAAACTGATTTGAAGTTGGAAAAAATAATTCAGAAAAACTGAGAAGTTTTTCTGTACTTTTGAGGGTTTTTCTCTTGGAAAATCTTCTAAAATACATATATGTTTCCTCATTAACTATTAAATAATGTTTATTTAACATACTGGAAACAGCTTGTTGATTAAAGACAGCAACAAAAGATAACACAGTTTCTTTTGAGTATACAATTCGTCTTCCAATTTAAAGCTATATGACCACATCAAAGTGCTCCTCAGACCATCTAAGAGGCATGTTAATTAACTTCAAGATGTCCTAAAACTACTAATAAATATAATACAATGTAAGGCCAAAAACAACAACATCTAATAAAACAGAATAAGAATACTTTTTGGTGGTTAGGACCATTGTTGGGACAAAATGATTACATAGGTCTCTGGAAAGCCATAATAGGAATGTTCGAACTTCTCTGACATTACAAGATAATGATGAAATAACTAAAATAGTTTGCAGGAGCCAACGTAATCCGTCTCCTGGTGAAGCACACCATTTCAGGTACTTTAACAGGTTTCTGCAGCATCTTGTCAAGCACTGGGTTTTAATTACTTGTGCATATGCTCATTTGTGTGTGTCTCTCTGTGGAGGGGGTTGTCCTGAGTGACAATCATAATGTGATTCATGGAAGAAGCACGGCCTCTTCAGCGCCCCCATTTCCCCACACGGAGGGAGAAGGCCAAGGGCCCGACCCGCCTGTGTGTTCCCTGGCGGGACAGGGGGTAGGGGTGTGAACCTGGACCTTCTGCCTCTCCTGAAGGTGCAGGAGCTGGAGGCGAATGTCTCCACCGGCTCTCCACCAGCTTGTGTGTGTCTCCCTGTGGCAGCTGCAGGAGACCCCCTGCCCAATGCGAACCCACCAATATACCATCACTCAGGAGGAGACTACATGACAGATTAACATTGAACTATGACACAAATACATGTGGAAAACCAGCCTCTCTGACTACTACTGGCACATGTTTGGCTGCTGGAATGCACTAATCCCTGGTTCCACTTGCACAGAAGTGAAACTTTTCTGCTTTTCTCTGCGTTAGATCAATGTAAATGTGCACTTTTTGAACAAAACAAGCTATTTGAAGACATCGCCTCAGGCTCCGGCAAATTTACATGAGCATTTTTTAAACTTTGTATGGAACTTCTTGGGCTTTGCACTTAATGGGCAAAAAATAGGGGGGATAATTATTATTGCACTAGTTTGGGAAGTGTTACAGGTGACTCAGTCAAAATAGAAAAGAAAGGTGTTTAAATAATATTTGCCATTACTTAGTAAAAACCTATTTTCAATTAATTGTTTTAGGATGTACATTAAATAATACATTAGATTTGTTACTTATCTCTACTTTGAGTGACTTGATTGCATTTTTTTCTGCCTAGCGCATGTAGGAACAAAACATGTAGACTGGCTGTGTCTATAGTTAGAAGGCATTTGCTGTTTAAAAACACCTATGGAGGCTTACAAATCAAATGTAGGCAGAACTGGCTGCATGTCAGCTAATATGGAACAACATGAAACAGAGATAACATTAGATCTAAAGTTTGTGTATAAATGAGCACCATGAAGTCAATTACAAGAAATGACCATTTTAAGCAAGAAGGTGTAGTGCTAACGCAGATGTTAGCAAGTTTGGTTAGCAAGGGGCAGACGGTTTGGGTATGGAACATAGAAATTTTTTTTCAAATAAGAGAGAGCAAGAGAGACTCTAATGACCAAAACTGGAGCACAGATTCCTTAAAAAGGTTTATTTTTATTTTTTGCAATTTACTAACAACACAACGTTGAAAATTCCAGTTTGGTGCCTGGAATTTGCATAACATTTTCACCCTCACTAACCCCTGAGTATTGCATAGCATTAAGCCTTAATATAGCTTCAAAGTTAGTAGGAATACAAAGACGTTTTTTAAAAAAAATATCAGGCTGTAAACATGCTTATTTCTGCTATAAAGTTAGGCATTTTTTCTTATTTTGGACATGCCCCAAATTGTACAATTATTGGCTGGACATCTCTAAACGTTTTTCTGATATATACAATTGCACATTAGAGCCGGACCCAATAACTGCATTGTTTGGATCTTCCTCTTCCCTTTTACACCTCAGCCCTGCTGCACAAACTACAGTTTTGTTCGGAATGGTAATTGCTAAGAAAATTATCTTGACTCTTTGGAAGTCTGACACTGTATCTCAATTCAAAATGTGGCTAACAGAACTGACTGCTCTACTGCACATGGAGAGGATTAGGTATACACTAGAGGACAAACTTAGTAAGTTCTTTGATGTGTGGCAACCTTTTTTAGATCATGTATTAAAACAAAGTTCTCTTTGATCGATCGCAAACTCAGTCTACCACCCTAGCGTTTTACTTCTGTTTATTGCCAGTGTTGAAGTAGTATTTTTGATGCTGCGGTGTAATCTTTTGCCTTATTTGTGTGTTTTTGCCCTTGCTGTTGTGTTGTCTGATTATTTTTTTTCCCTTATATCAAAAATCTTAATAAACATACTTAAAAAAAAAAAAAGTTAGGCATTTTAACATGCTATTGGAGCCAGCCCCAAGTGGCCATTTGAGGAACGACAATTTTTGACACATTTTTCAGCCCATGCTCATTAAGTTAATAATGGATTGGATTTCATATAGCGCTTTTCAAGGCACCCAAAGCACTTTACAATGCCACTATTCATTCACACACTGGTGGAGGCAAGCTACAGTTGTAGCCACAGCTGCCCTGGGGCACACTGACAGAGGCGAGGCTGCCATATCGCGCCATCGGCCCCTCTGGCCATCACCAGTAGGTGGTAGGGTAAAGTGTCTTGCCCAAGGACACAATGACCAGGACAGAGAGCCCGGGGATCGAACCGGCGACCTTCCAGTTGCAGATACGCTTCCCAACCCCCTGAGCCACGGTCGCCCCTAAGTTGATTATCTTTGTTTCTTTTTCTCTGACATATTGGACTAAAAAGATTTGTTTTGACAAGATTTTACATCCATTAAGGTTGCTTAATGCAAAGTCATTGCCTGCACTGTATTTGGTTTGCTACTGTCGTGTTGTGTATCCTCAAAAAGCCAACTTCTACACATTCTCATCATTTACGCCACAAATTATTGAAAGGAAGTAATCAGATTACTGCTTTTGCACAAAAAATACCTAGTCTGGCTTAAGGGAAAATCTTTTTTTAATGAGTTACAGTTATCACTTACAAGATTGCAGGATTGTGGTTTAAAGAAATTTAGAGAATCTGAAACTTACTGCTAAAAGATAATGTGAAACAAACTGTGTTCAGATACACTTTGATGACCCAACCATCTGCCTGCATCTCCTCCTCCCAGTAAAATTTTATGGTTCTGTAACAACATCCTCATAATTCTGCATTTGCTGTTGTTGACGCTCAGAAATATGTCTGCCCTGTTATTTATGACTCATCACTATAACACACAAACACCTGGGAGGATTAACAACCAACTAAAGTGGTGATTAAAACAAAATATCAACAAAAGCACTAAAAGACAGAGCTCCTTAAACTTATGCGTCATGGTTTAGGTCCACTCTCTGGGTTAAAGGCTGGGGAAAGTTGGCCCTTGCCTGAAAGAGCTGGCATTGCTCATGAGGGACAGCTATGATGAATGGTCGTAGGCCCTCGTCCTCCACCTCCCCAAACCCCTCTTCATTGGCTCCTCACTCACCTCTCTGCCTCTTGGCAACATCCCTCCATCGCCTCTTATCCTCTGACCAGATGTGTTCATTGAACTCTGTCAAGAATAATAAAACACTGGCTTCAAGAGGCATGCACACCGAGCCAGCGGAGCAGGACGGGAGGGTAAGCTGCATAGTCAGATGCATGTGTGAACATGCAATAATGAAAGCTAATTGATCCAAATGAGGCATCCTAATTATTATAACAATCAATAGTGCAATGGTGTGATGCTAATGAGAAACACAACATACTGAAATTGTATTAAATGGTCATGTAATCACATTTGGATGTAATTTAACTGAAACATACCACGAAGACAACATTTCCTCTTTTTACCACATTTCTCTGTTAAACAAACTTCTCCACTCAAAACTGCTAAGAAAGGAGTCCTTCACTTAGCCACTTTGATAATAAATTAGCAAAATTTGATGATTACCAACAGATTAAGGTCATTACTTTGCTAGAAGAAAAAAAGAAAAATGGCTAAAATTGTGCAAACAAGTGAACGCGTGACCTGGTGTTTGCTGAACATGTCAGCATCGTGGACATTAAGCTGTCGCTGATGTCTGTGACATTTGATTTCACAGGAGAAGGAAAGTTTATGATGGTTTCCTCTAGTTGTGTGAGTCTCATTCGACAGAGTGTAGCAGAAAAAATGTCAAACACTGCTCATCCTGTACTGAACTCAAGTCCATTGATGGACGAAGAAGATGAAGAGAAACTGGGAAGGATGAAGGAGGAGGAGAAACTGTTTTTTTTTTTTTTGTGGCTCTGATGTTGCTGCTCAGGAAGCCCTCCTGGGACAGAATCAAAACCCTGCCTCTCCTGATACCCTCTCACCACAGGCGCCCGGTGACCACTCGCCCCCAGAGAGTGAGTTGGGATGAGAGAGAGGACGAGGAGAGGTGGCAAAGATGGAGGAAGGGCGAGCAGCACATTGATGGCTAGAGTGATGATTTCCTTCACACACAAATGCTCCCACTCATCCTCGCAACTCCACCCACCTCCCCATGGCCCTGGCCCTGCAGGCAACACATACACACATGCACTATACCTCACACACACACACACACACACACACACACACACACACACACACACACACACACACACACACACACACACACACACACACACACACACACACACACACCATGGTTAGGCCTCCAATTAAATCAAAAGTGGTTTGTTTTTATTGGTCTTTTGCGCTGACAAGTGGGCTATCATTCTGACGGCTCTACCTGTCAGTGAGCAGCTGAAAATCCTCCGTTGACAATGCCCAATGCTTCCAATTAGGGGAGAATCAGACTCCTGGCGCGCTAGCCATCTTTCCTCCCACCCCCCCTACCCACCCCAGGCCCACCTTCCCTCCCTCTTTTCTTCTCCACTCGATCCCCTACCATTCCCCTCTTTCCTTCTCACTCTCCTTCGTAATATCTCCCTCCTCCTACTTTCCTCTTTCTCTCCAGGAGAAGGGGGTCTGTCTCCGCTGCAAATTACAGACACAAAACGAAGGTGGTGGCGGTGCAGGCGCTGGGAGCTGCCGGTCCAGGGCCCTGTCAGCATTAATGAGACGATGAAGGTTTATTTCGCCCGCATGCATGTGCTAAATTCTTTCTTGTGTGACAGCTGACTGGGAAATGTGAGTGTTAACCTTATAAAAGATTCAGCGGGTTCTCATTATTTTCTGTCAACTCCAGTACCTGATGGCGTTAAGGTGCATCATTTGCATCCCTGACTGGTCCGAGGTGCAGCACCAGCACCAGAGCAAGCTTTTTTTTGTTTCCCCCCCCCCGCCCACCCACCCCTTTTTAAAACACTGTTTGTTTGTTTAAAGGAGTCATCTTTTTACATACATCCTCCTCGAAAGATGCGCTTTACTCGATGTTCCGAAACGATAGAGATGCCAAAGTTTATTCAAAGGCGACACACGTTTTTACAAAACATATCTAGATACATATTTAACACGTCTGCTCAATTGAGTGAGTAAATAAAATGTACCACAATGTTTCCTCTTTTTCCTCCTCCTTGCAAAACGATGGAAAGCTGAGAAGGCCCAGCAGGCATTATTAGTAGTAAAGCTTATGGACAGGAATCCAGTAATGCACAGTGGGGGTGGGGGTTAAAATAAAGCACATATCTGCAGATAGATTATTAACACTGACAAGTCAGTATGGACTATTATGATGAAACTGCACTTGGTGTCAGTTTATCATGTCTCAGGCTCTGTGTAAACCCACTGAAGCTTCTGCACAAAAGACTGATCAGTATAAAATATTTACATCCATACTGGCCTTGAATAATCTGAATTAAATTGAACTGTACAGCTGTCACTCCAGCCAGAGAAAAAACAGTCTACACTTCACTAAAATAGCCCAAGGGTGCCAATTTTGTTTTCTAAGTGGAAGGCTGTTTAATGTGGGTCAATTATAAAGTATTATTTAACCAGGTGAGTACTGCGGAGACAGGCAGCAACTGACCATTCAGTGTCCATTTCCTGAAAACATCCCTGTTTCCTTCCTTTAACATGGATCAATAACATCCTCCTACAAAGTCAGTGTGTGTATGTGTGTGTGTGTGTGTGTGTGTGTGGCAGAAAAAGATAGCGAAAAAGGGAAAGTGTGTGTGTGTTTGTGTATCAACACCAGGTTAACAGTTGCACTGGCCCTCAAATTCTGACCACTTCCTGAAGGGAAAAAAAACTCTACTTGACCACAGGGACACTTGTTCAAAACCAGCAGAAGCATGAGCCAAATCATTTCACTACACTACACACACAAGCACACACACACTTACAGTTACAGTCTATCTCCACTGTCTTCTGCCAAAAAACACATACTCCAGGATTTAGAAACTTAACCAAAAGCCTAAAATGTTAAATTTAAACTCAAAAACATATTTTATTTTAAAACCAAGATGCTCATGTAGTCGATATTGGTGGTTTATTTGATCCAAAAATGATTTAATGAGGGAAAAAAGAGACATAAAATATCTTCTGTTTCCAGTGTTTTTCCAGTTTTATACTGATCTAAATGAATTAAGACACTTAAACATAAAATGTCGGCAAACTTGTAATTTTTTAATGATTATTTTTAAAGTCATATTTAAAATAATTAAGAATTACAATAGAGTTATACATAACCAGTTTGTAATTCTTAAATTATATATATATATATATATATATATATATATATATATATATATATATATATATATATATATATATATATATATATATATATTTATACATATATAAGTATTGGCAATAAAGACACTTTATGTAGTGTATATGATGTAAAATATTATTTTTTGCACATATGGACTGATTTTTTACCCCCAGTTTTTATTATTATCATTATTATTTTAACTAATTAATGAAATTGTTGATTTATTTGTTACCTACAAATTTGTTGTTGTTTTTTTAAAGGAGCTTTGGTTCCATGTGTAAATATTCATTTTAAATGTAATTATTATGTTTTTCCCTACATTATGGGTCAAAAAACAAAAACACAATAATGAGCAACTCAAATTAAATTAAACATAAGAGGACTTTGGGGGTGTTTAAAGAAACAAACAGGAATAATTAAAGCTTCTCCAAGTTTTAAAGGCCATATGATGATCCCAAGCAGGAAGAAGTCGATTTAATCACATTATTAATTCACAACAACATCGGTGGAGCCTGTGGATGCATAGCACCGTAAGAATAAAGAGGGGAAGTTAAAAAAAAAAAATGCGAGAAAGCACCAAACCACTGCTCCTTTCATGCACAAGCAGAGGAGAAAGAAACAGCTAAGTCAGGGTGGGTGTGTTGCCTTATATCTGTGTTGTCCCCGCCTCATATGTGACAGCTTGCAGCCGTGATGGGACCCCATGGGAGCGGGGAGCGGATTCACTAACCTGCCGGTGTCTGAGACCGACGCGCGCCTCCAATCTGGTGGTCACATGGGGTGGAGGATGAGGGGGGAGGAGAAGGGGGTGTGGGGTGTCGGTGATGATGGGAGGGGGGTTAGTTAGATTATTAGGGGCTGTCGAGGCCGTCGCGCGGGGCAAACTGTTGTGCAGGATGGAGCTCAAGGCGCGCACACAATGGCATTTCACGCGTGTTAGGGTGAAAAGTGCGCACAATGGCACTTGACGCGACTTGAAGTTTTGGCGTCACGCTGCTCGGACTATTGTGCATAATTACCAGCGACAATGAGATCGTTATCATGCTCTAAATGATGACTGTTCACCCGCGAGACCAAGAAAAGAAAAGCAACTTTTAGTATGTTTTTCTATTTTTAGCCTTCATAATATATATATAGATATATATATATATATATATATATATATATATATATATATATATATATATATATATATATATATATATATATAGATATATATATATATAAATGATGGAATGATGATTGTAAAGTTGCAACTTAAGGTAAATGGAAAAAACAAACAAAAAATAAAATCATTTTTTAAAAAACACAAAAAGGCCCACTTGAATTGAATTGAATTGAATAAATAAATAAATAAATAAATAAATAGGACTGTGTTTATAAAAATGCAAACAATAATTTTAATAACTTTAATAATGACTTATTATTATTATTATTATTATTATTAATAATAATAATAATAATAATGTTGGCATTGCTCTAGACTAATAGTGCAATCTCAAAACCCGCCAAACGCTGTAATCGATGTTAAACCTGATAATCCTACAAATAAATAAAACTAACTAAAAGTAAAATTAGTGAGAGTAACAAAAAACCTCTAAATCGTTGAAGGGAAGAAAACTGTATAAATGGAATCTGTGGAGGTGGGAAACAAATCCAGTCAAAGAAAAGGAGTCGAGAAGAAAAACAGCGAGCCGCCCCACATAATAACCCCATTATAAGCCTCATCAATGATGTAATGAAAGCAAACAGTGTGAAAATTGCCTGTAAACAGTTGGATCTGAGTCTCCTGATGAATTCAGTGTCTCTTTTATCAAAGTGAGGATGAGCCAGGATGGGGGAGTCAGGGTGGGCGGCAGAGAGAGAGAGGGAGAGGGAGAGAGAGAGAGTGGGCGTGTGGGGAGGTCCACTTCTAGCTCCCCTCAACCAATGAAGGCTTGTCACAGGGGACTCACGTGGACGAGGCGCTCTTAAAACCTAGCTCCTGACTTTTCCTCAAGTTCAATTTTTTGGGATTCCCTCCCACCCCGACCACATCTCGTCCCTTTACTTGCCAGATGTGACTGTTTAACCCAGTTTATCGCAGCTTTTTTTTATTTTTGCTTTTGCGTTGCGCATCCCATCGTCCCGCGTCCTCCGCTTCTTCCTCTTTTGCTGCTCTCCTTTCCTGCAGCAGCTCTCGGACGCTTCTCTCTCACACTCTACTGGGTTTCTTTTTTAAAAGATTTATTTATTTTTTAAGGTTTGTCCGACCCCCTTGAAGGAATGCGAGCAGTTTGCCTCTGTCGCCCGCAAAGCCACATGACCAGCTGCCCTGAAAACTGTCCCCTGGTCCCGTCTCAGGGTTGACGCGCCTGTCCCTGTCCATGGTGCTGAAAGGCTTTTTCCCGAAGACGCCGTTGAGCTGCGGCTGCTGCTCCACAAATCCTCCGTATTTCTGGGTATTTTCGGGTTCTGCAGGTGAGATGTCAGCAGTGATCGCTTCATCTACCCGGAGAGGCTTCTGAACTCAAAACAGAAGGAGCTGATCCTGAAGGAAGCCAAACGAATCGATTGTGACTCCTACGGTTGATTTCAGAGAGACTCCCCCCTCTCTCGCGCGCTCTCTTTCTCTTTTATTTTTTTTAGACTTTTCCGAAAGACGAACATTGGAATCATGGACCATTCGTGTAACTCATCTTAGCGTGGAAATATCTGGCCTAAAAATAACGACCAGACGGCTGGGGGGGTGGGGGGACTGGAAGTAGCGGGTGAATTATCTTCATTTGTAGCATATCCAAAATATTTGTGTTGATGCCGGAAAGAGGTCACTTCTATTCTGGACCAGCTAAGACTAAAACAACCCCTTCTGCCCTAAAATAAAAACTTGTCCTGAATACCAAATGTCAGTTTGAGGAGGCCTCATCAAGACAATGGAGGCGTCCGCCAATGGGTCCAGTTTTGGCATCGACTCTCTGCTGTCCCACAGGCCTGGGAGTCCGGTGTCCAAAGGGGACAGTCTGGTGGGAGAGTGCCGCTCCCCTCTGGAGTTCAGCCCCAGATCAGACGTGGAGAGCGGCTGTTCGTCGCCTCCGTCGCCGAGAAGGGAGTGCGTGGACGAGGTAGCCCAGAGGCAAGGTCACGGCGTCGGCCTACCACCGCACCTGCAGCACGCGCAGATATCTGCTGGGTCGCAGCAGAGGACCGTGACCTCGTCGTTTCTCATCAGAGATATTCTCGCGGACTGTAAGCCTCTGGCTGCCTGCGCTCCTTACTCCAGCAATGGACAGCCGACTCAGGAGGCGGGGAGGCTGGCGTCGAAGATCGCGGACGACTTTATGGAGAAAATCCACAGCAACTCATCGTCAGACAGTGAATATAAAGGTAAGGGTGACACACTGCCTGCCTACTCTACAGAGGAGAATGGAGGCAAGCCTGATGTACGTCATAATACATATTTGACTCATGCAAAACAAACAAACAAACAAACAAACAAACAAAACAACATCACAAAAAACTTTTGGTAGTTAAAAATTCCACTGAATGAGTTTCATTTTAAATTTTGCATACGATAGTCATAAATAAAATAAAAGGGTCATGTAAAGGTCTGGCACAAAATGTGTAGGCTAGTGCAATGTGGAAGAAAATAGAGCATAAAGTTGGAACAAAAACAGATCAGCTTTTCAAAATAAAGGCTAATTTGGATATTTTGGAGTGTTGACTGGTGATTAAAAATAATATAAATGTTCCGTTTTTAACGTCTTAAATTATTTCCTGATAATTCAATCTTTTTACTATAAAAACAAAAATTTAGGCATCTATTTTCTAATAAAATATGCAGACACGGGTGATCAATGCAAACATACTGCTCTTATGTGATTAGTAGCAGGTCACCGGAAGCCAACGATAAGCAAAATATCGACGTGAAATTCTCTGGTGCTGAGTCGCGCTTGGTTACCTCTGGATGGTGACAGACCAGAGCCTTTTATCAAGTTAATATAAATAAAAAACAAAACAAAAACGGCTGCCTGCCTGTACACGCAAACACGCGTGGTCCGCTTCAAGCTCTGCGTTAAGCAAAATATCCGGAAAGCATCTGTTGATGTCAGTGAGGCACGAATGGTAGAGATGACAGGGTCGCCTCCAGATAAATGCCATCAAGGGCCTCTCTGTTTCCAATCATGTCAGCCATAACAGACGTGCCACCTCCACTGACAGTTTAATGAAGCAGTGCCTGGAAAGAACTCCACCGCTGTGGGCTACAACAGGAAATACACGACAAAATCACACTTAATAGACCTACAAATTATTATTATTATTATTATTATTATTATTATTATTAGTAGTAGTAGTAGTAGTATGTTTTCTAGCAAGCTATTCATTTAAACGTAAAGTCACCGATTTCTTCAACATTTTCCGCCCGTGCGCTCACGTGCATCACAGAGTAGATGGAGACACTTCACCGACGCGCTGATTGATTGAGGAAGCCGCGGGTCCCACGCGCGGCTCCCACCACGGTAACTTTGATTTCCACGAATCCGCCTCCTGTAATATATCAGGGATTTGATGCAATTTGTCCCCGGCGCTAATCAGATTTGTAACCGCGCCCGGCCGCCCAGCTCTTGATTTCCACTCATTTCCACGGTCCTGTGAAGTTTCTCCGGTCGCGGTTGAAAGGCTCGTCCTTTCCCTTGTGGCTCAATTAGGCGGATTATTGTGTTTCTTGAGACGACTCAACTATTCAAGTACCAAGATCTCTCGCCTCACTCGCTTCTATTGTTTTCTTCTTCTTTTTCTATTTTATTTTATTTTTTTTTATTTTATTTTTTTTACTATCAGAGAATTAACTATAAGGACTACATATCAATGCTCGTCCTGACACGACATCACGCGTACAAAGAACAAAGGCTGTGGGTCTGCTGACAGGAAAATATCAGATTGGAAGTGTGAATATTGGAATAGCTTTTCATAACAATTTAAGGCCAAATCAAACAGCTCCATAAGCCTTTAGGCGCAGTTTCCAGTGGCGTGATTTCACTCGAAAATGACAGCTCTATTAAAACGCAGATAAAACTCATCGCTGCTTAAAAAATAAATTAAAAAATATTTTAACATTAGAATTTTTTTAAAAATCGATTTCTTTATATCTGCAGATTAAACGGTGTACTTTGGAGCCCGCAGAAAGTGATTTTGTGTTCATTTAAAAATGAAACTTTAACTTTTAAATGAAACTATATATATATATCTATATATCATTTTATTTCCAATTAAAATTTCCAAAATAAGTTTTGTTTTTGGTTGTTTTTTTTTTTACACAAAAAAAGAAAAATGTTGACAAATCCTTAAAGTCAAATTTAATTTTGTATTTTTGTGGTTTTCATCTTCAAATCCTACATTAAGTAAGCGCAACGTAACAGGGCAAACCATTTATTCTGTTTGTGTTTACTGATAGTTGTTTGCCCTGTAGGACAGTCATGCGCAGATTTATTAGCCTCCTCTTCTTGTGTAGGCTGCACGCAAAAAAAGATCTACTGTGTGCTGTGGGAGAGGCCTTAACTTTGGTTTCACTCTGTTTCTGTCCACCAGTGAAAGAGGAGGGGGACAGAGAGATCTCAAGCAGCAGAGACAGCCCTCAGGTCCGGCTGAAGAAGCCCAGGAAGGCCCGGACAGCCTTCACAGACCACCAGCTGGCCCAACTGGAGCGCAGCTTCGAGCGGCAGAAGTACCTGAGCGTCCAGGACCGCATGGAACTGGCGGCCTCCCTCAACCTCACAGACACGCAGGTCAAGACCTGGTACCAGAACCGGAGGTAAAGACGCTGCTGCTGTTTTCTAAAAGGGAGGGGGTGGGGGTTAATCTCGTTTCTCACGGCCGGCTCATGACCCGGGGACGCCATGTTTTCCAGCTGAAGGTGACAAGATTTCACCTCATATCTGAGTGACTGCGGGACGGCAACGAACCATTAACTTCGATTATTGATCAGCCTGCCTTTTTCTATTAATTGAGTTATTGTGTGGTCCATAAAATGTTAGAATAACTTTAAATATATCTGACATCTGATCCCAAATCATAAAAACAGCATTCACGTTTAAAGTAGAGGAACAAATTGCTTTTTTCTTTTTTTTTCTTTTTTTGGGGGTTGTTCTTCTTCTTCTTATTAGATAATAATTTCAGCTCTAACTTTTACATCTACGGGAGCACTTACTGACTGGCAACACTTCTGTGGATTATTATTTATTTGTAGATAAATCTGTGGATTTAGTATTTTATATGCTCTTAAGAAAAAAATTAAAAGGGCATCACATAATGGAGACATGTCACGTGACCTCAAAAATATATTTTTTATATCAGCTTTTCAAATAAATTATCAACGCTGCACAAGCTGCACAGGAAACAAATGTAAATTAAATAAAAATAGTTTTAGGTTCAGATAACTTTATTTATCTGCAGTCTGTCTCTGAGGCAGCTAAATGACATAAATAAATATAAAAACAACACTTTGGACTATGAATAATGTATCATTGCATGTGTGCATATTAATAATTCAAACAAACTACTATATCTACTCAATTATCTTTAGTATGAATTATTCACCTGCATGGAGTGCACACTGGCAACCTAACAGACACCGCTGGGTGTGAATACATGGCAGGTTGGAGATTTTAGTGATTTTAGAAAGAAAAAAAAACTCACTTGAATGTTAATTGGATTTCAGGTAAACAGATGGGAGATATTTTGGTGTGTCAAACACAAGACACGTATTTAGATATACATATGCTCCACACAAAAAAAGAAGCTAAAACCTAAAAACATATTTTATCTCTTCCAGGACAAAGTGGAAGAGGCAGACGGCGGTAGGACTCGAGCTTCTGGCCGAAGCTGGAAACTACTCCGCCCTGCAAAGAATGTTCCCGTCCCCGTACTTCTACCCGCAGAGCCTGGTGTCCAACCTGGACCCCGGAGCTGCCCTCTATCTGTACAGAGGCCCATCGGCGCCCCCGCCGGCCCTGCAGAGACCCCTGGTTCCTCGGATCCTGCTCCACGGCCTGCAGGGGGCCAGCGAGCCGCCACCTCCTCCGCCTCCCCTGCCTCCTATGAGCGGCGTGCTTCCCCGGCCAGCTCAGCAGCGGTGAGCGGGCCCCTGCAGATATTATTCTTCCTTTTTTAGTTGTTTTTGTTTTTGTTTTTCCTTCGCCGATCCTGGCAGCTTGGGACTCGTTAGAATAAACGACACAAAGACAGAAAGAGTAAAAAAAAAAAAAGAAAACCGAAGAAAACTAAGACTAAAACAAACTGTTCGGCCTTTAAATGGTGAAAACTGATCCACGATGAACCCAGACGGACGGACCTTTGTGACTGAGACCCCCCGCTGCCTGTATGGAAGTTTTTTTCCTTTTCTTTCTGTCTTTGGGGGCAGGAACTTTATTTATAACTTATTTATTTTTCAATATGAATCAAAGCATCTAAGTTATGTATTTATTTGAACCCAGTTACAGTATTCAGTGTTTTTCCCAAAAAACAGACAAACTGCAATTGTCGGTGGCACTTTGACCTTCAGTTCAATGCTAATTAGACGTTTATTATTATTATTATTATTATTATTATTGTAAAAGCGCAAACGAACAACCACCCCTGTAATTTGAATAATAGGTTATTTGAAGATCTAACGGAACAATGAAGGGATTTTCTTTCCATTTTCTTTGATTTTCTAGGTGTTCATTGATTTTTCTTTACACGTGAAGCCGTCATGAACCTGTAAATAAGAATATTTTGCATTTTAACCGAAAAGACTGATTTTAAAAGAAAACTTCTCTTTTTTCCCGTTTGTTTGATCTGTTAGTGCGTCTCTTTCAGACCACGGTGATCCAGTATAACATAATAGGCTAGATTAGCCATCAGAAATTATACAGAAAAAAAAAAATTAAAAAAAAATTAAAACATATTGTCTGAGAAAGGATGGACTACCTGCCCGGACCCACGTGTAGGCACATATACAGGAGAGATATGGAAAGAAATAAATCTATAAAAGTCTTTTTCTTGTTCTTAGTTGAAGTTTTTAGCTGAGTACAATTGTCAAGTAATTTATTTAAAAGCTGTTTGATCCCCGCAGAGGGGAAGGCAATCACCTCAGTGATTATTCATTTTGTATTCTTTTCGATAAATGATTGGACTCGGGTCCGCATACAGGTGTAACCGCCTGTTGATTTGCTATAGATGTATTTGAACATTGTGGATTACTTATGTTACTTCATATGAAACCCGTGATAACCCTTAATTGTTAATACTCTCCTTTGGTGAAAAAAAATGTATATTGCAGATATCAAACTTGTGGAGTGGTTCTCGTATATCTCCTGGATCGTTTTTAATTATATATTTTTTAATTATTATTATTATTATTAAAATTTTCGTTCCTCTAGCTTTCCTCCAAATTATCTCCCCAATTTCGTGAAGTTCTTTTTTTCTTTTTCTTCTTCTTTTTTCTGGTGAAATTCACAGCAAAAGTTGGACAGAAAAAAGGGGGGATTTGATGTAAAAGAGAATTACTTTTATAAATGTGGAAATAAAAGTCTTTCATTTAATCAAGTGGCTGCTTGAGTGTGTGACGGGAGGGCTTTTCAGGTGGAATCAACACGTGGACGCAGGGCATCACGCAGAAGAAGCTACACGAGGTGAACAAAAACAGGAGCAACACTTGGTGCAGTCTGATGCAACCGACAGGAAACCAACGATAGCTCGAAGCTCTGATTTTTTGGGGGATCGTGTTGTGCTGAATTAGCTACTTTTTTTTGGGGGGGGGGGGGGGACCCATTATTATCCGCTTAAATAGCAAAAAGTATATTTAGACAAATACAGCTTATTTAAAAAGCAAAAAAATCGTTTTGAGTATTTTGATTTTTTTTAATTTGGCTTTTTTTTTTTTTTTTTTTAAACGAAAATAGAAATCTGGATATTAGCAAATTAATCATAGCAGAAGAAGAATTTTGTGTGAGCAGTATGAAAGTATGAGCAGAATCCTGTTTGATGTTTAGTGAAACGTCAGTGGGATTTATTAAAAAGACATTTTAAGAAATGTCAGTGTTATTGAGCAAAAGTTGAGGAGATGCATCCTGCTGCTTTAAATCACTTTACAGGAAGAAGTTATAGGAAATAATAAGATTTTTATTTTATTTTATTTTTTTGCCGGTTTCCTAAAACTGTCTATCCCTCCTCTGTTTGGTTTGGTGGTGTTGATTTTAATTAATGGAAAGGTGGGCAGTTGTCACTTTTTCTAATCTTTGCAAAAAGAGCAGACGTCTCTGCAAATGTTAGTGCAGTGTATTCCACTTAATATTATTAGAAGTTGCGCTCATCGGGTGTTGTTTCGTTTCCTTTTTTGACAGCAAAGGGCTTTACAGATAATTAAACAAAAGGAGCAAGAGCGCATGCGGAAAGTGCACACACACACACACACACACACACACACACACACACACACACACACACACACACACACACACACACGCACACACACACACGCACACACACATTCAAAAGTGCAATCAAAGATCAATTCCAGCTAATGTCTTTAAAGGAGGGCCAACAAAGCAGAAGGGTGTTCTGTCCAAAATGGAGCCCCTGTCTCCTGCCATCCTCCCTCCCTTCCTCCCTGTCTTTCTCTCTCTCATTCCCACTTTTCTAAATTAACAGCAGCTACTCCAATTCGTTTTCCATAAACAATGCAGGAGATGAAATATTAATGTCATGTGCGCAATTGTTTAAGTGCCTTAAATGATCCCCATTTGGAAATTGATTGTTTCCATCCTTCTTTTTTCCTTGAGGGTGCTGGATGCGCGCTCCTCTGCCAAACGGCTCCAACAGCTGGTGACCGGGCTGGAGCTGACTGCAGACCGGGGATCAGCGTGGGGACAGCTGGTCAGCGGCTCCACCACAACTACCACCACAACCCCTCCCTTCATCCTTACAAATTTCACCCAGCCACCCATGCACCAACCCCACTCTCATCCTCCCAGTCTGTGTGGACCCAAGTTATTCGGCCATGGCGCTTTGGGGGTTAAAGGAGTTCAGGCTGACGGACAAGACTTGGCATGTAGGATGTTAACGATTAGACAAAAGACTTTAATAGGTTTTAATTGAAAGTCGATAATGGGTTTGATAGCCAACTCCCCCTGCTGTCCTCCACGCAAGGCACCTGTTATCTGGGGGCTCCACTTAGTGGCTGACCATGCCGTGAAATATCAGACTGACTGCCCGATAACTTGCGCTTTCATGATGCGTAAAATTGCATTAAAAATACAGTTAGCCGGCCCGGCGGGTTTTGACGATTGGGAAAGTGAAGAGAAGGAGAAAAAAAATCACCTCCCAACTTGCCAAAAGATCATTATAGTCCCATCACAAGGATCCGTGACCGATTCAGTTAACAACGAGCCATTTTTTGAAAAAAAAAAAGAAAAGAAAAAAAAAGGGGGTATACTTGCAAAGTGCACAGCTGATTATATAAGCAAAAGCCCCCGTGTGTCTCGTTGGATGACTCGGAGATTTTTTGTTCTATTCTTTGCATGTGAAAGGCTGGTGGTAAATCCCCCGGCTCTTACCGTGGATTGTCCCGGGCTCAGGGTTAATGAAGTGCGGATGGAGTCTCGTTGAGCTCCCGATTGACAAAAAAAAAAAAAAAAAAAAAAAAAAAAAAAAGGTTTAAACCCAAAGGATCAGTGACTCTGCTTAATCCCACGGACTCCACTAATAATATTAATTCAAAAGAAAAAAAAATAAACAAAAGAAACCATCAACCTTTTGATGAAATTAAGAGACAATCAAAGCGTAATTTGCATTATGCTCGGGGTGTGAAAGCTTTTATATTTCCTTTTATTTCTTTCA
This sequence comes from Oreochromis aureus, assembly GCF_013358895.1. Taxonomy (NCBI): domain Eukaryota; kingdom Metazoa; phylum Chordata; class Actinopteri; order Cichliformes; family Cichlidae; genus Oreochromis; species Oreochromis aureus. The sequence goes on along the minus strand of NC_052948.1, from coordinate 35,526,430 downwards.
GTGGACCAATGAGGCACATGTGCAGCTTGCAGTAAGACTGTTGCGATGCACTGCCAGCGATTTGTTTTTTTTTTAAAGAAAAAAAAAATCCGCGAGGGAAGATGAAAAATAGATCAATTAAAATGTTCAAGAAACGCATGGCCTAATTTGCCGTGTTTCCCCCCCTCGAACAATAGCCATAAAAGAAAATCTCTAATTTTACACTTTCGTGCGCACAAGCGAAATGTGCTTTCATTTGGGCCATTATATCTGCGCTTAGTCAGATAAGAAATTATATCAATTTATTCCCACATCCCTAAAGCCTCCATCCCACATGCTATGTGCATTTAGGTCATTTTGGAATAACGTTTGAAGCCATCATAGCACACAAGTGTTTCAAAACAAAGCAAAATCGCTTTATTACACACAGATCCTCATGTGTGTAATAATCCAAACACAGTGTTTGACTTGGGTTGTTAAAAACAAAGAAAGTTAAAGATTTTTCTGCCAGTTTTTCCACAAAGGGTGGTGTTTTAAACCTGTTCTTTGTAACATAAAAGAGAAATTAGAAATCTAAAAATATATATTTGTATCTCTCCAAAAACATTGCAAACTAGTTTATTATATAAAAATATAAAAGACTCGTAATGCTTTTGTCTTCACGGCAAAAATATAAATGAACCAAAGCTGGATGCAGGGATCTTTTATGTGTGTTGCTTCAGTATAAAAAGCAAGCAAAAAGAGGCACACTTTAGCCTGAGCTAGTCCTCGCTTCCATACAGAGTCACCCACGACTTCATTCACTCCACTAAAATTTCCTTTGGCCCAATAGCTGAAGAGAAAAGAAAGGTTATCTTTCAAATGAATCTGACTCAGCAATGAACAGAGAAGCTTAAAAAGGTGAAGAACATGATGAAGTATCAGCAAGTGTAAAGACGGAGTGAGAACGAGTCAAAGGAGAGCAGCAGCCTCCCAGTTAGAGATCCGCTCCTTGCCTGGAGGTACAGAGGGCCGTGAGGAGGAATGAAAGCCTCGTGGAGTGGAGGGGAGATAACCCCACTAATCATTTCCCCAATATGACGGCGGAGAACTACAAACTTGGGTCAGGGGCGCGGGGATTGACATCCCAATCTCAGCAAATAATGAAAGCTTTCCTCTCGGATCACAAGGAGGGTTAGGGAGGAAGACAGGAGAGAAGAGGAGAGGAGAACTGGGGGATCGACTCAGTGAAGACGCACACAGTCTACAGTTGAAACATCTAATTTCTGTATTTTTTCCACTGGACTGCAGAGGAGAAAGAATATCTCACACATGCCAATATGTTGACTGAAACTGGCATATGTTGTAGTTTTAGGACGATACATTCTGGCATCGTTAAAACCACCAAGAACTTCAGTACTACTGATTAAAAACTGACTAAAAGTGTATTTAAAAAACCTTCCTTCTCTATTTTTTTTCACTAAAATTGGATGAAGCTTAGAAAATAAGTTAAAGATACAGAAATTTATTGATCCAGCAATAGGCTAATATCAGCCAGTTAGCATACAGGATGATGTTTAATGTTGCAAAGCATCAATTTCGCAATCATTATACACCAGGAACTCCAAATCTCGTCTTCCAAATATAGTATGAAAAAAGGGTGAGAGGCTTTTTAGACGTCCTTGTTTCCTTGTTGAAAAATAGAGAGATAAATAACAACAAAGCTGTATCTACATTAGGTATCAGCTAAATTGTCATTTTAAACATTGTCATTGGTATCAGCCCAAAATTTAAGCCGTTAAAGCAACAGTAATGCAAACATTTTGGATCGTGTTATTTGAGTTAGGTCAGCAAAAGTTTCTTATTAATTAGTCTGGTGAAGGCTACCTAGCTTTCTAGCTAGCTATTAGTCCTAAAGTATGGTAATCAAAACGCAGGCTAATGTTTTACTAAAGTACTGTTGGTAAGAGATCAATAAATGGCCTTGTTTCCACCATTATTATTATAGCCAAATTACCATTATTTGATAGTGTTACATATCCTTCACTGGTTAGTCAGCAAAACAAACAAAAAACAAAACAAAAAGGTCGCTAACACACAAAAAACGGTTTCAGTGTGATGTACGAAAAAAAAAATTCCAATCCTGATATTTTTAACTAAGCTTATAACTAAAGAGCCTTTTACGAAAAAGAACCAAAAAAAAATGCTGTTTGGCCTTTTCAATGTTTAATCTTTTATCTCCTTTGAACAGGACAACTTCCCACAACCTCTGGATGTTCTTGGGTTAAACATCCTGACTCTTAAGACCGATTAACAATGGCATGATGGCAGTTTCATGGATGCTGTAGTGTTTTTCTGTGTTCACAAAGTAATTTTAGCTCAAGTTTATGTAACTCATAAAAGCTTTCAAATAGTTTTTGAAAAGTCATCTTTTCTTTTTTAGATTATGGAAACACCGACAATAATGCGACTCGTTTCATTCACAAAGACCAATGAAAGAAGCGCTAAATCAGAGCTCACTGGGTAACAAAGGCTAGTGGAACAAAGGCAAGCCTGGGCATGGAGTCAACTCTTTCTAGCAGCTTTTAAATAAGCAGGATTAAATGAATTAACGGTAATGTTGGGTTCTATTTATTTCCTCTTGTCAGTGTCTGCCAATTGAAAATATTACAGGAAATTTCTCCCATATCTTCAACTCTGAACAATTTTCACCACACAGAGCTTTGTCTGAGTCGACACCTGAATCTGAATCTTTCATTTTTAATTGTACACAAATAATCAATGCAAACTAGTTTCAAATTATGTTAAGCCTGTTGTCCTCTTAAAAGACAGATTCATTAGTTCATGACACACCCCAGTAATAATAATAGCTAGCATTAACTTTATAGAGCTAGCTATTATTATTATTATTATTGTTATCATTATTATTATTATTATTCTTATTTTCTGATAAATAAAAATGTTTGTAAACTCCTGATGCCAATTATGTTTCAGTTTATATTCCCCAAAAATATGATGTAGATAACAAAAAAACCAAAACAAAAGCAGCTTTTTTTTAAAACAATTTGTTCTATCAGTGTGAGACATTTCTTAAATGACAGTTTTTTTGTTTCATTTTATTTTTTAATGTTTAACAAACTGTCCTGAAACCAGGGCAACTCAAGTTTTAGAATATATTTCTCCTTGAAGGGACTTCCACTTTTCCCATACAGTGTTTAAAGCCGTGTTGTTCTCAGCAGGGGTTGGTGTAAGCCGCACTACTATCAGATGACGCCGATTATCCAATCAATACCTTGTTATGTCAGGCTTTGTCACCTGCCACACTGCCCTCTCTGCAACCAGTCCGGTCAAACAACATGGCAAAAGGAAAAAGAAAAAAAAACAGCCCGAGGCCCTGACCCCCAACGGTCAGCCAGCGCTACAAATGCCTCTGGGACCAACAGTGAGTAAATCTTACACTGTTCAGTGTAGACAAAGACATTTGAGAAAATGGGAAATAAAAAAATAAATCAGCACAAATTATTGGTGGTCTTTTTATTTTTCAGCCTTGTCATGTTACACATCTGCAGGAAAACACAAAGAAAGAAAAACGGATGCAGACAAATAAGAAATGCACTTGCCAGACAAGAGGAGACATTTGCCATTTTCATATTTGTAAACTGGGAAGTTTCACGGTTCTGATTAGGTGGCAAAAATGTAATCACAACAGGTCAGACCTTTAAAAATGTATTTTTTCCTCTATCTAACAACCAAGGTCAGCAATCTCATAATAAAGCCGGTCCTTCACATTCTGGAAAAGCAGCCTTTCTTTTCCCTCTTCAGCACAGCATAAATGTACTTATACATGTGGAAGAATGTGCACACTGTGGTTTGATTTGAAAGAGGGCTCAATCAGAGGGAACAGGCAGTTTCTTGCACACCCCAGTGGATCCTCGGGGTCACTGTCCGGGGCCACAGGGAGGCCTCTCACCTCATAAACATAAAGGGAGGAGAGGCCATCAATAAGAGATGAGGAGTGGTATACATGTATTTTTCAGTGCTGCTTCTGTGTGATGTCTGGCAGCTCTCTCACACTCTGTCTCCTGGTGGAGGGCAGAGAGCAGAGCAAGACCATGCATTTTTTTTTTTTTTTTTTTTGAATTAGGCCTTCCTCACTCCCTGTCTGCGTGTCGAGGTGAGGACAAAGAAGTGGGCAAGCGAAGGGTGGAGGCAAAAAAAGCCCCCCAAAAAAGTAGTATGTCGCTGGATAACAGGTTGCCACCTTTGCCAGCGGGCTGATTGCTGTTTGTTGGTGTGCATTAGTGAAACGAGGGAGTGTTCTGTGGGGAGTTTGGAAACAGGGTTAATAGGAGAAATTCAGTCATCATGATCAAGTGTCTCACCTACAGGGCTTCTGTCATTAAGTCTTTAAAGATGCATTATAAAAATCACTGATCTGATACTGTTCGACCATCCAAATATATATAATGATGATGTGCGCCTAAAGCTAAAGCTCTTCACACAAGTAAAGTTAAAATTTTCATTTTTCTTACAGATTGGCAAAAAATATCCGTCACGATATTCAGTATATTCAAATTGCTGCAAAGATAATCAGTTGATCTCATAATAAAACAGAGAAAAGCAACAAAATTAAATCTACATCTAAGAGAACTAAATATGGCAAGCATGACCGTTTACAAGCTGGTATAGATCAGCTGATTTTTCTTCATAGACTTTAGTCAGATTGACTCGAGTCTTGGCTGTGGATAAATTATGGGAAAGTTGCAGATGCGTCAAGGGAGCAACGGCGTGGTTTCACTCAGGAATGGAAGTGATTGATGTTGCTTGCAGCCTACAGGGGAGTGAGCGAGCGAGCGAGCACACGACAATCGATTCGATCAGCGATGGCGGGCAGGAATACCAGCACAGCCTCGGTTTGATTTGCATGTGAAAAGATCTCACAGATTTATTGTCTTTATCAAAAGGCAGGCAGCTGTTAGGCTACTAATACAAGACTACCAGCACTGTCGCATTAGTGTTCAGCTCTGTTCAACTGAGAGTAAACAAATTAACATCCATTTTATATCAGAGTTCAATAAACTTGAAAATACCCGGATGCTGTTTAAAAAAACACTGAACAAAAGAACACAGAAAAAATACCAAATGTAACATTTTAAGAAAAATAATATTGAATTTGATGGCACTAACTCTTCTCAAAAAAGCTGGGACCAACCATGTTTAACATTGTATATGTGGTAATAGATGCAGTCTAGCATTGTCTTGCTGAAATATGCAAATCCTTTCCTGTAAAAGACTCCAGCGGGATAAGATAGCCTCTATGTACCTTTCAGCAATGTTTGTGCCTTTCCAGATGTGCAAGGTGCCAGTTTCGTAGGCACTAATGTACCCCCATGCCATCAAAGATGCAGGTTTTTTGAATAAGCGCTGATCAACCTGGATTGTCTCTCTCCTTTTTTAGTCCACAGAAGCCAGTGTCCATGTTTCCCAAAAAGAAATTCAAAGTTCAATTTCTCTGACCACAGAACAGTTTTCTTCATTGTCCATTTTAAATGAGCTTTGGCACAGAGAACACAGCAGCTTTTCTTGATCATATTCACATATGTCTTCGTCTTTGTACGATCGAGCTTCAACCTGCATTTGTGGATGTCACAGGAACAATGCAGTGCTGACTAAAGGCCCTTGGATCACAGGGATCCTTGTTCTTTGCGCACAGAGATTTCTTCAGATTCTTGGAATCTTTTGATGCTATTATGTAGTGTAGATTATGAGATATTAAAGTTTTCACAATTTTAAGCTGTACCACAAAGGCCTAAAATGCTCTTTTTATAGCCAATCATGTTATTGATCTGTTGTCAATGAACTTAATTAGTTGCTAAATCTTTCTCTAATTGTTTCATTGTAGTATTTACTTTTCCAGCCTTTTGATCCTCCCGTCCCAGCAGCGTGCTTCCGCCATCAAATTTAATACAAGCTAATATTATTCAAGAAATATTAACATGTGTCAGTTTAAACATTTGATGTGTTTTCTGTCTTCTATTTTGAAAAATTATGGGCTTATGAGATTTGCAAATCACTGCATTCTGTTTTTACGCAGCAAAAGATTCTTTTCCAATCATATAAAATGACTTTCTAAGTAGTTGGAATCAGTGAGGATTTGAAACCCACATGTTATTTTTCTTGGGTTAATTTAGTAGTATTTATGTATGCATGATGTCAGCTGTCCATAAACAACATATTCGTGTGTATATGTACCCACACACACATAAAAACAAGAGGTCAATATTTTACTGTGTTTGTTTCCACTTGTCTGCACACACACAGAATTTATGTGTATCTCACGCGCTCATGGAGGGTGTCAGGTGTGTCCGTCTTGGGGTCACTGATGTTGGAGAATCAGTCAAGAGTGGACGGGTCGGGGACTTAAAGGGGAGCCAAAAAGCCCCTAATTGGACAAGTGAGACCGGTGGCGCCGATGTTGATGACGGGGAAGACAATCTACCTCAGTGACCACTCCTTGACATGCCATTTGCCTCTGAGGACCCCCAGGGCTGGCCAAGCACCTGCCCGACAGAGCCATAACTCCAGGCCACAGCGAGGACCTCGGGCTAACAAGCCAATAAGGCAAGAGTGGTGGAGTGAGAGATAGAGAGTCAAGAAAGACAGCCAAGAGGAGTAAAGCAAAAGTAGGGATAGGCCGAGAAGTCAAGAGGAGACACTTTTCTGCTGTAGAAACTTTATTCTCTGAATCACGCAGAAGCCGGAGATCTCACACTGCCGAGAGAATGGCTTTAATCGCAAAAGAAGCGCCGTGGTTTCCCTGCCTTGCTCTCGATCGTAATGCGCATTTCATCATCAGACAAACTGACACCGATATATTTACATGGAGAAGGAACAGCAGAGGAATTTGGAGGCATCTTGCCTGGGAGATCAGAGGCCCGGTTTATAGCACGGAGGCAGCACAAACAAACAACAGCAAAGGCCCCTAGCTCTGCACACACACTCATAAACACAGACACCCACAGACACCCACACCTGTATACACCTGAGTGGGGGGAAAACACACTCTCCTATTTTGAAGTTTGTCTGGAGTGGCAAGCTGAATAAAGCATGTGAAGCGCGATGCCAGGTAGGAGAGAAAACTAGCTTCAAACGGTTATCAATACAATTGGCTGTGCCAGGCGCAGCAGTTTAACCTCTTTAGCAAGCTGGGTGTCTGCTAACTGGATGTGACGCTTTCACTGGAAGGCGCCTTCTGTGGTGTCGTCTTCACAAAGACTCACAGGGGCCTGATGGGTACTGAGAGTCCCAGTTTAACTGCGCAGCGCCGTGTCCCTTTGACAGTCCCCGAACTCAACCATAATAACATCCCAAGAAAACACAACAAATTCTCCCACTTGGCTGAGAATAAACAATATAAAAAACACCCCAACAAGTTATGATGTGCAGCGGAAATTTGCAAAACAGTAAATAGTGATTCAAGTGCTTCTCACAACAGATGTCTCAAGTTAGCCTGTTTATGGGAATCAACTTTTCCTGACAGCTCTCATAACACTTTTTTTTTTTTTTACCTAAGAATATCAGCATCTGCAGTAAAGGACAAATACTGTGAGCCATACAAAATAATTCCAACATATTTGTAAACACTGACATGAGTACAAAGATAAACAGGCTCCCCATAAAAATCCATCACATCAAACATTTTTCTCCACAGCTGTGCAGCATAATTTATACCCTGGCTCCATCGCGCTTGTTGGAGATTTTTTTAATAGATGATGCGACTATTTACAGTGAAACTACTCACAAATGTGATTTAAGCATATTTAAAGGTTGAGCAATTATCAGCTGCCCGCTGATCAAACCCCCTCATATAATAGTCTCAACGTATGTCGCCTATCCTGAGGTGTGAAGACGAGGAAGCAGGAATAAAATAAATTCACAAGAAGCTCGGAGGTTGCCAGAGCGGGGAGGAAAAAGGGCAGGGGAGCAGCCTGCCAAGGATGTGGCGGAGGCGTTGGGGATTGCAGCTGGCGTGCAGTCAGGCTGGCTGGGTGCGGCAGCAGCCCCTGCACCCCTTGATCCTGCGCAGAGGCAGGTTTCAGCAGACCCGAGGGTGCCAAGACGCCGCCATCCAAACCTGGAGCCATCATTCTCCACATGGACTCACAAAATAAGAAAAAAACAGGAAAAAATGCACAGAGAGCACACATGTCTGCAATATGTGTATGCATGCCACCACACACGCACACACACCTCTGACAGGCCGTACACAGATGTTCCAGTGATAACTATGACAATGTCAACACATACTGCTGCCTAACTCACATCCTGAGTCATAATGAACTAGGGGCATCGAGCCTCCATTTCTTCTTCTGGGCTTCTCTGACAATTTGTAGACTGCTTCTGGCTCCAGGTTGCTTCCTGACCCCCAGGAGCAGAAAGAGGAGACAAGGCAGAAATGGGGAAGAGGCTCAGACAATAATAGCAACAGAACGTATATATACACACATATATATATATAGGAGAACCTGATCGGGATGAAGAGATGTGTCACTCTCTAACCGGGCTCTCCGTTTTAACGCCACGTTGGCGTGTGACCTCAAAGAGCTGCTGTCCCCTTCAGTTAGGACGGGGAGAGGATTAGCAGCCAGGGGAGGCAAGGAGTGGGGAGATGGCTCACGCAGATAGAGTAATTGGCATGGCTAACGGAGTATTAAAGAAAGGGGAGGTTGAGTTATAAGATGCGGCGAAGGAAAGGCGAGGAGTCAGCAGGGGGTGGGAAAGATAGACCCGCTGATATGAGGACCCAGGCAAAGCCAGCACAGTGTGGCGAGGAGGCCGATATACAAACACCACAGAGGAGTAACTATAGCTTACCTGCGCCAACCTGCTGAGGATCCTACGAGAAAGTGAGATGCACGTTAGATGCACCAGTTCTCTAAAATTAGGAATTTTCTTAAGAAGTGACATTGTGAAAAAGAGTGATTCTGGCACTTTTAAGCTCTTTGGTTAACAAAAACTATCAAAGAAAACTGGACAGAAATCTGATCTGCATTTGCAATCCAGGCCTTCCATCTTTCCAGATGCACAGTATCCAAGGATACAGAAAGCTTGTTGTTGCTGCTTGATGTTGGAAAAGATTTGTTTATTAATGGTCTTGATTTCAGCTCTGAATCTGCAGTTTTGAATTTTTATCCCTTTGAAAAATATATATGTATATGAGAGAATTTGAGCCCTTTAAAGCCTGAACCATGAAGTAATTGCCAGAAAATTCTAATTAAAAAAATAAATAAATTGAGTGTTTAGTGAGTCTTCTGATAAAGTTAAAAACAAATCAGTTAAATTGTAATATGCACATGTGAGTTTTGATTTGCATCATATTTGCTGGAGCAGGCAAATATGATTCCCTAGTTTTGAAGATATGTCATTTCGCTTGAATGTAATGATACCAAACTACTTGGTTCTCAATGGTTCTCAATACACTTAATAAACATAAGGTCAAGATTTCTGGATGGGGTGAATTTTTCCAACAGATTTTTTGGCATTTTGATTGCTTATTGTGAACTCTTGAGCCGGTATCTCCAAAACTGGGCAACTCAAACTAAAGCCAATGTGTGTTTTTGACATTGGTGTCAACTGTCCCTTTGAACATTTACAGCGAAAACCAGTGCTGGAGGCTATTGAAGCATGACCCGAGATAAAAGACAAAGAACTGAACTCTGATGTTACTTTAGATCTGGAGCTACGGGGTGAAATGCTGTGAAATGGCGTCTTAAAAACCAAGCTAAACAACAAAACTGTGTGTCGCTTTGCTGCTGCTCATCTCCATTACAGCGGGCCTCAACCACAATTACCAACAGGGGAGCGCTGCGAGCCCTTGACGCTGAGAAAAGCCGGTTTGACAGCTCTACTAAATGAGATGGAAGGGATGACGAGAAGAGGGAAAGCCATGAACTGTGCGGGTCCTAGTGTCTGCGTACACACAGTTAAATCAACTGCTGGCTTTTATTTTGGATGCTTTTATCACTTTGGATTGCTCACCTGAGCTCCCCTCAAAGCTATTAATTCTAAGCCACAAAGTTTACTGCCAGTGCCTGGCCTCACATTTCTGCCTCCGCTAAAAGAGGAGAGGGTAGAGGAGAGGAAAAAAGAAAAGGCAAAGAGTAACTTATTGTTTTTATATGAGATCTATTCCCTGGTGTTCTGGTCAATAATGACTTGATATATCAGTGACTACCTTGCTATTTGCACTGTTTTCGGTGTGTTTTCCCTGCCTGTGATTGAGCGAAGCTATTTTCACGCGTGGAGAGAGGTGGTTGAGGACCAGGGAGGCTAACGTCTGTTTGATCAAAGTTTATGTGAAATTTCCCGGGGCCGCCGGGGAGCCGCTGTTTATGAACTGTAATAAAAAGAGTCATTTTGACGGCGTGACCCCGGTGCACAGGCGAATGGGGGAGGAGGTGGGGCGGTGGGGGGTGCTGGCGGGATGGGTGGAGAGAAGAATTTGGTTATGTCTCTGTTTGCAAGGAGGAGGTGCTCTCACAGGTCTTGATGAAACAGAGGAAAAGGAGGTAGGGGAAATGGAAAGAGGAGCACACGGTGAGGAAGGAAAGTACAAGAGGGTTGCGGCGTTTTTTACGAAGCGAGGGTTGAAATGACAAAATGAGCTCCTGCAGAGGACGTGAGAGAGAGTGATGAAAAAGGACGGAGAGCGGGCAGAAAAGGTGGAAACAGAAAGAAGGATGGAGGGAAGGAAGGATGTGCCCTCCCATGTTGTCCTAGCAGCCAGCCAGCAGCTCTTAATGAAACACTTTGGTTCAGTTCCTGATTCATCTCGCGCAGCACGATCAGCTTTGTCCTCACCAATCCTCCCCCCATCTGAATTTAATGCATCGTAAATGAGAAATTAGGATGCACACACTTTTGCTGACGACTCTCAAACAAGAGGACAAAAGAGAGGGAAACGAATTATGCGTGACGTTCTCACGTAGCGCTCAAACATGTTACAGGAAGATGGCAGTCGATAAATGGGTATAAATAGTAACCTTTGAGAAAATCAAATAGCGTTGACCTTTTGCTAAATCGATAGAGTAATCCTCTGTGCTTTCTGTGCTGCCTGCGGAGACGCTTGAACAGTATCACACTTTTTAATGAAGAGATGATCAGCCTCCGGGTTGAAAAGCTTACAGCTGGACTTGGACAGATGCTCTCCAAAAGCATACTAAATGATAGGTTAACGTCACATCAGCTATTCCTCACGCAGGATGAAAGCAAATCTTAATTTATCCCCCTCCCGTGTGACTGCTCATAAAAATCAAAGCAACTGCACGGCTGCCATTTACCTTAACTGTTGCAAAACACGCATGAAAATTCAGCGAAAGAAATGAGATCACTCGATACCCCCTACCATCTTACCATTTATGTTCAGCGGATTTAAAATATTTAGCAGCGGATTCAATAAAACACTAACAGACAGCACCTTACAGTGCCACTCTGCACCGATTCTCTAAATAAACCTTCCCGGGTCAGTGGAACTGCAGGAGAAATCACTGGATGATCCAGGGAAGCTTTGCTGTGACAACACTCCTGTCTAGTTCCTGTCTGAGATTTATCAGAGGTTTCACAAAATCAATGCAGAGCACTGTAAGAAAGATCACAGCAAACACTAGAGACCCATCAGCAGTAATAGCCATCTAGACACGTAAGGGGGGGAGAAAAAATACATCTGTCAGAAGCGGTGAATTGCAGAAAACACACGAGACAATGAGTTGAAATGTACAACATGTCATATTACAAGGCTTCTCTCCATTATTAAGGTCTTAAATGTGTGTGTGTGTGTGTCTGTTTCTGAGTGTGTGTGTGTGTGTGGGGGGGGGGGGAATCCTGGATGTAAGTCCTTGTATAAGATTGTGTATTTTCATCTATATGTTGTGAATCCATGATTCAAATTTGTGTCTTGGACTTCCTGCCAGCCCAAACACAAGCACAAACATCCATCACGCAGCACACCTATGGGTCTGTGGCTGCATGCCACACTCACCCACACCCACTCCCACACACACGCATGCACACACACATGCACAGACAGGCAGAGGATTATTGAGGTAGTATCAAACAGGAATAATAAAGCAGGTTCTTAAGATTTTAATAAGAATAAAATGAAACAGTAACCACCAAGGGGGCAGCAGGGTTAATCCCTTCTATATTACTGAAAATAAAAAAAGGATAAAAACAGACAGGAGGGCAGAGCTGGTGCCGGAGGAGAGAGAGAGAAGAGCGAGAGAGGCAGTGAGAGACGAAGAAGAAGTAGAGGAGGAAGAGATGATACGAATAGTGGTCGTCTGCTATCCAAAGTAGAGCCCGTTAAAAGGGATTGAAATTAACAAGAGGGTCTAAAATAGCACAAGTGGGCTTATAATTTCTCTATTATTCTCTGACACACCCTCACACACACACACACACACACACACACACTCACACACACACACACAAAGATGACACTGTTTGACTGTGTTTAGACTTGATGAAAGCTCGGTTCATTCCCTATGCGTTGTAACATCCGTGTCAGTTCAGCAGCATATTTCCAATGTCAAAGCACGTGCGCCGGCAGCAGATGGCATGAAACAGTTGGCAAGAGTGAGCGAGCGTGAATATCTGTTTACTAATAACCCTTTAATTACTTCAGATGGGCAATGGGATCAAACATCCAGACCCACACAGGAATTAGCCTTAAATGAGACTGGACTGGAAATCTAGGCTAACCCCTTATGTTGCCATAAAGACCTTTGCTGTGAAAACCGGCGCTTAGAAAAACCTTTATTGACGGAAAGTAGATGAAGATTGAAAATTCTCTTTTCCACTTACTGGGCTTTATTTATAATCAAACATAGCAGATGCTGCAATATAAATTTAAGTGGCGGGTAGAGTAGAAACTGATAAATCATTTAATTTATAAAATGTCAGAAAATGGTGAAAATTTGCCATCACAACTTTTCAGAACCCCAGGTGGTGTCATTCTTTCTTTTCCCTTCCTTTCAGCTAAACTAACAATGAAAAATCCCAACATAATTCATCTGTTGATTATTTTTCTAATTAACCGAGTAAATGCTTGTAAAACTGCTAAAAATGTGTAGCAAACTTTCCTGAAGGCCAAGCTGGCATCTTAAAAACTCTGACAAACTGACAAGTTTGACCAAGTAAACTTAAATTTTCTCTTTACAGGGACATAACCATGTTTTCATTTGTCAGTGAAAGGTATGTTCATTATATTTCTGTCACAAATTTGAGAGCTATTGCTTTGTCTCACTCGCTGGTTATGGCTATCTGTTTGGCTTTAGAATAAAATTGTGGTTTGTGCTAAAATCCACTTCTTTACAAAGTTAACCCTGCATTCTATAAAAATTACACTTATCTCTGAGCTTAAGTGAGCTTCCAAGATGTCCTTTAAGCCTCCATATGTGCTGAGTAGGGAGTGGGACACCAAAGGACAACTTTTGCGAATCTGTGAGACGACAGCAGCTTTGACAAAACGGCAGTATTCGACACCCTGGGAACTGAAACAGGCTGGTACATCAGCTGTTTATTGTTAAATATAAACAATGATAAAGAATCCTTATTGTGCACTGGAGCGATGGAAAGCATCCTAACTGGAAACATCACAAACACCAAAACAGCTCTGCAGTGGGTAATCAAAGCTTCCTAGGACAGCTTTGTTCCTCAGGCTATGAGACTAACAAATTTATTCCATAACATTCACTGCTAATAGTTTTCTATGACTAAATTATTGAATCATTTTATTTATATCTATATTTTGGTTAATAGCATAGAAGATGGACAAATCTGCATTGGCAACTACATCTGCCTCATGTTGCATAATTAAAATCAATCCTAAATATCTACTTATTGTGATATATGTAATGAATAGTGCAGGAAAATAAGTTGTGTAGCTAGCCAACATTACCAGCTCAGCCCAGGAACGAGGCCATTAATGTTTACATTCTGTTATGCTCTCATGTGCACAAGCCTCAAAGAAAGTGTGCAGCTGCTTTCTTTTGCACAGCTATTTAGCACAAGTAAAACAGTTCATATTACTAGAGGTTTGTGGATATTTTGGGTCCAAATGCATGAAAAGCTTTTTTTAAACATATTTTTTGGGGGGACATTGTAAACAAACGAAGCAAAAGAGCATTTGGTTTTATGCAAAAGAAGCAGATATCTCTAGTTATTATCTCCAGAACTGACAGGTGATTTAGACTTCTATGTTAAATCTACTCCTCTAAAACCCTACACCACAATCCAACATGCACCTGTCTGGAAATGTAACTGCACATGGCATCAGCACTGCTTATTGGCTCATTTAGTACTACTGATTCCTCTTATGCATTTCCAGTAACTCTATCGCCAACGTTTTTGAACATATCAGAGGGAGAATAACAATCATTGCCTCAAAATAAAGAATAATAATCATAGCCTCCACATGAGGAGTCACATAGAAATTGTTGAAGGTACCAGAATCGATGTGAGTGAATGCATGTCATGGAAGAAGTTGAAGGACAAATACATTTACCTCTGAAAAAAAAGCAAACAATCAAAGCATGTGAATCTAGGAAGGGAAAATCGCCCTAGAATTGTATTAGTTTCTGTCTTTACTGGCTTTACTGGCACCCCAAATAACATTCAGACATGACTCCAAGGTAATTAAAACCATGCTCAAGCATGATTGTTTGCAACATCATCAGCCACTGATGTAGAAAATATCCATGTGGGTATTTTCGTGTATATTTTCTGCACTTATCAGCTGAAAAATAAACCTGTTCCTACTCTTTGGGAGTCACGCGTTGTAATGGCACCACCGTTTCCAAACTACAAAGTTGCAAATTTGCCGAACCAAATTTCTCTAACCTCGGCAGAGAGGTGGTGCATGGAAAAAGGCAGAAATTATTAAATTTTGGTGCACATCTGAATCTCTTTCATTATGTTGCAAAATAGAGCACTGGCCTTGGCTGGGGTGTGCTATCGGGCGCCTTTACTGATTGCCAACATGTACGCAAGTCTGAATATGTTAACTATTTCCTACAAACATCTCTTCACTATAATTGGCACAAAGTAGCACATTAAAAAGTGTTTATCGTTTCGTCTGAGAACGGGCTCCGTCTGGAACACGGAGGCCCTTTTAATATTTTGTACACTTAATGCATATGCCACAGCTCATATGCTGCGTACAGAGTGTTATGAGGGTGCACCCACGGAGAAAATCCCTGCTATGTGTAAATGTCATGAAAAATTCCTTCATCTGCCAGAATAACCTTCATCATTTTGTTCCACTGAACCCACCTCACAGGCAAATGTGTTACAAAGATGTGAGGCGTCTCCGTTGCCTGCAACTCGTTCTTCCGTTACGCCTTTCATTATCTGAACTGGGAGGTGAATACTGTTCACCGGCTGCCCTTTTCTGGTGCCAGCGCACTGAGAAAGCATACATTTTAATGACGGGACCTTTACTTTTAAATAACAGTGAAGAGAATAAATTGCTGTTCAAAAGGAGATAAAACTCTTGGCATTGTGGGATTGCAGAGGAATGGGCAGCTGTGTGGCAGGGACCCCTATGCTGAGACCATCCTGTATAAATTAGGATATAAATAGCCTCATCTAGTGCAGTATTACCATGGGTGTGCTTGAGTGTTCAAGCACATGCTTAATATATGCGTGTAGGTGTGTGTTTGTGTGCGTGTGCACCATCATGAGGAAAGCAAAGAGAAAAAGAGCATGCATATGTCCATAGAGCAATCTGGTTGCATGACGATTGAGTGTTCGGGCGCGTGTGCTCGCACACACTCTCGGCAGTGTGCTGGGGAAGCCTAAATCCTGCTCAAGTGAAAGGCAAACAGTGGTGGCAGTGCGTGGTTATTGTATTTTCTTTGCTTGGATCCCAGTAAAGACCCCCAGGCCTGCGCTGCCTGCCTGTCACTGCGGCCATCCTGCCATCGGCGGCCAGCTTCGCTCTGCAGCCAGAGCCCTGGCGCAGGCCCCACAAGGAAATTAAAAGGGGATTAGGGCTGGCTGACACTTTGTGGCCGATTACTCATTTATTTTTTGTGTGTGAGAAGCGCGGGTTGGCGGGGTGGGGTTGAGTCTTGACTTGGCTGGGAAGAGCTGGGTGGGGCCTGGGGATGGGATACTCAGAGGTAACGCTGCTAGCCAAGTGTTATAATTTACAAATGCACTAACTTCAGCATCCATCAGGATAGAGCGGTTGGGCATTTTCAGATTTTCTATACTATTCCCAAAAATATCCCCGGGTTTTGGAATCAAATTTTCACTGCCTAATAAAACAAAACAATAAGCATCAATTACAGAAGAAAAACGATGAAAAGGCTGATGTCATGTCTTCAAAGAATAAGTGAAAAATGTTTTTTAAAAATCTAAATAGAATTGATAATAGATTGAGTCTTAAGGGAAATGCATTTCTGTTACTATGACTCCAATCATCAGCTAAGTGAAAGTAGCTCCAGCAAAGCACTGTTAATAAAAATGTTACTTGAGTTAAACAATTAACAGCAAAAGAGTTATTGATCATCTTTGGGAGCATCTTTTTATTTCAGAATCCTCCCAGACATCATCAAAACTGTCCCGGGATTTAAATATAACAAATATGTTATAGAAAGCAGCTAAAGCCTAACTACTGGCATGGGAAATTAAGTAAGCTATAAAAAAAAAATCTTACCCCTATTTATTAATAATCAAATAAAAAGGGCACTTTGAACAGTGAGGTAACAGTATTACAGAGAGAAACCAAACAGAAAACATAGTGTGGGAAAATTGCATTCAGACGTTCACTCTATTTAAATATTTTGTTACCTCGCAACTATGAACTTAGCTGATCTTACAAGTCATGAATCATCTCACTGTTATGAAATTTGGCTTTGTCCTTTATTTGACCACTCTGGTGCCTGATCCTGGCATTAAGTATGCTTAGCAGCAAGTCCCCCTTTGATTCTGATGTGCATCCGGCAGCTCAGGTTTACTGCCTCTTTGTGTTAGAACTCAATATCACCGCTGCAGGGAAAAACAAACTGTACAGATGCCAGTGTTTGGTCTGCTAATTAGCAGTTTGTATTAGTAATTAATAGGCATTACCAGTCAACCGGGCTCCTGCTCGGCAGCCTGTGAAGAAGATCCAGGCAGCGCAATCCCCCTGCAGCGCCACGGCTTCATGGCCCAAGGAGAAATTTCAACAATGTAGTCGCTCTTAAGTCTGACTGCAGACGGAAGAATGTAGCACGAAGCCTAAACAGCCTTCAAGCTGAAGCCGGGTTTTTAACCTCAGTGCTTGCTGTGGTCTGTTTACTATAGCACCAGTTATTGAAAACTGTAATAGCTGAATAGCAATATTTTCTTTGATCAGGAAATCAAACTGTTGCTTCTCTTGTGTTGATGTCACTGTGTTCTTTTGTTAAAAAGAAAAGGCATATTTAAAAAAAAGCAAAAACATTCAGATTATTAAGCTAAGGTTAAAAAAGTCAGCACAGAATTTGTGTTTTTGCTCTATATTGCTATTTCTAATTATACTCAGTCCCAAACGAAGCTCGGAAATCAGGCTGCCCTGCAGACACATTTTTCAGTTTATGACCATGCTTTTGTAATATAAGTGCGTGTCTTTATCAGAACAGAAGAAGCTTTTAAGCTATATAGTAATCTGTCCACCAGTGATTTGGATCATTGACGACCTGCGAGGTGAAGCAAGGTGTGGAGGGGTGGCAGAGTTATCAATTATCCAGAGCGCAGTGGCACTCTGGCTTCCTCCAGATCTGGTGTTAAATTAAGTTGTCAGCGCTGTCTCTCTGATTTCCCCCATCACATAAGCAGACGGTGATAGCGCGTGACGGCCGCTTGCCGGAGCTCCTCTCCGGCTGCCGCTCCGCATCTCGCCTGCAATTCATCAGTTTCTGAGCACACTGGCCCAGCCCGAAGCCTCCACGCCAGCACACGCCGCGTTGCATCAGAGCCAGCCAGCCCACTAAGCACCATGGCAGAGGAAAAAAAGGATCGGATCACCTTCCAAAAACCCACCGTAGAGGACGGGGTGCAGTGGACTTTTGCCCCCGTGTCTGAAGCTGGAGTGGACTTGGTGCAGTGTTTGAACTTGAGATGTGTTTGTGTGGGTGTGCTGTTGTGTTTGTGCAGCAACACAAGAAAAAGAGCATGGAGGAGAAAAGTGCTGTAAACAGTCGAAGGGCATCATCTTGGGAACTGCAGCACACAATACAGCCTCTGGCCCTGCTGTCCTGTAGGGGCAAGGCCTCAGGTGAGGGCAGAGAATATGGGACACCAAGCAGGGAGGCTTGGCACATGGGCACTAGCCACCAGCTCCCTCCCAGCACACTACAGAGTTGAAGGGCACCAGAACATCCAGTCACAAAAGGGAATGAGAGGCAAAGAGAGGAGGAGACAGAAGAAGGACAACCAGGTGACAGAAATAATGGATAACTGTAAAGCAGCGGGGTGCTAAGCTCTCACTGCTTAAGTATTTATTTCCGATGAATAGTAATGACGGCACACTTACAAAGCACTTGTTTAGTATGGAGAGGGCCCGAGAGGGGCGACGATAGCTCCTGCGCTTCTTTTACAGGGCCGGCATGCTCTGAGGCGAGCGCAGAGAGTTGCCAAACCCTGCCCAGCCTTCCACCTCCCATCTGCATTCAAAAACACTTGCCGTCCCTTTACACTGTCTCTGCCTCAGCGCTGAATAAAACATTAAACACCATTCTGAGATATTAACCTACTTATTTAAAAAAAAGTCAGTGATTTATGTCGATTTGGTTGGCTTTCAATGCTGCCCAGCTGTCACCGCCGAGCCTGTAACCTAAATTATACAGCGATGCTCTTTCACTCCAGTTAAGGGAATAAGCAGTCCTTTAACACTTCAAAAGGCCTGACTGTGCTAACTCTGAGTTGTTGTTTTATTTTTTTCTGTACTTCTCAAGTTCAGTAATTATTCAATCTGGGTGATAATGAGCGCCTATTTGACCTTGTGGATAAAGAATATCTTCTTTTATCTCTATGCTTCATGTTTTCCAGGCTAATTTAAGAAAACAGTGCTTAATCTTTCACCAAAAGCAGCAAAACACTGGGCTTCAGAGCCGCAGCGGGAGGACCCCTCCGGTTAATAAGCAGCATCCAGGCCCCGGTGTATAACTGGCAACGGGTTCGGCGGCCATGGATCAAACAGTCATAACCTCCTGTTCCAAAGATAAGCTGCAATCAGATCTGTGGGGGATCTTTAACCAGAGAGGAGAGTGTGTTTGTGTGAAAAAGAGGCAGAACAGACGGGGGAAGTGAGCATGAAAAAGAACGAGAGGGTGGGAGGAGTGTGTTTATATGCGAGTGTGTGTGGGGTTCACAGGGAATATGGCAGCGTGCTCATCGGTGACGTGCCTGAACGGAACCCGGAGGGGGGCGCGGACTGAGCCCCTGCGCTTAATTGGGCACTCAAATGTTACCAGGTCCCTTCCCAAACGACTTGGAGGTGACACATGGCCAAGAGTAGGAGTGGAGCGGAGCTTGTGGAGAGAGGAAATGGAGCAGAGGGTTTAGCACCTCCCGCCGCCAAGTATTTTTTCTCTCCCTTTGGGTTTTTTGCTCAGGATGGCGGACTGCGGGACTGATAGTGCATTTGGCCTCTCGCTGTGCCAAAGATGACAGAGCAAAATTAACCCCTCAGTGGTGGGGACAGGATAGAAATTCGGAGAGTTTTACGTTCAGTTTTGCAGTCGTCTTAAAGTGAATGTGTTGCAGGGATGCGTGCATTTGATCTTATGATTGCTTCTGCAAACAACCAATGGCCACCCTAAAACAGAAATAGCCTCTTTGAGAATGGTTTATTTTATCACGTGCAAAAGCGAAACGCACCCTAAAGCGTTCATCTAAAAAAAAAAAGAAGACTTCAAACACGTACTACAGCAATATGGAAGCAAATTCATCCTTTTTTTCAGTTCATCAAAGCCTCTACCAGCTAATCCCTTTCTTATATAAATAGCTCTTTTGGTGGAGAGGGTAGCTGCCGCATAGAGCTCTAACCCTTCTGTCCCTGAAGCTACAGCCAGGATAAGCTGTGTGTTGGATTGGCACATCGGGCTGCCTGGGGCCTGCTGCTGCGCTGGCCGCCAGTACAGATGGAGGGCAGGGCTGGGCAATGCCAGCTTGTCAGTCGGATTAAAACGACTCATTTATTCACTGAAGTATCGTGCAAAGCGACCGGGCCAAAGCAGGGTGAGGCAAAAGGGGGAGAGGAGGGTCGAACAGTGGCAAGATGAGGGCAGCTTGAATATGAGGAAGGGTCCTCCGCTCTCCTGCCCTCAGTCCTCCCGCCCCGCCTCACCCCTATCTCCTGCCATTTTGCCGGTTACTTATCTTTCTGGGGCTGCCAGAAGCCATTACCGCAGTGTACGGAAGGTGGACGGCAGGGTGGCATCTCCTAGTGCCCGGGTGACAGATTGCCGCTCGGCATCGGTGGCGAAAAAGGAGTGGGGTGGAAAGTGATTGGCTCTGATGGTCAGGAAGTGGGCACTGAGGACTGGAGAAGGAGGTGTAGAAGGAGTGCAGAGCGTTAAGGAAGAGGATGACAAGACCTGGCTGCGCGACCTTTCGTATCGCACGAGTTATCTAAAGGGGCAGAGGCCCTGCTTTTAAGAGCATGCTTGGCAGTGGTGGCCGCCGTGGTGGTTGCGGGCCGAACACGGATGCCAGGGCAAGAAGAGGTGGCCCTGATGCTGACTTCTCTGGTTGTGCCCAAGACCCTGCTGTCCCTGAAAAACCTCCGCGAGGATAAGTAGAGGACGAATGGCAATGCCTGCAGATCCATCCAAGATAGTTCACTGTTGACGGGCTCACCTCTGCAACTTCAGGGTTGCTGCCAACATTGATCTTAGAGTCCTCAAAGTCACGAAGTATTCTGGGGGAAGGATGTCAGACTTTGACCCAAAAGAGAGATAACACCCTTAAACCAGGAAAGAGTGGTGAAGAATTTAGGGCCATAATAAAATTTTAAAATAATAATAGTTATGATAAAACTTTACAAGTCACAAAAGAAAAAAATAACACAGTAGTTAAGACCTGCACCTTTCAGATGACACACTTAGGTCACTGACAGGCCAGTGCTCTGTGTGTGTGTGTGTGTGTGTGTGTGTGTGTGTGTGTGTGTGTGTGTGTGTGTGTGTGTGTGGGTGTGTGTGTGTCAAGGGGGGGGCGAGGCTTGGAAGGGTTTTATCGGGTCTAATTACTCCCGATAGCTGTAATTTACAGGTTGACAGCAGGGAGAAATCGCCAAGATTCACACTTCTGTGGGTCAGCATCTGTCGCCATTACTGCGTGGTGCACGCAGCCGGCCAGTCGGTGAGCAGGAAGAAACAGTAAACAACAAACGCCGTGTGACAGATTAGCAGCGCGGGCTAAAGGACCTTCCACTGACACATCATTTCTCTCGCTCCGAGAGTCTGTTTCGCAGCAGCTGTCACCAATAAAATGGAAAAGCAGGAGATGGGGAGGGGAGGGGAGGGGAGGCGGCGGCAGCGGAGGTGGCTTTTGTTCCAGATCCAGAGAGGTGGGAGGTGGAAGGAGAAGAAGGAGGCTGAAGAAGGGATGTAGGAGGGGAGAGGTGGAAGAAAATGGAGGTGGGAGGGAGTGTTAGCAAAAGTGACCCGTTTTAAAAGTCAGGCCTCACTTTTTAATGGAGTATTAGCAGGAAAACCAGGCCAGGGCAACGTCAAGCTGCATTTTTCCGCTGACTGTAATTACCCCAGCTATTTCTCTCTTTTTAGGTCTGCAGTACAAATTGCCAGTGTCACCCTGAAGAGGTAATTTTAGTTCAGTTTGCATCAGTTTGTGAGGTACAGTCAGCAAGGAGCACAAAGTTGTTCCAGAGGGTAAGCATTATCTCAGAACATCTTGTATGTGAACACTTTTGTAGAAACTGCAGCACTGCAGTCCGGTCCGACTCACTTTCCTCCAACCTCCCATCCCACGTGGCTTTCCTTCCCCTGGTCCCATGCAGTTCAGAGAGGAGCCAGGTCAGTCCAGTGCCAGAGAGGGCTGGTGGACTACATTGCTCTCCCCCTGTCTACCTCATTGCCTACACACAGCCCTATCTGGCCAGCTCCTGATCGCAGAGCTAGCACTGTGTATATCCTGGCAAACCAGTTTTTCCTTGACCTCCAACTAGAGGACATTCTGCAAGTTGCTGGCTTGTTAACTGGAAAGGTTTTGTTGATCATCTCTTCAGCAAAATCATGAGGACTTCTCAAAGTAGTTAGAAAGCAGGAAGTCTGGCTGAAAGCTGTATAAATATAAAGCTGTGCCCACATATATGTGCTCTTCTCTTGCATGTATTCTGTTTTTCAAATTAATGCCTGAGTATTTACAGTATGCTTCTGCCTCTGAAGCAGTTGTGACTCCATCCCCATCAGCTAACACATCCATAATCCTTGATGGTTGTGCACTGATCACACAGGTCTGGCCCTGTCCTGTTTAATATCTAACGGCAGACTGCCTGGTGACTACGCGTGCCAACCTCCAGAGCCCCCAGTTCTTCTCACAAGTGCCATATGGGCAGCCCAGCCTTGTTCCATTAGCGGGGCCCAAGCAGAGGCAAGAGCAGGCCTGGACCCCAGCCTTACTGGCCTTCCCCTGGCACTGCCACAGGGCATGTCATCCCACTGCCAGCTGCCCGCACTAGGTCAGAGGATGCAACAGCCACTGCCTACCTGAGTCTGGCAGAAGCCAGCTGCTGGCCGAGTCACACAATGCATCAATGTGGAGCAAAGGTCATCAAAGCCTTTCCTCCACACTGTGAGACATGGGGATAATTAACAAAAACAAAATAAATTTAGAATCAGCTAATGGTCAAATTGCAATTCCAAAAACTGGTGTCACATTGGCTGAGAAATTCACAATCGGTGTATTTTACTTCATCTGCACAAGTTACAAATTTGAAATCTAATGAATTGTAATGAAAGCAATGAAAATGGTTACTTGACCCTCTCTGTGTTTTTACATGATTACCAGGAACTTTCACCTCATGTATTTGTGAAATGGGTTAAAATGTTGGGTGCACAGACATGAGAGGCATGAGAGGTTCTTCTGTGAAGACGTGCGAAGGAAAGCAGGAAGGAGGGCATATGGAGGGTGCGACATCCAGTGCATCACATGGGAATGTCAGTGTGTGCCTCAGCAGCCTGTACCTGCCACAGGACCCGGGGCCTTTTTTTAATTAATCATCATACAGGATGAATAATTTAGCCATTATCACTGGGAATAAATAGTAAGGCTGCTTTTCCTCTTAAACTCCATCCATTTGGTTATCGTCTTTTCCTTAATAACCTATAGTTAGGGCCTGGCCCCAGGTTAATACACCCTATAACTAATAGAGACTGAAATAAGTTGTGAAATAGACACAGACATTGCAGTCTTGTCGATAAAAGCTAATTTACTTCTACACTGCAATGCAAATAATGTGAAACTGGTCAGTGGGAACACACTTTGATAGGATTTTAGTTTTAAGTGCTATATTAAGTCCCGCCTACAAAACAAAGCATGCGATGTCCTACTAGCTCTAGGTCTCATCCTATGAAAAGATGCACACGATCAGCTAACATTAAAACCATCTAAACAGCTCAGGCCTCTCCAGAGGTTGCCCCATCTTGGATTGAGCATGTTCTTTTACAATACTTGCCCTACTTGACTGGATTGAGATCTGTGAATTTTCGAGGTCCTATCCAATGCCTTAGACTTATTATCGTGATCCTCACATTGTTCTGAACAGTTTTTGTTGTGGTGGTGTACACTTTCATGGGGGGGGGGGGGGCGGTGTACAAGGCCTACAGTGGCTTTTATGTGGGTGGTGTGTGTCAGCAAACTGCAGGGCACAGTGGTTCCTACAAGAACATTGCATTGGAAAGGAATCAATGTATCCTGTTGATGCAACATGGGAAATGAAGTTCATTGTCCATGTGCGGTGGTGTTAAAATATAAAGGCTGTATTTTTCTGCAATTACTGAAAATACAATCATAGCGGGCTTACAAAACTAACAACACTGAAAGTCAAGCATTATTTTCTTCTTCCTTCTTTAGCTGCTCCCTTTAGGGGTTGCCACAGGGGATCATCTGCCTCCATCTCACCCTATCGCTAGCTTCCTCTTTTGTCACATGAAGCCTCTGCATGTCCTCCTTCACTACATCCATGCACCTCCTCTGAGGTCTTCTTCTTTTCCTCTTGTTTGGCAGCTCCATCTTCTGTCCACTATCGCTCCTCTGAACATGCCAAAACCATCTCAGCCTTGCAGCTGTCTCTTTTTTACAAACTTGAGCCGTCAGTATTGTTACGTTCCCCTGAGGGGTCTAGGCGGTGAGGGGAAGTAACAAAAGGTGTACGGGTCAGAAAAAGGAGTCAAGGAGGCAAAGGGTTAAATTAAAGAGTTTTATTAAAGTAGCTCAACTAAAAGAGACGGACAAGCCGCTATCACCATTTAAGAAAACAAACAAAACTCAGGCGTTGATCAATAAAGTAAAACGTAAGCCAAAAAGAAAGAGCAGCTCACTAGCTGCAAACACGGACATGCAGCTCACTAGCTGGAAACCACCAAAAACACAGCTCACTAGCTGCAAACACAACCACTCAGCTCACAAGCTGTAACCACACTAATGGCACTCTGGCCCAGAGCTCACCTTTCCCTGGGCTTAAATCCCTTTAATTACTGACGAGAGTCAGCTGTGTAAAGGAGAAAAAGGTGGCACCTAAGGCAGGAGAGAATGAAGGACACGCCCACACAATCACCTTCAGGAGGAGGCCCTGCTAGGGCTGTAACAGTATGATACACTCATTTCTAATCTTGTCAGTTCTGGTCACAATGAAAAACTTAGCATCTTCAGCTCTGCATCCTATCTTTTTGTTAGTGCCACCATCTCCAAACTATATATCAAAGCAGGTCTCACTACCATCTTATAGACCTTCCCTTTCACTCTTGCTGCTATCCTTCTCTTGCAAACCACCCTTGAAAATCATCTCCACCCACTCCACCCTGTCTGCACTCTCTTCTTCATATCTCTTGTGCACTGTCTGTTGCTTTGGATGGTTAACCCTGTTTTAAACTTATCCACCACCTCTGCTCCTTGCAGCTTCACTCTCACTCACACACATGTAGTCTGTCTTTCTTCTGCTGACTTTCATTCCTCTTCTCTCCATAGCATACCTCCACCTCTTCAGGGTGTCTTCCACTCTACCTAGTCTCACTACAGATCACAATGCCATCTGCAAACATCACAGTCCACAGAGACTGTTTTACAGCCACAGGACCTGGGCACTTTGAGTCAAACATGAACTCCTCTGTATACCAAGTCATTTGAAGGTCGAATGTGAGCCTGTCTGTGTGCATCAAATCTACATCAGACTGACTAAAAAAACTAAAAGAGTTTAGGTGTTGCAATGGCTCAGTCTGGCAAGTCCAGAAATCGTGTGTTGGGACCTTAAATGAGCTGTGCATAAATGAATACCCACAGATCTCAAAGAAATGAGGCAATGTTGTAAAGTAGAGTGGGCTAAAATTCCACTGTGATGATGTAAGAAAAGTCATAAAGAAAACAATCGGTGCATGTTATTTCTGTTAAAGTTGGTTCTACAAGCTGTTGAATCATGGGCTGTGTTTAGATTTTTTTTACAGGACTGTTTCGATGTTTTTCACATTACTGTAAGTGATCATTTCTAAATTACTCCTTGCTTTCCTCCTCTGCACAAAGTCAAAACATGCCAATAAAGATACATCTGTGGACAATATAAGGCCAATAAAACATTGTTTGGGTTTAATAGAAAACACAGAAGGCATTGTTCTGCATGTGTTCAATAGAGTCTTCACAGTATAATAAGATGAAGGCCTAAGGCCAAAGCCTCAGAATTAAATCAACTATCATTGAGTTTGTAATATTGACACTTCTAATTTTTCTACAGAAAAAAATGTTCAAGAAAAACCAAAGAAAAAGCAAGTCTGATCAAAAGCTTAGCATAGGCAGCAATTAAGCTAGCTAGGTAGCTACTTACCCACCGAGTTGAGCCATAGCCTTTAGCTTTACCCCTTCTTCTTCAAACTTTTGGCTAGAAACTAGGTAATAAAATCCTACATACGCATGTTTTTTTTTCTAAATGCTTTCAGCCAGTCAAAAAAGTGCATCGTCTACTGACTGTCGAAAGCATTTTACTTATTGCGGGGATGCTACATAATAAGAAAATAAGTACATTTCAATCCAATCCAATCAAGTATGAAGTCAGAGAAAAGAAAAACTTTATAACCAAATAAATATTAAAATGTGGTTCAGACCAAACCTCCCCTAATATAACCTAATAATTCTTATATGAGGATTTCTCAAGGAGGTTGTTTCAGAACAAATGGCTTATCAATGTCAGAGGCTATCACAAGACATTAACAGATTATTCTCAAATCTAACCTGCAAATTTGGCCCACATTTCATTTCTTCTTATTGAAATTATGGCAACTCCTGCTAGGTAATGCTTTAAGGTAGTGCTTGGATCAATAAGTCCTCTCATAATTTAGTCAGGAAAGTCTGAGCCATGCATCATTTACACAGCGTGCAGCAATGCATAGAAGGCATACTACAAAACCTGCAGTACTTTATATACATATGTGTGCAGCATTTTATATGTTCACCAGCAAATAAAAGGTTAGTTCAAAGTATAACTGCAACATTTTTTCTTTTAAATAGCTTGGGTTTCTCTCTAATATCAGTTAATAGATTGGAAACTAGTGAAAACTACAATTCAGAATTACTCAAAATTAGACAACAACTTACATTATCCTGAATTTGATCTGAATTTGATGTTAGGATAATTTAAAATTATCCTAACATCAACTGGGGGGTGAAGCTGAGGGGAATATCAAAACTGCAAATATTGCACATCACGATTATTTTTTTTAAACCCTCAAATTAGAAGCTTTTAAAGCCACCTAGCATCCAGTGTCATGCATGCAGCAGCCTTGTGTTAATTTGATTTTTATTATATTATATATGTTAAGGAAATTGGAGAAAAGTGTGTCCAAAGTGTGACAAGTCCATTTGGAGGAGGCAGAGTCATGGTTTGGGGTATGTTTTCTGCATCAGCAGTTAGGGCTTCTTCTACAGTTACACTGCAAGCTAAACAGTGATACTTATCATAAGCTCCTTTACGTATCTCTGCTTTGAAACTGGTAATCTTAAAAATAATGAAAACACTAATGCAGTGTCCAGATCTAACCTTAACTGTAAGATCGCATAGTCATCTCAAAAAATGTTCTCTAAACTAACAGTACACTTCTCATTTAAGTTAATTATTTTGTGATAAAGAATATTTCTAAGTTAAAAAAACACACACTTGAATTACACCCCTATAGGCATCATTTTAAACTGGACTAAGTAAGAGATTCAAAAGACACCAAATTCTTATTTCATGCATTCACAACCTTTATATGTTTGGTTTGCCAGAAACCTAAGTATAGTTTCTTTACTTTAAAGAACAAAGAATTTGGCCATCTAGTATCATTTTAACCATCATCACTGTTTGTTCGGGGTTGGTTAAAACAGTTCACAGCATGTACCATTGTTCGTGCACTGAAACCTCTGATGCTGAAATCCTATCGCCTTGACCTTTAACAAAAGACTGAACATCCCTGAGGGGAGCTAAATAAAAGGGCACCACTGTGTTTTCTACTGATGCCACTGATATGATATCAATGGTTTTTCGGTAAGGGGGGGATTTGCTGTTGCTTTTTTTTGGTATATGAAGGCCCACATTGCTAAATAGAGGCTGTCAGGGTGCATAAAGTGTCGAAAAGAGACTTCCTCATCCCTTCTTGCCCCAAGGACAGTAAGGAGGGCAGCAGAGGAGCACTGATTGGGAACAACACCTGTCAGGTGAGGCTTTCGCAGTTGACGGCGCAGAAAGAGTGCCAGGTCGACCGCTATGACTGCTAATCTGTGACGTGGCAACCTGCCGGGCTCTGCCAGTCTCCAGAGAGAGAGCTAGAGAGCGCCAGGAGCCCCAGCGTTGAGGCTTTTCTGGGGCTACAATCCTGCTAATGTCTCCCCGAACAGAATGAACCACGCTGACATGCTCTAAATACATTTCATTATCATCATCATGATTATATCACTAATTGTGTGTGCTTGGTAATGTGCTGCAGCAGCCTCCTCCAGGGAGGTGTGTGAAAGACTGAATGATTAAAACATGTATGATGAACCATGCATCAAAACGTCCCTGCGGGCCTCTTCGCAAGATACATGTAAGCAGCTCCACTGACACTCTGAGCCAGCAAACAGCAGAGGATGTGATCTACTGAGGGTTGAAAGGCCGGGGAGAAACCTGCAGGCAATAACAAGACAGCAGGTGGATATTAGAGATGCAGAGGATTGACCTGAGCTGACCCATCCACATCCTTAAACCCACACTACCTAACCTATATACCTTAAGACATGGGTCCAGAGCAGCCTAAATAATTCCACCACCACACAACGAGTGAAGCAGAGGCTTAGGTTCAAATCATGGCTGGGCTTCTTTGGCCTGTGCTTGGTAATGTTTCCATCCTTATATGTGGTTGACAGGAGTGGATAAAGTTTTTGTGACAGCATTTGATGAATGTTTAATCCAACATTCATACATCGAGGGCTGGGACTGGGTCCCCAGTCAAAACCCACCAAAGACACACAGCAGGTGTGTAAAATATTCATTCACTACACGCTTCATTAAGAATGAAACATATCATGGTCCCCGTTCATTTATTCATTTCGATTATCGAAACAAAAGACAGAAAAATGAGAGATTAAAACATGGTGGGCGCGCTATTCTGTATTTGTCTCACAGATTTGTAACGATTTGTTTTGTGACAAATAACTCTGTCTGTTGAAATCCTGCTGTCATCTTGCTGAGAGTCAGGCAGCTACTGCGAGAGAAGCTTTCATGTGAGGGGCTGTAACAAATCACTGTCTGTCTGGGACTATCCAGCTCTGCATCCGATTGCAGCAGCTTGACCTTTGACCGGTCCAGGAGTGGCCAGTGACTCATCACACACGGCGTGCTGATACATACCTGAGCCATCAACCAAGAAAGGGACAGTTGTCATATTTTTATTAATTAATGGCAATTAATGATCTCTCCTGGTGACAAATCACCACACGCAGACAAATGAAGTGACTAATGCCGTGCCTGTCAGTGCTCGGACTAGCTGAATGAATATGTCACTGTGGAGTGCCAGCGCTATTTCAACATATCCTTTTTAGAATGAATGTGTCACACACATGACAAAATTTCCCCATGGAGATCATTAAAGTTTCATCTAATCTAATCTAATTAGTTCAAGTCCTGACAAACTGCCCAAGGCTGCAAGTCAACAGCGAGCCTACACAGAACAGACAAAAATATATATATCCAGATTAGAAATTTAAATATTCCTTATAAAGCGCTGTTACAGTGGTACTGAAGATGTGGTGACAGCATGCCAGCCATCACTACACTGCTATTATTTATTTATTTAGTTTTGACGAGGTTAAAAATCAAAATTTGCAATCTTTTACATATAGTTGTGCTGCGGTTTCACATCTATTTTAGATGAAGCTGTGTCTGCTCTGAGGCAACATTTTCATTTTTTTTTCTTGCTTGATACTGTAATGAGAAGCTCAGCCTGTTTAGCATACATTATCTTAATGTAAGTCTGTGTATCGTCTAAATATGACTGAAGATATTTAGATGGGTTTTGAAGTGACTTACTGTTTCCTGTCAGCTCAAAGTTGTCTGTCCATTCTGACCTCTGACATCAATAATACATTTTCACCCAGAGAACTTCAGCTCACTGGATAGTTTCGCTTTTTATTTTGAGCATTCTCCAAAATCCCTGAAAATGTTTGTATAGAAAAATCCCAACAGATCAGCAGTTTCTGAAATACTCAGACCAGCTTTTCAGGCACCAACATCCATGCCTCTCTCAAAGTAATTGAACTTTTTTAAAATTTTGATGTCAGCTTGAACTTCCAGGTCATCTTGAGTGTGTCTACATGCTTAAATGTACTGGTTCTTGTGTTTGCAAGCAGTTGAACAGATATACCTAAGAAAGTGGCCAATGAATGTGTATTGGACAAGTAAGAGACAATTTTGCAATTCTTGAGCCCTCTTAATGCCTTCAAGTCAAAGAATCTTACAGTCTTTGCAGAGATTAAGTGTATCATGGTCAAAGAAAGCTCCCTGTGTAAGTTTAATAACATGTATTGATCTGGTATAACATGACAGGTCACAGCTTGCACCCAATAACATGTCTTTACTTTGCAACAAGAGTCCCTTTAACTCCCTTTTTAAGCAATTACAGTTTCACTTGAGCTTGAAAAAAATTATTATTAACTGTACAAGCCAGACAGTTGACTTTTATTTATAATTAAGGACAATGTGGCAAAATATGAAAGGGATTAATGGACATTTTCTTGTTAACTGCAAATAATAAAAAGAATGCATATAAAAGTTATATAAAGTTTTTAAAATTTTCGATGCTTTAATTTATTAGAAGTGTTCTAAAGTATTATGGAAAGGTATGTTTCTTAAAAAATTCATACATTTTCTATACAGTGAAATGGTGTGTTTCTGCAATTTTGTCATGTGAAATTGTTTTTTTTGTTAATGTTGCCGAGTTTTTTTATTATTTCTTTTCATCATTATTATCATTATTATTATTGTTATTATTATTGTTATTATTATTATTATGTTGAATGTGTGCTAAATGGCTTGATTAAAGTCAATTTTATTGTCGTCGGAGGAAGCTCCTCGTTTTTCTCCTCCCGCGCTTGTGTGACGTCACTTCCGCCGCCCAGAAAACATGGCGGCTGCCAGTCCCAGTGATTCGGCGCACACCCTGCCCAAAAATGTAGTCATCAAGACTGAGCCAGAAACGGAGGATGTATCTGTCAAGCGGGACCCCGTCATTCCTCTCATTTCCCCGGTCAGCGGACTCCAGCCTCTCTCGTGGTCGCAGGACCATCGCCTGGCTGTGTGCACATCCAGCTCCCTGGCGGTGATGGAGCTGGTGTGCGACGTCCACAGCAACAAACAGGACCTAACGCTGCACAGGACTTCAATCCCCGTCCCAGCCGAGGAATACAAACTGCGGGTAAGCGACCGCATACAGTCACCTGTTACCTGCTAACACCAACACTTTATAAGAGGGAAATATCAGAACCCATGCAGCTCTGTAGCTTTAGCTTACTGAGCTGCTGTGGTGTTTACAAGTCACGTGCTCCACTGTTTTGATTGGGAAACAATAACAACTTATTCTGCGGAAAGCTCGCCTTTTATATATTTATTTATTTTTTTTTTTACATTTCAGTTTAGTTCGGGCTAGTTTAGTTTTTGTTTGGTAACAGAAAATATAGGAGTACAGAGTGGGGAACTGTGGTGCTGCATGAGGAAGTCAGGAGTAGCAGAGAAGTATGTGGGGGTGGTGCAGGACATGCACGAGGGATCTGCTCTGAGCCCCTTCTTGTTTACAGTGGTGATGGACAGGTTGATTGATGATGTCGGTCAGGAGTCTCTGTGGACTGTGATGTTTGCGATGACACTGTGAGTAAAGAGCAAGTGGAAGAGAGCCTGGAGAGGTGGAGGTATGCTGTGGAGCAAAGAGGAAGAAAGACATAATTCATGTGTGAGTGAGAGGGAGACGGGTGTAACTGTGAAGCTGCAAGGAGCAGAGATTGTGAAGGTCAAGATGTTTACATAAATAGGGTCACCATCCAAAGGAGAGTGCACAGAGGGGTGAGTGGAGTGTTAGGCGGCATATGCAATAGAAGGGTAGCAACAAGAATGAAAGGGAAGTTTTAACAGATGTTAGTGAGACCTGCTATGATGTATCGTTTGGAGATGGCACTGACAAAACTACATGATGCAGAGCTGGAGGTGGAGTAACCAGAAGTCAACATAAGAAATAAATACATCAGGGGGACAGCGACAAGGTTGAGGTTTGGGCATGTGCAGGGGAGAGATATATATGGATATAAAAGATGATGCAGAAGGAAAACAGGAAGAGTTAACTGTAACTGCCTCAAACCATGTTAACAGCTACTCTTATAGCTATATTAAATACACTGCAAGACAGTCATTCATTAACCAAGGAACAAGAGAAAGAGTATAACTGCTAAACAGTTGACCTTAAGAGCAACTAGCCTTGAAACTCTTCAGGAGCTTCACAATATTGTCACATTATAAAACAGAAAAATATTTTCTTGCTGGGATGTTTTATCTTAGGTTGAATTTTTTAACCAGCTGCTTTAAGCCCTGCTTTTCCACCGTGTAACTACTCCTCCTGTCATGTAGGGTACAGCTAGTAAGCTCACATCTGTACACTTATGTCTACTAATCAAGGCAGACTAAATGAGTTGTTTAATTGCTGTTTCTAAACGAGTTTTTCAAACATTGCTTCATATTCACACAGGAAGTGGGTAATAAATAAACTCCTAGGTTCTTCCCTCAGTCTCCCTCGTGTCTCCTCTTGCGATCAGAGCTTTACATACAGTTGAACCCTTAGGTTTTTGTGGTTTGCACCCTGTATTAAACCCTTTGTGTTTGCATTCATGAATGCGTCTCTTGATTTTAGACTTTCACAATGGCAAGCGAATGTTCTTGACTCGGCTAAATGCTGGTTTTTCTAGACCTTGGAAATAATTTTGTCATCTTGAACTTCATGGTGTCATCTTTGGTCTTTTTGTGTTTCTGAGTTGGGCAGTGCATTCTTTCTTTTTAAGAATATACCAAGTTGTTGATTTAGATTTGGCCACTACTGAAGTTTTTTTTGTATCTCTGCTAGGTTTGTTTTGTTTTTCAACCTAGTAATACTATCTTTAACTTGCATGGGCACCTCTGAACAGCAGAACTCCATATCCTTGATTTGCTTAATTTGTTATGAAATAACAAAGGAACAGGTCTCCCCTGGCCATGAAACTGCTTGCCAATGACATGAAACTGTGATTTGGGCGACAGTGCTTAAAAATGGCTGTACTCTAAACAGTTAATGCAGTATTTTTGTGAAACCCCTTTAAATGAAGGTGTATGAAGTATGCACTTTGGTCACATTACAGGCCTGAAGCACAAAAATGGCTTGTAACACATTCCCAAATGTTTCAGTCTGCAGAAGCAAAAAAAAAGTAAAACCCTGACTCAGTTACAGATTGCATTGTGTGTTCAACTTATTGACCCATTAGCTTTGTGCAAGACCTTTCAGAGCATGTGATTCATCACTGCTCATAAATTATTAAAGTCATTGCCTCAGTTAATAAATAACATATAAATAGGTGATCACAAACTGATATGTGTTACTCTTGTAACAGTGTTGATGTTTGTTTTCTCATTAAACAAATTGTGTACACATGTCTCAGAAAGGGAGCCAAGCTAATATTCACTTGTGTGCTATTAGTTTGGCAGTGGTGAATGTTTCTGTATTTTCATTATTTACTAAAGCGAAGGGAAGATAATCAAAGTGATAGAATACAAATGCTGATTTTAAACAAACAAAAAAACGAGAGAAACAATTTTGTTGCGGTAAATTTGTCTCTTCGCAGCTGCTCTTGTGTATAAACATGAGTGCTTTTAGGTTTCGTCTCCAAAAATCCACTTGGCAGATACATTGTTGGACCTAGCTGAATTTTATAATCCACTAGGCACGGTGGCAGACAGGCAAAGTTGGTTTCCAGCTGTCAGTGGCTGATATGAATAACTGCTTTTTAATAGGAGGTACTGAGCTGGGAGCTGTAGACTGTGGCTCACAAAGCATGGCTTGTTTTTTTTAGAGGCCATGATACTGTCTGTATAATAGTACAGCCACCCAGGAGGCTGTTTTCTGTGGTGAAGCTGAGCCATGATGTTCACCATTTACCTAAAATTAACCCGGAATAAAAAAAAGAGATAACAAAATGTAGATATCTCTAATTTATTCATTGCAGTCTGTTTGGTTATACTGCGCCTATCCTGTTTGTCCGGTTTGTTGACATAAAACTTTTTCTAGGTTTTACTCGCTGTAGAGCAGCAATAATTAGGTGGTTATTTCATTAGATGAAGAACAGAAAATGGATCATCAGCGCTTTGGTAACAGTTTTAGTCTTTTCTGTGGAAATAAGTGGAAATACCACTTATTAAACTAAAACCTGATGATGATTTTGTTGCTTAACAGAAGAAATAAAGGATAGCTAAAAAGAGATAATTACAGCTAATTAGATGTAGTGCTTCTAATGCTTTTTTAACATCTAGCAGTGCATACTGACATTCAGATGTGCTCATAGAAACATGATATATATAAGTGCATTTATATGTGCGATAAATGCACACTTTAAATTGTTTTCAAAAATACTGTTTATATGGTGCTTCTCTGTAAATCTTTGCAACATTTCTAAGGACTTGGTAGGTCTTGAGTTGAAGCTACTGACGTTACTTCTGTTCTGCTCTCACTTTGCATATTTTTCTTGCATATATTGCAAAGTATTCTGCTTTTTTGGATGTTATTGAAGTTGCTCCTTTTTTCTGTACTTAATCATCATCAGAGGCTGACACGTGGCTCTTGTGCTGTTGTTGTAGGTGCATAGGAATGTAAACATGTGCCATCACTATGTCACTGACACCAAGATATGATACTTTT
Organism: Oreochromis aureus; assembly: GCF_013358895.1. Lineage (NCBI taxonomy): Eukaryota > Metazoa > Chordata > Actinopteri > Cichliformes > Cichlidae > Oreochromis > Oreochromis aureus. The sequence goes on along the minus strand of NC_052948.1, from coordinate 35,491,784 downwards.
ATATCACGTGAAAATTTTATATCTGCATTATAGCAGATGCTATGATGTGGCACGTTCCTTGTAGCCTTAGCACGTCTGGCATAAAGAACCAGTTTTCTGCCTGTAGCAGGGTGTTGTTGCAGTGGCCCTCCAAGCTGAGACAGCCTGTAAGAAAACAAAAGAGGAAGGGCTGGGGCATGTTGGCTTGATGATATAAAATATCATAGTAAAGTCAATACAAAAGTGCTTTAAACTGGCATTATTTTCAGTGGTCAGCAGGGGTCAACCCCTGTGTATAATGTTTGTATAGGAGTCTATGGGAAAATCAGCTCTCTTGTTCCTTACTTTTCTGACCTAAGTTAATACTTTGCTGTTTGATTTTATGGGTCAAGTCATGGGGATTAAAACATCAAATTAATTTAGGCAATTATGGTCATTGTTGGAGTCAGCGGGATTATCCAGGGTATGCTCATTGGATGTCCACTCTGCTGGTCCACTCTGCTGATCCACCCTCAGTCCTCACATTGGGTCAAAGCACCAAAAATGGCAGTAGTGTAAACACACAGCTTTTCAAATCGATACAGGTGTATCCGTTTGACGTTTTTGGTGGTTTATCAAATAAAATATTTCTGCACATGAAATTAAGAACAAACTTGACTTTTTAATCCTTAAAATATATTTTTTTTGTGTCTTTTAAGGTGGGGCCATCAGTAGAGCTGTCTGAAGCAATGGTAAAGTTCGCTACACATCCAGATCCTACAGTAAGGCAAGCATTTTTGGCCGACAGGGTGATCAACCCATCAGTAGGCGTGCACAAAGGAATAAAGTACGCCAGCTGGTCTCCGTTGGGTTGTGACTCGAGTGGACGCTGCTTGCTCGCTTGCCTAACACTTGACCACAGACTTACCATTCATAACAGCCACAAGCGTCTTGAGTGGAACATGCTAGTTGATCTTACTAAAAAGTACAGCGAGAGGCTAAAAGAGCGGAATTATGCCAGAAAGGATGACAAGCTGCCGCAGACTAACCTGCAGGACTTTGACGAGCTGCAGCGGCGTTTCTGTATGCAGACGCCTCTGAGAATGGAGTGGTCGAGTATTTACACAATTAAACAGGTTCAGCCGGACAACACGGGCGTAGACTTAGAGATGGTCCTCCTCGCTGTCTTGATGGAAAACGGTGACCTCGTCTTGTGGAAGTTTGTGTTGCCTTTTACGGACGGGGCAGATGTCACGTTTTATGACATCATCGAATCAGGCGTGACCAGACCAAGTGACTTAGCGTGGTGGGAGTATGAAAACGCAGATCGTCGCATGAGCGGCCTGATCGTCGGCAGTGAGGTGGGACCCGTCAAGATCATGCCGGTCAGCCTGTCGGGAGTTAAGGGGTACTTCACCCTCCGACACCCCGTCATCCTGTGGAAGGAGTGCGATGAGATCGCTGTTGAAAACATCAAATGTGTCCCGATGATCCACCCGATCCATAAATCCAGCTGCAGCCTCATCGTTGCATCACGTGGCTGCTACATCTTTTGGTGTTTACTTGTGATTTCCCCAGCTGGACTAAATGTACACAACTCTCACGTGGCTGGGCTGCACTCCCTTCCTGTAGTCTCCCTAGCGGTCAGTCAACAAGGTGTCGCGGTGTACACTTGTTCCACAGACGGGTGGATTAAAAAGCTGACGCCAACTTTTACAGAGAGCACTTTAATATTTAAGCAGGAGGAAATGATGCGACCAGAGAACCTCACGGGGAGGAGGATACACGGGATTGCAGTGAGCCGCAACGGAGCATATATTGCACTTGTCAGCACGCAAGGTATGGTCGATGGCTATCATCCAGTTAACAGGACTTACCAGGTTCACTTTGTGACCTTAAAAACTCCAGAAGCCGCAGGAGCGTTGTTGCTCAGGTCCCCTACGCAGAACTTGTATAAAATGGCCGACCTGCTCGACCTGGTGAGGTGGCAGATTTTGAAAAACAAGTCCATCCCTGCATCACTGCAGGACGAGCTCGATCAGAAGATCCGGGAAGCGGACTCGCCTTACTTGTGGCGGTTCAAGCTCTTTTTGGTGCGAATACTTCACCAGTCACTGCAGTCACCTAACACAGAAAACAACTGGAAACCTGCAAAAGAGGGAAGCAAGGTGTTCATAAGAGATGAGGAAGAGGAGGAGGATGGAGAAGACAAAGAAGATGCTGTGAAAGAGGAAGGCGAGCCCAGAGGAGAAAAACTGGAGAAGGAGGAGAATCAGGAGGAGCAAAGGGCAGAGGTACAGGCTTGGATGAACACCGTAGAGACTCACTTGATGAGAGAAAACATGAAGAAGGTGTTGGGGGTGGTGTACCTCAATACCTGGCTAGCAGAGAACATTAGCATACCCACCTGTGGCCTGGTGGAGTATCTCTCTAAAGACACCAACGACAGAGCATCAGAGGTAATTACTCACGTGTTATTTTTTCTACTTAAGAAACCACTGCACTTTTGGTTAGGTTTTCCTGAATACAGCGCTGTGAAAAGTATTTGAAACGCTTAAATGTTTCAGATCATTTAAAAAATGCTAGTAGTAGTCAAAGGACAGAGTTTTTACATGATAATTTAAATAGAACCTGTAGTTTATAGAAACAAATTCAATGACATCTGTCACTCTGGACAGTGTTACAAAACCATTTCTAAGGCTTTGGGGACTCGAGTGAACCACGGTGAGAACAATTATCCACAAATGAGGAAAATTTGGAACAGTTGTAAACCTTCCCAGGAGTGGCCGGCCTACTAAAACATTTCATCAAAGACTCATCCAGGAAGTCACAAAAGAACCTAGAACAGCATCTAAAGAACTGCAGACCCCAATTGCTTCAGTTGTTGCTTCATGACCTAGAAAATCCAATCCAAGCCCCTAAATCCAATTAAGGTGCTTTGGCATGCCCATAAACAGGTCACCCTAGCTTGAAAACCCTTCAGTGCGGGTCGATTACAAAGAATAGTTGGCTAAGAATTCACAAAACTCATTACCAGTTTTCGTCTTGATGCATGCTCAATCATCCAGGTAAGTAAATTTCCAAAAGTTGATTCTGTTCATCTGGACGTAGCGTTTTCATTGGGAGAAACATTTCGTCACTCATCCAAGTGACTTCTTCAGTCTCAGGCTACGTCCACACTACTGCGTTTTTGTTTGAAGACTCATTGTTTTCTCTACCTTTTGGCCTCCCGTCCACTCTGAGACGGCGTTTTCCCCGAAAACGCAGCGTTTTTATGCGTCGCAGTGTGGACAGCGAAAATGGAGACTTTAGAAAATGATGACGCATGTTAGTCATATGATGCAGTCATGTGACCAATTAAACAAAGATAGAGGAGGGCATTATACAGCAGTTGTTTTGTTTGCTCTCAATTTTGACATCCCTATTAAAGATTAATATCAGTCTGTACATGCTTCAGAGAGCTTTTCTTCGAATTCTTTAATTCTCACTCGCTTTTGCAACTTTGTACTTTTGTGTTACTCGCAGCAAAAACTCCACCTTATTGTTAGTCCATTTAAAAAACTCGGTGCTTTTCCTCTACATTTTGCCGCAACGTTTCAAAGAGCCGGAAAGTAAATAAACGGCAGACAGAAATGAGGCAGGCCGAATCGTCTTGCGTTTCACGCATGCGCAGTACTGGAATGTAAGCGTTTTCGGCCGTTTCAATGTGGACGCAGAACTCTGTGAAAACGATAGTGTGGACGCGGAGCGTTTTCAGACGAAAACGCCGTTTTGTAATCTATCCGGGCTAGTGTGGACGTAGCCTCAGCTGACTGCAGGTTTCCTCAATTTTATAAACAGTACATTTGCATAATGACTGAAACCAGCCCATTGCCAGTTATTGCAAATGTTTGATTGGAGTTGCAATGGTTGCCAAGGGTGGCGCAACCAGGTAAGTTTAGGGGGCTACTTTTTCCATACAGGACCAAGAGGGTTTGGAAACTTTCTAACTTTTACTTGTTAGATGTAAGGCTGCAGTGGAAGAAACTGTTCTTGTGCTGCCTTCTTTGCCTCCGCTTTACAAGTTGGGAATGAATGCATGGGTTGCTTTCATTTAGACCCTTTGGTCCTGCATGCTTTGTCCTTCAGGTCCTGATTGGCCACATCAAGAATAAGATGAACAAGCAGACGTTCTCGGAGCGCTGCAGCCTGTGTCAGGATGTGCTGCCCTTCACAGACCACAAACAAACTATGTGTAAAAATGGACACATGTGGCTCAGGTATGCAGAAAATTCTTGAACAACTTTAGAAACTTAAAACGTCTAAGGATGGTTGTTTTTCTTAGCTTTAGCCTGACAGGATGAGTAGGTGCACCGTTGGTTCAGACGCCACAGCTGAGCCTGAGCGTCGGGACATGAATTGAATCTTAATGCCGAACGCCTTCTTTGACGGTTTATTTATCTTCTCGGAGCAGTAATCAAGGCTCCTTCCTTCTGATATTTACCCATGCAGCACTCTCATCGTCTCATAAATATCGTCTGTCAAACATTTCTCCTGCCTGCTCTCTAGCTTGAACGTGGTGCCTCTGGTGGGCACCGAGGGGAAATCTGTGCCCGTCAGCTGCACCCCTCAGCACTGTTTCTGCTCTACTTTTATAATGTGTATATGTGTGTGTGTGACTGTCCCTGGCAGCCAGCTCTCTAATGTATTTCTTTCGGTCTCCTCCAGGTGTGCGTTGTCATACCAGGCCTGCCAGACGCTGACGTTCAGACGGTGCCTCCTGCTGGATAGCATCGCCAGACTGCCAGAGCCTGAGGGTAAGCGCCACTTTCCATCTCCCTCCACCTCCATTTCACAGTCGCGCTCTCGATCAGCCGTCTCCTCCTGTCACCTTCAACATCAGCCTCTGCCGCTCAGATCAATGCTCGACATGTTGGATGACTGAACCACACAAACATAATACTTATTAACTGTGACTGATTGCAGAAATTAGCACAGCGTCTTTTCTTTCTTTTTAGCCACTGTGCTTTTGTATTTTCTTATAAGGCAAGAGTTGAGTTACTGGTCACAAAGCTTAGTCTTGTCACTTTCTTGGCTAGGACTTGAAATGTGTAGCTGGGGAATTCTGAATGCTGGAGCGGGAGTAAGCGATCTGTGCATGACTTCATTAAGGTCGGTCAGCGCAGTGGGAGGGTAGAAATGTGCACTGACATGCAGTGCAACAATGCAATTAACAGAATGGGTGACTACTTTTTTTTCTTTTTGCTTGTGCTTGTGAATTACTGAAAGGGTTAATGCTTTGATACTCAGGGGAGAAAAAACAGAACTATCCGAGGTTCCAGTGAGGAAGAGACACGTTGGTCCTGATTTCTTAAGTAAACAATAACCTGGATTAGAAAAACCTGTGTTTTTTTTTCCGCGCTAGTTGAAAGCTGATTTCCACTGCCATGTGTACAGTTAGATGGATTTCTAATCAGCCTGTTCGCAACAGACTGTAAACAGAAACACAGGTGTGACAGCAGAGCTGCGGGATGAAAGAGGAGATGAATGCATTACATACATCATTACTATATAATGCATGTAAACATGTTTTCTGATTGCCTTTATATCTGAAATAATGATTGCATTCTGTTTCCTCATAAAAGTCTTAAAGGAAAGAATTAAGTTTACAAAAGCCTTAAGTATTGTCTCGAGCCCACATTCGGCTGTGCAGGCAAGCCAGCAAAGGTTTTTGTATCAGTCTGGGGGTGTCCCAGTGACATTGCTGACTGCTGCTCACTCATTAGGTACGAGCTCTACATCGATCCTCATAAGGAGTCATTACAGTACACAATTGTAACATTAGAATTTAGGATTTAAATATACTGCTCAAACATAGGGGAATTGTACTGTATGCTAACAAATAATTGTTATCTTTATAATTTTTTTCCTCATACCATACGTTCCTCATACCTTCTTTATATTTTGGCAATTACAGTAATAATTTGCATTCTTTTAACGGTCTTAAAAAGCGTGAAACGAAGGAAGCCTCGGTGAGTCTGTGTAACGTTTATTGCATCTAAGTAATCTGATTATCAGACGTTTACTATTTACTCAAACTGATTAAAAAGATTTCTGTCTGTGGTCATTTTGTCCAGTATTTCAGTTTCTTTAATTGGATTTGGGGAAAGTATGATTTGCTTCACATTAAATGTAGGAAACCCTCTTACATATTTATGTTTAGATATATTTGTAAGTTGGAGATCTTTGCTCTGCATTAGTTTTACAGTACATGTCTCTATGACATGTAATGTACATATCATCATAATAGCATATAAATGGGTGGAGGTAAGCTCGATAATGATACAAATGAGAAAAAAAATATATTATTCTACATAAACACAGAAGTGGGAAAAGAGCAGGCTCTGTGGGTCCTGCAGGGGGAAAAAATGATCTCAGGTCTTTATCAAACCTGCCTGAGGGGCAGCTCTGCTGGTCATCCCAGCCTATCTGAGCTAATGAGTGACAGGTCTGTGCAGTTGTGGCATCTGTCAAAATCAGCATCACCCCCCACTTGTCTAAAAATATCTTCAAGATGTTTGCCTTCTTTATAGTTCCTATTTTACTACTATTATTATTATTATTATCACAGCAGCTTCTATTTGTAATGAAACCCCTTTTATACATGAAATTCTTAAAAACAATTTAGCAGCGCTATGTCTGACAGCAAAAGACAAAAAACCTACATTAATATTAAATATATAGCGATGGCATTAAATAATTAGAGATAAACAAATCAGCCATGTTGCCATCTTGAATATGCCCGAGACACTGCAGGGATTCAAACCCAGGATCTCATGTGTAGCAGACAGGAGGCCGTTTCTCCAGCTGAGCCACAGCACATCATGTCTGTGAGATTTAACTTTAGTCGTGGCTGTTTCCGGATCACAAAGAAGAATTTTCTCTTCCCCTAAGTCCTGCCTCACTGATGGAGTTCAAAACCTCACATATGTGAGATAATGCACTTTCACAGTAAACTTCCTAATATAGTCATTTCTTATCTCTCACATACTTCATTAGAAAGCCCTGTTCTGTACTTCTACGTCAATAGCACCCAAAGAATAAAATAAGAAAGAGCTAAGTTGAGACTTTTATTTATTTCCTTCTTTACTTTTATTTCATGTAACTCAAGGATTCAAACATGAGGTTAAAATGTAGTTTTTTCAGTATTGTCCAGTGGGATAAATACAATTTTTAACCCGTTTTATTCATTGTGGGTTAATTTACTCAAGCATAGATGTTTTTGTTTAACCAGTGGTCAGAAACTCTGACAAATGTTATAGATGTTTTAGAAAAGTAAGCCGTTTCCTTCGCATTACTTCTGAAAAAAGTTGGAAGACAATGCAGACTGACCATTGCTTACACTTGTAGCAAGAAGCAGGAGAGAAGCATGCTCTCATTACAGGAAGTGCTTAGTTTGTCAGACCAGTGTGTGCAACGGGCGGCTCACTTAATTGTGGTGTGTCGTGAAAACTTTAGGGCTGAGCTTGTTAATATTTCATCAATATTTTTCCCACCTGAATTTTTCTTTTTGGTACTTTGGTATTAGACTATGCATGCACGCTAACAATGAATTGTAATGTATTTTAATTAATGTAAATGACACTGAATAACAACTGTAAATGTGCAGGATAAAGCTTTAGCTTAATGTATGTGTACTTTTATATAACATATTAGAATAGGCCGGCCTTCCAGTACCACTAATGAAGACTCAACAAAACACAAATAAAAATGTACAGTTCACAAACAATAGTGATCATACCCCAGTTTTGAATGCTCAGCATATAAAAATGGTTATTACATAATTATTAAATATGTTTGCGTTCCATTGCAATCCATTTTTACTGTATCTCATCACCTACTTCTCCCCATCTTTTGATATCAAACCTTTTCTTTCTTTGTCTGAACTACAGTCCGTGTCTCGAGGGCACGACACGTTACCTTGGCTGTTCCAGCTCAAACCTCGCTTGTATACTTACTTACTTACTAAAAATGTTTATTATTTAGCCACATCCTTTTCTTAGGAATGGTGTGCACTATTGATTGTTCCACTTTTATTGCTTTAGTGGACAAGAACATTATCGATTTTTGTGTTTTCTTATATAGAGAAAAGGGGTGTGGCACTATGCAGATTGCAAATAACGAGAGTACGACTGTGTTTGTAGAACGATCCTGTAACATATGCATGGCAGTGAGAACAAATTGGCCAGTGTGCACATTTAATGAATCCAGTGGCAAGTTTGCACATGCCCTTACTTTGTGCACAAATGTATACTCGTAGTGCTAAATGAGGCCATATTTTTTGGGGGGGGGGCTTAAATTGTACTCCTGTCACCCTTCAAAGTCTCTGATATTAACATATACATAACCACATTAAATGATTTTGTTGTTAGTAATCTTGAGTACAAACAGAAGTTGTTTTGTTTCCCCGCAGATCCAGAGTGGATAAAGAAGATACTGCAGGCACCCTGCACGCTCTGCGACTCGCCGATGATCTAGAGCTAAACGATCATTAAAACCTCAGGGCTTCCCTGCGACCTTCAGAGCTCGCCGCTCTGACGCCGGGTCCAATCTTGTCAGACATCACTGCTATTTTTTTTCTTAATTTGATATATTTTGTCCATGTTTTTATTACTTTATATTGGTATGTTAAAAGAGCAAATAAAAAGCTTTGAATATTTGTTGAAACTCTTATTTCACTCCAGTTACAAAGTGTGCAGTGTGTGCTTCCTGCCTCTAAAGTTTTTAAATTAATATTTTACCGAGGTAAAACATTTTGGAGTCAAACTTTACACATTTTCTGTATTTTTCACCCCTCATCTAAAGCGAATTCCCACTCAGAGCAGTGTTTGGACAGAGATGCTCAGAAACAAAGTTTAAAATGTGGTTATATGTGGAGGTTTTTATTATTCAGTAGGACTTCAGGGCGCCATAAATAAGCTCCCTCATTTTCCTCATGTTGACTCTATTTCGAAACCTTTGGTGTAGTTTTTATTGCAAGTAAGTGGAACTTACTCTGCGAGTCCTATTTTAGTGAGGTTTTTTCTTCTTCTCCTCTTTTTTTTTTTTTTTTTTTTTTTTTTTTTTTGAGTGCAACAAATAATACACTCTGAATAATACATACTCTGGAAGAAACTCAACATACCTACTTTAATTGGCACTGTAAAACAATTTCCAAGCTCTGGGAGGAGGAGGAGGAGATGGAGGGTGGTGGTGCTCAGTCATTCTCTCAGATGAGGACTTCCGCTAATGTAAACGTAGAAGAGAAGAAGCGGCGAGGCAGATGAGATGAGCAAGAGGCAGGAAGAAAGCAAAAAGTGTGCTTAAAAACCCAGCGCGTCCCTCCCACGGGAGCCCGTTCTAATGAGATTCAGCAGTAATGAGGGACAGAACATGGCGCCAGATGTGATTCTAATTCTAATCAAGGAGGTAGGGTGGAGGTGATGGAGACGGGGGGGTATTGGGATAGAGAGCATATTGTTAAATACAATTAACCCTTTTTTCATATTTGGAGAGAACAAGGGCTGTAGGGTGGGGTTACAAGCTCAGCAGCGTGTTATCTGGCCCTCCTCCTTGTTGTGGAGACATGGAGGTCGGCTGCTGGTGATCAAAGAGGAAGCTGGACCTGAGAGACTGGGCCGGCAGCGCAGAGCCTCTTCTCCACTGCGGCCTTACATCTCCAGGTCCGACAGGGGTGGGGTTGGAGCTGCCCTTCCTCTGGTGTCACCAGAGATGATAGCCTGCCCCTGGGCGAGGAGAGAGGAGGCAGCTCTGCTCCAAACTCTCAGGAGCTCATGAAAGGAAAGCTTTTTACTTTATTTTTCTAAGCCCATATTTCTCAGTTCAGTGGTGGCATTTATTGGCCCAAGACTCAGAAGATTCAGCACATCGGTAGAAAAAAGGAGTGTCTCCTGTTTTGCTTGAAATTGAATTGCTTATCACATTATCCTGTGCAGTGCTGCAGGAGATGCCCTGGACCATTGTATGATTAGTTTGCTTTTAAGCTGCATAAGGCAGTCCTTTTTTAAATGAACAGTGCCAAGGCTAATGAAGAACACAACTAGAACTCTCTTTAACTTCTGATGTGGCTTCTACAGTACTCCTCTTGAGGTCCACAAAGGTGTAAATGTTATTCCCGTGCTTTTACCCACAGATTTCCTTCCCTCGCCTCTGCTCTGTCCCAAAAAAGTATAAGAACAGTCTTAAAAGTTTCTAAATTGATTAAACGAACGTGTCTGTAGACTACACTGCCGTCAGAGTGCAAAACGTGCACAAATGACTACTGAGAAAATATATAAATGTAATGATATTTTACTGTGAAGTTTTCTTCTGAAATTTGAAAGAAATCCTGCAGACCATGTGGATGCAGCTTATTTTTATTTATTTTATAACCAAAAATTACAAAGCTCTCAATAAGGATTGCTCAGTTTTGACTGGTTTTAAACAAGTCCATTTATTAGTCTTTTTCTGGCCCTTTTATCTACATCTTGTCTTCTTCATCAGTTTGTTTCAAACCATTGTTTATTTCCCTGTGATGTCCTTTGTGATTTGTTTGTTTTTTAAATGTCAGACACACATAAAAGACACACTGTGTGTTTTTACACTTTTTTGATGTAAGGTATGATGCGAGTTGCACCACTCAGCGTGATACGGCATTCCCCGGTGGAACTGATAAGCGCACTTTCCAACTTTTAAGCAACATGTAAAAAAAAACACGTGAAAGAAAAAGTTATATTATTCATTCCAAGTGGAGCTTTGTGCTTTTCCACATTTTTTGTTATATTAAACATTTTCTGAAGAGTCAAGGAATTATGAGCCAAAAGCCCAGACTTCAGACTGCTCTATATGCTCAATTTCAAGCTGTTTTTTCTCCTCTTGCCCCACTATGATGTCAGTCAGAGGGAATATTCTCACTATGGACATTTCAGATACAACACTTAAGCCCCACCCACCTCTTAGGATTATGGTTATCCAGGGTGCGATCACAGACTAATGACCCTTTAATTAAGTTAGCCAATGAGCTTGCAACATGCTTGGATTCACAGTATGGTTTGAAATAGCAAAGATGGTGCCATGAGAACATTCAGCTCAAGGTTTCAGGAGACTTCATTTACCATTAGGTGGCGTCACAGTGACTAGTTTTATAGTCTTCTATATAAGTTGTAGTTTTCATAGTTGATCAACTGAGGGGCTGTGCCAAGGCTCAGTGGAAGGTGTATTCAAAGGTAATTTTGAATTTTGTATAATCCAAATCTGGCCTAAGTAGTCCAAAAATAAGAATTTGGAGCAGAGGACAAAAATTTGCTCCTATATTTGCACAGCTGCTGTCCTTTTTAGTGTCTCTTTTCACACTGCAGTAAGAATAGGATGGCAACCTCCAACTGACCAGGAAAAACAGTGGTTGGAGAGTGATTGCATTACTTTTTTTTTTTGCTGTCTCCATCAAATAAAGAAAAAGAGAAACATGAGTTGTTAAGGTTTATGTTAATAGCTATTAGGTTTATCAAAAACAGTTAGCAGACTGACTCTGTCTTATTGCTATATTGACGCACTAAGTTGGTTTAAAGACCACAATTGACTGCAAGAGGTTGCAGACATGGTTCCTGTCATTAAAATGATCATTTTAGAGGTAAGAATTTGCAAGCTGATTGCAAAGTTGCAATGATTTTGGTTGTACTGCAGTCTGTAGTGTTTTCCCCTAGTGTGACTGTAGCCTAAGTTAAAGTAACTTAAAGCCTCGTATTTAGCTTTTCATTAGATCCAACTGTGGTAGGTTTGCAGTATGCGGTGCCTTCTTGGCAGTCAGGTTTCTTTTTATCAGCCTGGGGATTTGTTGCTCGTTGTCGTGTTTGTCAAGTGCAAGTGGCTCCTCAGGTTGTAATGTTCCTGTCACTGATAGGTGGAGACCAGCGCTGTTAGAGGTTAGCTGTGTTTGGTTGATCCTCCTCCTGCTTTAATATAATAATCCGTCAAAGAGCATCTCCACTAGTAATTACCTGCTTCCCCTCCCTTTCTCTCCCAGTGTCTTTGCTCTCAAGACTTCAAACAGGGGATTTTTCTCTTTGCATACAATATTTATATCCTTTATGTCAGTGGCTGGAAGGCATAAAACATTCATGGCACCTTTTCACACCTTAATTTCATGTGATATTCCTTTTGTTTTGTTTAGAATAGATTTCCAACATGAGTCACAGTGTATTCTCGAGAGAGTATCGATTTGTTTTGTTGCTTCAGAATACTCCAGTTTAAACCCCAGAACATGGCAGCTACTTTACTGCCTTAGACATGTGACTGCATCGCCTATTGGGATCACAACACTGTGTCTGTTGATGATTTTTTAACATTTTTTTCAGGAGGAGTTGATGATAGGGTTGGGCAGTATTAAAGTGTCGATTTTTCTGTAGTATTAATCCAAGACTGCATTATTGTAATGCAAGGAAGCACCTTGATGTCCATCAGAATAGTACAAGAAAAAAAAAACATTTTTCTTCATTTGCTGTACATTGCAAGTACATTGTAACATTGATTTTGTTTATTTTGGTTTAGTCCGCATCAGCATGCTTTGGTGGTTCTTCGGTGATATGTAGAGCTTTGTTGTAGCTGTGTACTGCACTGGGGCCAGGGCCAAAAATGTGGAACAAGTTATAATGTTGGTTACTCTTATTGTTTTATTTATTTTGGCCTGTTAGCTTATGCTTACCTCAAATGTCGGACCAGTAAGTGATGTCCCACTTGACTTGACCGCATTCCATTAGTACAAGTAACAAAAACACGTTTTGTTTTTTCCCTGACTAAGAAGGTAGAGCTATTTAAAACACCTCTGCACCACATTCACTGATGGAGCCTGGTGAGTGTTCACAGACACTGTAGTAAGACTTGGAAGTTTTACTATAATTTATGCTCACTGCTGCCATGTTGGATTAAGAAGTCAGGGATGGTGGTTGGTGTGACTTTCTGAATGGAAAGAACAACTCGGGAGGAAAGTATTTCATCTGAAAATTCCATCTTAGAACTTGGGATTTCCAACTTCCCACTTCAAATGGAAGACAGAAAACTTATTTCCTGTGAAGAAAAAACAAGTGTTAAAAACAATGAAAACTGTTCCCTGTAGCCACATTGGCTACATTGTAGTTCTTGTTCTTCATTCCGTATTAACAGCATCAGGCAGTGTACTGTTGGCTCTTTGGTTGGTGAGCTCCCTAGTAGGGTTGTACTAATCGAGATCGATGATGATCAGAGTGACTGGGGACAACTTCCCGGGCAAAATTTTCCCAGTAATGCATTAATGCAGTGATATAACAATTGTAGCCCATGACCTGTAGTTTGCCTGTAGTTTGCATGGAAGACACCGACTTGTCTACAAACACTTTCTAAGTACTGGCAGTGTCACTGACTGATCTTTAGGCCTGTGTGACTGGGAGCTTTTCCCACAGACTGACATCAACCTCCATCAACCATTAGCCAACCATTTGTGGACTACAATTTTTTCTTTATTGACTGATGGAAGCCAGATAGTCATGGACCGATTTCTATGCCTCTGTGACTATTCACTTAACCCTGAATTGTCAAACAAGTTAATATTAGTGGTAACATGACTGCAAAACCTCTAAAATATATTTTTGAGGGAGCCAAATGCCCAAATGCCACAGGCCTAGCAACATTTTTTTTTCCAGTTGACTAAGTCTCTTTATGTTCTTTTGAACAGTTTGTTACATTTTTTTTTTTTTTTGGTATAGTTTTTCTCTGTGTGTGTTTTTGTTTTCCATTCAAATCCAGCGTGAGCTGCTGTGTTTGCCTGGTAATCACTGTAAACCAAATGTACTTCCTCTACCACTTCTCCAGCCAGCTTATAGAAGGGCACTATGAAGAGTGAAGTAAAGACAAGTAAGCCACTTTATACATAAAACAAACTGAACAACAAGCAAAACTATAAAGCTAAAAAAAAAGGAAGGCAACTGTGACTTAATACTGTTTTATCTGTTCAGCTGATATCTACCCACTTACATTCATTAATTATGGTAGGCTAAATTATGCATCATTGTAGGTGAACAAAGCTTTCCTGCAGGTGTGTTCTTTCTCTTGGTGTCCATTTGTCTGCTCCACTGTCACCAGCTCTAGTGAGAAAGCTGTTTTGAGCCACACGTTGTGCATTATGTCGCATGGATAACGCTACCTTAATGGATGCATTTTAATTACTCCCCCAACCCCATCCCAGTGCTGATTTTATTGGTGATCACAGAGGGAGACAACAGGACAACTGGACTATGGAACAGATTACCCAACACTACTGCATGCCAAGTATGCCTAGGGTTTGTGTAGGTCCTATTCTCATAATCCCTCTTTCTCCATATGTGACAGTGAATCAAACTTCAAATATTCATAATTGAATTCACTCCTTTGATTGGCCAGCCCCATCTGACAAATCTTCCTTCCCTTTTCTTCTATATTTACTTTATTTACATTCAGACAGGAAGCAGATAGTCCCTGAGCTGTGAAATAAACATGGCTGTCTATAGAGTTTGGGCCCAGAAATACATCACAATAAACACTTTGGCACAGCAACAATCCAGAGCTGCATCTGACTCCCTTACACCCCCATGAGGCTCTCCTCTCTTCTGTTTCTAAAGTCTTATAAACTGAGCCGCATCCCCCCCAAACTTGTCAGTGCTAATGAAGTCAGTATGCAAGGTTGTCTTCTGCTTTCTCCGAGCTGATGGAGTGAACACGGCTGTCTAACTGGTTGTCTAACTACCCCCCACGCACTCCCTGGGGAAGCTGGAGGGGGGAAGAACGCAAGCAGGGAGGGCAGTGACCCGAGACCAGCCGTGAGGCTGTGTGAGGAGGATAGAGGGGGGAGGTTGCATGTCCATCATTAGAGTCACTATTTGTTCGAGGCTTTGAGAGCACCGAAGTGGAACTAATACTGAACAGCAGAACGGACACGGAGAGGGAGGGACACTTTTTACTGCTACATTAATTAAGCTCATTCTCAACATGTTCCCCATCTCCTCTTGTTCTGCGGTAATTAAGTGGAGGGGCTGCATTGAGTGTGTGGTTGGTTTAACCTTTTCTGACGGTTAGCGCAACGTCTCCCGCTTTCAGAGGTCAGAAGTGACTGGAACATTACATTTGATCTAAAGAGCTGTGCTTTTTTTTTTTTAGCTTGACTATTTCATGTTCAGAACTCAGTGATATATTAATGTAGCGTATGCAAAACCCAGAGTTGTCTGTGAATTGACACTCCCTAAATTATTACTGAGTGAAGCCAAACCAAGGTTTGGATTACAAACTGCACGGGCAAAGCAGAATACCTGGGCCATACAAAGACTTCAGTTTTACTGTGCAGCAATCAGTTTTTAGGGATATCATCTTGTAGCTGGGATCTAAATTTAAGTCTAAATTTTAGGAGAACAGTATTTCATCATCTGGTACAATTTACAACCTAAGCTAAGAAACTTTACTTTATTTTGTCCATCCATTAACAATATTTGGGAAATGGCTTCCTGACCCAAAGTTCAATTTCATTACGACATAGTCATTTAATGTTTATAGTAGTTATGATGGGTGGATGGGTGGGTAAGCAAAATACTGGACTATTTTGCTTACATGGGAATATTAAGAAATTCAAGGTTTTTATACCAGTCAAAGATGAGCAAAATAAATACAAAATTGCACTTTAAATGATAATTTCATTTATTAAGGGAAAACAGCTAGCCAAACCTAACTGGTCCTATGTATGTTTCACTAGCCCCACCCAGGCCTGATTACTGCCAGACCTGCTGAATCAAGAAATCACTTAAAGAGAATCTGTCTGAAAAAGTAAAGTAGGCACAAAAAAAGCAATGTGTTAAGTCACAATCTGAAGAAACTCAAGAACAACTGAGAAACAAAGTCATTGACATGTATCACTCTGGAAAGGGTTACAAAGCCATTTCTAAGAGTTACTCCAGTGAAAGTCATTTTCCACAAATAGAGAAGACTTGGTAAACCTTCCCAGGAGTGCCCAGTCTACCATGAAAGACAAAGACTCATCCAGGAGGTCACAAAAACCCCAGATCAAACCCAAACCGCAGGCCTCTCTTGCCTCGGCTAAAGTCAGTGTTCATGATTTAACAATAAGGAAGAGACTGGGCAAAAATGGCATCCATGGGAGAGTTCATAGGTGAAAACCACTGCAGACTAAAAATATTAAAAGGCTCCTCTCATGTTTGCCAAGAAATGTCTTCATGATTCCTAAAAGTTTAGGGAAAATATTCTGCGGACCTACGAGAGCAAAGCTGAACTTTTTGGAAGGATTGAGACCTCATATATCTGGTGTTAAAAAATAACAGCATTTCATAAAGAGCAGTCAAACATGGTGGTGGTAGTGTGATGGTCTGGGGCTGCTCTGTTGCTTCAGGGCCTGGAGGACCTGCCATAATTGATGGAGCCTTGAATTCTGCTCTCTACCAGAAAATCTAAAGGGTTCAAACTTGCTTGATGATCTGAAACATGTAAGTGTGACAAATGTGCACAAATAAGAAATCACAGCACTGTCAAGGTTCAGATCACGGGATATTCAATTTCACAGCAGTATCTTTTTGTTACACTCCTTTCCTAATAAATACTATCTCTTAAGATCGTGTTAAGCGTTTGATGAATTACATAATTAGTTATTGTTCAGACTCGTCAAAACCCCTCGAAGTGTGACTGTTCTCCTATCTATGCTAAGCAAGCAAAACTCGATTTACAAAATCAAGTCATGGGCAAATTCAGAGACAATATGACAATATTAATAAGCTACACAAAGCTGAGGACATAAAAGATTTCAGCTATTATGTCTAATATTATGTATACTAATACAAGTTGGTGATGCCAGTTAATGCTGGTTTTGCTGTTATATAAAAATACAGTTCATTAATTAATTTATTTAGCCTTTTCAGTGTTTTGTTTTGGGGTTTGTTTGGGTTTTTTTTTTTTTAGCTTTTTGTGCTTCTTGTGAATGTATGAATAATTAACCTCTTTAAAATTTGCTAAAATAAAAGGAAAGAAGATTTTAATATATCACAACCAATAGGCACATGCAGCCAGTCGTGAGGGGCCAGAAGACACCGTTTCTTTAAGGGGCTACAAGCTGAAAAGATTAGGAATTACTGGTTTCTTTGTTTTATAGATTTTGACTATGGATGTCTTATCATCTACCAGTAATTTGCAGCGCTGAAGAATGGGTTCCTTTGATACTTGAATGGATTTTTCTGCTATAAATTATACATGCTATACAATTCTAATTCAGAACTGATTGCTATATTTACACAAAGGATCTGAGTACATTCCAGTTTAATGAGATCCATGTGATATGGCTTTGGGTGTGATTGATGGGTAGTTGTTTCTTTTTCTTTCTTTCTTTTTTGCCTTAAAATGCTGTATTTTCTTACTTAGTTTCAGATCACAGCGATAAGTGAACAAAAAGCTCTCCTGGCTCCGCATGAGCGTGTTTCTGCAGATCATAAGTGAAACATCCTGTTCAGCAGGCCTGCAAGACATCACGTAGTGTTCGTCACTGCAGCGGATGACGGATGTCTGTCTCCATCAGCGCTGGCACCGTGAAGTGACAGCTCTCTGTAACGGTGACAAGTCAGGTTCCAGCGGAGACAGATTGCCTTCAGGTGGCTTCATTTTCAAAATCTCACCAAGAATGTGAAGCACTTAACTTTCCTTTTGATGGCTGAAGGGCTCTCGGCGCCTTTTCTTTTTCAGATTTCAGCGGGAAAAGAACGTGTGGGGGGGTGAATGGCTCATTTGAGAGTTTGCTTTAATATCTGTCTTTCAGAGATCAGAGGGTGTCATATTCGCACACCTCATATTTCCTAGCATCTATCACAGGCTATGTAAAATTCCCTTAAAAGTGCATTATGCAATATAATAGCAGGTTTGGGTGACATTTAGCTGCCAAGGGGAGGAAGGCTAGTTACAGACCTATTGCCTTTTACAAAAAGAATTTCATCACACAGCCAATCTTTTGGGAATTTCTCTGGTTTGTCTTGCGATTGCAGCTGATGACAAAAATTAGACATGAACTTTATGCCTTTCCCAAAGACAAATATGTGTCTTCAACAAGCTTTTGGGAAGGATTTTCGTAATAGCTCCAGTGACTTGCAGTTGAAATACTATTTGACTAGTTGATCTTGATAATTTCTGTGTGCCTGCATGGGAGTGGGAAATGATTTCAGGGCCTGGTTATACTGAATTTTAAATAAGTATTTTTGTTTTTTGTGTGTTTTTAAAAAAAAAAAAAAGAAAATACCGGTAATAACTATGTGCAAAACCATTAGAATGAATATTTATGCAGCTTGTTATGAAATATTCATTAAGTTGATACAAAAAAAGAACAGCAAGTGAGAATGGGGAGGGAGATTGTGTTTACTTGTGTGTATTTGTGTGTAAAATGAGGGCAGCAGGGCCCTCATCACCTATTGCACAGGAGTACTGACAAAACCCCCGGATTGAATATCCGACATCTCTTAACACAAGCGGCAGCAGCATCTTCCCTCTTGTTTTTTCTTCTTTTTTTCCCCCTCGTCTATCTCTCCCTCTTTCTCCTTCCCTCTACCTGAGGTGATACGAGTCCCTCCGTTCATCCGATCCCCGCAGCTCCCTCTCTTTCTCCACCTTTCATTCCCTCACTTCCCCTTCGTTCCATCTACCCAAATTAAGAAATTAATGAGGGATAGGTTCTTTACCAACTGCCCCCGCAATGTTTACCACTGATGAAATTATAATGTAGGCCCTGCTGTATTATTTATAAGCCAATTAGGGGAAGTGTTACTTGATTTGATGGGGAGCCGACACACAGAGTACATTTAACTAATGGAGACCAAGAGAGTAAAGGGAAGGAGGGGAGGGAGGACAGCTGAGGCGGACTATTCCGTACGATGCTCTAGGATTACGTGGCTAATTGCCCTGCTTTATCTGTCTGTCACGGATAGCCATGCATATTTTAGCGTTCCCAAAGACTTTGATTGTTTGCACTCGTGTTGGGGCTGTAACAAGTAGAGCAGAGGCCAGAGTGGAGTGTAGTTAAAAACTGGCAGCAGGGGAGGCAGAGACAGGGGGGCGATGGAATAGAAGGGGGGGGGACCGTGCACAAAACTCACACACTGTGACAGGTGGAGGAAGAGTTTTGACAAGAAGCAAAGGGCTGTTGAGGTGGGAAAATCTAACGGGGGGGGGGGAGTCTAAACCGTTTGTTGAGAGGCTGCAATTAGACGGCAGCACAAACAGTAAGTAATTTCACTTATTGTAGCCCGAAGGCAAGCGCGACTTGTTGACTTTCTCTGCATGTTATTAAAAAATTATTTCAAATTGTGCTTCCGGATTTGTGGCTCATTTGCACAGTTTGTCAAAGCAGTGACATCTAAAGAGAGAACATGGGACCAAAAACCCCCCCAAAACATCGGATTGCACCAGCAGCTGGAGACTGGAGGCTAAAATCAAAAAAACAAATTTACAAATATGGTGGTTGAACAAATTGATTAGTTGATTAAACAATTAGTGAAGGAAAAATGAAGAAAAGGCATAGCTCAAATGTTAAAGTCTTGGCGGGCTGGATTAATGATATCTAATCCACATATAAACCTACAGTGGAAATATTAAAACAAACTCCAGGCTGTAAATATTCTACAAAACAATAGCTATGACTGATCCTTGAGCTGTCTGTTCACTGTTGGTTGCATCTAGCAGAGTAATTTGTTGATTTTTTTTTACAATTTTAAATTTATTTGCACCCTACTGGGCACGCCAGAGGCCAAGACCCCCTGGTACTGCACTTGACTCGCATCCTGGAGGAACCTGCAACAACCCCTGCAGCGGCGCTTCGAGGACCAACTCTGACTGATGAGCTTATTGAAAGTTGATCAGACACTTATGCTAAGAAGGGGAAACTGGAGCAAAGGCATCCTTAATTATCTGATGAGGGGAAGCTTATCTGAACGGCTTCTTTTTCTCTCCTCTTTTATCCTAACGGATCACATGGCAGATCTTTACATAACAAAAGAGTTACCTGGCTGGCCCACTTCACTGAAAACTCCACCCTGGTCCAGAGACGCTCTGCGTGTCTGCATGCGTGAGTCCAAGTTCTGGTCCGAGGGTGATCCACAATAAGTCCTGGCTTTACGTTACATAAGGCGACACACTCTGGAGTTGTTCTTTTCCTGAGATATTGTGCAATAACGATTTCAGGCTTGAGCATATTGGAACATTTATGGGTCTTCTCCCTGCAATGAGTGTGTAATTAATTCACGATTAAAAGTATTAGTGCAGGCTTTGTGTGGTGATTTATTTAAAGGCTGGTACTAATGCTGGCTCCGTTTCCTCCTTTAGGAGATGGGTAATAAGATCCGATGCCAGGCCTTCTTTTTGCATCCCTCTTCACACACACGCACACACACACACACATCCTGTATTAGTGTGTCTCGTCGATTAAAAGCCCACACATAGGCACAGGAGTGCTGTCACCACCACCATCACAGTCACCATGTTAACTTATTCATCCCTGTTAAAGCCCATGTAACTGGATAGCTGTTAATTAATATAGCTGTCGGGTAAATGGTTGCCGCCGGACCATTGCCACCATCCATCAGTAACATAATCTCGGGGTTGTTTTCATGCCAGGCCTCGGGCTCAATTAAGATAATGCTATGCAAACGAGGTCTCTCGCCATTAGCCTCATCACTGAGGGGCCGTTAATGGCATAATTGGGGCACTCCAAAGAACAATTAACGTAGCACCTCTTCACCACCTATGAGATTAGCAATAATCTGCAAGCATGACTGAGGAGTCACGAGTTGTGACCGCCGAGCGTCGAGTCGTGGCTGCAGACTGACCCAGGAGGTCCAACAGGAGCAGGTGGAGAATGCAGAAATGAGAGTTGCAGCCAGCACTGCAGGCCTTTGACTGATGAGCTGTAATTAGCATAAAGTGCTGAAATCACACAGAGATATATTTGTTTTTGTAACAGTAAACGATTGAAACTAAAAACAAACTTTTATGCTTAGGTTTTTTTTGCTGTCTAATAAAATCTGTGTCATACCGTGTGTGCATGTGTGTCTAAACAAACACGTATCAGTAATTTAGCTCATCTGTCTGCAGGGGAGAGAAGTGGAGGGTGTGGCTAGTTAGAATATGGTTAAACTAACAAGAACTAGTTTGAGTCAATTTTCAACCGCATTGTGATCAGTGTTTCTGTGGCTTATGACACTCTCTGATCTCACTGCCACTCTGTTGCCTCTTTTTAAATTAAGGTATTGACCTTATAAAAGTACTTTTTGGGATTTGAGTCTCTACTGCATTGGTAGAGGATCATGTCTCTTCATCATGCTTCAGTGCTGTGTCTCTGAATAAAAAAAAAGTCTAATTGTCATTCTACACCCTTCAGTCTTTTAATAGCACAATTTATTTATAGCACATCTTTAGCTAGGCTTTTAAAAAGTCTAACTAGTTAATATCTCGTGATGAGGATGAACTAAAACCTGGCTGTGTGAAATATCACTCAATTCAAGAGTCATAAGGTAATGTGTTAAAATGTCAAAGTGCCATCTTTTCGTTTTCCCACTGAGTCTGTTTAGAAACAATGTAAAGGAATAAGAATCAGTGCTGTAGCTAGTAATTCGTTTAAGTGTTGCAACTCATATATATATGCTCATTTATTTCATGAATGAAGCACTGCTTTTCTAAACGCATCAGCAAACAAGTGCCAAAGAATGGACTACATCAAGGATCTCATGTGGTTTAATAAGGGGACGTATAAACATGAACAAGTGAGCGAATGACGCTGTAGTTACTACAAGATGATGTCACAATGCCAAGTCAGACATGTTGGCATTTGTCATATATTATCAGTAAACATTAGTGTTGGAATTGTTACTATTATTAAAAAAACAAAAGCAAAACATAAGATATTATTTTGCTTATTAATCCCGAAGAAAATATCTTGTTATACAAGTTGTTACATTACTTTAACGCCATTTACCAGTTTAACAATATCAACCTAAGAAGGAAGACATGAAGTTTTTTCTTTGAGTGTTTAAGGGTTAACGCTTAACTGGCAATAAAGTTAAACTCCAGGCCAAAGAGCACTAAAGAGGAAAATATTGTGGCCAAAGCAATTACACTTTAAGAATAGATACAAGTAAAAACTGAGGCTGTGCCTGTGATCATTGGGTCCTCAGGTGGCAATGCATCAAAAACAGGCATGATTTTGTCATGGAAATCACTGCATGTGTTCAGGAACACTTCCAAAAATCACTGTGAACACAGTTCACTGTGTCATCCACAAATGCTGGTTTAAACTCTATCATACAAAGAAGAAGCCACGTGATAAACTATGGCAAAGTGGGTACTCCTTTTCCAAATGTCCAGCAACTGGTCTCCAAAGTTTTCATATGTTTCCAGACTGCTGTGAAACGAAAAACGAAAATGCCACACAGTGGTAAACATGCTCTCTTCTGAAACATGTTGCTTGAGAATGAGCTGATAATTTTCCCAAAATGTTACATTTTCCCAGCTGAAACACTAAGTATGGTTTCTATTTTCTACTGTGAATAAAATTGGGCTTTATGAGATTCGAGATCATAGCATTCTGTTTTTATTTACATTTTACACAGTATCCCAACTTTTTTTGGAACTAGGGTTGAAAATGTTCAGGTTAAAACTGAACAACAATTGTTTGAAATATGTTTTAGATGTCTAAATTGTGTGGTAAATTAATTGCTGTCTTTTTAAATACATTTGGCTAATGTTTAGTTACGTCTAGTTACATTTTGACCTCAAAGTCTGCAAATTGTAAAGAGATTACTGAGGGGCTGGATGTAAAATGCAAGGGGTTTTGAATAGGGGTGATGGGGTAGAGGTGGCAGTAGTTTGACACTGGTTCTGGAGGGGGTGGAGACAGGAGGCTGGTGCTGGCAGAAAATTGTAGTTGTGGTGAAGGTCAGTGAGGCAGGAGGGGGTCTGTTTTTCAGGATAGCAGTGACATGGCAAAGAATGCAGTGACTATTATTTGTACTGCTCACTTTGGTTGTTGTTCTGGAAACATTGTCAAACTCCTTCAAAACTTTGCACCAAAATTGAGCATCTGAATAAATTTCAGGTGGGAGATTGACAATAAAAGTTACCGTTCGAGTTGTTAACAAGGTGAAAAAAGTTTGGAGACAGCCCTGCAGCTCTATTTGATTAATTTTTGACTGGTGGAATTCAAGTTTTCTTCAGACTTCAATTAATTCACAAATAAATATATTCATAAATCTTTGCTGCTTTGGAACGGTCCCTGTTTTTTCCTCATTGTTTATCGTTTCCTCTTCAATTCAGCAAGAAACAAAACTATGCCCTATTGAATTTATGCACAATTGACCAAGAATCCAACAGCTGCAGATTGTTTCTTTATTTTCTATAAAATACAGCACTGATGTTCTGCTTTGCTTGACATCAGACAGAAATGTCTAGATGGAAATGGAGCAGCTGGAATGGGATGCCAACCAATTTTTGTTTGGGTGGAGACTCAATTTTGCCCACCTGATAAAAATCAGTTATCTTGGTGAAGTGGATGGATTTATAGCAGGGGTTCAAACTTAAGGCTCAGAGGCATTCATTTTGAACTTCTAACTCCATTTTCATCGCCTTTTTCCAGCTTTTCCTGCCATTCATAGTGTGCTAAAGTAACTAAGTAATGGATAAACATTCACTGGTTTTCATAATTTACTATAGAAATTTCAATTTTTTTTATAGTGGGTCCACAGTAAAAAGTTTTTTTTTTTTCTGTGAGTTAACAAGAACTTAACCAGCAAAATTTTCTTTCTGTAATTTTACACATTTATTCCTTATAGTTTAAGCACAAAGAGTCATGCTGACAGATTTATTTCATTCAATAGACCACAATTGTTCCATTATTTAGAAGATAATAATAGTGTAGTTAACCTTCTTTCCTCTGAAAGAGTCCACTTAAGGGCAAAGTGGGCTGTACGTGGCCCATGATGTGAAATAAGCTTGACAACCCTGATCAAAAGGATTGGACCCAAGAAATGTTTCATCTGTTGTTGTCAGCACATGAAACTGAATTTCAAGCCTAATTTTATGTATGTTTTTTTTGCAAAAAGTCAGATATTTGCTCATTTTCTGCACTTAAGCAACGGAGGAGGAGGGTTTCTTTTCCTCGTTAAGTACTGGAGGTGTTTTAGCTGTCAGTCACTCAACGCCCATGTGTAACAGCCTTTACCTCCAGAATTTTGTACCCTTAAAATGACTGCAATTCAGCATTTTAAGGTTCCGTGAGACTTAATTTATCAAATATTTAAAAAACAAAATTAAGACTAAGTACAAGATTATGAAACTAGAAAACAACAGGCAAACTTTCTTATCCCTCAGACTGTGAACCTGCCACCAAAATTTGTAAATTTCCAGGACACTTTCTGTGAGCTCAGTCACATTCCCACACATTTTCTTTCACAGCAGGTTTGTTATTGATTTGCAGGTTTTTCTCTCTTCAGCGGGAGAGACAAAAGCCACATCTCTGCAATACTGAGGCCCTTCCCATCTGTTGTCTGCTCACACCTCCACTTTGCTACATGACTCTCTCTCTCAAACACACACACACACACACACACACGCACGCTAACACCATAGGCGGGCTTCAACTCTAGCACTAGCTATAATGATTCCTCTGACACACATTGGGGCACATCATTCCACAGCACAGCACAGCTTTGCAGCTCAAGGCCCCTAAACCTCCCTCACACTTCTCACTAGCAAGATGTTTTGTGTTTGCGTGTGTGTGTGAGTGAGTGTGTGTGCGTGTGTGTTTATGGCCATGGGGCTGAGCAGTGAGCGGCTCCTTGGGAATTTTAAGAGTCAAGCCCCCCTAAATCTTCTTGTTTCAACTTTAGAAAATCAATAGGATAAATATCCTGTTTGCCCCTCTTGTCCTTAGCTGCCCACCTCCAGCTCGCTCTGGTTACTGGAGCGGAGAATCTCGCTCTCACCTCAGGCTATGTTTAAAATAATCCTTGGTTTTTGAGCTCTGAATGGCCAAGGATCTCAGGTGCAGCTTTTTTTTCTTAACGGTGAACAAGAGGGAGCATCGTGTTAACATATGCTATCAGAGAGCGCCACTGGCTAAGTCCTCCAATCGACCTGCTCCGTATGTGATTAGGTTAGTGAAGCTGAGCCCGGCCCAGACACAGATCGAAGAGGGTACACTCTCAATATGGATGTGATCCGCGCCTGCCGTGGCCACATCCAGCTGCTTCTATTGATTTTATTCTTTCTTTTTTTTTGTCCTCAATTATATAATAGAAGCTCTGTTCTGGATTTAAACTTAAATCACATAGTTTGGTGAGCGAGCGTGTCTCTGTTTCGTAAAAAAAAAGGCATTTTCACTCATATGAAATGGGAATTTTATTGACTGCATTTGGCAGCCCCTCTGGAGGCATTTGCGTGGCTACAGTGTGAATGTGTAGCACAAAAGTGTATGTCTGCTTTTTTTTAAGTGTTCCAGGTGATTGAACTAAAGACAAGGAGGCACTGACACAAAACTTTGAGTGTGCAGTTCAGCAGGCCACAACTCAAGCTCTCAGAAATCTGTTTTGAAAAGCCCCTGGATTAGTTCTCCCAGTACACAGCTGACTCTTCTAATTGGAAGACATCCACTTTTTTAGCCATTTGATCCATCGGCAACTTTGCTGGAATACATCCGTAAATTCTCTATCCTCCCAGGCATGTCAATATTGACAGGAGAATGCAGGAGTGAGTGAAAACACAACAAGACACTTACTGCTGTTTCACAGACAAAGACTATTAAACTCAAACACCTTTGTAAAGGTCAGTCCCGTCCAAGAATCATCCAAAAGCTGTTAATACATACAAGGATCTACCGATAGGGGAAGGTGATTAATATTCCAGTTCAACTAAAATCAGTTAAAGGAATTCTTGTGGTCAAAATACACTGAAATGACTGGATTGGTGTGGCATTAATTTGGCCTACCTTGGAAGAGCATGAACATTGCCGAATCTTTGGAGTGTATTTTAGTATAATCGAAAGCAGAACAAGGAAAAACAGTAACATATATACTTAAGAAGTATTAGACAAACTGTCATGGATCTGGTACAGATGTTCATGTAACCTCCCCTCAGCCCAAACCGGTTGCGGCAGATGGCCGCCCCTCCCTGAGCCTGGTTCTGTTAAAAGGGAGTTTTTCTCTCCCACTGTCGCCAAAGTGCTTGCTCATAGGGGATCATCTGATTGTTGGGGTTTTCTCTGTTTGCTCTGTATTATTGTAGGTTCTTTACCTTAATTTTCCTAATATAGAGCGCCTTGAGGCAACTGTTGTGATTTGGTGCTATATAAATAAAACTGAATTGAACTGAACCTCAGGATGAATAGTTCCAAGCAGCTCTGCTCTGGTCAGGTCTATCTTTAAACTTGGATCACAACACATCTATGGATTTTTGTTTTAGCGACTAACAATTTATACTAATGAGCAAATACTTGAGTTCAGGTTAATACTGCACCTGCTTAGCATGGGCATGTGTTCTGTGTAAGCATAAACTCTATAGGTTGATTCACCAGTGGGCCTACATACAGCCCCATGGTGCCACTGGCATAGCAGTAAGGCATGTTTGGTAAAACCCTGCAGGTAATTCTGCTCATGATAAGGAAAAATCATCAAAGTCAATAAATCATCAATCCTTCTAGCCACATTATAGTGCAATGCATTTCATTGCTGTAACACCTCATCATCAATTTCATAAAGACTCCTTTCATCGCTGAGTGGCATGACTGTCACGACTGTCACTGTAAACCAAAGTATTTCATGCCCTATAGACCTGGTAAATCAACCCATCGTGCTCCACTCATGAAGCACAAACATCAACCTAATTTCAGGAGACATGTCCTTCCTGCAAATGAGAGCACCGTCATTATCACCAAGTGCCATCAGACACCCGGAGGAGGACGATGCAGAGGCCGTGGCCGAGAATGGCGGAAGAGTTCGGCTTGGTGGGAGGGAGGGTAACCTAAGCCTCAGATGCTAATCTTGCTACGCTTGAGCATTTTGGGGGATAATTGTAGCCTTGGCTGAGCTCAGGTGATGATGTTAGTGATCTACTGGAGTTGCCATGTTGTACTTGGCAGTTTGCTCTTCTTCCCCTCACCTATCCTTCTCCATTCGCTTGGTCTTAGACTCTTTTCCCTTTCTATATTTCCCCATCCTCCCTCTATATGAATATTCCCTAGAATATCAGACAAACCCACAGTAATCGGCAGTGGGGAAGGGTCGTGGGCGTAACTTTAGCTGGAGTAATGAGGCCTAATCCCCTGCTGACTGGGGCCTGTTTAAACAGCTCCTGGCTGAGCCACCCGATAATGGAGTAATTAACCCTGCCGCCCTCTTCTGCCCAGAAGTTCCGGTCCTCCACCACGTACACTCCCCTCATATTCCATTCCAGTTGCATTCCTGGTCTGTCATTGTTCTGAATGGGATATAGTGGAAGATGGGAATTGATGGAAAAACATCAAACTGGCACTGATGGCGAATAAGCTGCAAACAGAGCGAAGAGTAATGCAAAGCCACCCTTCTCTGACATTGTCTTTGCAGTGATCTGTCTTCACGTGACGAAGCAACACCGCAAAGTACTGTGTGAAGAAACAGTAATGGGAACAGTTCAAGGTTCAAGGGTCATTATAAGCTCCGTGAATTACTCCAGGCACACAGAGTGTTCAGGTGCGAAACGTATCTCTTTCCATTGATCAGATTTCCAGACAATCATACACGGCAGATTCCTTGTATTTGCTTTCGGTGGGCTCACGAAAAACAATCACCACAATCAAACAGCATACACTATACACAGGCATCCCATCAAGACACGAGGAAAAGCCTTGTGTGTTCATGTCCTGGCTCTTGCCGTCTCCAGCCGGCTTAATGCGGAGAGGCGCTGAAGCGTTTGAAGTAAGCAGCCACCACACATTATGCCAGATGAAATGCTATCATGCGTGGTGGCTGAATGGTTTGTGTCATTAAGAGAATAAGGCAAACAGGGAGCCGAGTGTGCTCAGAACCTGCCTGCTCGCACGCCTTTCTGAGGGGAAGGCAAGATTAAGGGGATGTTCAGAGGCTCTCGTCTGTCAAGACTTCAAAGATGCCATCGACACTCCTTGTTTCTGCCGACGCAGCGACCAAATCGCACACACTCTGCTGCCTCTGTGGCTGTCAAAGCTCCTCTGACATCCCCTTTATCAGGTATACAGGCTTTAATCCAGACACAGATAAATAAATCAACACACAGGGGTCTCGCTCTTTTCAGCGCCTCCTGGTGGCAGGGTATTTGCACAGCCTGCAAAATATAAAGAAGGCATTAGCTGTCTGTTGGGGACTACAAAGAAGGGCCAATTACATGGTACAGAAAAGGATAATTAATGTGCTATTTTCAAATACAGGGAAGACAATGAAAGAAGTGAATTAACCATTAAGCATTGTATGTTTTTTTTTCTCCTGGCAATCACGTCAGAAGTCTCAGGGCAGATAACAAGCAGTGGCATCAAGGCGTACTCTTGCTGAATTGGGCTCATCTCCTCCTGCAAGCCTGAAATGAATTTCAAAGTCTATCTCTCAGTTTCTACAAACAGAAAAATATGTTGCTTTCCACCTTTTTTTTCCAGAGCAGAGATTCGTTTTGACACCCAGCGCAACATCTGGAGCAGACAGATGAGAGGGAAAACAGAGAAGCTTGAATTAGAGTTGACACGTCGACATGCAGGCAGACATGGCGCACATCAGAGTCAGCCGCGTGCTGGTGTGTCTGGATGGACACATCAGTCTGTTTGGATATTGGCGTATACCGAGTGCAAAAAACCACAGCTGCGCAGGGCTGTGGGAAGCAATCTGAGATACTGACAATGAAATAAATACAGAGGAACAAACCAAAGAAAGAGCAGTGTGTATCCAATATAAATGATTTAACTCGCAGAGAACTTCCCGGAAAGGAGGAAAGGGAAAAACACATGCAAGGAAAAGGCAGTGTTGTACCTGTCTTGGTGCATTTCCGTTGGTTCTTTTCATTTTGTTTTAACAGTGAAAGCGAGGCAGACAGAGATCACCACAACAGAAATATGATGTCTGAACTGAGAAGAGAGATCTGTTGCTCTATTGTTCTGTTTGTTTGTTTTGAAGACCAGTCTGGCAGCAGAAAGCGCATCCCTTTCAGAATACAAAAGATGCCTTAGAGGCAACATAAGTGAAGTTTTATGCTGATGACTGACTGTTTGACAAACATCGGGGGTGAAACTACAACTCTCTTCAGCGAGGAAAAAGGAAGAAGGTTCAGGGAAAAAAATAATAATAACAGGGGTACCTGGGTAATGTGTAAAAGAGAAAGAGAAAAAAGGGGTTTAAAAATGAGGGAGTGAGAGGACAAAAAAACTAATTTATATCCTATAAGAGGAATGTGAGGCACCCAGGGGGGCCCTGTAAGTTGTGAAAAATTAAAGGAGACGGATTCAAACTGTCCAATTTCCACATCAAACAAACCCCAGGCTCCATGCTCCTGGAGAGGCTGCCTCATATCCAACACATAGCCTCAGAAAAAGGTGCCCCCCCACCCCCTCGTCTTCTCCTTCTTCCCCCTCCTCTTCATCCCCTCCATGAGTCCACCACTGCAGCCGCCTCATTTTTTTTTTTTTTTGTATTTTATTTATTTATTTATTTTTTACTGGTACTCTCCATTTCCTCAATAACCCCGCTCTCTAATTCCCCTAAGCACTGTACTGGTTACACTAGCCACTGTCTTTCCCCTGCCTAATTATACCCTTGTGAGTCTATTAATCAACTTGTGAATTATTTAAGAAGGAGAGCTCTTCTGTCTGTAACTGGCTTTGACACTGTCAAGGGGAGACGGAGAAGAGAAAGGCAGAGGGTAGGTGGTGGGGGAGGCTAAAGCAAAGGGGGAGGAATATTAGGAAGGAGAGGAGGGAGGTGGTAGGTGGGTGGATGGATGGATGGAAGGGAGGAGAGAAAGAAATGTAATGAAAAGAAAAGGGAGATGGAACCAGGGGCTTCTTGAATATGTCCCTCGAGGACTGGGCTGCCTGTGCACAGTGCGCTGCACCCAGACGATCAAAATTCTCCCTGTTTGTTTTTTGGTGTTTTGTTTTTTTTTTTTTGTCGTTGTTGTTGTTTTTTTCCTTCCCACCCTCTATTTTCATGCATAAGTTTTCATGATAAACAGGAAATTCATGAATATATGGAGTGATACAGTGAGAGACGGAGGAAGGAGGTGGGGGGCAGAGGGGTGAGGTGAAGGAGGGAAAAGAGGAGTGAACAGTCAAATCCAAAGAGTGAGGCGAGACTTGGGGAGGATTATGTAGACAGAAGGAGTACGCACGCACGCACACACACAAGCAGTTGCAGTCACATACATTTGCACACATACAAACACACACGACTTTGCATTGGCAAACCAGGGTCCATCCGCTGTTTGACAGGAGGCAGCGTCTCCCCAGAGCAGCAGGTATGCGTGGCAATG
Organism: Oreochromis aureus; assembly: GCF_013358895.1. Classification (NCBI taxonomy): domain Eukaryota; kingdom Metazoa; phylum Chordata; class Actinopteri; order Cichliformes; family Cichlidae; genus Oreochromis; species Oreochromis aureus. The sequence continues at coordinate 35,461,262 of NC_052948.1, read as the reverse complement.
GTGATGATGGTTGTGGTTGTTAGCGTGCCGGAGTATGTCCTCTTCCTACTCCCCTGGTCCCTGCTGCTGCAGCCGCTCCTTATCAGTCGGGAGGAGCGGCCGACCCTTCTAATGACTCCCATCGACACCGACACCGCCATAAGCAGTCGGAGAAGAAAGAAACAAGCGTTAAAGTGAGATCATTATTATTTTCAAAATGTTTTGTGCTTGCCGTTGGACCCCTTGGCACATCGCACGCTGCCCATGGAATCGCAATGAACTCGAGTCTGAGGAGTGCTTTAAGAGGCCGAAGAAAAGAAGTTCACTTCAAAGACAGCATGCCAGTTTAAAAGGACATTTCACCCAAAGTGCAAAAAAAGAAAGATATATCTTCTCTCCTGCCTTTAGTAGTATCTATAAAAATATAATTTTTTGGCCAAGTTTTGAGCTATATGCCTGCCAGGAGGTGAATGGAATTTTACTTATGGTGGTCAAAGCATTGAAAGATCATATTTAAAAGCACTATATCTGGATTTTCCTTTAGTGGATGAGTACTCTATGATCCAGAGTAACACTTTCTAAAAAAATGGAGTGCAAGTTAACAACTGAATTGATATAAAAGTTTGGAAACCTTGTTCACATGTACATAGATATTTTTAAAAGCTGCATTGTGTCCAGGGTTTGAGCAACAAAGTCCTGGGTTCGAATTCACTATCTGGCCAGGGCCTTTTTTTGTGGAGTTTGCATGTCCTCCCTGGGTACTCCAACTTCCTCCCACAACCCAGAGACATGCAGTTAGTGGGGTTAGGTTACTTGGTACTTAAATTGCCCATAGGTGTGACTGAGAGTGGGAATGGTTGCCTGTTTCTTTGCATTAGCTTTGCAACAGGCTGTTGCCCTATGGCAGCTGGGATACACTCCGCTTCCCCCCCATGGCTCTGAATTACACTCAATCGGTTAGATGAATCCAGATACATCCAGATTACTTCAGGAGTACCCAAACAATATTTTATTTAAATCATCTGTGTCTGAGAAATTTACAACTTGGATGCTTCGGTACAACATGCAGTGCGCAACAGTGACATTAATAAATGGATTGTGTACTCACAGAGGGCAAAAGGTTGAATTTTGTTCAGCAGAAGCAGAATGATTTCTAACTAATTCAAGGCAATCAGTAGGAGAAAACATTATTAGATCTACTGTCAAATGGCAGTGACAGTGCTAAAAGAGGCATATTTCTTCTGAGATATTGATGTTATATGTGTTGTGCCATTGTTTGGTATTTATCAAGAATTTTTTATTAAATGTTTGGATGGAGACGCAACAAGATATAAAGGGATGTAAAACACAGCCATTGTTTCTCGCAGGTGCAAAACTTTTCAGGTTTGATTGAGGCCAATGCTTCCCCATCAAAATGTACAAACTACACAGAGTATGCAGATAGTGCATGGTGTACTACAGGAAATTATATGAACATAGGTATCTTGATTGCAAAAATTGAGGAAATATTATCTATACTGGATGCATTTTAGTCTGATACCAATACACCTGACTTACATCAATCCTAAAGAATATTCTGAATTTCTTTTGACTGAACCTTAATAATGATATGAACCATTTTTCTCTTCTCTGTTGTCGCTCGGTGGTGTTATGTGGATGATCCAAAGCACCAGTGTTTCCTAGAAAAAGATATTTTAAAAAAAAGAATGATTTTTTTTCTAAATCTTGTAACCACGAATAAAATCCCACTCACTTTCACTGCAGTGGAGTAGAGGCAGAAATCTCAGGATGTACAACTGAAAACTTTGGCAAATAAAACCAACACTATTTTCACGGCTAGAAACCACAATATGCAAGTGACATTTTTTTGACATATTTATTGAGCAACTGAGCCTGTGGGCTGCACGGCTGTGTGTTTTCAGAAAGAGTGTGCCCACTTTGTGTGAATTGGCAAGTGTGTGTGTGTGTGTGTGTGTGTGTGTGTGTGAGTAGCACATCTCATTAGGCCCAAGCAGTGCTGTTGTCTGCAAGGGTACGTAAGTCCACATCGCTCCGTCTCTGTGGGATGTTTATTAAATTAATAAAAAGTTGCTCAAGGCGAGCTGTACCAGGGAATGCCCAGGGCTCGGCCGTGATTGGCACTCTCCGCCGCCTCGCGTTTTCTCAAGGGTCCGCCTGCGTTTGCTTTAACTAACTGGCCGTGACTGAGGAGAGCGGGCTGACATAAAGCTCCTCTCTTCTCCCTCCTCCTCTTCTTCTTCCTATCTGTCTCCCCCCTCATCTGACTGGGTCCTGTTCGCTTTGAATTGGGTGTTGCAGGAAACTAGTGAAACCTCCAGCTTTATCTTGTTTTTAGAACAATCTGCTGTTTAGCTAATTAAATTTAAAATTATTAGTTAAATAGAGTATTTGACCAAGTAGATTCTGTATGGAAAATGATACAAATATGTATAACTTGCAGAAGAGCTCATGAAATCTGTAAATCGTGCTTTCTTTTATTATAATGACACTTTCTATGTTTATTGGTTGTTCTGTCTTCTTGAGGTGATGCTTTTTTTAAAGTATAAACATCACTTTTAGAGCATTTCCATATCTTTCCCTCATCTTACCTCAATTTTGAAGATTTTATGCCTGGTGATGTGATGTTAACACCCAGTTCTTCTTTACATAACTCAGCGAGACAGCTGTGAAAATGCCTATAGAAAAAAAATAAAAGAGCAGAGGTCACAAAGAGGAAACAATATTTATATCGACAGAGAATCGTCAGACTCAGAGACTCCTGTGGGAAAGATGAGCCTTGTTTGTTGGAGGAAAAAGAAAAAAAAAGGAAAGAGTCATTATACAACCATTTCTCACTTCACACAAACACTTTATTTAGACTACCGGTATTATGTTCCAATTAAACTCAAAAGAAAAGTCTGGCATTTCAAACTCTTCAGAGAATCTGCATATTGCCTTTCAGGAAAAAAAAAACAAAGAACAAAAAAAACACAAAGGAAAAAATTAAAATATATTATCATCTTTTAAAATCCTTTTAAAAATAAACAAGACAAACACAAACAAAACACAACAAAAAAGCCCCACTCTGTCTCTTTCACTTTCTATCTCTCCGTCTATCTGGCTCTTTCCAGCTCGGCTGGGCGACTCTCTGAGGAGGAGGAGGAGGAAGCTGAGAGAACTCATTTGCATATAAACTGTGAGAGGCAGGGATTGTCATCGGCGGCACATTAGACGCAAGGAGAGCGAAGGGAGAGGATTTTCATGTGCAAATTTCAGCCTCGCCAACTCTGTGCATTATTATTTCATCAGCGCCTAAGAAGGAAACCCATCCGATCCCCAAACCCCACCATCATCCCCATGGACGCCTCAAGATTCAGACCAAATCCCCCCCCTCCGCTCCGGTTGCACCACTTCCCCAGAACGCCCCACTGCTGAGTAGCTGTTTACACTGGGGGTCCACAACACAGGAGGAGTCAATCCGCCTCTGAGACAGGCGTGAGATCAGATAAGAGGGAGCTGCAGGAAGAATGAGCACACATACACCAATTGTGACCAGCAATATTGGTGTTCCCTTGCATTAATTGCTTGTAAACTGCGAGGCTGGAGGCTTGCTGGCTTTCAAGTTTAAAAAGGAGATTACAGCCAATTAGCAAGTCCTCTGAAAGCACTTTACTGCCTGGGGAATAGCAGCTGATCCCTAATATGGGACAGCTGTGAGCAACAAAAGAACAGTCGCAGTCTTGCTTCTGAAAACACACTTGCAAGAGGAGCACTTTCAAAAACACACACGCATTGTATGTGTTCACATACAATCTCACATGCAAATAAAAGAAAACCTGATTGATAACAATGGCTGCAAAGAAGTGCCATTATGGGCATGAAAAATGAATGAATGTGAGGCATGCAAACAGGCACGGAGTCGCGCACACATTCCCAAAAGTGACAAAACGGGAGCAGGCAGGGAGGTAAATATGTTTTAAAAGGTGAGAGGAAAACGTTTGTGGGTTGGGGAACGTATTTCATCCTTTTAAATCAATTTGTCAGGTTCTTCTCGGAGCCGCGTTACCAAAAGAGCCGAGTGTTTCCCTGTAAACTGCCATCTTTAATTTCTTTGTCTGACATGCTCCACTGTACCACGACACACCAGAGACCGAGCGTGAGGTGAGCAAAAGGTTCAAAGCCCAGATGGGAGCAGAGCCTGTGTACCCCTGAGCACCGTGGATTACCTCATTCACTCTCATGTCAAACAGTAGGTAGGAAGAGGAGGAACACAAGTCAAAAGATCTCCACAGGCTCGGTAATCTACGATGATTTATGCCGAGCCCCACGACTCAAACATTACGAGTCAAGCTCGCTGATTCCCTTCTTCCTCTTTATCTTTTCTCTCCGTGTTTCATTCCACTTTCTGCCTGTTTTCTGCCTGTGTACCTTTCTGTCACGTTCGCTCTGCACCTGCACATCCTCAGCTACACCCCGCCGCTGCCGCCCTGCCATCTTCTTCTGCCTTCTCTCCCGTCCCTGCACGCACATTAGCGAAAACAGCTGTCTGCCAGCTATTGTCACTTCAGGTAATGAGACTCTTAGGTTTCACAAAAAACAGTTTGTGAAATCTAAATGTCGAGGTTCACAGTCCTAAAAATGTGTTTTTGTTCAACAGTTAAATCGATTCTGGTGCTTCGACCTGACACCAGCCTTAAGTTGTGGATTTAAGGCTGTTAACAACCCTGATAGGTAGCCAAAATTAGAAGCTATTGCTACTGGTTATTGTGATTATTGGGACAGATACCTGAACCTGTACCGATATCACAGTTTAATGCTAACAGTTTCATTACATTACTATTCTCCTTTTGCCAAAACTGGAGCACAGTCAAACCCTCTAAGATCAAGTTTGTCCTCTTCTGGTGCTAAAAGAGGAGGATAAAAAAGACATGTGTGCTCTGACATGTAATGACATGTTGCAGCGATACATAAACACGTGCTCAGTTCATCAAATTAAGCCTCGCAGGAGTTTGAGCCTATATCAGCATAACAAAGGGGTAGGTGAGAGTTACCTAATTCAGCCCTGACTATAAGCTATACGCTTTATCAAAACTGAAAGTTTTGAGTCTAATCTTAAAATTAGAGATGGCATCATTCTCCTGATTCCAAACTAGGACTTGGTTCCACAAGAAAGGGATCTGAAAGCCGAAGTGAATCTCCAAGTGAATCCATAGCTTCACAGAGCTTAACAGATCTCTTCAGTCTTGCACCAGGACTTTGATAACAGATATTTTGGGTTCAGTGGTTTCCAGGGTGAGGCTTCCTTCAGTCAAACTTGTTCTGAGAGGATCAGAGAATTGATCGCATTGAGATCAGGGCAGTTTGGAGGCCATGTCAATGGCTTGGCCTCTTCTCAGCAGACTGGACATTTTAATTTTAGTTAGGCTTAAGCACAAAAAAACCACTTTGGTAATCTTTAGAAAAAGATCACGGTTTGGGTAAAAATGCAACAGTTATTATGTCTTTTAAAACATTGTTTTCCTTGGTTGGTGACACCTCCCTGCTCATCATACACAAAATCTATGCTTCTTACAAAAAATATATTTCCTATTACTCACAAATCTGTACTTACTGACACAGAAACGTAACAACTTGTTTATTAACACCAAAAGATAAATTGCTTTTTTGTGGGTATTTCACAAAATGCTGTGACACTGGGCTGAAAATGTTCCCCAAAGCATTCCTGACAATTATTTGTTGGCGAAGACCTTTGCTGTTGGACCGTACCATTGCTGTCAGAGTATGTGTTCCCCTGCAACAATATTTAGGTGTGTGATTTGTGTCAAAGTAACATCCAACTCAATGCTCAGACTTTTTTTCCCCTAGTAAAACACCTGTTGGTCTGATTGGTGTATACTTCAGAGTCTTGTTATTATGGCTTTCTGTTTTTTCCTCTCTCTTTCTCTGTACTCGCACCTCATATTGCTTCTCCTCTAACTGATAACATGATCGTTGTTTTCTGCCTTGTCTGTTTTGGTGCGCTGCAATAAAGTATATTTATCAAGGTGGATAAATATAAAAAAAAGAGAGTAAACAATCAACTGGCTCAAATAACTTGTCACTGTTGACTTTTTGCATCCACAGGGTGTCCATTTGTGTGGGTAAAGCACATTAATATGATGTCAGTGATCAAATATCATTATTTTGTATTATATCATTATATAAAGAGGGGTTTTTTGAGACACAGTTGGATTCCAGGTTCTCAAATCTCTGCGCTTCTAAGCATTTTAAGAAACGCCCAATTTATATCCACTATATAAAATGTAGAGACAAAGCAGCACATTTTATTTCCAATCATATACTCCACTCAACTGCTGCTTAATTCTGTATGCCAATCATCTTTTAAGACTGGGTGTCCCGTGCTCTCGCTGTGCTCAGGGGAGTATTTGTTTATAGCCTGACCCTGTCTGTAAAGTCAACAGCTGTTTCCAGTCGGGCTTATTCGCGACACCACCATCCTTCAACATGATGGGTTTTGCCTTTTAACGCATCGCAGTTAACCACATCCTAATTAGAACTAATGACTTCCTTGTTAAAGACCTCTGCAGCTAATTGGCATACTGAACTGCAAGCAGAGAGAAAACCACTAGGAGGTGAGGAATTTAAAAAAATAATATGTAAGTTGTAAAACGAGGGAGGCTGACCAGAGAACGCTGCTAACCTTCTTATCAAACTGCATTTTTAATTAGAGATAATCAATATTCAAGGCAACAGATTTAACACAGTTTATATATCCATCACGGATCATAAATACTTAATGATTAAAAAAAAAAAAAAAAAAAATCTGAAACCCCAACACTCCCAAATTTTTATTCCCCAAGTTTATGGCAATCTGGCAAATCAGATATGATTAATTATAAATTGAACTATTACAGCACGCTTCAGAACCTCACGTTCACAAATTGCATCCACAACTGGGGTTGAACATGAATTTGCTCTCCTGGTATTTCTGCAGCTCGTATGCAAAGTCGCTGTGTCTGATTCGCATGCAGGGTCTGTTCTGCACCCTGTAGTTTCATTTAGATCAAAAAGACTCAAATAGACACAGAATCACAGGATATCCAGAATATCTGATCATCCCCCCCATCACACCTCACCTTGCCTCTGAGAATCTGAGCAGCTACCGAGACAATCTCATTAAATCGGAGATGTAAGAACCGGAGGGAGAAATATACAACAGTAATACTCCTTGCTGTTGAGTTCGCTGTAAGATACAGTGAATCCTAAGTGCTTCAGCAACCCTCCATGTTGGACCGTTCAGGGAAGCAGTGGACATAAGTGGAAGCTTTGACAGTCACACCACATTAGTGCAGTAACTGTAAAAAGGCCTTTCTGGGATTTGTTCCCTAAAAATACTCTCACACCACTGGAAGCTGAAGTCTCTCTGGAGCCTTATTTGAAGCCTCGCAGCCTGAGGACAAGGCAGGCAGAAAAATAAATAAAAATAATAAAACATGCCCTCAAACAGCTCCTATTACATACACAACATGGCAAACAGTGGAAAACAATAGAGTTATTTCAGTGCAGAAAAAAGCAGGACAGAGAGCAATGGCATCTTGGGGCAGAGGGCTGCAGGGCTGGGTGGGGGCCGCTCGGGTGGAGGTGGTAGGAGGGGTGCTCTAATGGGCTTGGGGAGGCTGCCGAGCCCTGCTGGAGGCCCACAGGAGGCCTTAGCCTGTGGTCTTGCCTTGGGCAGGCCTGCCATAGCAGCAGTCAGGTGGGCTGACAGACTGAGGGAGAAAAGGCCCTCCCCATGTGGCCTGCCATCACTCCCACAGCCCCCTCCCCTTTTCCTCCCTCTGCACAGATGTTCAGGGTTTGGGGAGCAACAAGCTGCACACAAACAAACAAAGACGGGGATTTAACATCTCCAAGTTGCATCTGAGTGATATCTTTCAGTGGATTGCTCTAATTGAGTCTCTGTGGTAGCTTTTAATTTCGGCATGTGTCGACCTCTCTGCTGCAAGATTAAAAGTTAAATGTTTGCTCATGCAACATGAAGGAGCCCGAAGTTTGAGGGTTATTAATTAATGGTCATTTACAGGCATGAATTAAACATTAACACAAGTCTGACATGTTGACACGTGTTAGTACAAAGTTTAGATTTGTGGAGTGTGTCTAAAGTAGATGAAAGCGGCAGCAAAATCAATCTGCTCGTCAACACATATAAGTCTTTTCTCAATGGTCCGCTCTGGACTTGCTCGGTACTTATATAGCTGACCTTTGGCCCAATAGCTCTCTGAAGCCCCATCTATACAGCCCGCTGTAGGAGGTAAAGATCAGGGCTGCCCAGCTTGGACGCACCCCTCCTGACCAGTGAGATGTGTGAAGCCTCTGGCATGACTCTCAGCATGGGAAAAGTGCAGCTTTATCACCACTGCTCAAACATTCATCACACAAACCTCTCTTGCAGCACGCTCCAAAGGGAGACAATAACGCCTCCATCAATTCCCATCTGAAGCCGCCGATTTCGGCTAAAGGTGGCACAGAGGCAACTTCAAAGTTCTGGGATACTCAAAGAAGAAAAAGGAGAAGCGAGGAGGGACAGTCGAGGAGGAGCATCTCTTTCCAGTCAGGAGGGAGGTCATTATCAGGCCATGTTTACGCCGGTACAGAGCACACTCATGCGTGCTGCTGTTTTAACATTTGAAATACAGTACTGCAGCCATCACTTCAGGCAAAATAGTTTATGTTCCTATGTCTGTGTGCGTGTGTCTGTGTGAGTGTTGTACAAAAACTCCACCGAGGCGCCACTTTAAAAGGTATTTGCATTATTTCTGCATAGAAAGGTGAAGGTCAGTGTTTCCCCAGCCAATCGCAGCATCTCAGCATAAACAGCAGAATAATACTTTAGAAAGTACGGCACCAGGAGACTAGACGGCAAAAGTGTCAGATTTAACGAGTCATTTGGTTTGTTTTCAGCTTTTTTTTTTTAAACACCCCCCCACCCCCATATTATAGGCCATATTAAGGCCTATAATATTTTTCTGCTGACAGCAAATAGTTGACATGAATGCACTCAAGCAAAGGAGGGAAAAAGGCTCTCACCTGAATGGTAACTAATATCTGCTTCTAAAACTGAGTCTGAGGTAAAAAGGGGACGTGGACTAATGAATCCCATCACAATGCATTTACTGAAAAAGCACCAAGTAGCATTAATTGTCTCGTTGAAGGCGCATAGCATATTTGATCAATTCTTGATCTGAAAAGCATCTTTAATGCTTAATAGCTGTTAAAAATATATGACTGAAATACAGCAATTTTATGGTGAGTTTTCTGTTTAGCTGGTATAATAACAGAAAAATATGCCCAGCACGGTGGCACGGTGGTTAGCACTGTTGCCGCACAGCAAGAAGGTCCTGAGTTCAATTCCACCATCAGGCCGGGGTCTTTCTGTGTGGAGTTTGCATGTTCTCCCCGTGTTTGCGTGGGTTCCCTCCGGGTACTCCGGCTTCTTCCCACCGTCCAAAGACATGCAGCTTGTGGGGATAGGTTAATTGGATAATCCAAATTACCACTAGGTGTAAATGTGCGAGTGAATGTGAGTGCGAATGGTTGTCTGTCCCTGTGTGTTAGCCCTGCGACAGACTGGCGACCTGTCCAGGGCGTACCCCGCCTCTCGCCCTATGACAGCTGGGATAGGCTCCAGCGCCCCCCCGCGACCCTGAAAAGGATAAGTGGAAGCGAATGGATGGATGGATGGATGGACAGCAATTTTATAAAATAGAAGATCCAGAAAATTCTTTACAGCATTTTTACTGTAAGGGTGGCAGAAACAAAATCGACACAGCACGGTATCGCAATAATTTGTGATGTGATATCATATCAATATAGTGACACCAAATATTGAAATTATTACATTATATAAATAAAAATACTGTGGGAATACTATGAATAATGGGGCTCATATTGCCTGGTAGGAAGAAATCTCTCTGCAAACAGTCACAATCTGTTAAACTTGAACTGACTGCAATCAATCTAAGAGAGAATGTTAAAGGTTTACAAATAATTGTTATCTAATTTATAAATGCAGAATAACTGCTCACGTTTCAATCAGTTTGAACAAGTCTTTGAGGGGACTCGAATCAGCTGGCTGGCAGCTAGTTCTATTCTGGTTATTAGTTATTATGAATCCTCCACAACATGTTTTTTGTCCTGTCTTTCTTGCTTCATACTTAACCAGTTGAAGCAAATGGCTGCCCCTCCCTCAGCCTCGTTGTGTTGGTGGTTTCTTCCTGTTAAAAGGGAGTTTTTCCTTCACACCTTCTCACTGTTATGCTCAAGTTATGCTCAAAGGGGATCATTTGATTTGCTGGGGTTTCTCTCTAATATTGTAGTGTCTTAGAATATAAAGCACCTCACAACTGTTGTTGTGATTTGGCACTATATAAATAAATTGAATTGAATTGATTATAGTTCTATAGAACATGAATGTTGCTAATTGCAAATGTAATAGTTAAATGTGCAGTTCTGTTAAATGTGAATTTCTTTCTTTGCAGCAATAGATATCTTTAACAATGTATCACAGTTTGTTTCTGTATTATCTGAACCAGATTGTGTGTAATTGCCAACTTGACCCCATTCAATCACAGACTGACAGAAGACTGATAACAAATTGGCTTCTTCTCCTGCTTTTGTCTGTGCTGGTCAACACATCTGTCTGACGTGGCCATCGTGTTTAAATAAAGCAGGCTTCTCTCTTAATGTTAGTGTTAGCGCCCATGTTGCGACTGCTTGATCAGTTCAGTACAGTGTGGGCACAGAGCACAAACACTTTGGTTGTGCCGATGAAACTGAACTCAATTTTTTTAAAGAATGAAGAACAGTTAAGAACAATGGAAATTGCAGTTATTTCTGTGGCAGAGCTGTTTACAGACCTGCTGCGCCGCTCAGTGTCTCTACAAACCAGTTAACCCATAATTCATTAACATAAAGTGTGACTGAAAATAGCAAAACAAAGTCAAACTATGCCATATCAGTGATGTCAAGTGAAGTATGATAACATATTTGAATTGGAAATCTGGCAAAGTGATGATAACAACCTTGTGCACTCGCTCGGAAGGCGAGAAGAGGGTTAAGCGAACAAAGCCTTGAAAAAGAGTCCAATTCTCCAGCTCCTGCCCCAATCCTCGCAGTTACCCCCACAAAGTACACAAGAAAAAAGAAAATAGTATCATGCATATCATTCATTAGCAGCAAATAAAAGAAATTCTCTCTAATAGTGCCCCCAAATCCCTGAGCTCCCAGCACCACGGCGCAGGGAACTAAGGAAATGGGGGAGAGAGATGCAAAAGGAAGCCGTCTCCCTCAAGTGCTTGTTAGGCCCAAATTATTATGGCGATGAATAATTTTAAAAATAAATAAGAAAATAAATAAATAAAAAAAGGAACATTTATAGATCTAAGTATTATCAGAGGAGCCGCGGGTCTGTTGCCAAGCTCTCTGGGCCCGTTTGAAATCCGCCTTTGTTTTTCACTTTGATCTTTAACTGCTAACCTATCCATTGACTTCACCTGAATCCCCCACCCGTCAGCGCTTCTTCACCCACTTCCTCCTGTTAAACTTTTCTCCTACGAGGCGCAGCACTGCCCGCACTAAGTGGCAATCATGATCGCATCATCATCCTCATCATCCTTGTCATTAAATTTCTGTTCTTCCACAACAATAATTAACATACTGCACAGGGAGCAAGATTAGGCAGAGAGAGAGATGCTGTGGTAAATGAATATAGAGCAACACAGAGCAAAGAGTGGAGGGAAGGAAGCCATGTTGGAGAAAAAAAAAGACAGAAAGGAGATGAGAGAACACTGAGACCAGCTCGAAGACTCGGCTTTCTCTCCTCCTATCACAGTTTCTCTGATTTGCATTCTTTTTTCGCTCCTTGCTTTCATTTATTTTCCTCTTGGTTTCTCTGCTTACTGTTTATCTTTTCTTTTCTTGTTTGTTCACTCCTCCTATCTTTTATATTTCTTCTCATCTACTTCCCTCTGACTTTCTTCCTCCTCCTCTGGTCACTTCTTCCTTCTTCTCATTTCTGGTTTCTGCTTTTCTGCCATGCTTTACATTCCCATTTGGTTCCTCTTCTTTTATCTCATCCTTTCCTTCACTTATCCCTCCTTCCTTCTTATGTTTTTGTATGTCTTTTCTCATTTTCTTCTCCTCTTTCATTTCAGATTTTTCATTTCCTTTTCTCTTTCACCCATGTTCTACTTGTATCACCTTCATTTCATTTCCCTTATTTCTTACTTCTTCTTTTTACACTTCCCTCCTCAGTATCTTCTTTCCTTTGCCATCCTCTTGCTTCTTTTTCTTTAATCTAATCCCCTTTCCTCCTTCCTCGCATTTCATTTTCTCTCATATATGTTTTCCCCCCGCTATGAGTCCCTCTGGTATCCCTTTTCATAATTTCTTCCTCTTTTTCTTATTTTACTTTCAACTTAATTCCTTTTATCTCATTTCCTGCCACCTTGCTTCCTCACTTCTCACTATAAAATCTCCTCTTACTTATTTGTATCATCATTTCTTCTTTTCAAATATCATTACCTGTTTCCTGTCTTTTTTACCCATCGTCCTTTACATGCTTTTCCATGCCCACACCCTTTGTCTCATTTCCTTCTCTTTACCTTCATAAGTTTGTCTTTTTTAAAATCTACTTTGCTGTTCTCATTTTCTCATGAACCCACTTTTCCATTCTCACTGTTTCTCTTTTTCTCATTTAATTTTATTAATTTCTTCTGCTCTAATTTACTTTCCTTTTTCCTCTCATGTTCTCATTTCTGCTCTTTCTTTCTTCCCAGTTCTTTATCTAATTTCTTCCTCTTTCGCCCTTCCCCCAAAACTTCCTTTAACTGCATTTCCTTCTTTTTTCCTAGCATTTCCTCTAATTTCCTTTCTCTCTTTCCCTCACATTGACTTGACCTCCTGCACTGATGTTTCTTTTAATTTCAACTTTGTTTCCTCTTTTCTCAGTTCATATGTTTTTAACCATCTCCTCTACTTTTCTTCCTTTTTTCTTTTACAGTCTATTTTTCACTCTTCCCTTCCTATCTCCCCCTTCTCCCTAATTCCTCCATTTTTATTATCTTCTTCTTGTCTCATTTATTTTCTTTTCCTTTTTTGCTTTTTATGTCCTTCCTTCTGCTCCATTCTCATCTTCCTCCTGAGCATTTCAGACTTTCAGTGAAGCAGCATCTCAGCCCTGTGGTCTGTGCCTGGCCTCTGATTCATATTATAATGAGACGTATCCCAACATCCCATTTTCACTGTACTCTTCCCCACCTCCTTCTCTGGCTCTCATGTTTTCCCTGGTACCCAACGTCACCCCCCACTCTCCCCACTTTGCTCCCCAGGTCCCCGAGTGGCTCGCTCGATTCCGTTTCATCACACATCAAACGGGCCCAACGCGATCCACGCAGGGAGGACCCAGGGACCCGAACATCTGCACGGGGAGGCATGTGTTGTGTGGTACTCCAGCGTCCGAGGGGCTGGGGGAGGACACGCAGTGCTACGAGCAGATGTCACTGGGAGCTGAGCAGCAGGCTGGGGGGACGCCGCAGGGAAAGAGACACATAGCGAGGGACCCACCCCTGCAGCCCTGCCTGGGGAAGGGGGAGAGAGGAGATAAACCTGAGTTTCTCCAAACACTCCACCTTTGCTCTGCTCTCCTCTCCTCACCTTGCAGCTCAACACCCCCTCCTGCTCCCCATTTTGACAGTACATTTAGGTAATTAGTCACCTCGGCACTAATAACCTAATCATTGCTTGTCTGGGTGTGTTTTCGCTCCATTTCAAAGTCTGTGTCCTCCACGGGCTCTCCCCAGAGTCCTGGTGTGGAGGTGGAGGGGCAAAGGAGGCGTACAATTACCTTTGTCTGGTTACTCCCCATGGCACAGAGAGAGCCAATGCTCTGATCCCAACCAAAGCAAGGGCCCCTTTTAATGGAGAGAGAGAGCCTGCTCTTTGGAAAGGGTCAAGATTGCTCTCACATCCATTAACACCGAAGCTATTTCATCACTGCCTTGTTCTGGCAGGCGGGAGCTGTAGGGGACTGTGATCAGCCTCAGTCGAGCACAGACGCTGACATTTCCCCAGTTAGTGAAAGTGGCAATCCGGAGCTTCTGCTGTCAATGAGTCATCAAAGGGCTTGTTTGAGAACAGCTGTTGACGTCAGTGCACTGCCACAAGCGTTAACCCTTGTTGAGATATGAAGTTGTTTTTTTTCCCCGTCTGCATGCATGGGCATCATACAGGCAGATCTCTAAGTTCACAGTTAATCTGCCATCAAGCAGGCAGCGTCTTCTGACAGCTCGAGCGGCACGGTGAATATTAAAAACTTGATTTTTGCAGGTGTCTGGTGTTTATTACAAGTATACTTTGCTCAACTGCCCAACATTTTCCAAAATATACTTTAAAATGTTGTTGTTTTTGTTTTTTTGCGGGGGTTTTTGTGCCAGGAAGGTATTAAATTTCTTTTATTTCAGAGCTTTGAAATCCTCCAGTAGTAATGCGTTGTTTTCGAACTACTTCACTGTCTCACATACAGCTGCAGTCACTGTTCAGAACTGAAAAGTTGTTTCTCCAATTTTAGTGTGTTCGTGCGTTTTTAAAGCTAGAATGTGGAAACAACACGGACGCTACATATAAGATTTGTTGAATTTTAATACTCAGAGTGTTTACAAAACATGCTGGAAGCTGCGTTTCCAGTATAAGGAGTAATAATAAAAACACAGCTGTACCTTACCTGCAATTTTTCCACCATTCTATGATTTGATTTGACAAATTTATTTTCATTCACCGTGTTTTGGTGTAGGACATCAACAAGTTGCCAAAATTGTATCTGTTTTTTTTTTTTAAATACAACTTGAGGAAGAGTTCCCCAGTTGGAAATTAATTTTTTACGTTATTCCAACACTGCATGAATGCACAATGAGATTTAGACACACAGGGTACAAAAATATAGATTTGACTGCTGTGACTTGACTGTGGGTTTGTATTAGGCCAATATGATGAGTATGATAATGCACTTATATTACATTTACAACGTAGTTTAGCAGAGGGAGAATTTTTTGATTATCATTCAATTTAAAGTATATCTGAAGCTGCGTTTAGTTTTGCAAACATCTTAGCACAAACTACAGTAATGCACAGATGAAAAGGTTGAGAAATAAACAACAGAAATAGTCACAATGAGTTTATGTAAGAAGCAGTAAAAGAGCTAAGAAACTTCCTAGATTTTCAATCTGTATTTGCTTTTCAATTTGGAATATTTTTCAAATCTCCACAGTTTAGACTCGTGTCCTGTAAGCACAAAAAAAATCTGCTTATCGTTGCTCTGAAATCAGCCTCCTTCATTCCTTATAGTGTCGTGTTTTTGGTTTTGGATCTCCAGCTGTGCTCACTGCGACAGCCGTCATGTCACCCTCTTTATTATTCAAGTTTCTTGGAGCAAACAGCTGTTTTGCATGGCAGATTGAATCAGAGCTTGTCATGACTCTTTTACTTACTCTGGTGATGGATAGAAGGACTAAATTCTTGCATTGTGGCACAGTTAAAAAAAAAAAAAGAAAAAAAAGAAAAGGAAAGAAGCTGATGTTGTAACCCCTCAGTACGCGGATGACGAATTGCAAAAGACTATAGTTTTTAAGTGTGCTGTGGAGGTTGTTAGAGTGAGATTTTCACAGTGTACATTTATACTTGTATATAAATTAAGTTTCACAATGAATAAAACATCTAAACTTCACATGCATAGACTTTTAGCTATAGAGGCAAACGTCAAAAGCAGAGAGCAACAAAATTAATCGTTGCAGCCACTAACAATATTCTTGTACGTAACAAACTCCTTCGAATGGCTTTCACAAGGAAACGCGTGGTAGACAGGCTTTATTAGACGGAGCTGGATGCATTGCTTTGGCTTGATGGCGAAGTCGATGTGCTTTATCACAGTCTGGGTAATGAGAGATAACTTCCCTGCTTCTGCAGGAATCGAGTCCGGCACCACAACCCCCATGCATTTTTTATCAGCTGCAATTACTCAGAGCTTGTTGATATTTCCCATTCGTTTCATTTGGGAAAATTTGCATCTGATAACCGGAGGCCTGCTGTAGGGCTAAGCGAACTGTGCTGCAGTAAATTATAGGTCTCAGACTGTCCAACAACAAACCGGAGGATTTGCTAATGGCCACTCTGCAGAAGAGGTCATCTGCAGAGAGTTCTTCCTTTTTAGATGTACTGTGCACATTCATTCTCCTGGCAGTTTAGTCAAATCTTGTGAATAGTATGCATAGTGCTTTTCAATATTCTTCATTTGGATCATTCGCCCCCTCCTCACACGAGGTTGCACGTAAATGATGAAACAGTCTGCGATTTATGACCTCGCTCAAGGTGTAAAGGTGTAAGGTATCACCTGACTACCAAAAATGCTCAAACTGCTTTAACCAAGATGAGCTTTGCTTCATTTCTCCAGCTGCACTCTATAAGTAGCAAAAATTACCTAGATCTAGGCCCAGCATCCTCAAAGTGGTTGCATGTTGTGGAGCCCTCAAACACGGCAAGGAAAAAAAACTACAGTGTGGTACTTTTCATTTGTCTACAATTCATTTGATACAAAGATAAAGCACCACAGAGCAAGACTGAGGGAGTCTTCAGTTTCAACTCTTCTGTTCTACCAGACTAAATTTCTACAACAGTGACAAACACCACCATGTTCAGTGTGTGCGTTTTTCTTGTGTAGTCTTCAGTTACATGCTGACTCTCAAAATCGCCACTCGATAATCAAAACTTTTGGAATCTTGGCCTAGGCCTGGAGTTTTTAGAAAACTGGCTTTATTTTAAACGATTAAACTATAAATAATTTGGTGTCTCTTAATTGGACTGCCCTCATCCATACCTTGTCAGGTGTAGACAGTTAGCAAGGCAACACTGTAAATTCATGCACTGCCACTGCAAGGCAATGAGGGGTTGTCCTCACAATTAAATTACTGGGCAGCTGCAACATGGTACAAAAAAAAAAATGGACAAAAATTAGATTGCCAGAAAATACATAATTGAGACACATTCCAAAAGTCATTGCACGATGAAGAAATCTATGATGGCTGGGTCAAAATATGTGATTATAGAGCATTTAATATATGCAGACTATGACAGGTGGCCACAAGCCTAAAGATGTCAGCCACTGCCCCAGAGTAATAAAAGACAAGAATCACCGCATGATGTTGCTTTTGTATTGTCGGTTTCTCCGGCGTACAGCGCTTTCTTTAATCAACTCTAATTAGCAGCAGTTCTTTTCGATTAATGCCGCAGACCTGAGGTAGAGATGAAGCTTTGAATATCAGTATCTCCCTGACAGGACGGGGAAGATGAGAGCTGATTGACAGGCAGCCTTCTACCCTGATCAAGGTGAGGAGACCAGGGTGGCTGCTTCCTGTTGTCTTGGATTTCTTGTAATTGACAGGTGCAGAGAGACGTTCGGGGGTCCTCGTGGAGCTCTTTGCCGTTTATGCAGATTAACACGTCACAAGTACAAATGAATAAATAAGCCGGTAAGCGCGAATCAGGCATTTAGCCTGAGGGGACGCCATCATTAACAGATTAAACAAAGTGACTAATCACAAAAACAATCCGCTTCAGAAGTGGAGAAAGTCAAAAGACGGCAAAGTTTGGGGGTAAAAAGCTAAGCAACCTTAATTATTCAGCTATTGGCAAACAAAAGATATGAATACATAATAAACAGAGTGCTGACAGATAATAGATTTTTTTAACAGATAATTTTGATGAAAGAGAATTTGCTTGCTTATCTGCATTTCTTCCATAGCACACAGAAGAATTGGATGTTTATAATGAAGGAAGTTCATAATTCAAGCCAAAAATGATCTTCGAGGGCGGGATCACACGGATGGCTTAAATTCTTAAAGCAGTCAGGCAGTGTGGGCATCCGAGGCAGAGGCCTCATGGGAATGCTTTAGGTCAGTGTGAAGAAAATGGTGGGATAACAGATGATGAACAAACGAGACCCACGCAGGGTGTACTGACACTAAAAAGAAAATCCTGCATCCTTTGAAGCCCAAATGAGCTGACGTGAGGTCCACATATTCCACACACACACCCATGGGCACTGCTCATGAACTGAATCCTTAAGAATCAACCAGAAACCAGATTTTTTTTCATGGCGTTTTATACATATATAAAACTCAGACGACCAGAGCGGCCGTAATCTCAAATTCAACTCCATTCCTGGAAACAACTCAGCTGTAAACACATCACTGCTTGTAAATTGGCCTAAAAGCGCTCCTGGTTTCTAGACTTCCCTTCACGCGCAGCGGACACCAGCCTACTTTGACCTTCACACCGAGCCATGGCCCAAAACCTCAGCTATTGATTTTTCTAACTATCTGTTTACTCCTCGTCTGCACACTTTCCCAGCTGCTTGGAGAGCATCGTTTGCCCCGAGGCGATCAGCAGGGCTCAGCTTGTTCCAGTCTTTGATCATCGTTCACCCAGCGGATTAACATATGCACACTCTCTTCCTCCCTTTGTCGCTGAGCTTGATAATAAATCTACGGCCTTCCTCTATCTCTCTCTCCCTCTCTCTCGCTCCAATATAGGACGAGCCATGAATCAATCAGCCTCGCTTTACGCCTCGTGTCCGACATGGATGCAAATCACAGAAGGATCTACGGGTAAAGCTCTGCTTATTAAAACCCGATGCCTGACTCATTACAACCCGCTCGCGCATGTGCGTGTCTCCGAGATGAACAGCAGGTAACACTCATGAAATACAGCAACTCCGGTGGAGATAGAGGAGATAGAACACAGACGGACAAGATTAACTGATTTCTAAGACTATTATCTCAACAGAGGCCAAAACTAAGCCTAACCCACTTTGCCAAACCAAAAAGAGAATGGGAAGCTAATGAAGTTAATTACTGAGTCATTGTGGGAGGTTACAGCCTCGTCTAAAAGAGGCTTAATCTGAGGGAAACTGCAGTGCAGAGGCTCGAGTTCATACCTGCCCTCGCTGTGCAGTAAGTGTACTAATTAAGGTTGGTTTGAGCGTACAACCATCCCAGTTAGCTCACTTAAAGGGCCAGGGCTTCTGGGGTTTGGAACAACACTCTTAAGGACTCTGCAAGTAGGACACTGAGCAAATGTGTGCGAGACCAAGCGGGAAGAAGAGAAAGTGTGCGTATTTCCAGGTAGACGGGTGACTTTTTTCTTAAAAAGCAACCCATGTGGTTTCTCTAATGGCCACTGTTGAGGCACACCCTCACTCCCCGTTGCCTTTCTTATTTATTACGACCTAATTATATCAGTGTGTCAGCTAACACAACCAGCTCCTTGCCCTAAATGCCGCAATGCTCTTGTGACTGAGCTCGTACTTGCAGACCTTATGTTTCTGAGCTGTGTACCATTTAACCATGGCTTCTCAAGGCTCACAGGGTTGTTTAGCCTGCTCTTTTTTTTGCACCCCCACTCTGCCCATCAAGAATGCAACGGACAAGGCAGAGGACCACATGTGGCGAATGAAAATACAGTAACAACATGAGCTCAGGACTGGCAGGAGGAGGAAGAGGAGGAGGAGGAGGAGAAGGAGTGGGTCTGGACGAGTTCCCCTCCTCATCATCAGCATGTCGGCCTGAGCAGGCCTGCGAGGTGCCATAGCTGGGGCCCTATTAAAAAAAAGAGGAGGGAGAAAAAAAAACGAAGCCCAGCTTGCTGGAAAAGATCCGTCCTCTCACCTCGGAAAACAACAACCCCACTCGCTCCGACAGTGAGACAATCAGCCGTGAGCTGCTCAGGGTGAGGCGGCAGGTGACCCGGCGTGCCAAGATGAGGCCGGTTCCACACACTGATGAGCGCTTTCACAGACATCAAACGGGAGTGCCGCAGACCTCCCCACGACCTGCCTGTGCTGCCTTGTCTCCTGCTCTCTGCTTTTATTTGAGGTTGATACGGGCAGACGGATTGGCAAATATCGATCACGGCGCTCTCGGTAAAATTCTCCCTTCAGGTCTGAGAGGTGATTACAGGCCTTGGACCCAGCTGATGCAGCCTGTGTGCGTGTATGTGTGGACATTTAGGTTTTCTCCTACCCCGCCTCCCAGACAGGCTGAGGAGAGCAGCCCCATATTCTTTGGTTCGAATGTCTCCAATCATCTGCAGAAGAGAGACATCTTTAAAAAACACCCAGACAGACGGGCGGGTGGGCAGGCAGGCACACTGTACAACACAGAAAATAGGTTATAAAGCACGGAGAATAATGCATGTGAATCTCAATCATCGAAATTCAAATGATTTGGATGCATCCCCAACCAGCCCTCCTCTCCTTGTCTGCCTTCTGTCGAGGCCTCAGAGCTCACCAATCGGATCGGAGGGAAACAGGCTGCAGATTCAGAGGGTTTGCATTAGGAATGGCCCGTTATTAATTAAGCTCGTGGAGAAGAGTTTTTTGACAGCGGCTCCCGAGGCAGCGAGCGGTGTGGATCTTGGCGCTGACCTGGCCCAGCAGGGGAAGGAGCTGTGTCTTTGAGGTGGTGGTGGCGGTGGTGGAGGGGAGTAGACGGGGGCTAGAATAGGTGGTAGGCGGGAGAGAAAGAGGAGGAAGGTGGCGGATGAGGGGTGGGGGTTGGGGGGCTGGCTTCATGCCGACAGCCAGGCCTGCCACGTCTGCGTGCCCGCTTTGAAGTGTCACCTTGAGGGAAGAGCCGATGGCCGGGAAGCCGGGAGGGCGGGAGCCGCGGAGAGGAGTGGCACGGTTGGCATTGCCAGACACGGCGCTTTAATATTGCATGGGCTCCCGTCCATCTCTGTACACACTCAGGACATTCCTTCTGCTTGATTTAGTTTGAAAGTAGATCTTTGTTTTTTTGGGGGTTTTTTCCTCCCTCTCCTTTCCCCTCCTCTCTCGCCATGCTGTGGCTCAACACCTGTGCTTGTTTTGTGCTCATTCCTGCCTGAACAAATGTCAAGCTCTGCAGTCAGAGGAACTTTAACAACTCCTTGCATTATGAAAGTTGACAGCGTTGCATTTGGCCTGCTGAGTGACATAAAGTCTGTGCAATAATATGTATTATAGTGCAATAAACATTCTGTCGATCAAAAGCTAATATGTTGACAGAAATATTGATGTTTTCTTTTTTCATAAAACACACGCATACACACACACACACCAAAAAAAATCTGTTAGTACAGTGAAAATGAAACCAATGTGTTTCCAGTGCTGAAGATATGTTGTTGAAACTTTAAGATCATTATACAATTAAAAGAAGATGTGCAAACATTTTATACTTTCTGGTCTCCAAGACACTTGCCAGCCCTTAAACTCTTGGATGCTGAGAAAATTTAAACTTGGCAAAAAAATCTTTAGTAAGAAGCATTTCACACTTAGCTTTTGTTTCAGTATAAAACCAAAGAAACTGGCAGATCGATACTCCCATACCTTAGTTGCCAACTTTCTCCACAGTCTTACCAAATAAAGGAAAAAAAGGAACTCTCACTCCAAATTTGCCAATTTCTAATGCTGCTTTTATCACTTCCTCCAGTGCCATCCTCCCTTTATGAAAACTAAACCATACCGCTGGGGACTCAACTTAAACTTTTATTACTTCTCTCCCATCATCACTGTGCTCGCCTGACCTGCTGCCAGCGCAGTTACAGAACACGGCGGAGAATTAAACATGGCGTTAGTTTGAGAAGATGCATAAGAGGGAAGTTTATCAACAGAGGCTGCAGGAAGGAGGTGTTTTGAAGTGAGGAAAAGCGCATTTAAAAAAACACTCACGCTGCACGCACTTTCTACCCACTTTAACAACCGTCCCAGTTCACAAATAGTAGTTTTAACTCCCCTGATTAGCACTGACATCTGCAGCCTTTCATCTCTCCCTCCATCTTGTTTTTTTAATCAGATTAACCCAAACGGGCATCCTTTAATGGCCTCTTTTTTAGGAAAGCTGAAAGAGGAGAGATAATTAAAATAATTAAACCGCTGGGACCGGTCTGTGCACGCTCATCTCCGGCTCTTTTCTTTTCTTCTTGCCTTTAAGTTTTGATTCCGCCTTGCTTACCGATTCAAGCAGCACAGAAAAAGAGAGGGAGAGAGAGAAAGACTCATCATCCTCACTTAATTGCATTAAGTTGACTCTCGGAGGTCCAATTTTTCCCTCCAAAACCAACAGCCAATGTAGGATCTGATCTTTAGGTGCATGTCAGCCTTCTAAATGTGGAAGCGGTGGGGGGAGGAGGCCACACTTCTAAACAGTCTTTATGGAGCATATTTATTTAGTCAGTGAGTGTATTTTGCATAAGGCCAAAGATAAAAAAAAAAAGAAAAAAGGAGGGCGGGAGTATCCTCTTTAATGATTATTTATTCATGGACTTTTAAGCTTTTAATGAGGACAAATGAAGGCGTTTTTCAGAGTGTCAGTATGTAGTATGCTTACCAAAAATATTCTTGTTTAGCATTTTCTTTTGCACTGTGTCCGCGAGGAATAAACACTAACATTTAAATATAACTAGGAGTTTGGAGCAATCAGTTTATCTTGATCTCGCATACAAACATCAAATCTCCTGCAAGTTTTGATCAAACTCTGTAATGATGACGCCGATGATGCTGATTATGATTTAACAGTTTACAGCGTTCCTTGTAACTGGAGCTAA
The DNA here is from genome assembly GCF_013358895.1 of Oreochromis aureus. Lineage (NCBI taxonomy): Eukaryota > Metazoa > Chordata > Actinopteri > Cichliformes > Cichlidae > Oreochromis > Oreochromis aureus. The sequence goes on along the minus strand of NC_052948.1, from coordinate 35,438,594 downwards.
ATCTCATTGATATCCGCTACAACAACAAAAAAACAAAAAAAAAGAACTGAAATTATAGGAGTCTGGGTGTTTTTCAGAATAAGAGTTTTTTCATTTATTTCCAATTAAAACACCCATGACAACGTTATCAATCAACAGTCTTGGGATTGAACTGTTTTACATCAGCTATTCACGCCTGTGTAAGTTATTCCCCTTCATGCAAACACACGTCATACACTGGTATATTGTAGCTTCCAAGCTGACAGCCCAAAGGGAAAAAACTAGGCTATACTGCACCATCTGAGTTATATTCTACATTATAGGTGTACATATCTTGAATATTATAATTACACGTCTTCAGATGAATTCAAACTTCCTGTCAGAAAGAATCTAATGAATTCTTGCATGAGGATTTTACTGAGAGCAACAGCCCTGACATCTTCCTCGGAGTGCAGCCCCAAACTTTACACAAGCTTCGATGTCTTTTTCCCCTCTCATACACTTTCACTTCATTCAGATCATTTTCACAGGGCTTCATTTCAAGTTTGCACCAAAAAAAAGGAAGAATCCCTTTGCTGGAAATACTTAAGATTTATATTTAAATTTTCATGGAATCTTTGAGAACATTGAGGAGCAATTTCACATTTGCACTGACATCTAATTTCTCAAGTAGAGTCTGAAAGCACAAATTGCCAAGGATTCCCTATGTGCCCAATTATCCTGCATCAATTTCCTTGACCCTGCGGAACGCTGGTAAATTAATCATATCACTTTTTCCCCCCCTTCTTCTTTTTTTTCCTCTTTTTTCAGGACTCTCTCTCGTGCAATACATATGCACACGTTTGATAAACTAATCATACTTGGTCGGTTGTATTCAGAAAAAAAAAATTAATTCTCTGAAGCAGGATGAGAGTCAGCAGTCAGGCCCAGAGAATTGGGAACTGATGCAACATGCAAAGTCACATACATAAACATGCAATCCACAAGCAGAAAAAATACAACGCAAAAATGACAAAAAAAACCTATTCATTTTTGTATTAGTAAAAACTCAATTGTATTTATTAATCAATAAATCATTGTGTCTAGTTTTCTGTATGCAGTATTTATAGACAGTAGATGATGGTAGAAGTATTAAAGAAAATAATTAATGTGAAGAGTCATTGGCAATATTACCAATACTTTTATATAAATAAATATACACATATTTTTATGTTTATACCCACACTTTAACAGCACCATTAACAGCCTAAGGATCTAAAACATCTACGGTGATTACCTGCATAACAACGTATTTACCAGGCTGCCTTACCTGTTGATCCCACAGACTATGGTTGATCCTAACATGGCTGCAGAGTCTGACGTCAGTTTTTGGAGGAACAGTGTCCTCTAGTGGAAGCAACACAACAAACACAAGAGGACAAGTAAATAAAAAAAAAAGAGGGCCGTGGAAAAACAACAACAAAAAACACTGATCTCAGAAATGTACTCATCTTTTGGGAAAACAAATGTTCTTCTCAAATGTCAAACGGCTAGGAAAAAATATATTTTTCAAGGTATTAAACAAAATCTAATGGGATCGGGTACAGATGATACACAAGGTTCTTAAAAATGTCTTTACTGTGCATTGTCTAATTTCTTCTGACTGCAGAGCTTTTACTTTTGTTTCATTTTTTAGTTGGGTTTTTTTTTCCCACTCACGTTTTTATATAAAAATTCTACCACCTATTGTCTAGATTTTTGTTGTTCTGTATGTAACTTAAACACAAAAACAAAGCAAAGGGCAATAGAAAACCTTTTAATCGTGTAATACACACTTGAAATCTTTAAAAAAAAAAAAAAAAAAAAAAAAAAAGGCAAAAGCAGCACTGACAGTTAGACCAGTTGTTAATAATGCTGAGAAAACTAGATTAAAATACTATCACGTAAGTAAATAAAACTCTAGGTTTAAAGAACTTCAAACTTTGTTTTGGTTAAGATGCTGGTATGTAAAAGATGAAGATTTTCTTTTAATTTGTCTGAAACTAGACAAAATGATATTTGCATGGGGCGGGAGGAGTGGGAGTCTTTCTGTTTATTTGTTGTTGGTTTTTTTTAGAATTTTGACTCTAATTTCAGAATTATGAAAAATCTGACATTCTGAGAAAAAAAAAAAAGTCAGAATTCTGACATTATTAAAGAGATTTTGGCCCTGATCCTCTTCCTCTTCCATAAAAGTCACCTCATTGCTACTAGCTATGTTATTAAATAATGCGACACAGCCAGGGAGCATTAGCTTATCTTATAGACTGGTATGGAAAGCCATCCTAGATGTCGCTCTTTTCTCCAGTAGATTAGGATTTTTGTTGGGGTATTTGTCCAAATAGTTGGAATAGAGGCCATACTAGTTCAAGCTGGGCCCAAAAGTCCTAACTAGTCAATTTGTGGACGCACTAGAAAATAATTTTACATAGTATTTGCTATAATTGCCCAAGCTCGTAACTTTGAGGCTTACTATTTAACTAGTTAGCCGTAAAACATTCCCACGTGACATTAAGGACAGACCCCTACCCCCATTTACTCCTCATTAATCCTTAAAAGAGTTTCTAGTAGGTGGACTTACCTTTACTCTCGACAAACCCCTTTCCCTCCCTGCTAGCAGTCTTAGCTTAACTAAGCTAATCTAATGTTATCCTAGCCATATTATCAACTAAACTTTAACGGCTATTTATGGAAACTTGTTTCTGCTGACACTACGTATCTTGAAATTTTTAAATTCCGAGTTATTTTGACTTTTTGCTTTTAATTCAGTTTAACTTCAAGAGTGAATTTTCTCATTTCAATTTCGTTCGTTCTGTTTTAAAGGTGTTTTTAAATATTGTTCTATGGAGGACATATGTCAGAGGTAAGAATAAAAAAAAAAATCTGTACAGGTATTACAATTAAAACGTAGAACTTTATAAAAGCAGTGACTCAGACTTGGAGCCGTTCAAAGTCTGAATAAACATGTATGTCTCTTTTACAAGTTCACAATGTTGTTTGTCTTTTCTTAGTTAACTAAAATTGGGGGGTTTTTTCCATCTAGTTCTAGTTTTTAAGTTTACGTTAACTACTATAATACCAGTTCTGAGTAAGTCAACCATTCCAGATAACTTTTCAACTTACTCAATTTAAAATTTATTAAGTCACAATTTAAAGAACTTGAACTTAAAATTTCTAGTAGCTTAACTGAGGAGTGGAAGCTTATTTGTCTACTTCAATTCGACTGGGAGGTCACTTCCTAAATTAATGATATTGTCAATGAAGATCAAGAAACTAAAATTCAGTCAGAGCTGAAAGTAAAATATTAACCCATTTGGTTTTGTCCAAAGATTAAGCTCACAATGACCAGACAAAAAAAAAAAAAAAAAAAAAACGAGGAAAGCTCAGAACTGTAGTGCAAAACATTGAAGACGATCTTTATTGTTCACAGTTAAACACAAGCCACTGCTTTACGAACTTCCTTTTTTGCCATTTTGTCCCAGATTCTCCAGCTCCGGTGAGAGTCCTGATTTCTTCCTTCAGTTTGTGCTGATTGTACCTTCTGTCTTGGTTTCTTCTGTCTTGGTTTGCTGTAGATACTACCGTTGGCATTTAAAGTGGATTGTTGAACATGCTTTAGATAGCGAGGCAGAAGGAAAAAAACAGCAGGTGTTCCTGGTGGACAACAGGATTTAGATGGACTACCACAGCCAGAGTTTACTTCTAATACTTCCAAAGGAGAACAGGTAACTCCATGTTTATCAGACCTGCAGAAAGGAAAACCCATCGGACAGGATGCGTCTGTTTTCCAGCGGAGTGAACAAGCTGAGAAACAACACTTGTTTAGAGATGACTGAGGTCAGCCAGAATGCAAATATATTGCTTGGCACTTTCAAAAAAATTGTATTGAACTGAATGTTGTGATTTTGTTTATAACCTGGGCTTGTGCAACCTGTCAGGTCTGATTCAATTTTAGTTCATGTACCCCAAAATTAAAAAGGAAAAAAAAAAAGAAAAAGGGGGGGGGGGGCGAGAAAATGTAGCATTTATAAAAATTCATAAAAATGTTACCAGTTTCCAAATCTCATTCACTCACTTTACTTTTTTGTGGAAATAATCATTTTTGTGTGACTGCAGCACCTACACTTAAACATTTGGATACAAAACCAATTTTCCTTTTAACAAAAATGTAAAGCTTTGTCGGAAAGGTTCTGCTTAAACACAAGAACAATAAAGTGTGGGTTCAAAATGTCACTAGAACAAACCAAAAACTCAAGCGAACTTATATTCGAACTTTGATTAGAAGTGATAACTGATGAAAAATAAACAGTGTTTTCGTTTTTTAGAATTGCCACCATTTAAATAGAAAAAAAGAAAATGTTTCAAACAAAAAGAAGAAAAAGTGAGTAAGCTGTCAGTTCACCCAAAATTCAGGTTTTCTGACTTGTGCCTTCAGTTACAGTCAAAGAGACAGTTTCTGCCTTCTCAGCTAATGCAATAGTGATGAGTGGAATTTTGCTCACAGCTTTTAAACATGATCTCTAAATATTTCAACAACAAACCGTCTGTGTTACTGTGGATAGCCACACCACCTCAATAGAAAGTAGCTCCAATTTAGGTGAACTGACTTTCTAAAAAGTAAATAGTCAAGGTGTCCTGTGTAGGGAGCTTCATGATTCTTTATCACTTTTATCAACTTCCTGTCAGTGAATCTTTCAGCACCTTTGTTTTGTCAAGCGTAGCGTGCTCACTGGTAACATGCTGACATTGCTTGTATCACATTATCAAAATTCTTCAGGGAAATAAAGCATAATGAAAAAAAAACAAAAACCAAAAACAATCATAAGTAGAAGAACTTGGGGTGAAAATCCTGTTGTCCACCCAGAGTGACACTTAGGGAATGGGACAAATAACACTGAATTCCAAAGAGTTGCTGACATGTTCCTCTTGTCGATTTTGTAGCTCTTCTCCGTCATTAAATTTCAGTCTCCCTTCATCTGCTCTTCATCCCGGCTCAGTCCTATGTCCCTAACTGTGCTCATGATGGGTTTCGTTATAGTCCATGATCTTAAGCTGCTGCTGCCGGGGGCGACTTGACCCTACCTGAACCCTCCCACCACCAGGCCCGGCCCCTGCCTTTCTGCAGAGACTTTCCTGCCTGGATGCCCTCTGCTGCTTCGGCTCAGAGACGGGCTCCTTGGTGGGCACAGTGAGAGGAGTAACAGGGGGAGGGGGAGGGATGGGCGAAGGTGCGGGGCTGACTGGGGCAATATAACTTGGGCTTATCGACTCCACGCACAGCTCAGTCTTCAGGCCGTGGGCGAGGCCAGCGAGGCGAGGAGGTGGCTGGTCCTCGTCACACTGGCTCTCACTCTTGTTGCGGAACAGCTCACGTGCCCTCATGCCCAGGAAGCTCTTGGCACTGGGGTAGGAGCCCACGGTGAGTGGTGTGTCTGAGGCGGCCAGGGGAGTAAGCGGGCTGGCATGGGGGCAGGACAGGGAGGGCTCCACAAGCAGGGGTGGGGCAAGTTCCTGACTGCCGTTGATGGAGTTTGCCGTCGACTTGGAAGAGTTGCTCGCCTTTGGTTGCCCTGGCGATAAAGTGCTGCCATTGCCATGAGGGGAGTCATGTGGTGGTCTGCTGTCTGTGTCCTCGTTGGTGTGAATGTTACTTGGTCCATCTGGCACGATGCCACTGTGAGGGGGGGGGGGGAGAAAAAAAATAATTTCAGAGTGGACCAAATAGCTGAAGTTCTTTTTTTTTGTTAAAAAAAAAAAAAAAAAAAAAAAAAAAAGAAACAGTGAAACATACATTTTCCTTTTTTTTTTTTTCCTCCTCCAGGTTATTTATGAAGAAATTAGACAACTGACATTTTTTTCCCTTACAACTAAAGATTTGCATTGTTAAAAAGCCTATGAACCATCTATGATCTGCACAATAATAGAAGTTATCTATGAAATACTTTGCTATCCATCCATTTGTGTCTGAACCAAAGTGTCAGACTCTAGTTTTCAGCTATGTGGTTTTAGCACTAAAAAGAATATTATATAATTTGTAATGTACTAATAATAAGATTCCACCAAACTGAGTGTTGGTGGATTGGCACACACTCTTACGGGTGCTTTATTATATGCCTTTTTTTTTTTTCTTTTTTTTTTTAACTCTGTCACACACTCACACGCTGATGGATGCATTAGAGGCAACTCAGGGCTCAGTGTATTGCCCAAGGATACTTTGACATGCAGGCCGGAGGAGGCAAGGACTGAAACACTGACTTTACTTTTGTATGATAAAAAGTAACATGAAAACTCCACCCTGACCTGGAGTCACAAGGCATGTGTGGGTCATCTCTGCCCTCTGGTGGTGAGCTGGAGGTGGTGCTGGCTGGAGCCTCCATCTCTACTCTGCTGTAGAGCTGCAGGAGTTCGGTCTGCAGCAGCTGAGTGATTCTCCTCTGAGCCTGATACCTGCTGTCTGAGGCCTGCAGCTCAGCCCTTCAAAGAAAAGAGAGAAGACACAGGTTCAATGTAGGAAAAGACAAACATGGAGAGAGAATATGAAACCAAATTGGGGGGAGCCAAATATTTTATTTGTAGGAAAAATGATCTTGCCTACTTGCACAACTAGTTTATGATCCGTACTAAAGTAGCGATCCATCTTCTCACACAAAGATTACGAGAAACGCTAATTTTCAAGATACACAATGCTGCTTTAAGTTATACAGAAAAGAGTTACATTAAATTCTCTTTTTGTTTGAATCCTGGTGCTCACTTTGCTTGACATTTTACGTCCTCGAGGAACTTCTTTTGCTCTGCGATAAGGTGTTCCTTCTTGGAGAGAAGCGTCTCCAGCTCGGCGACTCTCTGCTGCGCCGCCTCGAGTTTCTGACCCTGAACCAGCAGACTCTGCCGTAGAGTCTCCACCTCCTTTCCATAAGACACCTGCAGCATCTGGGCCTCCTGGGTGGTGGGTCACAACACAAGAAAAATGCATGAAAATGTGAACAAAATACAGATTAACATTTGCTGCGAGCCTTACTACAAATCTGTCATATTCTACAAGGTAAGTTATCTGCAAATTAACAATAAGTGGTACATAAGCACAGTCATGTCTTTGTTTCAAAGCATTATGATTAGCTGACTGACTGCCTGTGACTTCATTCACCAGAGTTCATAATGCCATGAAGTTGAAAATGCTTCACTGGGAGAGTTTTGTTTCACACCCAACAAACCCAATTAGTGTCCATTTTCACTTCAGTACGTCATCTCTGCTGTTCCCTGCAAACACACACACGAACCTTCTTCCACAGTACCTTTGTGTTATTGGCGTCTGCGTGCTGTAATTCCTGCATGGACAGCTTATGTGCCTCCCCGAGGAGCAGCAGCTGCTTGTTCAGGAAGCTCATCTGCTGCTGGGTGCTCTCGCTGTTGCTCAGCTGAAGGACAAATGAGACAAACAATGATGATGGAGGGCAAATTAGCAATTATGCTACAAATACCCTGTTCGAAAGAATTTGAGAAAAGCAGTCCTTAATGATCTGACTCTGATAAACGTCCAACGAGGTGCGGCAAAAAGTCATGCGATATTTCAGTATACAAAGAAATCCAAAAGATTTCAACTTTGTTTAAATGTGTCACACTTTACAGCCATTCTGTGAAATGGTCCTAAGAAATTACTTCCCAGGTCGTGATATTAAACCATATGGGCATGGTCTTGAAGAATATCTTGACTGCCTAATAAGTGAGAAATTTAAGGAATAATACAGAATATGGTGAGGCATCTTTTGCCTCTGCCAACTTGTACTTAACCTGAATATCGTGAACAAGGACCATATATACGACCCTATGGATGCTGTCTGATCGGAAATGAATAGACGCCTCCCTGCTCGTCAGGATTTCGGTTCAGTCTGGGTCAGAGGAGGGAAACAGACTTCAGACCAATCCCAGGAGGCAGAAAAAACACTCAGACCCCCTGTGTCGCTGACCCAAAAATAAAGAGGGTGAGACAATATCTCCAAGGCAACAGCCCTGGGACAATCTGCATGTTTTGTTGGAGCTCCCCAAGTCTGACCCAGCTGTCTGCAAGCCTGCTCATGGTACTGCACAGTTCTTCAATTTAGAGGAGAGGCAAGCACATAGAAAAAGAGAGTAAAAACACAACCTGACTGTGTTAGGAAGTTAGTGAAGTCTCACCAGTGGTCATATAGGTCTGTTGGCAAAGACATGTTAATGTCCCTGAAGTTGAAAACTTGCTCTGACAGAGAATGATAGATATGATATTAAGGATATCAGAGCTTGACTTAAAAACAACCAGGTCAGGAACATACCACTGGATTAGAACTTCCTATAGCAAAAGGTATAGGAAGTCTTAATATGAAAGGCAATCAAAGACTCTGGGGGGTGCATCTGCAGCAGCTTTAAGTGCAGCTGCTACTTGTAGATTCCTCACCACAGGCTTGAAGCTGGCTTAGAAAGTTAACCACTTCTCTCTCTGACTCAACTTTCATTTCAACCTGTGGTGACTTCTACCGCTCAGATGCCAGACAGCAATTTTTGAGTCAAGGAATCAGTTTTCAATCTGGTAAGGTGCACAATGAGAAGCATTATTGTTGTCTTCCACCTTCTCATGTTGGTGCACTGAGAATTTGTCTCCCAAGGTTAACCTGCGAGTCCTACTGCCTAAAGACAAGCATCCAGTTTTTAACTACCTGAACCTTTGTACAGAAGCACAACCCTGAACTGAAACCAAGTTTAAATTCGGCAAGTCTTACAGAAGGAGTAACAGTGTGCTGTAATCACACCACGTACAGCATAGAGACACGTTCCTTTTTTCTATAACAAGTGGCAAAGCCACCCATCAACCACCAGGTGGAGGTTATTGCACTAGTAATGTAGCTACAAAGGTAGAATGTCAAACTACCAAAACAGACCAACAAAAGCCGAAGATCTGACTGTGGTTTGAAATGATCTCACACTCTGTACTTCTTTACCTTGACAGTCATCTGATTCAGGAGGTGACCAGTGTGACAAACTTTGTTGTTGGCCCTTTGAAGCTCGGCTTCCAGTTCATCCATCTTCTTCTGATACTCCTGCAGCTTGCTCTGAACATGCAGGACAGATTTAGATGAATACCAAACTCTAATGTATACCGTATGGAAATGTTAGCACATAATAATATAAGAGTGAACGTGCATGTGTACCTGGAGCTCCTGGTTCTTGGTGTAGTAGTCGTCTCGGCCCTGCTGCAGCTGTCTGATCTGACTGTGCAGCCTGGTCACCACCGTCTCCCGGTCCTCCCACAGCTGCCTGTATCGCTGCTGCTCCACTTGCAAGCTCTCCCTTAGAGATAGGATGTCCACACTCTGCAGGTTCAGCTGGTCCTTCTACACACACACACACATATACGATAAGCACAGAATTTTCTAAACCAGAAACTCAGACTGAACTGTTTTTGAATGATTTACAAAAATACTGGCACACGTCTCAATACAACCTCCTAGTAGACACACCTATGGTAACATATGTCGCCTGGTTCTCAAGTTAATGCATTCAGAAGAAACTTTACTCTGACCCCAACATCAAGGTCACGGAGCTTTGAACTCCAAGATTGCTATCAGATGCACCTGTGGTATCAATTTGAAGTTCCTACATTGCCTCGTTTTCAAGTTACCAAATTAACAAACTCTGGTGTCCATGCTGCCCGGCTGCTTGCCCAGTGGAGTGGGCAGAGGGGTAAAAAGTTATTCTTTTGGTTGATTGCGACATGGATGTGACACTACTTTGTTTACATTTGATTACTGGAGGCAAAACAGCCTTTGTGACTTCTTTGTAACTGTTATTTGCTGGAAACTAATCTGTCTGCAAACAAAACTTCCGTTACATTTTCATTGGTATGTATGCAGATGACCCTCAGCTGATTAGACAGCTGGTATTATGAAATGCCCGAATGCCTCAGTGATTACTGAATGTCGCTGAAGAATTTAGATGAGCTTTGTCCCTTTCTTATCGTTCCAAATGAAAATAAGCTGTTGAATCAGTGCACATCTAGTGTATAAAATAGCTACATCGCCTTTTGTACATTTTCAACACTGTGTTAATGATGATGATAATGAGCACTTGCAAACTTGCCATGGCGTTGTTCTGCTCCTCCAGTGCGGTGGCATTGATGATGCGTCGGAGGAGGCGTCGGTTGCGGACGGCGTGTTGCTCCCTCTTGTAGCGCTCGTACAGCAGCTGGTTGTGCAGCAGGAGCAGCTGGCTGCGCAGCGTGTGAAGCTCATCCAGCGGAGCTGAGCCTGAGGAAGCCCAGGTAATAATAATGTAATTAACACACACACACGACTAATTAATGGAGTTAATTATTATTAGAGTGTGAAACACAAGATGAGCACAGGTAATGCAATGAGAATTTACCAGAAGAAAATTGTATCTATAAATAGTCAGTTTTAATTTCAACGAGGCTGAGTTTAGGTACAAAATTATATTCTGTAATCGATTGCTTTTCCTAACTTTGCTGATCACTCACACACAGTGGTATATTAAACAGCACTTAAAATAGCAAACACCTTTTAGAAATGATTTCAGGTGTGCCGTTTAGTAAGGAAATGTGAATTTTTCTTTCTTATTTTCAAATCAAGATTGGCATTTGTTTACATCATGATAACAGAACAAACATTTGATCACTAAAGGCTGAAGCAAAAGTAACTAGTACTATGGTCTGGTTGGCAGTTTGATGAATTAGCTGATGTCATTACCAGTTATTTACATCATAAATATGATATACATTACAAATATTTAAAATTATGTCAAATAATAATAAAAATCTAGGAAATGCCCAGTCTAATTTTGAATACACGGTTTTGCTTATCAAAAAATGATAGACTAATTTAGTGAGTACGTGCTGGAAAGTTTGATCCAGGACCTTTACAGTCATCCGAGGGCTCCATGCCCATCAGCCACAAGTCAAGAGTGGAGTTTTGTTTTAGATGCAATTGAAAAGACATGACTCCTATCAGTCAGCCAGGGGAGATTATCAAATTCCAGAGTTGTAATTATAGGTTGGCAGAGTTTTATTTGTTTTTCCTTTTTATGAACTGCAGCTGGAGAAAATTAGATTTGTGCGCTTAAGCATAAACAAAGGCAGAGAAGACATCTTAACTTGAAATTCTGCACGTAACAGGTTCTGCATGACCGAGAGAACTTTTATTTTGATAGTTTTTAATCATATTTTCTGTCCACCTTGGTATCATTTCAAAATACTGCAAATGTCTTAGGACCTTGCGGCCAACCTTAGTCATGCGTATTATTTATATACTGCTCCATCTGCAATGTTAATAATGGCTACTTTCATCTGTGTACAATGCTGTTCTGAGTGATGTGAAGGATTTACCTCCAAAGTGTGTCCAGTCAGCTGACTTACTTGGCAAAGGTAATCTGTTAAAGAAGAGAATTTGGGGGTGGGGGGGGGACACGACAAAAAACAGGTGAGGTCAGTAACATGAGCAGTTTTTGTCATATTGTACTCTTAATCTGCCCTTTTTGTACTCTTAAAAAAAAACAAAAAACAACCCATGTAGTCACTGGTAAAAGCAAACGTTAGCACAGGTTAATGGCCTTTGCACACCGGATGCAAATAAACCGATCTGACCAATCAGACTACTGTATTTGACAGCAAGTGTGCTTTAGCTCAAAAAGTGCACTTGTACTGAATATACAATAATACAGAAATGACTCATTTTTTGTGATGAAAGTCAGTGTCAGAGGAAGCATCTGGATGCACCTCCTATCTTTCTAGCAGAACATTCAGTGTTTTTGCAAACCAGATCACACCGGACTCTAAGAGCCTACTCTGTGGGCTCAGTCTTGGGACTTATTTTCTTTCACAAATGCTGAAGTGACAAGACACAACAGCTGGCTTGGCTTTGTCCAACAGTATCAAAATCTACCTAGCAGAGTCTAGAATTCACTAAATGTCAAGATATATCAAGACTGTTTATAGGAGGTTAAAAAAAACATGTAATGGGTGTTATATTCTTTGCCACGGGCAGTAACTTCCTTGAGTCTTGTTGTCACTGTGAGTTTATTAGGGCACCTGTCATGGCCTTTTTTTAGCTTCCTGTTTCCCAGTGCTTAATGTCTTTTGGCAACACTTGCTGAAGAAAGCAATTTGGCCAAAATTAACCCATAAAAATATTTCACAATAAAACAAAATTTATAGAAGAATATTTTGCTTATCATATTTTTTACTTGTCGATACAAAAAATTGGAAATATTGAGATTATGCTCCTACAATTTTCCCATACGTTGCCCATATTTCCTCCCCTTACAGGTGACCACATCGCAGTAAAAATGGCATGCTTGTAACTTGTCTTATTTCTCTCTCTGCCTTAATGTTGACATGTGTGTGTGCAAACTTCATTCTCTCCATCGGCCTGTATTAACACAGATAAAATCTAAATATGGCAGTAGCAAGCAACTAAAATTGAATGCAGTCTAAATGATCTGTGCTCATTCCTGGCTTTGCTGACACCGTTTGTGCTGTTGTATTATTGGCACTGTGGACAAGCCAGCTGCGTGTGCGTGTGTGCGTGCGTGCGTGTGTGTGTGTGTGTGTGTGTGTGTGTGTGTGTGTGTGTGTGTGTGTGTGTGTGTGTGAGAGAGAGAGAGAGAGAGAGAGAGAGAAGGGGGAGGTGGATTTCGAACAATGTCATGCTTGTTCTAAACTGGGTGTTTTCCTTTGGAACTGCGGTAATAGACTGGAAACAACCCAGAAACGCTCTGAACATTGAAAAGCACATCAAAACAGACTCATGAGGTTCTTCAGTGTGATCAAGATGAGTGGCTGACTCACAACAAAGAAGTTAAAGAATGAATACCTAAACCACCGCAACATACGTACGTGTACTTCAGTATTTTCATACTGAAAGTTGATATTTAATAACTTTAATTTTCTTTGAAACTGTACCCATATAGCAGAATTTGTATCACACTCACTAAAGCTAATCAGGAAAGGCACAGAGCTTTTCTGTGCAACTAAAACTAGAACTGAAAATACAGTTTCGGTGCATCTAACCTCATGGCATGCGTTTCATGTCATCCTAGTTGTCGGTGGGATTGTTATGTACTTACAACAATGTTGAAAAAAAGGTTTCTGCATGCTTTTCAAAAGTTAATTTAAGATGTTTGACAGCAGAACAGTAATAACTTGAGCAATGCACACTGATTATCTATTAAAATTAAATGTCTTCACACGTTCTGATTTAGGAATCATCAACCTGAAAATGCCACAAATGTTGTGGTTTGTGCAAAGGACCCACAAACCCTCTTCTAAATACTTAATAATGTTGTGGGTGTTTCATTACGCCCAACATAACCAGCTTGCGGTCCACGTGGCACTGATGATTAGGTAACAGTGGAAATGAAAGACTCCATTGGCACTTTATTTTTCTAAACAATTTGAACCTTATATTGGACTCAAAAAATAACATTTAGGCAGTTAAGTTTAATTTTTTTCCAGAACATTTAGAAATCACCTCAAATATGAACAATTGGAACCTCGTGTCCTTGCTACTTGCATTTCCCATTCGTCACCTTCTAATTCTCATTTCACCTCTTCTAAACAGCCTGTAATAGAAAACAATGCCGACTACATGTAGTAATGCATGTCTGATATGGTCAAAGTATTAGGACATTTAAAATTTATGATCTCTCACAAGTACTTAAGACTTTTAAAATATTTTATGGCTTGAAAATCAATTTAAATACTGGAAAGAGCTGAGCAGATCCTGTAGGAGTTGGAGATAAGAAATACTCAAATACAGGGACTTAGACTTTTTACCCAGGGCTAATCTGATAGATTACTGGCTGCTCGGTTTGTAATAGCATTGTGAGGAAACTAGATGCAGTTGCTGCCTTTACACATGACATTTTTAGAAGAAATATTTTTGGCAAATCAAACCATTTCTGCTCTGGCCATAGCACATCAGATGTATCTGAGGCTGGGTCATGACCAATTCTAGTCTTTTCATGCACAACTGAACATTTTAAACTATTAAAATACACTGTTGCTAATGTTTCCAAATAAGCTACAATCTATAGAATCTGTAGTGTGCGCAGAAGCTGTAGCAGCTGTGTCTACACAGGATGTGTGCAGGCACAGGATGGAGTGCAGGTCACCTGTGTTTTAGACCACAATCACTGTAGTTATGAGTGTTAAAATGATGTAGACTTAAAAGTCTCTCACCTCTTGAGAACTTTGTCGTGGGCGTCACTTCCCTGCTGAACAAGGCGATCCAGCACCTCCAGTGGTGAAGCAGACACTACCCCTTCCTCCTCTCCATCCTCCAACCCCTCTTCCCGCTGTAAAAATCTCTCCATGGTGGCCTTGTGCACCACCTCTGACGTCTTCTGATGCACAAAGAGTGAAGCTGCCCTCGGCAAGGCCAGATCAAAAAATGACTCATAGGGAACCGGGGCTGGCGTCTTGCTGCACGGACTCGGGGAGAACATCCCAAACTTAGTCACTTCATCATCCGGGACAGAGGGGCTTTGGTGCAGGTGGTGCTCAATAGGAGTAAAACATGTGTGAAAGGAGCATGACTGCTCCAGGCCAACAGCTGAATTCCTTCCTCCTCCTGCTCCTCCTCCTCTTTCACTGCCAACAGTGCTGCTACACACAGTGTTCTCCGCTTTATCTGGTGTTGATACAGCATGATGGGTGTCCAGGACGGGGCCTCCAGGCTGGGTGCTGGAGCGGGTCTTGTCTCGTGTCTGACAACCAGTCAGCGTTTCAGTGGTGTGATAGAAAGGGGAGTCAAAGCCCCTGACACCCGACAGCTCCAGCTTTTCTTCAGTGAGCTTCCATAGCTCCTCTGTGATGGCAGCTGCAGTAGAAACAACATTGTTATGGAGTTAAGGAGACAATGACATTCAGAATATACATGCAGGTTTAAATATTTCTGCAATCACAAAACGAGTGCCCAATTTTTTTTGTATTTTTTTGTATTATTTTTTTTTTTTTAAGAAGGAATGAATGTTTACATCTAAGCACCTAGCTTTAGAAACAGAGCTTGTGCCATTTGGCAGATGCTTCTGTTAAAAGTGGTGTTCGCAGCACTGCAAGTGCATTTATTTTTAGTACAAGTGGCTCAAGTGGGATTTAAACCAGTAACTATGCAGAGAAAGCTCAACATACAGGGGAACAAACAGAGATGTGTTGGCATCCTGGATGTTTAGTTCATGAGCTGAGAATTGTCCAACTTAACTAGGGGAATCCGTTTACATAATCAGAATGTTGATTTAATTAAAAACAGACCATCCTACTGACTCACTGTTCTCATATATGTGTTATCCAATTTTATTAAGGTGTCTGTTCTGAAAAATCAAAATTACTTTGCTTTAAAGCATGCAACTAGTTTAAGGGAAAATCTATTGGGCTAGGAAGTACAGTTTCCTTAACTTTCATTTCATTTCTTTTTGAGAGGCAGTGTAGGCCATCTCTAGTCGTATGACAACTGGGATAGGCTCTAGTCAAACATGGTTGTGGTAGTGTGATAGCCTGGGGCTGCTTTGCTGCTTCAGGACTTAGACACTGTAATTAATGGAACCATGAATTCTGCTCTCTACCAGAAAATCGTGAGCGAGAATGTTGGCCATCAGTTTGCGCCCTGAAGCTCAAGCTGGGCTGTGAAGCAGGATGATGATGATGATCCAAAACACACCAGCAAGCCTACCTCTGAATGGCTTTAAAAAAAAGGCAGCAAAACAAAGGTTTTGGAGAGGCCTAGTCAAAATCTGGACTTGAATCTGATTAAGGTCATGCCAAAGCATCTCAAACAGGCCTTAAAATAAAGGTGGGCCTCTCCAGAGATGTGAAAGTTACTACAAATGCTCGACTGCAATTCTTACTGCCAGGGTGGCAAAACCACTTATTACGTTAAGCAATTTTAAAACTGAATTTTACATTTACTTTTTTTATCTTTGTCTAATATAAAAATTTGATGATTTGAAACATTTAAGGGGGACAAATATGAAAAAAACCCCAAACAAACCAAGAGCTCTGCAGGTGTAATATTAAAGAGAAAAGGAGAAAACTGCTACACTAAGAGCCTCTCAGGATTATCAATAGGAAAGATTGATAATGGCAGGCATATCCAACAATAGCTTTGATGGCTCCGGTGTTTGCCAGTAGCAACCACTAAACAGAAAAGCCATATGACATTGAGAATTTTCAAATGTAGGTCTTGTGCCAGAATCACCAGTTCATACAGCTCTATTGTCAGAAAGCTAATGAATATGTGCCTGTGAATGCTGCTCAGATCCAATGTTTGAATAAAAAATGGCTAGCATGAATTTATTCAACATCCTGCTAGCATTTTGTGTGCATTTATAATTCAATAAGAGGAATGAGAGTAGCAGGTAGACTGCCTTTAACGCCATGTGAATGACTTGGGAAACTATAGACTTCTTTTTTGTTAACCTCAAAATAAATATTTTTTTAAGAGTACAGCAACATTTTCTTGGGTTGACTTCAGTCCTTGTGGCTTGAATCTGCTGACAATGTACATAAATGTGTTTCTGCAAGAAAGAAACTCACCCTCTTCCTTCTCTTTTTCTTTCTCTGTTCTCAGCTGCAGCTCCAACTCCTGTTTCTTCATGAAAACTGAAAGCTCTGTCAGAGTCATGGAGATGTTCTCTGCAGCCCCTGCATCTGATGGCAAAAAACATGCCACATGTTTGCATATGGTATCAAAAATGAAAGGAAAAAAGAAATAATTTCTCAACTTTCGGGTAAAAGTAACTATTAAACCTCTATAAACAGTAAAGCAGAAATCACACACGTTTTAGGTAATTTCAAGTAGAAGTGTGCACTTCACTGAGATTACAAATGTTTATGCTGTTGTAAAATATTCAGCATTTTAAAATTAGGCAGAACGGAGTCTTGCCCACAGGAGTGGACCATTAGATCAAATTACAGCTGTGAGTTAACCGCTTCATCTGGAGCTCCATCTGAAATGTATTTCAGTCAGACTGGTTTTCTATTGGATCATTCTGGATATAATCCAAAAAGTGATGGCCTGTGAAGACTACTGTAAAATGAATGATAATAAATCATATCAATGACACCGATCACGTCTAACCTTTGCTTGTGGCCAGTTCTGAACTCTTCTCAAGCTCTTTTACTGGGTCTTGTCTCACCAGTGTGGGCTTTGTGCCTTCCCCATGTCTCCGATCCTGAAAAGCGACACACAGTTAACAGTCTCATTAGAGACAGTTTTCAGGATACATCAGTGGTTTGTTCCAGCTCTTCTTTCCCAGTGTAATTCTTAATAAATCTTAAATAAAGTTATAATTTTTCCCTCATTAAACATAATTACTCAAATCATATTGCCTCTTGCTGTTTTCATGTAAGGCACGTTGAATTGTTCACCATATTAGTCATATATTTTTCAGATTCTTAAGTGATTAAAAAAATAAAAACAGCATAGTGTATTGAATAATCACAGTCTGCCCACTGTCAATGACCTTTTGTAATTCTAGCATGCAAAGTGATTGGCAGCATTTCTAAAATCTGCATCTTATGGACATTTTCAGGATAGAGTTGAGAGAGCATACTTTTCTTGGTGGACTGGACTGTACTGTGTTGGCTGGTAAGGAGATTACAGGAAAGTCATCTGATAAGGTGGGAGGTGGAGAAGAAGTGGCTGGAGTGCTGGAGGCAGGCGTTCCTTTTCCTCCTGCTCGAATCAAAAACAATCAGCAGTCACCAGAAAAGACACGACAGGACGTCACGTCAGAAAACGCTACGGTACGTACAGCATGATGTAGCCTGTACCTGATGTGCAGTGGAAGCGGGTGGGAAGATGTGAGGCACTGTGGGAGAGCTCCAAGTTGGGCGACATGCCCCTTGAGGAAGGGGGTGTAGTCATGCCACACAATGAGGAGGGGCTCCACAGAGGGTCTTTCCCACCACAGGAGGAATTTAATTCACAGGAGTTCTGCAAAGAAGAGAGTCATTATTACTGTAATATAATAAAATTTGGGAAACACATTGGTCTATAGATGATATACTGTTATAGCTTAGTAAACAAAATTATTAGATCATTCTCTGTCATATATGGTGATTTGGCGCCCTCTTGTTATAAGCTATAAAGTGGGAAATAAAACTTCCTGATGCGTTTCATCGCCCACACAGAGAGCGACACAGACCACCTGTGTATCACAATCAGCTTTATGAAAGACTGGCAGTGCTACATTAATTGAGGGCAATATAAAATTGCACTTCTGGAGGAAGCTTGACTATCCTCAGTTTGCAGGAGCATTTCATGCCCACTTGCCTGGATACCTGAGTGGACCTTCTCAAAAATTACAGGTTATTTATTATTCTAGAATTTAAAATCCATCTTAATTGGCTGAGGTTTCTTATTCTGTTAATGCACTGAAAGAATTAATTTACTGTCAGATGGTAGCTTGAATGAACTAGAAAACATTGAATAGTGGCTGAATAGTGGAACAGGTGGATGTGGGTGAAGCAAGCCAAGTATAAAATGGCGGCTCTCACGTGTTTTCCAGATTATCCATCCGTCACAGTCGTGGGAGAGAAAAATTCTCAGACAGACCCCAGGGGGCAGAAAAACACCCAGACCCCTCCTTCATGCAGCTGGTCCGATAATAAAAAGGGAGACAGCATCTCCAAGGCAACAAACCCTTTGCAGTCCTTACGGAGTGGTGGCAGGATAAGCATAGGGGCATGAACTTGACTCTGCCCACCAGCTGATTTTAGGGACTCAAAAACACTTTTTCTTTGCATTTTTCAAAAATATGGAGGACAGCTATTGTTCTTTTTGAACTCATTCGTAGGGCTTTCTGGACAAACAATCGCCTAACTCTGTCTGACAGGTGCTATATGGGGTGTAAACATGACCCTGTGTACAACAGCCAGCATCAAGCAGAAGCTTAACAACAACGTGCTCTGGCACTACCCTCTGATCATCAATTACTGACAAACCCTGTGTCCTAAACCAACAATTATGACAGATTTTGATCGAATTATGGATGATCTTACCTGCCGTCTGGAGGTCTGTGGGCTGCGGTACGAGGATTGTGTCCCTGAGAAGGGGGGCAAGGACAGGGGTGGGGGTAGAGGCTGTCGTGGAGTTGAAAATGGGGTTGAAGAAGTGCTTCCTGTTGTCAAGAAGACAAATGGTATGAACAAGCCACTAATGGATCCAGCCAGCAACTCTCAGTCTGCTCTTAGGACACCACTGTTCCAGTGTTCTTTAAAAACTGCTCCAAGTAATGCTTCAAAGTAATACTTCAAATAATAAAATCACTACTATGTTCTAACCTGAGCTATGGTTCTTGATGCAGATGCAAAAATGCAACATGCAATGTCTATTATTATTCTTACTCATATCAGTATTGTTTCATATGCACAACTGACCATAGCTGCTGTGGAGGTCTGGGTAGGGGCTGGAAGTGCAGTCCTGTGGTCGCAGGTGGATTTGGGGGTAAAAGTTCTCAGGCATGGTGGCATAGCCCTCCTCGCAGGAAGCCTCCTTGGGGTCTAGAGACACTTTGGCACATTCAATGACGATATCATGGATTTCATACTTTTTCCACCTATAGAAAAGCAGAGCACTGTTAGGCAAAGTCCTGCTGCAAATACAGAAAAATAAAGAAATAAAATTTGTCTTACCTGGTGGGGTCAAGCTCATGATCCTTGGTTCCCGTCACCAATTCTGGATGAATACGAACGTGTTCAAGCATCGGCTGAAAGTTGGACACAAATTTAACATCCATCATCACTTTGCTACCAACTCTGATGAAGAGCAACAAATCACTGCATCTGAAGTAATATGCTTACCTTGACTACTTCCTCAAAGGTTTCCATGTTCTCCTTCATGCTGTAATGGGAGCGCAGGTAGGACACAAAATTGCAAGGGTACATGCCATAGAGACGGTGGAAGAGGGAATAGACGCTGGCGTGTAGGTGGATTAGGTAAACCTCTGAAACATGGCCTTAAAGTGGGGAAAAAGGGTTGGAGAGACAAAAACCTAAGCTTGCTCAGCGCCTTTAAACACCCCTTTACCTCCTACACAACTGGATCAAGACCCTTAAAAATGAACTAGAAAACATGCACAAAGCCGACAACATATTTTTGAGACATGACAGGAAGTTCCTACCTGGATTTTTCAGGTTCCACGATGCCAAACGGCCAAAGATGTCAAAATACTCCCACAGGTGTTGTTTCCCAGCTTGAGGGATCATGGGCAGCAGAGTGATCAGCACCAGCACTCCAGTGATAAGCACAACTACATCTGTATCCGTCTGCCATGATATCGAGGTGAAAGTATTTAGGTTTAGGGCACACAAAAGACATTACATAGGACAATCAAAAATCTTAGGCTTAGCATATTAGCATACCATTTGTTGACAAGCTCTAGTAGAGCTAAGGCGGATTTTGTGAGGTTTGGGGATGGGGATGTTGTAGCTATTAAAAGTAATACAAGCCAAAGTACAATACACACTGAATTCTTAGCCTATACTCTGTAAGTGATGTTGTATTTAATGATGTTGTGCCTCATGATTTTTAATGCAGACATTTAAATACTTGCTATTAACAGCTCAAAGATGTGTGTATATGAACAAAATCCAGGTAAGTAACTGCTTTGAAAGCAGAAAACTAAACAATGTACTGCTTTGTGTGCTCACTAGAATTAAATCCATTCTAAAAGCAGCTTGGATGAAAAACTTCGGATCCGCATCCATCCACACACGACTCTGTGCCTTTACAAGATTTCTTTGTTCATCGAGTCGTATCTGGGTCGTTACCTTTAGGCATTTGAGCAGTGAGAGTAGCAGAGGGTATCGAGCAATCTTGTGGATCCAGGACGGCTGCTTGCGGACTACATGGCCGAGCAGAGTGAGGGTGGGCAGCCGGCAGGCCTGTTTGGTCATACAGTCATTCATCTTATCTAGAAGGTGCTGTGACAGAAGGACATTAGGGTCAGGGTAGCAAACACAATCAGTATTCAGCACAGGCAGTTATTCTCCTTTTTAAAGCATGTTGAAACTAATCTGTGACAATATAAGGTGCAACTTTATACAGGACCATAATGACCAATCAATACATAGAGTCTAATGTTTCTATAAGTAGTGCTTTTCTTTTTTTTTCTTACCCTAAAAAGTACCACGTCACAAGCAAGCTACAACAAACAAACTCCACCTCACCTTATCATGTGGTTCTCTGACAGATGACAGGATATGCACAGCCTGGGCGGAGTTGGTTTCTAAATAGTAGTCCACCAGCGTGTTTAGCAGCATGGACCCACGTTCTTCAAGGAAAACAGGAAGGAGATTTTGAATAAATATGCAGTGAGGTAAGTTAAACCAGATGATAAAGCAAGCATTATTAAAAGAATGAGATGCAATCTGCACAGAATGGCCAATTTATCAATGTTCAGTGGTTTCCCCACACACAGATTTTACTTTTATGGGCCACTGATACCAAAGTACATTTTGTGATGTATTATTTTATCCATCTGAAAAGATGATGCAATTGCTCAAGTAGCAGTATCACTGCTAACCAGCTAGCTTCCTGTCTCCTACTTCCTTACAGTCAGGTTGACTAGGTTATCTTTGTCATGGTCATATAGCCTTCAGCTGCCTCACAAACTCAACCTCCACGTTCCTGGACTACAGTTAGCAATGGTAGTCCATATTCTAGTCTAATGGCCAATTTCTGCTTAAGCTGGAAATCTATGTTGCAAATTACACATTGAGTCGACATAGCCTGCTACGACTGCAACTGGTGTTAAAGGTTACATCGCAGGGTTAAGAGGGGTTTCCGGTTATGACGTAAGTTAACCAAGGCTGCAGAGCAGAACAAGGACTACCATTGCTAGGTGCAACTTAAGAGAGTGGATCAGAGTTTGTGAACAGAACGAGAAACCCACTGAAGAAACACAAGTATGCATATAATTTTTATTTTATTCATTCTGTTAAGTTGTGGTGACATCACAGAGAGAGAGAGTGAGAAAGAAAGCTGTGCCCAGAATAAACTTTGCTGACACATAACAAGCCAAGTGCCTACCAGTGCTGAGCTGCTCATTGATAAGGCCTCTGATCTCTTCTAGCTGGTGGAGGTCAGAGGTCTCCAAGAGTGGGAGGAGGTCCCCCACATTTGGCTGCTCCCTGGCCATGGTGGTGGCAGTGCTGGACGTGGAGGCAGCGTCTCTGTCACGGCGTCCGTCCCCACTTGCCTGGAGGACTCCCGGGGCCCACCCACCAATACAGTCTCCAGGCACCTCTACAATGCACCAAGATCAAATCAAAAACATTTCCAAGAATTTGTTTAAGCTCTGATCCAGGATTACTGCTTGTGTGACAATATCAACTGTGTAATGGGAAGCAGGGTTTGCAGTAAAGAGAATTCTCTTAAATGGGGAGAAAAAAAAAAGTTCACTCTGAATGAGTGGACTTCTCTTTTGTGATACCCACTCAGAGACAAGAGCTCTGATTTGACTAACATAATGGCCTTGTCATGGTATCCTATCAGGGAGGGAGGTGTGAATGACAGACAATGCAGCCATATTTCCATGTAATTTCAAGATGTAAGCAATGAATACAATGTCTTTGCTGTAAAGACACACAGTGGTCCTTAAGTCTCTCAATCATCCCACAGATGAGGCCAAATTAGGCCTTTTAGAGGGCCACATAAAGCAAAATCAATTATTTTTCTGTTATTTCTGATCATTTGTGAAACACAATTGTGTTAGTGTTGAGTTTATGAAGCCAAATTAACATGTTATCAAAAAGTGCAACACCAGAAGGCATAGAGGAATCCCCTATTAGAGCTAGTCAGTCTAAAATTCCTCTAAGCAGGAAAAACCCTGACTTCACGATGTCTGCTTAGTATCCAATAAACTGGTGAGGATGGTGGAACTGTCACCAGCCTTATATTTCCTTCTGAAGTTCTAACTGGCTGCTATTGTGTCAATGTTTTCACACAATAGCAGCCAGTTAGAAAGAAGATGGCTTAAAGGGAGGGTGTCCCCAAAGGGAAAGAATATAAAACCGTGGTTACGGTTGACGCGGTGCTCAGAGCTTGTGCAAACTGTGACGTCAACATCAACCAGTAACCATTTATACTCAAGCCTGAGGCATGCTGGACTCCTTACAGTCTTCTCCTAAACAACTAAAGAATCACCACATCAGTGCTCACAAAA
This sequence comes from Oreochromis aureus, assembly GCF_013358895.1. Lineage (NCBI taxonomy): Eukaryota > Metazoa > Chordata > Actinopteri > Cichliformes > Cichlidae > Oreochromis > Oreochromis aureus. The sequence goes on along the minus strand of NC_052948.1, from coordinate 35,415,389 downwards.
GAAAAAAGAAGAAACAGAGAAATTGTTGAGGTTTTCTACAGAATGCCCATGTGTTCCAACCTGGAAACTCAGGCCATGCCAGAGTTCACCCCCAGGTTTAACACCACTTTTGAGGAGCCACCATTTGTAAGGGTCAAAGGCAAGAATACACTGCCAGTTCATGAGGATGAAGTAGTGGTAGCACCAAAGCCAGTATAAGATAAATAAGGACCACTCTGGGCTATGCATCATGGGTCCAAGAATAAAAGCATGGAACTGAAAGTCAGTATAAGAGATCCCTATTGTATAAGATATCTGAAGAGATTAATAAGGTTGAATTAACAGTTTGATAACATTTTGAAAACTTGCATGTACTATAGTTTCAATTACAGCAATAACTTGGTAATCGTTTGAAAACGGCAAAAAATGGCACACAAACAAACCAAACACTTGATGATAAGATGTGGCTGAATGCTCAAAGAAATGACAGAGTTAATGTTATTTTTCAATTATATTATATTAAACAAACCGACTGTTTTCCCCTGCAGACATTTTAACTTTGTCACAGCAGAGAATGCAAAGTTTTTACCATTAATCAAACGTCCAAGGAAGTCGTGACAATTTGACAATGGAGCCAATTCATAATGTTACTTAAACCCATGCTTTTTCCTACAGTGACAAGGCAAAAATGTGGAACAAGCCTATACATTTTGTTTTTTGAAGTAAGAAAATTTAATCTTTTCCTCAGGGAAGCACAAGCTCAGCAGGCTATAACCGATTTTCCATCAAAGTCCTGAACCACACGCAGCTTTATTGACACAAACACACATAAACCACCTCGCTTGTCAAACATACTGCGGGACAAATAAAGAAAAGGTCAGAGAACGGACTTGGAGCGGATTAAGCAGTGTCGATGCATCCAACTATGTGACCTGCTGCTAATCTGACCTCAAGAAGACAAGAGAATCCTTTCAAATCCTTCCTGTTTACTATCTGAGCTTTAAGTGAGAAGTTCATTCAATTTATATTGCATATACACAAGTATGTGCTTTGAAAAAACAAAAAAACAAAACAAAAAACATAAATACAACGGGGCCTAATGTGTTTACCATTTTAGGGGATAAGTCTGTTTATGTTGTCTGTAATGCGTTTAGGCTAGACGCTGAGTCAGCTGTTCGAAATAAAGGAGGCCAGGGAATCCTCGCAAATCTCCATCTGAGAAACGGGCATTAATAATACTGATAGACAGGCCATTAGCATCAGGGTGTCTGCACCCAGCAGCTTCTTCCCCAAAAGGAGTAATGAATCAGCACCAGAGATCTAATTTAAGCTATTAAACCACAACCCCTAACAAGTTAGAAAATGATGAGACTCTCGTTTGTTTTTGGTAGCTCACAGGGTGTAAACTATTGGTGCAAAATATTGAATCTTTCAACATGGAGTCACATGCTACTAAAACCAAGATAACAGGAGCTTATCTGGAGAAAATAAATGAATCGATACCCAGTGTATTTCCACTGAAGTCATGTGTCACTGCCCCTCTGGATGGAAACGTAACAATATTAGTCGCTCCAGGATGCTCCTATTCAAAACAAATAAAAAACGGGACCATAAACATTCGCACATGTTCCCGTTTGTTCACTCGCAGGACAAGTCACAGCCCAGTTTTCTTCTTTTTTTTTTTTTTTTTTAAATCAATTAACTGCTGAGTCACGGGGGTTGAGAATTGGGGTGTGGAAATGAAGAGAGTCTTGCAGGGACAGGTCAGTGGTGTAAACAAGAGTTAGCCTCAGTGTGATCTCAGGCAGCTTGGGAATGCTCAGGAGCACACAAAGAAGCTTTATGCAGCCCGAGCACTTCCATGTACACAGTGAAAATTACATTTGGCCGAGCGCGAGCTGTTAGCAGTAGCCTTCTATTCTCCTGCGTGAATATTTAAAAGCCCCATCATAAAGAAGGACATTTGCCTTCTTTATGATGGGGCTATATGGTCCATTCGAATACGTTTTTAATCAGACACAGTTTGCAGAGGTTTACTGGACTGAGCAAAGATACAACTAACTTTCTATTCCTGAGCTATCTAATGGTTGGAAAATAATAAAAAATGCCCCATCAAGTCTTCCCAGAGCTAAACTGCTTCTTTTGTTTAACAAACAAACCATCCCACACCATATTAAATCTTACATGAACTTTTAAATCGGTGTACATCTATTCTTATCATTTTCTTACCATCTGGTATTTTTTTTAATATAAATCATCCAAAAAAACAGCAAAAATGTCTGTCACAATTTACAAGAGTCTGATGTTTAATGAGAAAACAGTATTATGGTTAAGAAAATGATTAATTACTATAAATCTAATTAATTGTGTTGGACTAATTGATTAAATAATGGTAGATAAAATAGAAAAGCAGCAGGTCTCCACATGCAAGTATGAAACTGAATGAACTGAAAAGACTCCACATTTAAAGTATTTATATATAACACACATATACATATATATATATATATATATATATATATATATATATATATATATATATATATATATATATATATATATATATATATATATATATATATATATATATATATATATATATATATATATATATATATATATATATATATATATATATATATATATATATATATATATATATATATATATATATATATATATATATATATATATATATATATATATATATATATATATATATATATATATATATATATATATATATATATATATATATATATATATATATATATATATATATATATATATATATATATATATATATATATATATATATATATATATATATATATATATATATATATATATATATATATATATATATATATATATATATATATATATATATATATATATATATATATATATATATATATATATATATATATATATATATATATATATATATATATATACACACATATATAATTAATTCAGACTTGTTTTGCACACCTACATAAACTGTCTTTAGGTAATGCTGTAAGAATGAGATCTGGATGTTGTACAACGTTATCCTTCCTTCAGAAGCTAAGGCTACACTTACTAATATATTGTGTTGGGGTAGGTGAGGGGTACTGTCTGGGTAGTGTACATGTGAGGCCGAACACATGACACCCACTTGCTCGCTGTAAATTTACCAGACAATTATCAGCACTACTGGATTTGTAACACTGTCAAATGTCCTCTTAGCTAAGCTGGACATTTGGGGCAGAGTCTTGAGGAGTTTAATGCCGCACAACTAATGAAAATTAAATCTCTTTCCTTCACAACAACATCCTGAAAGAAAGAAAACACCTCAAACACTTGAAAACAAACTCTAAACAGTTATGACTGGGTGGCTGTCATTTCAAAATTCCCAGAACCAGAAATCCAAACAGGCAGTATGAGGCCATGTCGGTGGCTGGGAGTTTGTGGTAAACTGCATTAATCTGAAAACAGTCAGTATTCCCTGGAAATAGCTCGGACCTTTTCTCACCATAACAGAGGGCAGCCTTAGTGCCTAACTCTTAAGTGCTGCTGCACAGTATTCCCATTTTTTTAATGACATAAGTTATGTGCAAAAAAATAAATAAATAATAATAATGATAATTTAAATTAAATACAAATTCTGCATAGATAACCAAACCAGGAAATTCTGCAAACCTGGCCATAAGTGTTACTGACTTTAGTTATAGCCATTTATTTTTTTCCATCTCATGCATGCTGCTGACCTGAAAATCTCAGGTCAGCTGGATGCATGGGATGTGGTTCACTTCATATTGCCTGGGAAATAATGAGTATATCACACATTAATCTTATCTCCTGGGCACCAGTCTGACCAGCTGTCTAAGGACATCTATCAACAGCTCAGCACTGAGCTGTTGATAGTGTTGCTCCTAATTCATTGAGAGCTTATATTAAAAACAAATACCTACAGAGGACCGGTTCAACTTGGGACGCTGCCATTTCTGGAGAGACATGAAGCTTATGTCTTTACGCATTTATGTCAAGACTGTGAGCATGCACAGAAAGAATGCAGGTTAAATCACACATGGTCTAAAATATTTGTGAAAAGGTTTAAACACCCCTGTGAAACCAGTCTGCGCCCATTTATTCTGAACATGGTGTTAGGGTGGCTTACAAATGAAAATAAATGACACAGATGAATAAACATGAATGGATTCTAAAGAAGTAAAGTGTCACATATAAACATTTATCCCTTCGGGCAATGTGTTAGGTTAGTGTTTATATATAATGCAAAGGCCCAGCTACCAGTGCTGGAATTTTAACAGCTTAGCCAATGTGACAGGCAGAAATGAGAGCTCGAGGGGGTCAAAGTGTGAAACTAGTGACCCATTTTGTCTCTGGAGTGATGGAAAAAGCTCAGGCGTTGACAAGCCAGCGAAAAACAACGGGATATTAATGACTGGTGTGACAATAGGAAAAAGCTGCTGAGGTAAATTTGGGTAAACTGCTGGCTGTAAATGAGCGCTGCAGAAAGGAGCAGCAGATCTGTCACAGGGATGAATAGCGAAGCGTGAAAAAGCAAATAAAAATACACAAAGGCCGTGAGGACTGGATAAATACTGACATGGAAGAGGAGAGCCGTGCAGAGCCCGGACAGGCCGAGATCTGGGGCTGAAAAACAGCAGAGCTCCCCGCTGTATGTGGACTGACCAGAGGCTGCTGCTTGTCGTAAACAACTCGCAGAGAACAATGGGCAGGGTTGGGTTGACTTTATCCGATTATAAAACTATGCAGACGTCTCCTCTCTGGCAAACTGAGCACTGCTTTTTAATAAATAAACAACAAAAGCCAGATAAAACCAGGACGAAACGCTTAAAGCCTTAACATCTACCCATCACAGGTCTCCCCAAAAACAAGTCAGTCCCACCGCTGAGAGCTAACGTTAGCTGGGAGCTGCGACCCACACTCGGCGGACAATTCACTCTGTCAGCCGCATTCAACCAGCTGAGAAACAAGCAAAACTAATCGCTTTCACCAAAACGTAACTTGTGCGTTGAAATTCGTAGTGAGAAAAACAGACGAGATGTAAAAAAAATCGGACCTGTTTACCTGTTAGAGTAGCTGCACTCCACAGGGCGCCGCCATCTTGAACAGCTCACAGCCCATCCCACCACGATGTGCCTCCGCTGTCAGCCTGCATGCAAAAATAATCCCAGGCGTTAGAGCACTGCGCGTCATAACCGCAACTTTTACCACTCGAAATCAAATTACATCTGGAAAAAAAAAAAAAAAAAAAAAAAAAAGCTCTAACTCTCTACCTTTAGTATTAGCATTTACAGACGTATCTCGGAATAAATAAATATATAATGTATGTAAACATATATATTTATCTATATTTTCAAAGATAAATAAAGCTTATAATATTTTTCAATCACCCAACTGGTGGAAGAATGAATGCAGAGGGTGATATTAGATATTTTTTTCATTATTATTAAATCAGGTGGCAGTAGTTAGTTCAAATATATGGAAGCTCATTCATGCCATAAAAAGAAAACCAAAATTGATAAATAATTAAAAACATAAAAAATAAAAGATAAAAAAAGATAAATAAATAAATACTGATGAAAATCTACCATGAAATACAATTATTTTTCTTTAATCTGAATAATTAAGTCAAATGTATGAGGAAGGTTTTTTTCTTTGTTTGTTTGTTTTTTAATTTATACATTTAATTATATGCCTTTAATCGATAATAGCAAATAATGATGGGTGGCGGCCCTTCAAACACCCAAGAGACACCTAGCCTATTTTTATTAGAGAAAGGAAATACAATTTATACTTTCTGTTTGAAAAAGCAAAATGCAACCAACTACTTTGATTTCAATTAATAAATTGTCACCTATCAATGAATAAAAAAAATGTTTAACATCCATTTTTATTGATTTATTTCTGAAATAAGCTAATGCTATAAAAGTTTGTGTTCACCATTCCTCTTATAGTGACTTACCCTTATTTATATGAACTGCTCCAGGTCTTTTCTTTTTCCCTATATTTGAAGTATTTTATTTCTTAATGAGGATTTTATTGTGAAACATTAGTACGAACATGTGTTCAACAAATGTACAATAATATGTGGCTATGAAATTAATTATTTGGCATGTTAATTTGTGTGCTATTCTATCACAGCACAGTCTGAGAGATCTGAGCAGAGAGATGTTAGAAGCGTGTAGTGTGTGACAAACATGGCTGAGATAAGGTTGTGAGATATATGACTTAATATTAATAGTCTAATATCTGATCATGTGGTTAGAAACAAGCAATAACATAGCATGCAAATACACATCAGGACGGCCCAGTAATTGAACACATGCCTGCACACCACTGGTCAAAGCTACTAGATACTGCACACAAACTCATGTATAGCTGTGATAATATTTAATTAAACTGGAACTGTGACTTCAGTTAGAAGATTGCTGGAAGATTTTCAAGTTTCCTTCAGCAGTGTGCCAACAATACACTGTAGTTCTGTGTAAAAAGACATAGGCTACAGTTCAGGAGCAGGGATGTCAAACTTATTTTACATTGTGGGCCACATACAGCCCACTTTGATCTTAAGTGGGTCGGACCAGTTTCACTGACAAGTTTAACCACATAATTAACTCCTGAGATATTTTAATATAACAAAGTGCATTTTCAACAATACATCTCAGTTTTTCTACATGATAAAACAGTGCTGGTTTTGGCTTAAATTTTAAGAAATTAATGTGAAAAAATGCAAGTAAATTTTTGTTTTTGTTGTTTTTATTGTGAACCCACCGTAAAAAAATTTATGTTCAGTAGGCCAGAATGAAATCGTTGGCCGGGCAATTTTGGCTCCCCAGCCTTATGTTTGACACCCCTGGTTTAGGGTCTCTGCTGCTGAAGCATCAGTTGCAATCTTGAATGACCCTTATCTCTCTTCTCAGTCATTCCCAGTGTGTTGTCTCCTGTGAAGTGTGTCAATTCAATCTTTGCTAAAATATCAAGTTGAGTAATCTCCCAGATAGGAAGTCCAAAATATTAGCTGCGAAATAACAAGGCTTCATATTCTTGTTCTTCTTCTTTCTTTTTTTTCAAATTAAATAGATTAGTCCAGACTTATCTTGAGTTTGATCCAGAAATCAGAGAATGTGCGAGCTTTAGAAAGATTTGTTTTAAGCTCAGCTTTTTTAACTTCTCTCTTTAGATTTTAATTCAGAATTCATTGTTCAAAACCAGCTGCAGATTTGAATGATATAAAATTCCTTCATAACCATCACAATTCTTAAGTGTTCGGTGGCTGTAGCTCAGGAGGTAGCGCAGGTCATCTACTGATCAGAAGGTTAGTGGTTTGATCCCTGGCTCCTCCAGTCTGCATGCCAAGTATCCTCAGGCAAGATACTCACCCCAAAATTGCTCTCTGATGCATTCATCGGAATATCTTAAAGCTTACAGATATAGTCTCCACTGTATTAATCTAATGGATCTACGTTTGACCTAACGGCTCGAACATACAGAAAAGTGTTAAGTAGCCTGTCTCACTGTGTGATCCCCTACAACTGAAGCCCACAGAAATTTTTTACTCTGACCTACTAGATGGCAGCATAAGACTGACAAACAAGATCTCTATGAATTTATGCCATATGACATGCCATCCAGAGGCCATGGCACTATTTCGACAGTCATGAATTATTTTTGATGTCTAATCCCATATCTACATATAGGTTGAGAGACCTACAAACTTTTTTCAGCCATCAGCACTCCTGTATAATGGCAACACTGTAACACTCATTGCAAGTATCGCTTTAGAAAAAACATTCTTTGGTTATTTTACGATAGCTGAAACGAGCTCCACCGAATAAATGAGGAATTACAGAAGTAGTTTAAAATGTATCAGCAGATCAGAAAAGTGTTGTGGGCCCAAGCCATTCAGTGTTATAAAAACACCATGCACAGTGCTTCACTTGTTCCATGTTTTGTTATGTTACAGCTTTATTCCAAAAGGGATTTACTTTGTTTCATCTCAAAATTCTCTACACAGTGCCACATGTACCACATGTATATAATTCTTCACAGCTTTTTCTCAATACATTGTTGATTCACTTTTACAGCACCTTATAGCTTCAAGTCTTTTGAAGTATGATGCTAGAAGCTTGGCACACCTATTTCTGAGTTCTTTGCAAAACTTTTCAAGCTCCATCAATTGGACAGGGAGCATCAGTGCACAGCCGTTTTCAGATCTTTCCAGAGATATTCAGGTTCAAGTTTGGGCTCTGGCTCGGCCACTCAAGAACATTCACAGAGTGGTCCCAAAACCACTCCATTGTTATCTTGGCTGTGTGCTTTTGTTTGAGCCTGACTTGTCTCCCAGTTCCTGGTGCTGAAAAACTTTGCCTCAGCATGATGCAGCCATCACCATGCTTCCCTGTAGGGATGGTATTGCGATGGTGATGAGCAGTGTCTGGTTTTCTCCAGAAACGATACTTGACATTCATGCCAAAGAGTTCAATCTTTATCTCAGATCAGAAAATTTTGTTTCTCATAGTCTGAGAGTTAAGCCCTTCAGGTGGCAAACTTTTGGAAAATTCCAGGTGGGCCTTTTACTGAGGAGTGACTTGCGTCTACTCTACCATACAATTGTGATTGGTGGTGTCATGGTACTGGGTCTGTGACCCAGTGTTTTGCGTTTGTTGGTAAATTTAAATTCTTTGGTTATTGTTATTCATGGTTTTGTTTCTCTTTATTGTTTTCTGCTTGTGTTATATTCTTAGTTCCTAGGATTTAGGTTTCTGTTACTTTGCCTACCCAGTGTTCCACATCTAGTCACTCTTCTCTCCATGTTCCCTCTATCTCCCCAGTCAGTCATGTCCCTATGTCTAAGTGTCAAGTTGGCATCTTTGTGATTTTCTCCCTTTTCCCGTTTTATTTTGATAGTCCTTGTCCTGTGTACATCTAGTTTTACTTCCCCTTGTCTCATTATATCTATCTAAGCTGGGCATACACTGTGCGATTTTTGGCCCATTTTGAGACGATTTTTCAGTCGTGCGACCGTTTTGGGGATCGGCCCGAGTTTTGCCTTAATCATGTGTCGTGCATCGTGTAGTATACATGGGGTAACAAGAAGCGATTAACACCTCACGACCAGCTCCCGATCAGCAATTGTATAGTCGCAAGAAAATCAAAATTGTTTGAAATCCTGGTCGCCGCTTGTGAGGGTATCGCACTGTTGAAGCAGTGTAACGAGTTGATTTAACGCAACCTGTCACACTGCGCACGCACAAACACAGAAACGGAAGTGAAAAAGACAGAGTAGCATGGCAGTGCAGCATGTGATCTGGACACAAGCGATGGAGGCACAACTTATAGAACTTTGGCAAGCTCATCCAAGCCTTTTCGATGTGGCTTATCACAACCGCAACAACAGTGAAAAGAGTTGGATGGACATTGCTGCTAAATTACAGGTGCCTGGTCAATGTTTTTCATTAGCAATTTAGCAAAGTTGATTGCAAAGTTGGTGGTGTGTGTTTGTGTGAGTAAAAGACAGAGAGGGAGAGAGAGGGAGAGCGAGAGACAGAGACTGTCACGGCTAAAGGGGTGAGCCGTGTGGAGGAAATAAATGAGGACCCAAAAGCAGGCACTCACTGAAATGCGAAGGAGGTTTATTGCAAAATAAAACACAAGCAGCGAATTCCAAAACGGAACTAAAGATAATCGATACTGGGGGAAACTAAACAGAATACACTGACATAAGACATGGACCTTCAAAGTAAAACAGGAAACAAGAAACAATTCACAAAGACGCAGACTTGACACTGAACTAAACCTACACTAAACACGAGGGCACAACACAAAACCTAAGAACAAAACCCTAAACCAGAATAAACTGAAACATAGAATTATAATAATAATCAACAAAGCATAACAAGAGAGTCAGAATACAAACCATAATACAGAAAAATATAAGAAACTGAAAATGCTGGGTCAAAATGACCAAGAACTGTAACAGAGACAGATTTTGTGTTATAAGCTTCATGTTATCACTTCATGTTATGGCCACATGGTGTGAGCACTCAGGTCGCATCAGAGCATTGGGCCGTATAGTGTGAGACCATTTATCGTGACCTACAAACTTCTAACCCCTGCGATTCAATCGTACAGTTTGAGCAGGAGCTAAATAATGCGACTGAAAAAAAATCGCACAGTGCATGCCCAGCTTTAGTCCCAGCTGTGTTTCCCTCCTGTTTCCCATTCCCTCGTTACTTCCTTGTGTATTTAAGCCCTGTGTTTTCCTTTGCCCTTTGTTGCGTCGTACCTCATCATGTGCTCAAGTCTCTCTGTGTTCCTGGTTTCTATCACTTCTTATTCCGTCCTCCTCGTGTTTCAGTTTCCAGTTTCCTAGTGTTTAGGTTCTTAGTTTTCATGTTCAGGGTTTTGGTTTGTTTTTTGTGAGTTTATCTTTATGGAGGAGTTTTCCCAGTGAATAAAGCAGCCGTTCCAAGTTTACCTATTCGTGTTTGAGTCCCGTATTTGGCTCCACTTCCTGCATGCCACAGCACAGCCATGACAGAACGATGCAACCACAAAATGGACAGAGCAGGCTCTGTGAGGGAGCGCCGCTAGCCCTTTGATGGGACTCATTTGGCTTTAGGTGGACCTCGAAGCCTGTATCTCAACTGCGTTTTCCTCACCTCAATCTCCAGGGATCAGAGTGGGCGGTTTCTCTCGGTCATCGGCAATTGCTCCTCTGATCTCCAGCTCGCCCTTTTCTCAATGTGGGAATGACGTTCCTGCAGAAGGTGCCTGCAGTGTAAAAAGGATGGCATGGCGGAACACACTAAACTCACGCCACTGCAGTCCTTTGCCCTGTTTTTGGGGCTGACCCGTTTGGAGCTGCAAAAACGGCCCACCTCCTCAGCGCAGCTTAACTCGTGGGAGATCCCACAAGTGATGAAAGGTAAAGAAAATCACATGCCAGGCTCCAGTGCATTTGTCTTCACCAAAGAACTAACCTTAGTGTCCTTCCTCCCTGACAAAGCTTCAAAAAAAGGTTTTCCTGCTCCTATCATCCATGTACGTGCAACCAAGCATAGGACCAACTTGCAAGGCTGGAGTGATTAAATTTTACAACTAAACAAAGGGAGGTGTCAATATTTTTGAACAGTTGCACGTGCACTATGGCTATGGAAGAAAAACAAAGAGATGGCCCCTTTGCGTGTTCTATGGCGAGATCAATGCTGGTGTGATAAACTTGTGGCTCATTCACAATCAGAATGCGATGAAGAGAGGTGACAACCAAATGCAGAGGAGGCCTTTATGTAGGCTTTGGCACTGACACTTATCAAACCATGGACTGAGCAGAGGCTCCCCTCTTCAAATCTGTCAAGTCAACTCAGAGTCCTGATCTGTTGCATGCTTGACATCCCCTCCCCTGGCACTCTTGCAGGTGCGGCAGGATCAGTGGCAGCAGAAAGCAGTAGTCCCTTTGTCAGGTGTGCTGACTGTCCCGCAGGCTTGGACAGGAAGACACAACACAGGTGCCATGTCTGCCATCAAGTGTCATTCAAAAAGAAAAAGATGACATTAGAGCAAGCTTTTTTTTTCCCAATAGCTAAAATGTCCCTCTGGACACAAAGCAAACAGATTTTAATTAAATCTGGTGGCTCGAGTAAACCAGCCACAGAAAGCAAAGACATTATTTCCAATCCACTCTGACTCTTCTTTGGCTCTCGGAGGAGGCGGACGCACTTTTTCTCCTCTCCCTTATCTTCCCTGCTTATGTCCTTGTCTAGTCTTGTGTTTTTCTTTGTATTTTCCCTGGAACATTCTCTCACAGTCTGTTCTCTAAAACCTAAAAGAGGAATTATGGATTGGATCAACTGGTCCCTAAATGCAATTGACACCCCTTTCTCAACGAGAAGTTTGGGCTTGGGTGAGCCTGAGTGGTGAAGATATCTACCTATTCGGAACCATGGTAACAGGGTTCTGGCTGATCGGAGCTGGCTTGGCCCTGACTTATCGAAGAATTAAGAAAGCGGAACCGGCTGTTCAAACCCCCACAAGGCTTCCCGCTGGGATTGGAACGATGGGAGAGGCGTGAGTTTCTCAAAATGGGCTCATTGAGTCAGCACGGATAAGATCTTGGAGAGGCTACGGCTGCTGTGAATACTCAGAATAAGATCTCTGACTGCAGACTGGATTACATCTTGGAAGGGCTAGCTCGGAATAACATCTCTGGGCGCAAAATTGGATGACATCTCGGGGAGGCACACTGCCGTGGGTTCTCAGACATTGGCTCCTTGAGCACAAGAAGTGACAACATCACAGAATGCAAGTATGGCGAAGCTCGCGGCTCTCCAACGGGAGATTGAGAGACCAGTGTTGGACTGTAGAACTGCTTTGAAATTCATATGAGCTGTTCGCACTAAAGTAAAAAAATAACATCATTTATGCGGATACCCCTTTGGCGCCAGCTGCAAGGCCGGAGCTGAACAAAACACCCTGATAACGACTGTGTGTAGACTGTTCCTTCCCATTCCATGCAAGGCCACCTGGGTTGGCTGGAAGACTGTTTACTTAGCCTGGCAGGGCGAAGGACACTGTCTCAGCTGAACTCTGGACACGCACACACATACACATACTGATACTGATAAGCACTCACCGACGCATCACCCTCCCTACCCCGGATCCAACGCCACCTCCAACGCTTACCTCCCCTCTGATGTGGACATCGGGTCAGCTGGAGGCGCAGTCGAAAGATTGCAGCGGTCCCAGATCAGATGTACACACTGGAACTCTTTCCCATGTTGCTTGTCTGTGTTTATTGTGCTATGGTGTGTTGATATCTGTGCATTCCTGTATTATCCTTTTGTGTTACACATTTCGATGTTTTTTTCCTCGCTACCTAGCCTGACCTGTCTCCCCAATGTGATGTTTGTGTAATGTATGTACGGTCAGCAAGGTCTGTCATCTCGGTTGCGGGCAAAAGACCTGCAACTGACAAATAAAGGCTATCTCATCTCTCATCTCTCATCAACCAGTGTGTCCACACATTACTACCCTGCGTCAACTGATTGCATGTAAGGAGTAGGTAAGTAAGAGTGGTCCTTTGCATGTTATCCTTATTTGGTGCAGTGGTTATGAATAAATATCACAAAGGGGTGATTTCCAAGGGAATTGATATGGTGAAAAAAATATTTTAGTTAACTGGTCATTTTTACCCACTCAAAAAATGCCATTTTTGTTTCTCTCTCCTGCAGCTGTGTGTGTGTCAAGGAGACTGTGCCTTCACCAGGGAAGTCTCAATTGTCCCAGGAATAGGTGTACCAAACACCATGTTTCCAGTGTCATTATATTTTTTGTTCTCGAATTCCTAATTTTTCAGCCACCTGAGTCCACCCCAGGCGCCCTGCCACCAAGGAGTTGTTTAACTAATTTAGTGACCTCACCCCTGGAGCGAGTCGTCCCCCTCATCCTCAGACTCTGCTTCCTCTACAGAGGATGTGCCAGTAGAATTAAGGAGGTCCTCAAAGTATTCCTTCCACCGCCCGACAATGTTTTCAGTCAAAATCAGCAGCGCTCCGCGTACACTATACACAGTGTGAGCGCCGCTTTCCCCTCCTGAGTTGCCTGACAGTTTGCCAGAATCTCTTCATGGCAGTCCAAAAGTCTTTTTCCATTGCCTCTCTGAACTCCTGCCACACTTGAATTTTTGCTTTAGCCACTGCCCAAGCCACATTCCGATTTGGCTGTCGGCACCTGTCGGCTGCCTCCAAAGTCCCACAGGCTAACCAAGCCTGATAGGACTCCTTCAGCCTGATGGTTCCCTTCACTTTTGGTGTCCACCATCTAGTTCGGGGGTTACCACCATTACAGGCACCAACCACCTTGTGGTTGCAGCTCAGTGAAGCAGCTTCAGCAATGGAGGTGTTGAACATGATGCATTCACACAGAATGTTCCCAGTCTTCCTCAGAATGCTGTTGTGGCTCTACCAGGGCCTCTGCCAGGAGTTCTCAGTGCACGCTCACTATATGTTTAGGCGCCCCAGGTCTGTCTAGCATCCTTACCACCCACCACCAGATGGTGACCAGTTTAAAGCTCAGCACGACTTTTCACCCGAGTGTCCATTTTTGATCTGACGATACAAAATTGATCATTGACCTGTGGCCTAGAGTGTCCTGGTGTCATGTGCAATTATGGACATCCTTATGTACGAACATGGTGTTCTTTTTGGACAAACTCTGGTTTGCACAGAAGTCCAACAACAGAACACCACTTGACTGGTTCAGATGTGGCAGGCCGTTCCTCCCAATCACACCCCTCCAGGTCTCACTGTCATTGCTCACATAAGCCTTGAAGTCTGCAAGTTGGACAACTGAGTCTCCAGGTGAATGATCCTTAAGCACCCTGCCCAGGGACTCTAAGAAGGCCAGGTACTCTGAACTTTTGTACGGCGCATAGGTGCAGACGATAGTTCCACAGTGCCTATGGGCACAAGGAACAAACCCTCTCGTCCACTGGGAAAACCCCCCCAGTGTACAGGCAGCAAGCCAAAGGGATACCCACCCCAGCCCTCCACCTCTCACCAAGGGCAACTCCAGAATGAGACAGAGTCCAGCACCTCTCCAGGACACTGGTTCCAGAGCCCAAGCCATGTGTTGAGGTGAGCATATCTAGCCAGTACTTCTCAAGCTCATGCACTAACTCGGGCTCCTTCCCCACAATAGAGGTGACATTTCATGTCCCAATTACTAGTTTTGGTAGCCAGGGATCATTCTGCCAGGGTCTCCACCCGTGGCCGCTGCCCAACACACATTGCACCCGACCCCTACGACGCCTCCTGCAGCCACTAAGGCCCAGGGTTTTTTTTGGTGTGTTTTGTTTTTGTGTACAAAAGTTATGGGGGCTGGACTAGACTTAACAAAAATCGTGCCTTTTATTGTGGCTAATAACCAAACCTGAACAAAACAGGAAAACCAAACTAAACGAGGACCTAATCATGAAAAGTCTAAACCAGGAACACAGAGACACATGAGAGGGTTAACAGGCGCACCAACAAAGGACTGAGGAAGACAGAAACAATATATACACTGTGGGGTGACAAGGAAAGTAGAAAAACATGGAAAGACAGCAGAAACAGAGACGTAATGAGACGGGAAGCAAATACACATAGAGGGCACAACAGACTCTCACAGAAGACACAGGGATGAGACAAAAGTAGCCTAACTGACAAGAAATCATAAACCACAATACAAACTCAGAGACATAAAAAGAACTAAACTCAAGACTAAACCATATAAACTTGAACTTAAATCATCTTCATAATGCAATGGAAAGAATCATAAATCCAAGAACAAACTCAAAATACTGGGTCAGCAACCCAGCATCATCACACTGGAGGTCACAGTTGTGATGCCATTTTCTTTCTATCTGTAATGTTGGTTTGTCAACAGCAAAGGTAACTTAATCTGTCAACACAGATAAGTCTCACCTCACAAAATAAAAGTCAATATGAAGCCATCATATTAGTCTAAATTTTAGGGTGTCATTTTCTCAATATTAGTGGATAACCGAATTCAGCTACAACATATCACTACAACACTGGAATGTGTCATGCAAGTCTCTATGAATATACAGGCAAATTAATCATTATTGTTATTTCTCTTTATTAAAACTCAGATATTTTTAGTAATTTCAACCAATAGCTCCTAATCCACATAGTATTTATAAATGTACAAGAGGTTCCTGATTTCTATACAAGACTAACATCTTAAATTTTAGTTTTTTCTTGATGAAGTGTTTGCATTTTTTTAAAAAGTCACTGTATAATTAAAAATTATAAAAGCTTGTAAACTTTTACACTTTAGGTGCTGGACAACTTGGCTCCTTTCCAAGGTGAAAACTTCAAGCAACCACAAGCAGCAGTTGTTATCTAAAGAAGAGCTTTCCTTGTTTATAATAGGGGTGAGTTTCGATAATCGATTTTCTGATTAAAATCGATTTTAGCTTGAATAAAGCGATATCAATTCATTAAATCCTGAATTGATTTTTAAATATAAATGTATTTTACCAGAAATGCCAAAATCTCAGGTTAAACCTCACAAAACTATTTCAACAACCACCAAACAGCTAAAACAGTAAATGAGAGCAGGTAAACTGATTTCACACAAAGATGTAAACAGAAGCGCGGACCCGACGCACCAGACGCATCTGTGAGATGTCAGCTTTCTCACCCGACGGCTCGTACACAGACACGCCATTGTGGCTGAAAGCCGGCAGCTCACAGATTCTGAAGCTGCAGGTTTTCACTGAACCAGCAGCAAAAGAAGATCCAAACTACACTTCATGTTTAATAAACATCATCATGATTCCCCTCTTACTTTTGCTGTTTTGCTTCCACCACAATAAAAATCACACTTCCTGCACAGCTCTTTCTGTCTCCCAGTGTATTTCAAGAACAGTTTCCCATCTCAAATCTCTGTTTTCTGGGCTTGGGGTTCTGGGGGTGCTCCACCTCCGTGCTGGGGCTCTGGCTGGGCCTTGGGGGCTTTGGTCCTAGTTGATGTGTCGCCGAGGTTGTGGGCGGGTGGGCGCAGGGGGCCTCTGGTGCATCGGCCAAAATGGGGGGCTGTTCAACTGGCAGGGATGTTGTTTCATCCTTGCAGAAGTTCACTCTGCAGGTGGGGGAGAGACATAGGAGAGGTGGAGAATAAACTTAACCTGGGTGTCTATTGTCTTGTATAGTCTGGGGGAGGATTGAATGATGGGGTGGGTACAGTTTCCTCTGCGGTGGGGTCGGGTGGGCTGCTGCTGTGGGCCCCGGTCTGGATGGGCCTGGGCCCCCTTGCCTTGTTGGGTTCCAGGGGGCGGGGGTGCCTACTGGGGTCAGTGGGGGAGCTGGCCCCAGGGAGGGGCTTCTTGCCCCTCCCTTCCTTTCCTCCCCCATCCCTGACCGCCTCCCTCTTCCCGCTCTACCACACCCACCTACACAAGCAGGGCCTTGGGGTGCAGGTGTGTCACCAGGGTGCAGGGGAGACATCCCCCCCCCGTCCCCTTCTGGCCACCTGTGCCTCAATTTTATTCCACAACTTAGACATCCACATTACTCACACTCTCATAACACATACATATAGGGCCTTGGGGGTGGGCACGTTACACGGCATTCAGAGGACAGTCTGTGTATTCAACATCACCTCTGGCGCCGGTGCCCACCTCTCAATTCTAAATGCATGTAGACATTGAGGGTTCTCGGGAGGGGCCATGCTGACACCTGCTGCTCTCTGGCAGCAGCACCATGCCCTCCCATGTTTTAATTGCACTTTAGAACAACACGCATCAGCACTACACATGAGCAGGAGGAGGGAGGTATGGGGTCTTCACATACCTCTTTGTTAGCCATCGGGGCGGAGGGGCGAGGGAACCTGGACCTGGAGTATAAAGTATGTTTGGGGAGTATGATTGTGTGTACAATGTCCATTTGTGTCTGTCTTTACGTTGGGTGAGTGCTGAGTATTTGTATATGTGTGCATGAGGTTGGGAATGCACATTTGTGTCTGTGTGTGCCTGTTTGTCTGTGTCTATATGTCAGGTCGGATCTTACACTCCACCTCTCTGGGAACATCTCAGGCCCTCCAAAGTATGGAGAAACCTTTTGAATACAGCGCGCTCATCCACACAGGTGTGCACACGGGTGTTCACTGTTCATAGACACAAACTACATCTTTCTTGGCTGCTACCTCAAAGCACATTGTGCGCTGTCGGTCCTGTGTGCTGCACAACAACATTCAATATTTAGTATTTACTGTTATTTACACTTAGCTAGATTAATGCAGTGGTGTTGTGTTTATTATGCTGCTCTCTTTTTTTGTTTGTTTTCTCTTTTTTTCTTTCAACAGGTGATCCGGGATATTTTTTTTCTTTTTAAGTGCCCTTTCTCACTGTCCCTCTTCCCCTCTATTTTTCTTTTCCTTCATCTTTCTTTCTCCCTTTCCTATCCCCTAGTCCCATCCATAAAAAATGAAAATAAAATGAATAATAACAACAAAGGTCGATCGAATGGACCAATGCTGTCTGTTGTGTTTTTTCCCCTTTGTGAATATGCAGAACATAATTACAACTTCAACAGGGAAATTAGAATTGCTATCAGATTTACTTCCCTAATCAAAAGCAGGGACACAGGGAATCTGACTGTTATACAGGTTAGCAGAAAATTCAGATCATTTACTCAAATAAAAGTATCAAAAGAAATTTTAAAAAATACTCTGTAACAAGAATTAAATGCATTTAAAATCTTACTTAAATACCAGTTCAAAAGTACTGGGTGTCAGCAGGCAGTCACGGCACAGAGCTAAAATACAGCATCCCAGGTTTGAGTCTGTGTCTTTTACTTTCTATTCAGCTGCTATTCAGTTGCTTTGTATTTAACTTATTGGCAATTTAATTTGTTATTCTTTTTACAATAAAGTGCTTTGATCCTGTCTGTATGTTTTATGGAGTCCACTCATTAACGTCCCCCACAACTCGTTTGCTGTGGTAAAGCATAGTATGCCAAGGAATTTTTTAGATCAATACTAGAACATAAAAATGCAATTTTTGGTTATGTGTTTGTTAGCCTACATTCAAATTCACAGTTGTAAACTTGGTTTGTTTCAGTGACCATACAAGATTATTATCTGTGCACCAATTACTCCCTTCCATGGTTCTCTAGCTCAACTGAACACAGCTGTTCCCACTAAGTTACCTGTAATGAGTATAAAGACAGAAAAGTACATATATGGGGTCATTTTGGTTTTATTTTATTTTATTTTTAAATATCAGTATTCATCAAGGCAATGATTTGATTAAAACTGAGCTCAGCAGGGTTTTTTGAAGTTGCACTTTAATAGATGCTTGCCTTGGTGTATAGAATAATTTAATATTTTTGTTAATTGAAAGCTGTTCAGCAGACTTTCCAAATTGTTAAATTAAAAGCAAGATATACTTTTGCTTACTCTGGTTCCTCCAGTTGTTTAACTCTTCAAGATGGATTTTATTTCATGCTTGCTCATTTTTTGGAAGGCAGAAGTCTTGAGTCATCCATTAAGGTCATGAGACTTTATTTGTATATTCATGTCTCTTCAATGATGAAGTCATGCTACCTGGATGCTTTTTGTTGAACTGTAGTTTTTGCAGCTTCTTCAGATGAGACGGGTTCATTTTTTTTGTTTTTGGAATAACTCTGGGCAAAGACGCATGTCTCTATTGGGGACTGGGAACTACAGTTAAAATCAGATTCTTATCTACTTCCATTATCACATCAAAGCTTTACCAGAACATATGGGCTTCAGCTCATCTTCACATTTTGCCCTGAATGACTAGAATTTTCCTTTCACCATGAAACATTGCGGCAGGAAAATATAAACATAGTAAACATTTTTTTTTTGTCATGCATGCATCAACATAGATTAACGAGTCAAAAACATTCACTTCAGCTGTCCAAAAATCTGTAGATGCTTGGTTGGAATTTACGTGTTTGGAGACAAATTTTTGTAAATTTCAGTGCAATGGTCAAAGTGTTCATGCAGCGTTTGGCAGCAGCTAAAAGCAGCCAAACAGAATTGTTCGTTAATCACATGTGTTTTACCAATGTGATGTTCAAACTATTATATAGAATTTAGTGACTGCTGAAGTTTAAAAGCATGGTAAGCCTTAGCTGATGCCGCATTTTCATTGCACATTTCTCAAAGACCCATTTATTTACATCCGAGACAAAGGTCCAAAGTAAGAGTTTACATTAAATAAAATGCAGTTGTCTACTTTAGTACAACTCACCACCATTTTAATGTCTCAGTCAAGAAATTGTTTGCCTCACTAATGGGCAGCACTTGTAGCTGATTTGCTTCCACCCCTTATATACTTAAGGAGCCCCATAGCTGGAGGTCCAAAACAAATGGGTCCTGCATAAAGCAGCAATGTTTCTCCAGCTCACTAAACTAAACACACAAGCATAATTGACCAAACACCTGCATTTGATATGAACCTTTGAACTTTTAAAGTTTTCTCCAGTGAATTGAAATCACTTAATTTTTTTATGGTAATGTTTGTCAAGTGCACTAAACTTGGATCGCATTTAAGAGCCAAACTATCACATATTGATGCTTAGTTGGTTATTAAAACATGACACTGAACAAAATAATCATATTTTAATCGGTTTTAGATTGTGACTCTTCATGGAACAGCAGTACTTCCGCACTAAAATGTTTAAATAGATATTTCCTGTAGTTGTTTTTGATTCCAGCTGGAAATAAAATGAACACATTTCAAAATTTGAGATGTTCTGTTATATTTCTAATTCATATTATTTCCTAAAAGACTTATCCTAATAAAATCCCCTCGTTTTACTTATTCCCTGCAGTTTAGGGAAAACATTTTAGTGGTTACAGTCACAAATCCCCGAATCGGCTGGAACTGCATTAAATAAAGAATGGTAAATGGCCTGTATTTGTATAGCGCTTTACTAGTCCCTAAGGACCCCAAAGTGCTTTACACATCCAGTCATCCACCCATTCACACACAGGTGATGGCAAGCTACATTGTAGCCACAGCTGCCCTGGGGCGCACTGACAGAGGCGAGGCTGCCGGACACTGGCGCCACCGGGCCCTCTGACCACCACCAGTAGGCAACGGGTGAAGCGTATTGCCCAAGGACACAACAACCGAGACTGTCCAAGCCGGGACTCGAACCGGCAATCTTCCGGTTACAAAGCGAGCTCCCAACTCTTGAACCACGATCACCCCGTTGAGTCAAAAGAAAAAAGAATGAATAGAGAAAATATATCATACTGCATGCATTGACATGAAAAAGGAAAAAGAAAATTCTATTATCTGGCAATGTCCAAATTCAAAACTTGGCATGTTGGAGGTACATATTGTGATTTTTTTTTTAAATGATCCGTTCGGAGACAAATGTTTTCAAAAGTAAATTTTGACTCAGCCCCGTGACTCATGAATTTTCCCCCAATGCCTCAGGTATGTTTGTTTGTCCTTCTATTCTGTGTTGTTTCTAACGGGTAAGCCTCATTTTTTATCATTGTGATCCAGATATGGACTGAGAATAATGTTTTATAAGGGTTTATCACAACTATATTCCTCTGAGAGGTCAGCAACATCTAATCTAGCTGAAAGACAGTAGTTAATGACACAAGTTTTGAATAGATTAGCCTTAAATCTTTTGTATCTTGTTGGACTATGAATAAAGACATTATCAGTCAAATTTGAATTTTTTCACATCCTTGTCAGGACAATGAAAAACAGAAATGATTGTGTTGCACAAGCAGTCATCTTCTAACTTCTGACTATGCTTCCCGTAGTTCTTTTGTGTAGAATCCTGAAAATTATTCTACACATTATACACAATTATGTAATGGCAAAAAGATAATTGTTTTTATTCCCCTCTGAGCCTTGTGTGCTTAGTGTAACTGTATATAAGCTGATGCTCGCATCAGAGTCCGACTTCCCTGCAAATCAGGGACAGGGGAATCAGTATCAATGTCCTGATTTTACAGGATGAACAAGGGAGTAATCTGCACCACACAAAAGTTTAATGAAAGACGGTTTTTGGTGACAAGGGTTACAAACATCAAAAAACTGATTAATTTCAGAGACAGAGCAACACCTTTCAGATGTCCCATGGTTTTTTTTAAACCCCTCAGGCACATTATTCATGTATTTGTCAACTGTGGTGGCTGGAAGTGGAAAAACGAGTTCCTTCACTTGTTTTTAGGCTATATATGTTGGTTGGAAAGCTCCTCCAGGCCTCTCTGTAGCATTCATATCAGGAATAAAACATTTGAGCATTAAAAAAAACCCTTCAGTCCATCTTTGAATACATGCATATACATACACATATAGGGTGATTTTTAAAGTCTTGTCACTTTTCTCTGATTGAAGTCACCTCAAAGACTAGACAAACAGGTGCCTGTTGCCTTGGTGATGAGCCTATGCAAGTGTGGTGGGATCGCAGGCAACCCACGTGACTGTTTCCAGGTCTCACTTTATTCTTATCACTTTAGGCTCTGTGGGTGATTTTGTAACGGTGGATCTAAAACTCTGGCAGCTTATATTTATTGAGTGGCCGACCGCTGGCGGTCTTGGTTGAAAAATTGTACCAAAATTAAGAGTTCTTTGTTTTTGTGTTTTTTCTATACAGAATATTTTTTGGCAGCCAGTTGAAATAAGCCTAAAAAAGGTAATTATATCACTCTCCGTGCTTTATTCACAAACATGTTATCTGGAAAAAAGACCACGGTGTCCTTTGATGTAACTGTTTTTAGGACCCTTTGTTTTTCTAAGCAAATTTC
This sequence comes from Oreochromis aureus, assembly GCF_013358895.1. Classification (NCBI taxonomy): domain Eukaryota; kingdom Metazoa; phylum Chordata; class Actinopteri; order Cichliformes; family Cichlidae; genus Oreochromis; species Oreochromis aureus. The sequence continues at coordinate 35,393,069 of NC_052948.1, read as the reverse complement.
CACAATTTGAGGCCGGCAAGAGTCAGATTTCCATGAAAATCAGTGAGGGGTGGAGTCAACAAAAGGTAGGCTACAACTGTCACTGCCGTCACTGTCACTTCACACTGCTTTCCTTTATCGACACCAGCGCATCTCTTCTCCGCGGATCAGCTTCAACAGATAGGATTTTTATTTTTCTTGGAAAAGGACAAGAAACTACATTTAACAGTGAGTAGCTGCTTCCAAACTCTGAACGGATTTTTCACCGACTTTAAACATTTCTTTAAACATTTAGTCCGAGATTTTTTTCATTTTTATTTTTTAGAATTACGACAAAGAATTTGCACATGTCGGAGTTGCTACAATTTGCACGAAAGATGTTAACAGTTTTTGAGTACTTCGTGCATTAAAAAACAAAAAGCAAAACAAAAAAACAAAACAATGCATTTAATATGTTTCTGGTTTTCAGCAGTATCATTATGCCGAGATGTTTCATGGTGAAGATCAGAAAGTTTTTCAGGCGAATGACAACCATTCAAGACGAAAATGAGCCGGTATTTTCAGGTAAGGTTTGAAAAAAAAAAAAAGATTTTAGAGATTGTAAAACTATATGAGAAAGACAGCGGTTAAAATAATCAGAGTAGATTATAAACGTGTTTAATCAGGGAGTTTTTTTTAGTATGTTTTTTGTTTTTTAAATCTTCCAACCATCCTTTTTTTTTTTTTTTTCCCCCTCATGGGATATTTAATTAGTCTATAATCACTCAGACATTTGACGTTCGATTTTAAATTTATTATGGATTTATAGTAATCAGAAGGGGCAGTCTGCCTCTTGTTGTTTTGCGGAGGAGGAGGCAAACCTTGAATCCTGCTTACTTTAATTAGTACTATTATTACTTTAATTATTATTATTGAGTAACGGAGATCTTCTCTCTTTTTTTCTCTTTGTGTCTGTAGCCTCAGACAACCAGCCGCTCAGAAAACACTGTTCCCCAACTTCAAGTGACTACAGTTGTGTTGTCTGTCAAAAGGTAAAGACCATGCATGCATGTGTCAAGAAGCAAGAGAAAAAAAATACATCCATATTTACTTTTCAGTGCACCTGTCCTTTGTGTACAAACCTGAAGTGTATCCAATTTAATGAGAAAAAAAGCTGTCTATTTTAAACTGTCAGTGTCTCATATTCTTCCACTGATGGACTTACTCTGTTTTAGGTTTACTCAACCGTTCGTGGACTTGAGGTCCACAGCAGAAGGTCTCACAAAGGAAAGAAGCCCTTTGTCTGCATACTGTGCAATAAATCTTTTGGTCATGTTGTCAGCTTGAGACAGCATATGAACATCCACTCAAAGGTAAATCAGCCAAGTTCAGTGGAAACAGAATTTTCCATTAATTATCTTGCCCCAAATTCTTCAATTTCCATAATGCACCCCTCTTTATTTTATTCACTTTGCCTGTTAAACAAACAGCTTTGATTTCTGCAGCATAACACAGCTATGAGCAGTACTTCTTACTACTACTAACATTTCCTTAACTTTACAGTTGACTTTACAGTTATGCTTGAATATTTAACACTAAATGCGATCATATGCAATTCTTTGATAAATGGGCAAACTTCACTTTTGTAATGAAGCTCTTTTTTCTGATCACAGGAAAAAAGATTTGAGTGCGAGGTCTGTGGCAAAACTTTTAATCGTTCCTTTGCACTCAAAAGACATCTGATAATCCATTCGGACATCAGGCCTTACCCCTGCCAGTACTGTAACAAGAGGTTTCATCGGAGGTCTGATATGAAGAAGCACACACGCGTTCACACTGGTAAATATCTTAACTATTCCACAGCTTATGAACATTAATGTGATGATGGGATGAAATGAAACCTTTATATGATTCACATCAGCTTTGTTTAATGCAGCAGGGGATTCCAACAGGAATAAAACTGCTGATGAATCAGAAAAAGAACAAGTATCCTGTTCATTTGCAATTTAATTGTTTTTCTTGCTTCCGAGTTCTGTAAGAGAAAAATCTATGTATTTGTTGACAGTATTTTTTAAAAACCTGTGCAGTGGCCTGATTCTTGTTTGTTATTTTTCATTGGAAAAATATTCTGCATTATTTTAGCGACCTTGATTTTGCAGAAGCAGTGAAAAGGGAACTGTAACTCTTTTATACATATTTTACTTCATTTTTTTTTTATCTGTACATTTGTGTTTTTATTTTTCTAGGTGAAAAGCCTCACAAATGTGAAATTTGTGGCAATGCTTTCAGCCAAAGCTCCAACCTGATCACACATCAGTGGTCACACTCAGGCTTCAAACCTTACCACTGTGACATTTGTCCAAAGGGTTTCCAACGTAAGATGGCTCTGCAAAGGCACCACAAGCGCCAGCATGGCGTAAACTCAGCTGAGTTTCCCTGTATTTTTACTGTACCGTATTTTATTGTATTTGTTCATATTGTGGTTTATGATTATCTTCAAAACTACTTCAACACTTCCGTCACCATCCTCATCAGGTACTCTGGTCAGAATGAGAATGATTTCATTTCTAAGGGTTTTCGGCCGTTTTGTGAGGCGAACTATGCTGCATCTCCCATGTACTGTTTGTTTATTCCCACCCAAGATTATACCTTGTTTATCTTCTTAATTATGTACCTGATGCTCATACACTGACCACTGAGGTTAGTAACTCAAAACAGTTCTGGTTACTGTCATGGTTTGTGTTTTGAATTTTCTTGTGTTTTGGTATCTGTTATGTATTAGTATGATTATTATTTTTCATTTAACTGGTTAGTTCTGAGTTTATTCTTATTACCTCGCTGAGTTTACTTATGATCAGTTTAGTTATTTGTTTATTAGGTTCCCTTGAGTCTTTGTTCTCTGTGCCTCTCTCTGTGTCTCTGTTTATGTACGTTTGTTCCATGCCTCTCCTGTCTGTTTTGTCCTCTGTATGTGCTCCATAGTTATGTCCGCATCTCATCTCCCATTGTCACTTCCTTGTTCCCTTGTTAAGTCAGAGTGTCTTAGTCTGCCTTTTTCCTGTTTTATTTTGACAGTCTCGTGGTCGATGTTCAGCATGTTTAGTTTTGCCTTCCCTGTGGCGTCAGATTCATTTGTATCAGCTGTGTTCCCCCTGTGTTTCCACGTCCCCTGATCACCTACTGTCTGTATATATTGTGTGAGTTTCCCCCCAACCGTTGCCATCGCAGGTGCTTTCCCCCGTGGCTCTCCTGTGTCCCTCCCGTGTTTCCAGTGTTTCTCTAATGTTCTGGGTTTTGTCTTTTTTTTAGTTTCTCCAGTTCAGGCAATCCTCTGTTAGTTTGTTATTTATGTTTCTTCCCCATTGGCTATATCTGCCTAAATAAACGGCACGCTTTCAGTTAATTCCCGTCTTTGTCTTTTGTGGCCTTCATTTGGGTCCTCACATAGAATAGAATAGAATAGAATAGAATAGAATAGAATAGAATAGAATAGAATTCAACTTTATTGTCATTGCACATGTCACAAGTACAAGGCAATGAAATTCAGTTTGCATCCATCCAGAAGTGCTTTAGCAATAATATAGATATATTACAAAATATAGATCTATTATAGATGTGTTACAATGTACACAGTATGAAGGTATGTTATGAATATACTATAACTATAAGTATGTACAGGCTATAACTGTAGTGAGTGTGCAAACAATGTACAGGCTATGAACAAGTATACGTATGGTTATAAATATGAAAAGCAATAGCAGATTATAAATATATAATTGCGAGTATTAATAAACAGTGTAGAACTATAATTATTGTATTGTACAGTATGATTGTCTATACAGCATTTACAGTAGTGCAGTTGAGATCAGTGAGATATATGGATAAATTATACAGTAGTTATATAAAGTGCCAGTAGTTGTAAGTGGTGATTCAGTCCATGTTATTATTGTGTGTATGAGGGTACAGTCGGCCATTTGTTTGTTTTTGTCCATTGTGTGTATGCTCAGTTATAAAAGAATAATACATAAAAGAATCCACATGATCTGCCTCACATACTGTAACAGATTAACTCATTCATAGTCATTTTTACATGACAGCAAATTAAATGTCACTGCTGGAATGACCTGACCGAGTAGACTAAAACTACCCAGTCAGGGCATGATGTTTATTACAATCACTGTAAAAATCTTGGCATTTCTTCATTTCTTCATTATTTATTAATCTGTCCTGTGACTGGATGTGATGTAGTGCAAAAGGTGACTGGATGTTTGTATCTATAGTATGCAGTGTGTACAACACCAGTTCCAAAAAAGCTGTAATCCTGTGTAAATGTGAATAAACAGAATGCAAATCTCATACGCCCATATTTTATTTATATCAGAACACTGAAATCATATTAAATGTTATTTCATGAAAATATATTTTAACATTTTGAACTTGATGGCAGCAGTATGTTTCAAAAAGAAGTTGGGACAGGGCAACAAAAGGCCAGAAAAGAAAGAGATACTAAAAAGTGAGGCTTTGCAATTATTCAGGTAAACTGGCAGCAGATCTGAGACATGACTACAAACTTTCTCAGAAGTAAAGATGGACAGACATTCACCAAAAAATAAACCAAAAAAAAAAAAACACATCTACAAATTGTGGAACAGCTGGGAAGACTTTGACTATCTCCGCATCTACAGCACAGAATATAAGACACAGTAAATAATAAAGGATAAGAAAATCTGGAGAAATCTCTTGGACATGCTTGCCATCAGCCCGATTTAAAATAGTTATTCATGGAAATGAATAACTATCAACAGCGAAAGGTACAGAAATGTTTTAGAGCAACAAATGTTTCCATCTAGAACAGCAATTTTGTAGGGAAGGACCTTTATATTTAAACAAGATCATATTAAAGCACATACTGCATCTATTCTAACAGCACAGAATTCATAGCAGCAGAGTCTGGCTGCTGAACTGGCCTGCCAGCACTGCAGACCTTTCACTGATTGAAAATATTTGGATTGCTGAGCAGATAGGTTTCTAGAATGGAACAACAGATGTGTATAAATTGGTCTCCTCAGCTCTCAGGTGTTAACGGACTATTTTTTATTGGAGAGGGGATGCTTCACAGTGGTAAACATGGCCCTGTCCTAACTTTTTTGAGAGGTGTTGATGCCATCAATTTCAAAAATACATTTTTCTTTAAAACATTTATACATTTTCTATGTTCTGTTGTGAATAAAATGCATGAATAAAATGGTTTGTGAGATTTTCATACTTCTATTATTATTGTTATTATTATTATTGAGTTTGTTTTATACAATGAAGTCTACTCCAAACTTTTTACTGATGTATTAAATTGAATAAAATGATATAAACACACAACAAAACAAAATCAGTAAAACTTACACATTTAAAAATAAATGTTCAATTTAATCTGTTATGCATACAAACTAACACATTCCGATTAACATCCGAATAGAAAATAAGTGATCCTCTTTGAAGATGCACACGTTATCCACAAGATGGCGCACTCGCATTTCTCGCCCTTCTCTACAAAACGTTTTCTCCCTCCTTCCTTTAATCTGATCACAGTTATGCGATTTAATAAGCTGATATTTTCATTTCAACCAGAAAAAATCCAAATCTCTCACATTATAGGTCTCCTGTCATTCGGACCTCCTCTAAAACAGACTGCCGGGAAATCTGTCATACCCGAATAAAGACAAGCTTCGATAAAAGTACACGAAAAGAGTCAACACGGTTAATCTCCCGGACTGGTTTGGTGTGTGTATCTTTGGAGGTCCTACAATCTCATATGATCTTTTAGCCGTTTAAATCTTGCACGCAATCATACATCTTTACTGCAAGTAAATCCTGTAAATCAAACACGGAGCGATGAAAATATTTATTTATTAAATTAATTATTTTTGTATGTCAAATTCCAGCTTATATTTATTAATTTTAAGCTTTTTTTATTTAACTAAATTTGGTTTTGCTTTGCTGGCGACAGTCGAAGTCTAAAAGCCTTTTTAAAAAAATAATAATAAATAATTCGCCTAGCATATCACTATATTGGTCTTTTGCCTGTAAACCTACTGCACATATATTTTACCTTTAGTTCCGGCATTTTTTTTTCTTTTTTTTTTGTCCTGCGAGTACTGTGTGCTTTGTATAACTGTTCCCAAGGCCCTGTGTTTTTCTAAGCAAATTTCCACCTGCCGTTTGGCCTTTTCATTGGCTAAAACCACAGTCAGATTCCGCTGCGAGATTGAAAATCAGGGAGGGGGGATGAGCGGGAGGTATAAGCCTGATGGGTTTACACTGCTTTTCAGAGACTTTTGGAATCGACGCATCTCTCCTCTGAAACTTGTTTTTCTTCGAGAAAAAAAGGAAATATTAACTGGGTTATTTTTTTCCCCCGCTTGCGTTTGTTTTCGTCTCTAGAAGCTGCGAGGAGCTACAAAATCAGCGGGGGGACATTTTATTTTTTATTTTTTCCTAATCTTCGCGGATTTTTAACGGTATGAAATAATTAGACACACTGAAATCATTTCATGTGAAGCTTTGAGATCATTAAAATTCAAATAAGAGGAGAATCTCCGGGAGTTTAAGTGTATTTATTTATTGTTATACTCTTGACGTTGACGTAAAAGCCTACGTAAAAGCTTCGATCACCTTTTTTAAAAAATTATTTTTAATTATTATACTTTTCCGGTCTAGGATCACCATGCCTCTGTCATTTATGGTAAGAAGCAAAAAGTTCACTTCCTACAGGCCAAAAAATTTCGATGAAGATGACTCGGAGGCCTCCGCAACATCTGGTAAGTCTTTAAAAAAAAGAAGTGAGTTGATCTGAATAGGTGAAGAAGAGGCCCTATTAAAATAATAAAATGAAATTACTGCAGCAGGGTGTAACTGCTTTTTATCGCAACCCTGAATCTCCTTCCCGTCTTAAACAAATTTTTATTTGTTTTGCAAATTAAAAAAAAAAATGTTATTTGTAGCTTTTTCTTATTAAAGAAAATACCTAACTGAACAAAAGAAGATATTAATTTAGAATTACTTTCTCTCTAATCAACCGAACTAAACTTTGTTGTGGATTTGCAGAAATCCCACCAGCCGTTCAGACCACAGACATTTTAGACAGGCCTAAGTCAGAGAGGCAATCTTCCCCTGAAGACGCCCGCTTACTTACTAAGGAGGAACCGGAGCTTGAATGTCCCTTACCGCTTCACCCAGAGCCAAGCAGACCTCTCATGACTCAGACACAGCCGTACTACCTGCCAGGTAAGTTTAAAAACTTGCCAACTGGAAGTCAAAAGACTAGGCTGGAATAGAGACTGCATATCAGAGGTGGAAGTAGACTTGGCCAATTAGTTTTGGAAAGGATTTTAAAGCTTCAAAGTTGGCATTTTGACCACAGTTTGAGGTTTATTTATTTATTTATTTTTAAAGATTTGCATATTCGGATGAAAAAGGGTTAAAAGTTATTGCCTAAGGCTGAGTAGCTAACTAACAAAACACTAATTTCACTCACAAAACCTGAAGTACAAACTCTTTGGTCTGTACCACATGGTTATCAATCAGATTATTAATCAGACTGCTGTAACTGAAGAGTGTAACTACTATTCATAAGCTGGACCTTGTTTTTGTATTATTTTGACTCTGACATAATATTTTGTTTGATGTGTTTTGAGGTTATTTGATTTTTGTTTTGTAACATTGTAATGGTGTGCAGTCTTGGCCAGGTCTCCTCTGAAAAGGATTTACTCTTAAGGGATAAATAAAAGTGTTTTTAAAAAGAAAAAAAGATTGTTCCATTAATGAGCATGAGGCACTAACATCACAAAAGCTACAGCTGTCTCTGTGTCAGGACAGCAGTCCAGTTAACCCCAGTATATAGGTGAATGCACTGTAAAAATATTCAGCTCCATTGTCAGCATATATTTTTAATATCAGTTGTTAAACATGATTTTCATGTTAGGAGGTATCCAGCACTTCCACCTCGGCTTTGTTTTTCATGTGTAGAAGTTTCTGTTTGAACTGGCATTCCACTCAATTTTGCATTACATGTTATCCAAATAAGTAACAGATATGTACATCTTTAATGTACAGGATCCTTTTTGTTTTCAAGAAAAATAATATAAAGAAAAATAGTAATATTTCATGCTTTCATGCTGAAATAGAGTTGTGTAGCCTTATGCTTACATCTACGAGATTGAGGGGAAAAAATGACATGGGTGTGATTTAACCGATATAAAGCAATACATTTCTAGGCTGGATTGGCACACTGCCAACTATTTTCTAATTACTTAAATTTTCAAAGGTTAACTGAAAACAAAAGCTTTTTAATTTCTGCCACCTAAAAGAATCCAACATATGTGTACTGTTGTTACGTGGCAGCCATGTCATCTAATGCATGCTTTTAGAGACTATTGGTCTAGTCACAGTTAAAATCATTAGAACTCGCTGAATTTCAAACTATTTTCAAGCCGTTTTAAACTATTTCCAATGAACCCTCCGCAGCTCAGTCTTCATAAACCCTGAACCATCCCACTGAAAATGTTGTGCTACTGGAAAAACACCCCTGACTCAAACTTTTTAAAAAAGCATCTATAACAAAGATACGATATGCTTTTTTTTGTCTCTTATGTGTGCACCCTTTAGAGCCTCACTTGGCTGACTTCCAACCTTATGGCTCACAGTCGCCTTATGCCTGGGAGACGTTGTCTCCTTCCTACAAGCTCCGTCAGATGAGCTTCAGCCCCACAGTGCTGCAGCATGCCAGTAACCTGTACAGCACCAACATCAACCGTAGTCCTCAGCCTCAGCAGCCGCTAGATTGCAGCACTCACTACTCGCCTTCTTCGAACACCTATCACTGTATCACCTGTGACAAGGTAGGTACCACAGCTTAGGCCAAGATCAAAGGTTTAAAACTGGTTGTGCCGCTCGTGAAGCTGTTATGTCAGGTGCAGTCATATTTCACGGCTTTCACTTTGTCAGACTCCACTGACGAGTGCAATTATGGGCAAACTGTGTTCTAGGTATTTTCAACTTCCCATGGACTGGAGGTTCATGTCAGAAGGTCTCACAGTGGAATGAGGCCGTTTGGCTGCAGCATCTGCAGAAAAACATTTGGTCATGCTGTCAGCCTGGAGCAGCACATGAACGTCCACTCTCAGGTATGTTGACGAAGCAGGAATTATTTCAGGGTTAAAAGAGTTCAGGGACTTGAATATGCAGAGGACAACACATCTTGGCCTTTAAATCTTTAGTGTGGATTAGGCTTCAATTTTTTACTCTACTTGTCTGATATGCTGACAGCTTTCAAGATTCATGCTTACATTTAGTGAACACAACTATAGTTCCTATCTGTGAAATGCTCTTGATCATTTAAAGTAGGAACAATGAAGGAAATGTGAACATATACATTTCCTTTATTACATTTTTTCCCATCAAAAGGTCACAAAAATCTACTAAAATTATTGGAATGAACTTTTAAAGACAAATTTTTCTGACATTTATTCACTAACTAATTATTGTGCCTCACTTTTTTTTGTCTTTGTCCTTGATCAGGAAAAAAGTTTCGAGTGCAAGATGTGCGGCAAATCCTTCAAGCGTTCATCCACGCTCTCGACACACCTGCTTATCCACTCCGACACCAGGCCTTACCCCTGCCAGTACTGTGGCAAGAGATTTCATCAGAAATCTGATATGAAAAAGCACACCTACATACACACTGGTAAATGTCTTAACGTTTTCACAGTTTATGACCATCAATGTCACCCTGCATATGATCCGTCTTCAGCAATCACCTGCTTTCCAGGTCAAGCATGTAGGAACTACAGTATTTCTAGGAGTAATATAAGTGCTGATAAATCAGAAAAAGAAGCTTAAACAAATATCCGGTTGATTTGCATATCTGGGTTTCCTCTTCACAGAGCTCTGTAAAAGGAACTGTAGTTTATATTTGTTGCCAGTATGTCTCTGACAAATCTGAACAATGGCCTGATTCTTCTCTCATGGTTTTAATGCAAACATTATCTGTATGACGAAAACGCTTGGCACCATTTTTGGTAATGTTGGAAAACCTGATTTTACTGAAGTGGTGAAAATAAAACTATAACAGTTTTATACAAATCACTTGAAAATTGTCCAAGTTTTGATTGTGCAGATCAGGGGTGTCAAGCATAAGGCCCAGGGGCCAGAGTTGGCCTGGCAAAGACTCCAGTCTGGCCCATTTGACAGCTTTGGGAAATATGTATAAGGGCATAGATTTTGGATTTGGGGAGTTGTGGGGAGGGAGCTACCAGAACTTTTTTTCTGTAATTTTAAACCTTTTTATAATTGTACTGACAGATTTCCTTCATTCACCCCAGCAGCATTTCTTTCTCATGTAGAAAAACTGAGATGTATTGTGGACATTGTGCTTCTTTTTCTCCTGTAAAATGCCTTTTAAACCGACAGAAAGGGGAGTTTCACTGGTCCGATCCACTTAAGATCAAAGCTGGCTGTATGTGGCCCATGATGTAAAATGAGTTTGACATCCCTGGTGTAGATTTCTTACTGCATGTGTCCTTCTGTGTGTTTTATTTTCTTTTTGTAGGTGAAAAACCTCACAAATGCCAAGTTTGTGGCAAAGCTTTCAGCCAAAGCTCCAACCTGATCACACACAGCCGGAAACACACAGGATTTAAGCCCTTCGGGTGTGACATTTGTTCAAAGGGCTTCCAACGCAAGGTTGATCTGCGCAGGCACCACGAGAGCCAGCATGGCATAAACTGAAGAGGAAGTGTTTTCTTTCTTCTTCTTGTTGTTTTTTAACCTGTGTGATAAATAATATTTAACAATAAGCTGACACTGGGGGAAGCTGTAGCTCAACTGGTAGAGCATTTTGTTAACATATCACAAGGTTGAGGGCTCAGCCCTTGACCCCTTCAAATGCTGAGGTGTCCTTGAGGAAGATCCTCTTGGCCTACAAGCACCTTGCACGGCAGCTGTGTGTGACTGTGAATGGGCACATGAGAAACACATTATGAAGTGCTTAGTAGAACCCAGTTAATGTTAAAAGGCAATATATAAGTTACATTGAAAGAAATCTTTCAAGATATGAATGAATGTTTATTCTGATGCACTTTTCATTGTGTTGTTGCAGTGTTGTACATGTCCAATAAATATTGAAGCGATCTTAAATGTCTGCGGTCGTTGTTTTCGAATAAGGCAAAATATAATACTTAGTCCTTTGTCACCCCACGGTAAAATACACACATGGTGTGATGAACATTGTAAACAGACTTTCCCTCCCTGACTGGTTTATTCTGCTTTTCATAGTTAGAAACACATACAGGATGAAACTGTGACTCAGGCCCCAGGTGGAAATCTCTCGCAAGACTAGATATAGTGTGTAGTGGAGTTATCCTGCATTCAAATAACACCCAGAACATTATGCAAATCCAAGCGCAGGGAGCCATTTGTTCTAGAGAGTCGACTAGAAAGCAGCTAAAGGAAAGTTAGAAGCAAATACATCATCCGGGTTGATGTTCAAGAGCAAAAAAGAGCTCTGTAATCTCAGTAAAAATCAGAATAACACAAACCGTCTGCCCGGCCATACTGTATGTTTTCCCTACACACCTTTAAATGGCCTTTGCAGTGCATTCAGCCTAATGGGATACAGGGATTAATAAAAGGTTGTTGAAAAGGTACCGATTACTTACTCAGCCCTAACCACACCCAGGCAGCCTGTTGGATTTACTTCAACAAACAAATGGCGATTCTAACGAAGACACACCGCCCTCCTCAAACACCAAACCTGTTAGGTTTAAGCTGCTAAATGCAAATCAGATCTTCACCTGCTCTGTTTAAATCTGACAAGAACTAGAAGAAGCACTGTGAACATTTAGTTGAAGCTCCCACCCACCCCCACCTTCCCTGCCATGCTGTGATGTAAACATGATGATATCAGTTTTTCAGGTAAGTCGATCTTTACATCTTTACTGGTGTGTAACAATGAATAGTTTCTGTTGTTCAGCGCATGCATGTATCCAGAATGCATGGGCCTAAAAGACTGTGAAAAAATGAACAGCTGGCACGCTGCAAGACTCCAATCTTACGGTTTTTCCACTATGCAAACTGCAACAATTCACATCTGTTCTCCAATTTTCATTGATATTAAAAATGTTGTGCATTACATATTTTTGTTATTATATATACGTCTGAGTTTACCAACCTCAGTGGCCCGCATACAGCAGCTCTCTACCGTACAGTTAAAGAACTAGATGGCTTGCAGATAAATAGATATTAAAAAAAAGTATAAAAACGTACATTATAAATTCAAGAGCAAGTGTGTATTCAGCTGTGTTAGTGCTGCAGAAATCAGTGTTTGTGAAGGGACGAGTAGAAACACGAGGGCTTACTGTCAGGCAAACAAATCTGAGGTCTCTATGCAAAATTTGTTGATATTACAGTAGGGTCTGTTGTTATCCTCTGCAACAGTTAGACTTACTGGTGCTGCAGCTTGTGGGTGTGAGGAGACTGAGCAAATCAAAATCCTGCCCAGGTAAACCAACAGAAGGAGAAGGAGAGGATCATCTTGGGTGGAACCGAGCAAACAGGACATGGGTCCTGAAAGAGGAGGGGTGGTGCTGCCTGGGGAAGCCTGGGGGAAAACCGGAGAACATGAAGGTAGCATGCATGCCTGCATGTGTCTGCAACAATCCCACACGGAAGCAGAGGCATACAAAACCTTAATTAAGGGGAGTAATTTTGATTTTCTAACACAATTGCCAGACATAGCAGCTGTGTTAAAGTTGTGTGTGTGACGAAAGTGGGAGCCACAGTTAATTTGTATATCTTGTTGCCCAAGGTGCAGTATCCTCAAAGTTGTAAATCTACTAAACAGGAAACAGTCAGAAATACTCTCACAAAACAAAATTTTTTAGAAACTGTATGTAAAGATATGCAAAATCCCTGCACGTTTGCATGGAGTGCAGAACAGTGAAATATTTTGAGTGTACTTATTTGATGTGTCTCAGATGTCTGTAAAATGGCTTCAAGTTTCTGTCTGACCGGTGGTGTCAAATGTCAGAATCATACACCAGAAACAGTCTCAGCACGGGCAGCACAGTTATCTGCCAAATCTGATCCATCCAGCAAATAACCAAACCAACAAATTTAAAAAAAAAAATCAAGACTAAAACATTAGCTCTTTGTGTTATGAACAACACACCCTAATCCACATGCAGGTACTGAGTGTGTCTCGATCTCACAGACACAAGCAACAGGCGAGGTGATAGAGCACCGCGCTGAATTTGTCTTGCAAATTTGATCTATGCAAATGAGTCTCAGCCAGTACATTGGAAACTCTGCAGGATGAAGGCCTGAGGCATCAATGACATATTCATGGAAGACAGAGCGGGAGTTCCCCTAGTGGTGTGTCTTTCCCTGTAAGATCAAAGGACTCTCACTGGTCTCTCAGTCATTACTGTTGTAATATACCAGTATCCAAACAAAAGTTATCCCACAAGACGCATCTCCAGCTTGCTCTAGCTGGGACAGTTGATCCCAGAAAAAAGTTATAGACTTTTTCTTTTTTAAGCTTTATGGCTGACATCCCTTCCCTGTCCCTCTTGTTATTTAACGTGATGACATTCCTGGTGATTCACAGATTTAGGATTGAAGTGACTTGTCTCACAGATTTAATGTAACAATTTAAGAAGATAGCTTTCCTGCCTTTTTAGCTCTTTGTTTTTCATAAGATCATGCCGAAAATACCCTGAACAAGAGTGGTTTTATTAGTTTCAGTTTAATGACACCAGATCTCTCACCATCGTGACTGTACTATTCAATTATGGCTGTTAAGGTTGTGTCTATTAGGCAAAATAGGACATAATGTGTGACAGCCAATGTGGTGTAAAGCATTAAAATATAATAACCATGAATGTATTACTATGCACTCAAAATTTTGGTATAAACACTTCTTTTAGGTGGATTTCTGAACCGGTTCATAAATAACTCAGGCTACTCGGAGGTGTAAAATATATATAGCCTGCAAGTGTTAAAATACAAGCCATAAAATATATTTAAAAAAAACACAAGGAAGCTAGACGTTTGTTGTCTCTGTGGAGTCAGGCTTGTGTGACATGCCAACGATCCATCATCGGCAAACAGAAAAAACCAAATACAAAACAAACTGTCAGCAGATTTCCTCTGTAAGACTGGACTGGGGGCAGATGCCTCACGATCACAACCACTGCTGTCACACAACGTCGGGGTGTGATACTATTTGATTGCCAGTGGCACAGTGTTGTGGTCCTGCCTTCCTCTAGATAAGTGCAGGGATGACGTGTACAAACGGACACACCTACAAAATGTTCCACAAGAGTCATGACAAAAACAAAAAAACAGATTAGCATGTTTGAGGGAGCTTCTCGTCTTTTTTAGAGGCAGAAACAACGTACAATAATTATAAGGAGAGCTTCAGCACTGCAATATTTCTAAGTTTAGTTTAGGAATGGTAACCTTTATTGGCTCTTCAGCTCCTTAACTGACCTTTTTAAGTACAGGCAGGTAATAAAATATTATTTTGATGTGGAAGATTCTTTCACTGCATTGTCTTTCCACCAAAATAAAAACAAAATTGTAAGCAATGATAAGTATTAATACTTGCTGGGATGTCCTTGTTGGCCAGCAGTCTTGGATGTAAGCCATGTAGTTATATTTTCCTGCCAAAACTATCTGATAAAGCCAAACAGACAACACAGTAAAAGGTTCTTTGTCCAAAACAAGTGGCATTGGTTAGTAATTAATAATAATTAATAGTAATTAATAATAATAAATAATTGGCTTATTTTCCAGTAGAAGATCTTGAGATGATTTTAAAAGCAGATACAGCTTAATCTCCAAAGGTTGATTCTGTTCACATGGATGTAGCGTTTTCAGTGGGAGAAACGTTTCATCGCTCATCCAAGTGACTTCTTCATGAACAGAATCAACCTTTGGAGATTTACTTACCTGGATGATTGAGAATGCATCAAGACGATACAGCTTAATGTTATTTTAGTCTAATGCTGTGGGCCAGTCTGTTGGTCTTTCGCGTCACAAATAAAAACAAGAAATTCAAACAAATAAATAAAAAAACATCTCTATATAAGGTGTTTAGCCGTGGCTAATAAGGGTCTTAAAGTCTCTTGAATCTATCTTCTTCAACAGTGATATTTTCCCACTTGTTGTTCTGATGGTGGTGACAGAGAGCTCCTTAAAGCTTGGTCCAAAATATTTGCCCAGCAGTTCAACTGGGTTGAGAACTGGTGACTTTTCAAGCCTTTCAGAGGCGCTTGTGGTCCTTGGAAGGACCATTATATGCTGGAAAAAAGCGTTGCCATCTGGATAGAAGCATTTTATCAGAGGATAACGTGATCATTCAAAACTACCTGATTTGTAGTTGAACAAGTAGGACAAAACCATACCAGAAAATGTGGCTTAAGAAACACAACAGAGCCATCGAATGACCTCACCGTGAGATCCTACAGGTTCAGGTTATATCTCCAACTTGTCGTCAGTCTCTAGGAATATTGCAGGCATAGTCCCCAGAGGATGAAGCCTGCTGTGGTACTGTAAGAAACACTAATGAATCACTACAGTAGGCTCCTGCACACGTGACTGCACATATTCTAGATGATGAAGCACACTGGTCTTGCCAGAGTACTGTGTCGAACTTACCAGTGACCATATTTTTGTTCTATGAACACATACATCATATACATATATACATCAAATGAAAGAGCAGAAAGTTTGAATTTTAACCTAGTGATAATGTGAAAACACTGATTGCTGGAATATTTGATCATTGCCAGGAATAGTGTTACATTTTCAGCCACTAGGAGAGAGAATCTGTCTTTGTCTCAGGGCCCTCACAGACATTAAGCTTCCTGTTGTTAAATGTTAAATATTATCCCATGTTTTTAGAGCAAACCCTAACTCTAACTCTTTCCCCGTGCCTGGAATGGAAAACGAATATGTGAACGAGTTGCCACAATGGCCTCTTGTATAAAGCAAACACAGAGATTTGCATTATGCCCTGCACACAGTTGGAGCTCACAGGCCTCTGTGAGTATGGGATCTTCCCTATTTATGCTATAAAACTCTGGGGAATATTGGGCAACTCCCTAGAGGGATTGAAAGTTTGATTTCACTGAAATGTGATAATAGCACTAAAATTAACCGTTAATCATTAGGCACACAAAATCACAAAAAAGTGACTAAATCAAATAATACAGGGAAATAAATTCCTTCATATCTTTACCTGGTCATGCAACATGTAACAGAAGGTCACAGCAGGTCATTGATTTATTTTAGGGTCTTTTCAGCATTAATAAGCATCTAGAAAACATGCAAAAGGCACTTTTTAAATGAACTAGAGAGCAGTAAAAGAAATCACTGATACTAATCTTGTGCTTTACATACAGAAAATGATTGAGCTTTTGTAGGTGTGGCCTGAAGTTCACATAACACATCCAAATATGACCATAAATACAGATTTCCTTTACAGCTGATAAACCGCCAGCTGCTGAGAAGGGTTGACAGGAGAAGGGATGTGCTGAGTGAGAAGTCAGAATGAGTGGGAGGAAAGGAGGGGTGAAATCTGTGGGCAGCAGACTCTTCCAGAGTGAACTGAGCTGTGGAGGCCAACTGATAACCTTATCATGGTCTCCCCACGCTGTAACGGCTGGAACAGGCCAGCAGCAAGACAGGGAGGAGTGCAGAGGCCCTCAAGCGAGATACCACCAAGAGCTGGTTGGATATTCAGTGACGATGACCCCCCTAGAGAAAAAAAGGGACGGCAGAAAGACTAAAAAATCTTCACTTCACCACAGCACACAACAGATTGTCAGTCAGAGTCTTGTGTGTCTTCTATCCCCTCCTCTTTATCATGAAACAATGAGCCACATTAGCATCTACTGGGACAGGACACTAGGACATTAGGAAACGTACATGCAGGCATTACTAACAGCATCATTAAAGCCTTTCTTCTGTTCATGTCATCCAGTATGTAAGCACTTTATAGAGTCATGGTTAATGATTATGATTACAGCTCTGCTTTATCTGCTCCACCAAGGCAAAATGTCTACCATAAAGGAGAAAGTGATAATCAGTTTTATCTCTGCGTTTCCAGTATATGTCTTCCTGTAATGGAAGCATGCAGTGTAACCAACAGTTTGATCATTTATACTGTATAGTTGCAGAATACCTATGCATGTAATTAAAAAATAAATAAATAAATAAAACTGCTACAACTGATGACTGTTAAAATCTTGTGTTAAGCCTTGGACTCGCTTAAAAAGCAAAAGAAGACAAACAAGAATCAAAGTAAACACAGTGTCACTATAGACACACACATATTTACTTTGGTAAACACAGAAAACTGTTGAGCCTGCTCTCTTCTCTGAGGGGGTGACAGTCAGTTTGCATTTTGGGGAGGGACAGAGACCACTCCTCTTTGCCTCTGGCAACTGTGGTTCTGTCTTTCTGAACAACTGTACGTTCATCAACTGTTAAAATATCAGATTGTATCAGATTTTTAATGCTGTACAAAAAATAATGTTCCTTCAGTCAGACTGAGAAGATTCAAAAAGATGGTTACTTGTGTTAGCTTTGATGTTGTCTAGCAACACACCGCCATCGTGAGGCCAAAAGTAGTACAGCAGCTATCTATTTTTCTAGTAACTACTATATACTCAGTGGCCAGACTGATTCATTCTGATAGGAAGGCAACAGTTACCCAAAGAACCACTAGTTACAACCATGGTCAGCAGAAGAGCATCCCTAAACACATAACACCAGATGGGCCACAGCAGCAGAAGACCACACAGAGTGTCACTCCTGTCAGCTAAGAACAGGAATCTGAAGCTACAGTTTGCACGAGCTCACCAAAACCAGACAATAGAAGATTGTAAAAATGTTGTCCGGTCTAGGTAGCATCAGAATTTGATCTTAACAACATGAACCCTTGGGTCATCCCACTTCCATCTGGCAGGGTGGTGGTACAGTGATGTGGGGACACACTTTGGGCCCATTTGTACCAAATGAGCATTATTTAAACCCCCAGCCTACCTGAGTATTGTTGCTGACCACGTCCATGCCTTTATGAGCCGTTATAGCTATCTTCTGATGGCTGCTTCAAGCAGGATAAAACACCATGTCACAAAACTCAAATCATTTGCAATCTGGTTTCCTAAACATTAAAATGGCTTCCACAGTCACCAGATCTTAGTGCACCTTGGGGATGGAACAGGGTTAGAGATAGAAGCAAGATTAGGCAAAAAAGATCCAGCTGCTACTAACAAGATGTGTAACAGGTGTCAGATGAATGTAAATTCCCTGGGACAAATGTTTTCTTCCCTGTTATGCAACCATAATTTATAATCACTTAGTTTTTGCACATTTCAAACTGCATATCATAATAGGCTAATAGAGTTGTACTTTATCTCTTCTGCCAGGTAAAAAAGAAAAAGTCCACTGTGAAAGAGACCTCAGAACTACAGGAAGAAGCCGTAATCAGGTTTATCTCTGTGTCTTCCAGTAGCTGACCTTTCCCTGTACTCTCTCTGTCATGGAAGCTCTCTGTGACTTTCTGTAGTCTGTATTGGCCTCTTCTACTTTATTCTTTAAAGTAAAAATATTTTACTAAAATGTGACAAAGTAATTTATCAAATTAAATTGGAAAAAGAAATCATCTTATGCTTTATCACAAATGAACATTACAGGAAAAAGTAAAAGTAAGATGATCATATGATAAGTCTTAAAAAAATATTGACTCCCCTAAAGGTATGACAAAAAGAAGAAAAACAAGAATCTATGTAAACAGAGTGTCACAGCAAACCCTGTCATCCCCTCGGAGTAGAAAGCAGTCTCAACAGTTTGCAGTTTGTGGGGTACGGGACAGAAAGACAGTGACGGCAGTGAATCTCTCTGACAAATCAAAGATACATTTAGTGAGTGTATAAGTACCCAGTGTTTAATACAATTTAAAAATACATAGACTTTACATTATGTTAAAGCAACAAAGAAGATCTGCACATCACCATCATGAGGCCAAAAGTTGTACAGGAAGGTGCATTTTTTTAACAGTGCCTATAAAAAAAATAATGTGAGCATAAGAACCTACAATCAAGTATTTTCTAGTATTATTCTTTCTGCACAGTGAATGAAAAAGAAATATTTCAAATAAAAGTCCCTATTAAGGGATAAACAAAATAAACATATTACATGTTAATAGCATATATATAGTCTATAGTATGTATAGTATATTATGTATAACATACAGAGACCAATTATTAATGCTAAACTAAAGGGGAATCAAAATACATGAGTGAATCCAGCTCTGGAGAGCCTGAAGCATTGCTCCATTCTGGCTGCCTTTTGCACTTTGTTTTTACTGTGATGTAAAGTACTATATTCTACCAAAACATATAAATGTATTTTAACAAAGAAGGTGGAAAAGAAAGATGGAAAACTCTGAAAAAAGAAAGTTGTATTTGTTTCTCTCAAAACATGACATTCTTTTGTCATGATTTGAGAGAAAAGCAAGAATCAAAGTAAATACGGCGTCACACTAGACAGTTATTGCCTAACCCTCCTGCCCCCCCCCACCCCCACCCCACCCCCACACACACACACACACGGACACACACACACAAAACCGTTAAGTCTGTAGTCTTCCCTGAGGGGATGACAGCCAGTTTACAGTTTATGAATGAAGACTCTGTGACAACACTGGGCCTCTCTTTATGACTGTCTCGGGTTTAAATGAATAATACACGTTTTCAGTTGTGATGAAAATAACTTCATCGCTTGTTCTGTTTAATTTTGATATTCACCATTATATATAACAAAATATATTCAATAAGAAAAGCACACTACTGTGTGAAAGCACACCTACATATAATAATTTTCATATTGTTATTTTTTGCGTGACCCAGATGCTAACAACAGGCAAGACGTCTTTTAAATAATAACTTCAACGGGTGAAAACCATTTAGAGCATAAAAGATGAAAACCTTTAATCATACCCCCTGCAAGAGGCTGAAAAAAAGCTTGTATTCATACTGTTGTTGTTATGGGATTTTAAGTTGTTTAAAATTCATTTATAAGTACACACCACTAACCGCATTGTGAAGTTTGCAGACGACACAACTGTGGTTGGTCTCATCACTGACAATGACAAGTCTGCCTATAGAATGGAAGTGGAGCAGCTTGAAGTGTGGTGTAGATCCCACAAGCTCACCATCAATGTGGACAAAACAAAAGAGATGGTGATCGATTTCATAAAGTCTGGCAGAGATCACCACACAGACCTCATCATAGATGGTGCTGCTGTCGAGAGGGTCAGCAGTGTTAAGTTCCTGGGTGTACACCTTGCTGATGACCTGTCCTTCTCCATTAACACCACAGCAGTTATCAAAAAAGCACAAAGCGTTTCTACTTCCTCAGGAGACTCAGAAAAGCAGGACTCTCCACACTTCACCTCACACCATTGAAAACATCCTGACACAAAGTTTTACATCTTGGTTTGGCAATTGCAAGTCCTATGGGAAGCGTCAACTCAATAGGATTGTTAAGACTACCAGGAGGATTGTTGGTGCCCCTCTCTCGTCTCTGGAGGAGATCTACAAACAGCGCTGCATACGCAGAGCTATCTCCATCCATCATCAGAGACCCCCACCACCCCTCGCATGGCCTGTTGTCCCTCCTGCCGTCTGGCAAGAGGTACAGGAGCATCAGCTGCAGAACCACCAGGATGCTGGAAGGGTTCTTTGCACAAGCCGTGAGACTGATAAACGGACTGTGTCCCCTCCCCACCCACTCAGCTATTCACACAGCTACACTGTGAGGTCCACAAACAGACTGTAATGCCCCCTATCTACACACGCACGCACACACACACACACATACAATATACTCCCCAGATACACAAACTACCAAATTTAACCATTCCTTTCTGTGAAAGGACAGCTGCTACCTACCCGAATGATTGTGACTTGAGTTTGTTTTAGAACTTAGATTTTATACTATTTATCCATACCCATTGTTGCAATTTATTACTGCCTTTTTACTGCTCTTTTTAAGCTTATTCTTTTTCAACTGTATAGTTTATTACACTGTAGAGGCTGGTGAGAAACAGTATTTAGTTTTTGTCTGGGTTACACCATACGAAATGACCGTCTTGAGTCTTGAGTCCTGATTTTGAAAGGCTACCGGAACGTGATGTGTGCTGAAATGTTTCCGCCCGGAGTTATTTTGGACTTGAACCCATGCTCGTACAGCGGTTGGTGCAGGAGTTAGATGTGTTTTCTTTCGTGTTCTTTTTGGCTAAAGTAGTTGGTTGACTACATTACTCTTAATTGTCGCCAGCCAAGGAGTCAGTATGGCGGATGTGAGGGACGCGAAGCTGGATTTTACTCTCAAAGAGCTGCCGTTTTCCCATCCCGCCAAACACGAGGATGTCCCGGGCAGCTCGTCCACCGTGGAGCTCCAGGACAACAAGTTGGTGTGTGTGGAGTATCCGGGGGTCTTCAGCAGCGCAGACAGGATGCTGGCCACTCTGGGTAGTGAACAAAAAGTAACAAAAGTAAGCGGAACATAGCTGGGACACAGATCAGTCTCGGGCTTTTTATTTTGAAAACCATTGTGCCGTTTATGTCGGCTAATGAGCGCATAGAAAATATATTTTCAGTCTTTTAAACATTGTAACTTAAATACATCGCTTTATTGGATGTATCGCTTTATTTACTTGGTATTTTAAACTTATCAGTTACAGTCTTTCAGCATTTTGTAATTCAAGTGGTCTGTGAGGAAAACCGGGATCTTTTCAGGCTTTGGATCAGCGTTGTAAAACGCATTTTAGGCTGGGGCCCCCATACAGTTCCAGTTTAAAATCAAGCTGGCCACACCTCCCTATAATTTACTCTTTCTATATTAAATGTAAAGACGTAAACGTGTATCCTGAAAACCTCCATATTTTCACATGTAATGAGCCATCTACACCTTGATAGTACAGGGCTGGACCCCCCTTTCAGAACTGCCTTAATAGTTTGTGCCATACATTAAACACGCTGCTGGATATAGTCCTCAGAGATTTTGGTCCATCTTAGTATGATAGCATCACACAGTTGCAGATTTGTCAGCGTCACATTCATGATGCAAATCTCCTGTTGCACCACATGCAAAGGTGCTCTTTTGGATTGACATCTGCTTACTGTAGAGCCCATTTCAGTGCAGTGAAACCAATTTTAGATGATCTTTGAGCTTTGTGACATGGACCTTCACATCAGAATCTTGCCGGTGACAGTTTTCCAGTCATCTGTTGTTCAATTTCTGTGACACTGTGTGAACCATAACCTCAATTTCCTGTTCTTTTCCTGTTTTTTACATGGTAGTAGTGGCACCAGGTGTGGTCTTCTGCTCCCATAGCTCATTTGCAGCAGAGTTCGATGCGTTTTGCATTCATTGATGCTCTTCTGCAAAACATGGTTGTAATGAGCGGCTGTTTGAATTACTGTTTGAGTTGCTGCCATGTGATTGGCTGATTAGATGTTGCAATAATGAGCAGTTGAACAGGTATCCAACAGAGTGACCAGTCAGTATATGTGCATGCATATAAAAAAAAACGAAGTACAAAAAAAAAAAAAAGGAGCCTATTTTTCAACTCCACCAAAATTTGCCAGTCATCAGAAGGTATTATTCCCTGTTAAATGAGTTTGATGCCTTAATGACTGAACCATTAACAAAACAGATGAAGGGCAGCCTGAGATATTTTAAGAAGAAAAAAGATCCATTGCAACAATGTGTCTGAGCTTTTCCTCATTCACTACATCTGCTGTCCTTACATGACCATCAGAACCTACGGATCACAGTGGAAAGGCAAAAACTGTAACACCAGTTGTTTTTTTCCATCTTTATGATTATAACAACAACATTTTAACATTTTTAACCTTCCAGATAAAAGAGCTGTCATCAAGGGAGGAAGGACAGTCGTAAATCGTTACCCAAACAATTAGCACAAATTATTAGAATTATTTTGCCTTTTACCTTCTTTAGCTCCAATCCGTTGAAGACTTTCTCATGAGCGCCCTCTCCTGCAACCTGGCTTAATTACAGCCAGGTGCACTGGCTCCCATAGATTGTGTCAGACAGTATAAAGTTTGAAACAGAGAAATTTAAATGCTGTGCTCCACTGAGATACACAAATAACAAGTTGGTATTTAAATTTCTTTGAAGTTTAAATATTTTATAGAACATATGAAACATACATTCATGCCCTTGGTTTAACTGTGTGGGATTGGAGGGGAGAGCTGTTTTATTTAAAATGTATTGTCTATTTTCTTCTGTCTTTTTGCATGTTAAATTGTGTTTTTTGTGGGTAATTAACAGATACTCAAATCTTTCTCACTTTTGTGGTTAATACCTTTACCTGTATTTCCCATTAATCCCACAGACCTATGCCAACCCCAGCAAGCGTCTTGAGCTGCGTTACCGACCCCAAGACCCTTTCTGTCACTCACTGTACGGAAACCGCGTCGCATCAGGCAACCTCCTCCTCAGAGTGCGACGGCGGGTGCGAAAAAATGACCCCAAGGATGCTGAAATCCACATGGACATGCTCGGAGTCATTGGAACCACATACAAATTCACGGGTGTGTCTCTCAGTTATCCACCTGTAGCATAATAAACTGTTAATTTTGTTAGCCTTTGGTCCTCTTTCAATGTTTGGTTTCACTTTTTTAAGAATCTCTAATATTTATTCGTTCCTCATACAGTTTATTCGTAATTTAGTTATTATGATCTTACAGATCTGGCATCTTGATCATGTTAAAAGTGAGAATTTAACCTCCTAAGACCCGAACTCTTCCACGGCATGCATTTTTAATTTCTCTTTGATATTTGGGCTGATTGGGACCTGATGAATGTAAACACAAAGAGTTATTTTCTACTTGATTTTTAAAAGAGAGCCATATATGAGGATATTCGTTTAAAATTTCGATAGAACAGTAGCAGTATAATGTCCTCGTAAGTGGATATCAGGCCCTTGTAGAGCAAAATTAAGTATTTTGGCCTAATAACCCAAAATGTGATGTCCACATATGTGGACGCCAGGTCCTAGGAGGTTAAACAATCAAAGGAAATCCAGTTTGACTGATGCTGCACATGTTTACTACAGTGCCCTCCAGTGGCCAAATGGCAGATTTATTTATTTATTCTTTTTGTTTTAGACAACTTAGAAAGATTGCTTCAGACATCAAATCTTGTGCCAGCACATGAAACAAGGAGATGAAATATGAAGATTATCGGTGCAATTTATTGGTTGCAGAAATTATTATTATTTTCTTTCAATGAAATTCAGTAATGGGGGGGTCACATCAGTGGGAATTATATTACATATTGTCTTGACACAGGGACCCTCCCATGATCTTACCAAACATCATATTAACTTGTTTTAGGCAGTGGTTTTCATATTTCTGGCATGCCACACTTCTGAAACCGAAAAATGTTCATGCCCTCAATCCCTTTGTCTTTGTCAATTCAGCATGGCAGTACTTTCTGTCACAGGGTGGTTTGATCTCAGACAGAAGATGACAGCGTATCAGAAAAAGTACAAATAATGCCAGTGACAATGTTTGTTCTGATGTTTGCTGTTTGCAGGGCTGGCAGACTTCCAGTGCCTCGCTGTGCATTCAGAAGGTGGAAAACATACGTCTTTGTATGACAAAATCATACTCCGCAAACCCGAGAGTCAAGAGTTCTTTGAGCAGCCCATGCCTTACTTTCTCCCCCCACCCATCTTCTCACGCCTCGACAGTCCCGTGGATTATTTCTATCGGCCTGACGTCCATCTAAAGTTAGTAAACCACTATAAACCCCCAAACAGCAATATTGGGAAGCCTGTACCGATCTTTAGTTTCAGTGTGATACCTATAATATTTCACTTCTTTTTTTGTGTTTGTAGCCAAATGCTAGGTGACAGTAAGAATTTCATTGGCTTAAATCGTGCTGGCCGGCCCCACAACGCCATTTTTGTCAGCTTCACTGATCCCATCGTGCCTGCAGAGTGCCTTGAGGCAGCTAAAGTGACCTGGAAGCGAATCTGCATGAATGAGTGTGACAAGCGGGGTGAGGAGCAGCTGAAAAAGGTGTGTCCAGCACTCAGCCACACTCTGATTCCAAGGGTCACTAGTTGATAAGCGCAGGAACTGAGAGGAGATTGCACAGCTGTATTTACATCTCCTCGGACACTTTGAAAACTCTGTCTTGTTGTGCTTTTTGGCTCACAATCTGCATCTACTGGTATTTTTGTTCGTTTTCCATCAGCTGATTTCAGTAGCGCAGCTGAACCAACAATAATCAGCAGTTTTCTCTCCAAAATAGCAAAATGTTACAAGGCTATCTTTTATATAATGTTACATAAATATTGCTTTCCTTCATGTTTGGTTATTATCTAATCTCAAAATATTTTGAACCTAGATGTTTGAGAGCCGGCCCATCTGGTCACGGAACGCAGTCAAAGCCAACATCAACCTCCACCCTGATAAACTGAAGCTGCTGCTGCCCGTCTATGCCTACTACATGGTGAGGTTATCGCCAGTTTCACTCAGGTGTTTTGAAATGTTGAAATTTTAATAAAAAAAATCAGCTGTACTTACTCAGTCTACCCTAAAATCTTAGAAATGTCTGTGTTTGCTTCCACTTTAATCAAACACAAAGTGATATTGTCATGAATAAGAATGTACACTTATACAACAAAAAATATAACCTATTGATATTTAATTTACTGCATAGCAATAAGCAGAATTTATATTTGTAGGGTGAATCTGCTTTTAACCTTAGAGGTAATTTAGCTATAATAGTTTACTTTAAATTTCCCTATTTAGCTAAAAGTTTAGCCATTAATTTAAGGCTATGACTTATTTAATATGATATTGAATAAGTAATATCCATGCACTATACAGCATTCAATCAAGTCAAAGCCTAAAACGCCACAAGTCTTAAAAAATAAACGCTCAAAAGTAATAAAGGTCTACTACAGGGTGGGCCATTTATATGGATACACCATAATAACATGGGAATGGTTGGTGATATTAAAGTCCTGTTTGTGGCACATTAGTATATGTGAGGGGGCAAACTCCTCAAGATGGGTGGTGACCATGGTGGCCATTTAGAAGTCGGCCATCTTGGATACAACTTTTGTTTTTTCAATAGGAAGAGGGCCATGTGACACATCAAACTTATTGGTAATGTCACAAGAAAAACAATGGTGTGCTTGGTTTCAACGTAACTTTATTCTTTCATGAGTTATTTACAAGTTTCTGACCACTTATAAAATGTGTTCAATGTGCTGTATTGGATTGTCAATGCAACCCTCTTCTCCCACTCTTCACACACTGATAGCAACACCGCAGGAGAAATGCCAGCACAGGCATCCAGTATCCGTAGTTTCAGGTGCTGCACATCTCGTATCTTCACACCTTAGACAATTGCCTTCAGATGACCCCAAAGATAAAAGTCTAAGGGGGTCAGATCAGGAGACCTTGGGGGCCATTCAACTGGCCCACGACGACCAATCCACTTTCCAGGAAACTGTTCATCTAGGAATGCTCGGACCTGGCACCCATAATGTGGTGGTGCACCATCGTGTGGGAAAAACTCAGGGAACGTGCCAGCTTCAGTGCATAAAGAGGGAAACACATCATTTTATTTTATTTATTTTTATTTATTTATTTTTTTAGAAAGAGGGGCAATACATATTAATGAACATTTTAATAAATGTAAATACGCCAGATTATAGCCTTGGGCTAATTTCCATCTGCAGACCCTCTGGCAGGTTGGTGTTAAACACAAGTTAGTAAAAACATACAGAGACACTATTTACAGGTCATGTAACAGAGACAAAAACAGTCATCACATTATACTAGAACAAACAAATGACAAGAAGAGTGGACACAGAGGACAGCATAGATAACAATAACGGAAACACATCAATTATATTGCACAAACCCCAGTATTGCATATGCCCTGACTGTCGTGATCATCATGTAGCAATTTCAAATATCCAGTGGCCTTGAGGTTTCCATTGATGAAGAATGGACCCACTATCGTACCCCATATACCACACCAAACCATCACTTTTGTTGTTCCAACAGTCTTGGAGGGATCCATCCAATGTGGGTTAGTGTCAGACCAATAGCGGTGGTTTTGTTTGTTAACTTCACCATTCATATAAAAGTTTGCCTCATCACTGAACAAAATCTTCTGCGTGAACTGAGGGTCCTGTTCCAATTTTTGTTTTGCCCATTCTGCAAATTCTGTGCGCCGATCTGGGTCATCCTCGTTGAGATGCTGCAGTAGCTGGAGTTTGTAAGGGTGCCATTTGTGAGTAGCTAATATCCGCCGAAGGGATGTTCGACTAATGCCACTCTCCAGTGACATGCGGCGAGTGCTACGCTGTGGGCTCTTGCTGAATGAAGCTAGGACAGCCACTGATGTTTCTTCATTAGTGACAGTTTTCTTGCGTCCACATTTTGGCAAATCCAACACTGAACCAGTTTCACGAAACGTAGCAAGCAGTTTGCTAACTGTAGCATGGGAGATGGGTGGTCTCGTAGGGTGTCTTGCATTGAAATCTGCTGCAATGACCCGGTTACTGCGTTCACCAGATATCAACACAATTTCGATCCGCTCCTCACGTGTTAACCTCTTCGACATGTCAATGTCTGTGAGCAAAGAGAAACTTGTAAATAACTCATGAAAGAATAAAGTTACGTTGAAACCAAGCACACCATTGTTTTTCTTGTGACATTACCAATAAGTTTGATGTGTCACATGGCCCTCTTCCTATTGAAAAAACAAAAGTTGTATCCAAGATGGCCGACTTCTAAATGGCCACCATGGTCACCACCCATCTTGAGGAGTTTGCCCCCTCACATATACTAATGTGCCACAAACAGGACTTTAATATCACCAACCATTCCCATGTTATTATGGTGTATCCATATAAATGGCCCACCCTGTAGATTACATGCTTTTGTTGACATTATTATGTCCATCTGCTGGACGAGAGACTTGTGCAGTCTGTCCTTTCCTGTAAAAAGAGATTAACATAGGTAGACTTTTTGTATGTAGGTGACAGGGCCGTGGAGAAGCCTGTGGGTGAAGCTCGGCTACGATCCCCGAAAGACCCCAGAGGCCAAAAAATATCAGATGCTGGATTTCAGGATCCGTTGTAGCTCCAAGCACGGTGAGAGCAGAATTTTTCTGTTTTTCTTTTTTCTGCATTTAACATCAGCGTTAGTGTTTCAAAAGGGCAAAAAACAAACTTGAGCAATTTAGTCATTTTGCAAAATCAGCTAGTTTGTTTTGATGAGCATTTTTGCTTTCATTTGTTCCCATTTTTAGGCTACTTGCTATCCAACATACCAATAAAAGCCAAGAGAAGCTCCCTGAACTACAGTCTCCCAAACACATTAAACAAGTCGGGTAAGTGTTTTAGAGGTATGGAGGATAATGCACACAAGTATTATTTGTGAGCCTATCAGAGCCTCTGATTTGCACATATATTCACACAAAAGGGAGAGCAGTGAGTGAACTGTATGAGTTGTCAAGACTCAAGTGCTTTAAAAGTAACCTAGTTACTAAGTTAGTAAATGAAGTCATTGCTCAATTCAGTGTTGTGCTGTACTTTTTTTATCAGCACCCCAGCCAGCTAGTGTGATGGATCTTCCCACTCAGGAGGGTCCCAGCAGCAGTCGAGATCCAGCTCCAGTCACGTACCAGCTGAAGGTCAGTGACCATTATCAGAGCAAACATGCTAAATGTTTTAAACACACACACCTTCTATATTTATAATATCAGGCTTAAAAAAAATCTTTTCGATAACACTTAGGCCTGATGAGTTGCGCTGTTGGGGGACTTCCCATGATGTACTCAGTCCTTCTCCTTCATTCCCCTCATTTTACTCCTTGTGTTTTTATAAGCCTCTATTGATAGTCAGTAGGTTTTGTCTGCTCTCCCAAAGGTTGTGTTTGGTGCTGCTTGTTGATTGTTTTTTATAGGGCTGCTCGATTATGGCAAAAATGATAATTACGATTATTTTCACTGAAACTGAGATCTTGATTATTTGATGATATTTATTTAACAATAACAATGTCTTGTATAATGGCTTTAAAGATTGTCAAAAAATAATATAAAATAGTGTGCAAATACTGATAACAGTGCAAATGTTTGCAATATAAAAAATAAATGAAAAATGTAAAGATCTATGCTTAGTGAACTTCAAAATACTGCATAATATTTATGCATACAAATAACCAAACATCAAGGCAAGATGTGTAGCCACACAATGCACAATTGCATCAAACGTATGTCACTTTGTGAGCGGTCTTCAAATGATTGAATAAATTTGTAGTGTTGCTCTGTGGTGTAGCTACGACACCGTAGCACAGTTTACACACTATGTCTACTTGATCCACGTCTGACCCCGCGAACCCGTAATGTTTCCACACCACTAAAGTCGTTTTACCTCTCTTTTCAACCAACAGCATTCTTTCTTCAGCAGCCATTATCCTCTCCTCTCCAAATAACTTCTGCTTAGCTTTCCGAGCTTCCCTCGGGTCCTCTTAATTGTTGTGACGCGTGTTCGAATTGCAGAGAGGTGCGCTCGTTTTACCACACGGAGCAGCGCGAGAGTAAAGCAGGAGGGAGGTGCTAATAATCGACTCAGTCGTTTTTAATGATCGTTGACAGCCCAGATGGTAATTTAGATTAAAATTCGATTAATTGAGCAGCCCTAGTTTTTTATATGTTCATATTTTCCATTATATTTTTCCCCATCCAGTCAGAGCCTTGAACCTAGTTTTTCTGCCGTGTCTTCCTGTTAAAACAAACCTCTTGCAGGATGGGGAGGGGATTTTTGATTTTGAAATTCTCTCTATTTTTGTGTCTTTAGAATATAAAGCACCGTGAGGTGACCATTGTTGTAAACTGGGGCTTTGTAAATATAACTAAATTGAACCCAACTTGAATTGAAGTTCTCCTACTTCATGGGACCCTGAGTATTCTAGAAACATGCTTAAAAAAGAATATATGATTCAATTCAATTCAATTTTATTTATATAGCGCCAAATCACAACAACAGTCGCCTCAAGGCGCTTTATATTGTACAATAGATCGCACAATAATAAATACAGAGAAAACCCCAACAATCATATCATATGACCCCCTATGAGCAAGCACTTTGGCGACAGTGGGAAGGAAAAACTCCCTTTTAACAGGAAGAAACCTCCGGCAGAACCAGGCTCAGGGAGGGGCGGCCATCTGCTGCGACCAGTTGGGGTGAAAGAAGGAAAACAGGATAAAGACATGCTGTGGAAGAGAGACAGAAATTAATAACAGATATGATTCGATGCAGAGAGGTCTATTAACACATAGTGAGTGGCTGGAAAGGAAAAACTCAATGCATCATGGGAATCCCGGCAGCCTCGTCTATTGCAGCATAACTAAGGGAGGATTCAGGGTCACCTGGTCCAGCCCTAACTATATGCTTTAGAAAAAAGGAAAGTTTTAAGCCTAATCTTGAAAGTAGAGATAGTGTCTGTCTCCCGAATCCAAACTGGAAGCTGGTTCCACAGAAGAGGGGCCTGAAAACTGAAGGCTCTCCCTCCCATTCTACTTTTAAATACTCTAGGAACAACAAGTAGGCCTGCAGAGCGAGAGCGAAGTGCTCTAATAGGGTGATATGGTACTACAAGGTCATTAAGATAAGATGGGGCCTGATTATTTAAGACCTTGTATGTGAGGAGCAGGATGGGATGAATTTCATGATTATATGGCCAGAGTTTACAGTATTGCACAAAAGTCTTGAGTCTTAAGCCACGCCCTGTTTCTTTACATTTTGCTTGAAATACATATAGTATTTAAAGGCTGAAACAGCTCTGGGGAGGCCAGTCCATGACATGATTTTCTATCCAGGTATTCTTTTACTGCTTTGGCAGCGTGCCGGGGATAATGCTGAAAAGCGAACTGCTGTCAGTTGGATACCTTCCAGATCCCATTGCATGTTGGATTAAAATCTAAACACGCATTTCTGTGTTTATAATTCAATCAGTGCATTTCACCACTGTAGCATGATAGTGAAAAAGGCTGAAGCTACAGAGGCATTTAATGCCAGTTTAAATGCAAGCTGTCTTCCAAAAAAGTAATGGAGAAGCTGTCCGTGTCCTCTGTTTCATCTCTACAGGACTCATCCTACATTTTCAGAGAGGGCATGCTGCCTCCTCACAGACAAATGTTTTACCAGGTCTGTGATTTGGATGTGGAAAGGTAATACACAGTAATGTTCATAACGGTCATCTGTACTCTCATCTGTCATCATTTTTCATCTAAATAAAGTTGATCAAACTGATGTCTGGGTTTCCTTTCACCTAACTCCTAAAAATGTTGTTATCTAAAGATTCTCAAAGAGTAGATTTAACTGGTTTTCATATATATTTTTTGTGTACTCACATGTGCGGGCTGTTTCTGTTTTCGGTGGGATAAGAGAAGATAGCAAGATGTGCTAATGTTAATAGGGAGAAAACATGAAAGTATGACTCTTGCTTTCTGTGAAATTATTTTTTATGAATACAGCAACAATAAATAAGATTTTATTAAATAATTTAGAAATTATTTTAAAGTATCCAGTCTAGCATTTCAGTTATCTGGTGGATTTATCAAATATGTCGCGGCTCCATTAGAATGACTAATGAAAGTGTTTGCCATTTTGCAGCATCCAAAAGGAGATCGAGCAGAACAACGGCAACGAGCAGCACTGTGACGAGCGTGACGGCTGGTGTGTCGTCGGCACCACAGACAAGCTGAGGGACATGATCTCAGCCATGATCAAGGCGGTGATCAGAGCGCAGAAGCCAGGTATGGAAAAAGTTGTGACCATCTGTCACACTTCATATCCTGATCAGGCTGATCGGCTGGTTACAGATATTATACAGAGACTCCTAGTTTCAAGATAAATCCTAAAGATCGATAGCAATCCTACTAACTTGATGTGTTAATATTTGTGACCTTTACAAAACAGTTAAATGGCTAAGAAAATTAGTCTAAAGGTCTGTACAGCTGTTTTGTTTGTATTTAAGACTGTCAGCTGGGTGCTTGACAGTTAACTTGGCACTAAATATGAATAAAGTGTGAAGCTTTCCGCCTTGGAAGGCCGGCAGCTACTCCAGTTACATAGTCTAGTTTTAAGTGAAAGAGTGTGAACAACAACTGGATGGACTGAACTTAAAATGTTCAGAGATTCACATTTCCAGGTGATCCCAGAGCTCAACCGGTGGTCCAACTTAGGCGCCTTTGCTGGGCACCATCCTCTTTCTGTCACTACCCAATATCTGCAAAATGCCAACAATAAATCTTTAAAAAAAACATCCATGTTTCAAGCAAAATTGATTTTAGCAGCTCTTGTTGTCCATTAACGTTTTCTTTGATAGTAGGTCAACTTTTTATGTTTTTGGTGCCATGATTGAAGTCAGAATTCCTGCAGAAACATTGATGCCCTGCGTTGTTCTAATAGAAAAATGCTAACATGCTACCCTAAAAATAGGCCTGTTTATTTGTGCACTAACATTTTGAAGCACTGATTATGGATTATCATGACAAGCCAAAACTCATAGACAAAACTTAACAGTGACTATTTTCAGTATTTGAAGTAACTGAGTCCTGAACAAGACCACCTGGGACTCACAGGTGTGTTTACTTTTTATTTTTGGTTTTGGCTTTTTGTTCTTTTACCTGAATATTCTGTTTCTCCTTCAGCGTTGCCGGAATTACCCAAAAGACGAAGACGTAAAGGCCAAAGCGTAAAAGATGTTTATGCAGAGGAGGAGGAAGATGAAGTAGGGGAGGATGAGAATAGGGAGGATGAAGAGGAGGATGAGGAAGACGAATTTCAGCCATCTGAAGGAAGTGAAAATGAGATGGAGACTGAAATTTTAGATTACATGTAACACAATAAAACCACGTGTTGACATGAATTTGACTGTTAATCTGTTGTATCATCAGTTTCTTTAAAAATGTGACCAGTTCAGTTGAATGTAAATAAAGAAATTATGTTCTTTTAAAGGTTTGTTTAACAGTTGTGTTCTCTTTGCTGTTAATGCAGAGAAACCTTTTGTGTTTGCGTTTAAATTGGCATTTTTGTTAGTTACAGTATAACTGGAGTTCACCATGGACACAAATAAAGGTTCAGTTTTTCTGACCAAATAACTTTCATAACCAACATTAAAAATTGCCAGATGCCATGTCCTGCTGTCGTGGTCTTCCTCCTGTAAGCGTATTAATTTTTAAAAAAAATGATAACAAAGGAACTAACAAATAGGTAATTACTTAAAATTAGCAACAAACTACTACAAATTGACATGATAGCATTACGCAGTTGCTGGTGAATTTTCGACTGTAAGGCCTGAAATTAAGAAATTGAGACTCAAACCAAACAACATTTTTCCAGTCTCCTGTTTAAGTTTTTTTTTTTTAACTGAATAACGCACTCAGAATGTACATGAATAAAATATTTAGAGTGTTCAATTTGAACTATGAACTGCAAAACACTGAACAACAACATGAACTTTGGTCCTGTACTTGTACTGTTTGTGTGGATCTCTTTTTTCTAAATATGTTCAGGTGCTTTGGGCAAATGGTGGAGCTCTAAAAAGCAGTTTCTCTCAAGCTGTAGTCAAAGGCACTGCTGACACTTCAAATCAAATAAATGTGAGAAGGCTGACACTCCTATTTGTTACAGCCAAGAAAAGAAGCTCAATTCAGTTCCTTTCTGTTCCAGTGAAACTCCCAGTGTTTGCTGATGGACAGTAAGTGGGGCTCGGGTCTAGACACTCAGCTTGAGGAATTGGTGAAGAGTTTTAGGACAGGGCGGGCGTTTTGGCACCACTCTCATGGCTTTGAGCCATCCAAGCAAAGTGCCGTTTAGGAGCTGGTTCTGATGACTTCA
This sequence comes from Oreochromis aureus, assembly GCF_013358895.1. NCBI lineage: Eukaryota > Metazoa > Chordata > Actinopteri > Cichliformes > Cichlidae > Oreochromis > Oreochromis aureus. The sequence continues at coordinate 35,359,078 of NC_052948.1, read as the reverse complement.
TCTCCCGCTCCTAGAAATAAACTCTTTTAGCAGCAACTATCACAATCAGGTCATACATAGGACATGATTTTTTTTCGGCGTTAGATTTTGTGCAATTTGATGTCAATCGTGTGCCACAGACTTTACATGATTTACATGATTCAGCTAATTCTTGTCCTGAAAGAGAAACTTACGAATACATATGCATGAGACCAGCCACCAAAATGTCTCTGTTCACAACTTTGAGTCACAAAACTTACACTGTGCCTTTTTAGTAAATCCAGCAGTTTTCCAATGTCAAAAGATGGTTTTGTGGTGCTTCTGCTGTCAGTTCGTGTGGCCCTGAATGTTCCTTTTTTAAAATTCTAACCTTTGAAATGAAGGAATGTTTGGCTCTTTGGTTCTTGTTTATACGACCAATGCTGAAAAAAGGGGGGGTTGAACATGTTATGGTGAAGTCACATGCATGTTTTGTAGTCTATCTTCTGTACAGTTAAGGAGATATTAGTGTAAGGCTGTTCTTTTCCTTTGCAATTCTCCTGCCCACTTTTCCTTTCCAAGGCAAGTGGTTTGGGGTTAAAGGTTAAGGCAGGACACAGTCTGAGTATAAGATGATAAGTAAGGAAAAACATATATATTGTGTCATGGTATTCCTCTTTTAACCCAGTAACTGTTTTTGAAGTTATTGAACACTATTTAAACTAAATAAAAGCCTAACACAAAAATGGTGGCATCTGCACCTCCAGATATTTTTTAGATGTAGAGAAAACCTGCAAGTTAAATAGAAGAAGTGCAGAACATAAAATAAAAAAAGCCAATTTTTCTTCTTTCTTTTTTTTCCAAGAAAGATTTTAATGACACCAGTTAACTCCATGAGCTAATTTTCATGAGTATGTATCGGAATTAGTTTCTCTGCTGACTGAGAATAAAAGTATTTGTGCTCCTTGTTTATCATTTGTAGTAATCTTGTACTTTTATAAATAATTATAAATAGTTTACCTACTTACTAGAGCAGACATTGAAAGAGATGTCTCATGATAACTACCCATGTCAATTTATTTTAGTCGATTTTGTTTTTCTGGTTAAATGTGGGCAAGTTTTTGGGAAGATGTAGTGTATACAAGGTGGTTAAATATTATTCAACAGTGAGAAAACCAGGGCCATGGACTGCACGTCGGTCAGATGTTGTGCAACGTTGGTTCCTTTATAAAAGTCTGGCTGACAATCAAGGAAATTCTGACAGCTTGATCATGATGCTGAAGCTGGGGGTTTTGTTTGCCGTTGCTGTTTTTCTGGAGACGGCCTCTGCGGCCTCTGTAAGTATCACATAAAATGTGTATTTTTCATGTTTACAAAATTTCTTTTGGATATCTCTAAAGGTTTCACTGTACAGAATATGTTTCAAGTTCAGTTGTGCACTGATAATTCAGCTGTGACTGCATGATTACAAAATGTGCAGTGTTTGTTACACTGAGTGTTCAAATTGATATACGGTGGCTTGCAAAAGTATTCGGCCCCCTTGAACTTTCCCACATTTTGTCACATTACAGCCACAAACATGAATCAATTTTATTGGAATTCCAGGTGAAAGACCAATACAAAGTGGTGTACACGTGAGAAGTGGAACGAAAATCATACATGATTCCAAACATTTTTTTTACAAATAAATAACTGCAAAGTGGGGTGTGTGTAATTATTCAGCCCCCTTTGGTCTGAGTGCAGTCAGTTGCCCATAGACATGGCCTGATGAGTGCTAATGACTAAATAGAGTGCACCTGTGTGTAATCTAATGTCAGTACAAATACAGCTGCTCTGTGACGGCCTCAGAGGTTGTCTAAGAGAATATTGGGAGCAACAACACCATGAAGTCCAAAGAACACACCAGATAGGTCAGGGATAAAGTTATTGAGAAATTTAAAGCAGGCTTAGGCTACAAAAAGATTTCCCAAGCCTTGAACATCCCACAGAGCACTGTTCAAGCGATCATTCAGAAATGGAAGGAGTATGGCACAACTGTAAACCTACCAAGACAAGGCCGTCCACCTAAACTCACAGGCCGAACAAGGAGAGCGCAAATCAGAAATGCAGCCAAGAGCCCCATGGTGACTCTGGACGAGCTGCAGAGATCTACAGCTCAGGTGGGGGAATCTGTCCATAGGACAACTATTAGTCGTGCACTGCACAAAGTTGGCCTTTATGGAAGAGTGGCAAGAAGAAAGCCATTGTTAACAGAAAACCATAAGAAGTCCCGTTTGCAGTTTGCCACAAGCCATGTGGGGGACACAGCAAACATGTGGAAGAAGGTGCTCTGGTCAGATGAGACCAACATGGAACTTTTTGGCCAAAATGCAAAACGCTATGTGTGGCGGAAAACTAACACTGCACATCACTCTGAACACACCATCCCCACTGTCAAATATGGTGGTGGCAGCATCATGCTCTGGGGGTGCTTCTCTTCAGCAGGGACAGGGAAGCTGGTCAGAGTTGATGGGAAGATGGATGGAGCCAAATACAGGGCAATCTTGGAAGAAAACCTCTTGGAGTCTGCAAAAGACTTGAGACTGGGGCGGAGGTTCACCTTCCAGCAGGACAACGACCCTAAACATAAAGCCAGAGCAACAATGGAATGGTTTAAAACAAAACATATCCATGTGTTAGAATGGCCCAGTCAAAGTCCAGATCTAAATCCAATCGAGAATCTGTGGCAAGATCTGAAAACTGCTGTTCACAAACGCTGTCCATCTAATCTGACTGAGCTGGAGCTGTTTTGCAAATAAGAATGGGCAAGAATTTCAGTCTCTAGATGTGCAAAGCTGGTAGAGACATACCCTAAAAGACTGGCAGCTGGAATTGGAGCAAAAGGTGGTTCTACAAAGTATTGACTCAGGGGGCTGAATAATTACGCACACCCCACTTTTCAGTTATTTATTTGTAAAAAATGTTTGGAATCATGTATGATTTTCGTTCCACTTCTCACGTGTACACCACTTTGTATTGGTCTTTCACGTGGAATTCCAGTAAAATTGATTCATGTTTGTGGCTGTAATGTGACAAAATGTGGGAAAGTTCAAGGGGGCCGAATACTTTTGCAAGCCACTGTATATTGTGCTCAATTTCATCAGTGTGGTAAAAAACCCAAACATCCATCTTTTTTTATAGCTCACATATTTAGTCCATTTGTTGCCTTAATCTCTGTAGCTTGGTGTGGTGCAGACTGAGGGAGGGATGGTTGAGGGTGAAACAGTTAGTCTTGGATTATCCCGTTCCATGGACATCTTCAAGGGAATTCCCTTTGCTGACATTCCTGGAAGGTTTGAGAAACCAAAGCGTCACCCTGGTTGGGGAGGTGGGTGGACTGCGTTTTTCACTAGATTTTACCTATTTAGCAATTATGTTTGAAACTCACAGAAGCTTTTTCTGCACATTTCCTTTTAGATATGTTTTATCTTCTGCTTGCAAAGCGAAATAAGCATCAGCTCTGTGTGAAGTAAATGTAATATTAACATACTTGATGCTTCATGCTAATATTAAAAGATAACACACTGCTCTTTTAATGTGTGTTTCTGGTCAGGTGTTCTAAAGGCCACACAGTACAGCGATGAGTGCCTTCAGCTGAACTCTTTCCAGAATAGCTACGTAGGCAGTGAGGACTGTCTGTACCTTAACATTTGGGTTCCTCATGGCAGCTCAGGTAAAGACAGAAGCCAAAAGTGTTTGTATATTAAATTAGACCAGTGCTAACTGTCTTCATCCCTCTAGTATCTTCTGGTCTCCCTGTCATGGTTTGGATCTACGGAGGAGGCTTCATGATTGGAGGCTCCATGGGGCCTTACTACCTGGATAACTACATGTACTATGGGAAGGAGATAGCAGACAGAGGAAATGTTATTGTAGTGACACTTGGGTACCGTGTGGGACCTATGGGCTTCATGAGCACTGGAGACTCTGATTTACCAGGTAGGTACACACATCTTACAGAGCCTGGTACATGCTGGATTGCCAATACAGAAATACTTCCATTTAAATAGTGATTCTTTACACAAAATTGATTATATTTAATCCCCAGGAAACTACGGTTTGTGGGATCAACAGGCCGCCATCGCCTGGGTACACAGAAACATCCGCTCATTTGGAGGTGACCCTGACAACATCACCGTCTTTGGAGAATCTGCAGGTGGAGTTAGTGTTAGCTTCCAGGTGAGAGTATTTGCTCTTTTTCTGACCATCTATCCATAGATGGAACTCACTTCAAAGCAGATGGTAAAATGTGTATTTCTCCTGACATTCCACCCACAGACTCTCACTCCCCACAATAAAGGGATCATCAGGAGAGCCATCTCCCAGAGTGGGGTGGCGCTTTGCCCCTGGGCACTCAACAGAAACCCTCGTAGGTTTGCTGAGGAGGTACATAGCAGCTTCTTTACATATAACCACTTTTTTTTTTTTTTTGATCAAATAAGGAAATAATAATACAAACATATGCATAGAACATGAACAATGGGGGTAATTACAGATAATTTGTACCCACTCCGCAGGTTGCTCGGAAGGTCAACTGCCCAACTGATAGCAGAATGGCTTCCTGTCTGAAGATGACTGATCCTGGGACCCTAACAAAGGCAGGAACTGTGAATTTGCTCAGTTCACCTGATCGTAAGGTCTACGTTCCACAAAACCTAATTTACATTCTCATTTTAGACGTGATGAAAACAGTTCTGCTTAACTTACCCACCAAATTATATTCATACTAATTATGGCACAATTTCTGGCATGTATATAATGATTTTTGATTGTCTGCATATCTTAGAGCCCCTTGTGTTGAACCTGGAGATAGCCCCTGTGATCGATGGGGACTTCTTGCCGGACGATCCTTCCAAATTGTTCCACAATGCAGCTGAAATTGACTACATTGCTGGAGTCAACAACATGGACGGGCATATGTTCACCAACTTTGATGTTCCATCAGTCAACCTTGATCTGGTGGTCACCCCTACGTGAGTTTGAGTGCTTTGATCAGCTTGGAATTGCATCATGAAACAATTTCAAACAAGTTACACATTGCAAAACGGTAAAAAAAAAAAAAATGTGATTTCGTGGCAGTAAGGAATTTTATCAGTTCTCAGTGGAAAATACTCTCTTTCTGATTGCAGTAATGATGTGAGAAGGCTTTTGGCTGCCTTAACAAAGGAGAAGGGTGAGTCTGGCCTGAACAATGCCTACTCCACGTATACCTCAAATTGGGGAAGTTTTCCCACCTGGGATACCATCAAGAAAACCATCGTTGATATTGAAACAGACTACATCTTCCTGGTTCCTACACAGGCTGCCCTTTATCTTCATGCTGACCATGCCACGTGAGAATCTGACCTTGAAATACAGATGTCACAGTTTATCTAATTAATTAAGAGATAAAAATACATATTTTTTTTAGCAGTGGTGGAGTTATCATCACATTGCTGTTGCTGTTCTTTTTGTCTCATCAAAGAACTGGGCGCACCTACTCCTACCTCTTCTCTGAGCCCAACCTTCTGGGCGGTCCTTTATTGCCCTACCCAAGCTGGATGGGAGCTGACCACGCCGATGACCTGCAGTACGTGTTCGGAAAGCCCTTCAGCTCACCACTTGTATACTGGCCAAGCCATCGCCGTGTCTCTGACTACTTGATCTCCTACTGGACCAACTTTGCCAAAACTGGGTATAACTCTGCAGACACAAAAGATTTTTGTGTCAAAGAAATCGAACAACTGAATCACTTATTGTAATACAAATTAAAAACACATCAGTGATGTTTTCAATTTCTCTGATCAACAGAGATCCTAACAAGGGAGATTCAGCCGTGCCTGCTACCTGGCCAACGTTCACCAGAAGTGGTGAAAAGTTCCTGGAGATCAATTCTGACATGAACCAGAACTACATAAGGCAGGAAATGAGGCTGCGTTATGTGCATTTCTGGACCAGCATCCTGCCCAGCCTTCCCACAGTTACCTCTGAATAAGGGGCATGTGCTTTCCACTGTGGACATGTGCAAACATGTAGATCTAAATAAAGTATCAGTATCAGTGCTAATTCATGAAAAATAAACATATCAGAGAAAATATGGTTGTCTTAGTTTTATTTGATCAACTTTCAGGGGTTTCTATAATGTTTTCATCTTATCTATTTTAATTCTTTTTATTTGATTATATTATCCCTCTGTTCAGCACTTTGCCAGACACTTGATGTGCTTTAAATGTGCTATATAAATAAAGATGACTTGACTTGACTTTTGAATTTGCACCTGAAGCTCTAAATATGTAGAGATACCAGGGCTAGCAAGCTAATGATAGCTTCATAACTTGCAAAGTTAGTTTAAGCATCCTTAGCTCAAAGGCCAGTTCAATTCAAGATCTTTATTGTTAATACAACAATATACACAGTATACAGGGTATCGAAATGCCATTTCACCCAAAGTCCCCCATGGTGCATTTATAAGAATATCAAAATATATCTACAATGGTTATAAAACTAGAAATTACAAATAATAACTCACAAAATTTAAATAAAATTAAAAAGATAAAAAGCCCCTAATATTAACCATATGTATGTAAGATGAACAAGGACAGGACAAGAGACAATACAGCTCAGAGTGCTTTTAACACTCTGGGTTAAATTTTCTACGATTCCTCATATTTTTCTCTTCTTAAAAAGTGAAAAGATTTTGCAAAAATATTGTACAGTTCCTTTAGTTCCTTTTTGTGTGTGTTTAGTGATTTTGTGGGCCCTGATACCGATCATGTCACCTCCTAATGCCCACATTCATAATGGGTATCTAACTCAGCAAATTTGGCCACCTCATCCTTAAAAGATAACTCACCTGTTATTATGTCATGAAGGGAGACAGCGATTTGACTTGTGAAAGAAATGTGTCAGCTAGTAGGATTTTATTTTTCTCCTTCAGTGTTGGCAATATTACCCAAGACAGCAAAGACATAAAGGTCAAAGTTTCTCCAGTGAAAGATGAGTGTGCAGAAAAGAGAGAGGACGAAGATGAGTATGAAAATGAAGAAGATGAAGAGGAGAATGAGGGAAATAATTTTCCGCCATTTGAAAGAAATGAAAATGAGATGGAGGCTGAAATCGTAGATTCCATGCAACACCTTAAAACCATTTTGTTGACATTATGTTAATAGTTTGCATTGTTTATTTAAAATGTGACCAATTTATTTAAACGTAAGTAAAGACATTTTTAAAAGCTTTTTGTTTTTCTGTTATTGTGTAGCAATAAATTCATTGGCCACTTTATTAGGTACGCTGGGTTTGGTGCCCTTTTGCCTTCAGAGCAGCCTGAATCCTTTGCTACATAGATTCAACAAGATGCTGGAAACATTCCTCGGAGAATTTGATCGATATTGGCATGATAGCTTCGTACAGTTGCTGTAGATTTGTTAGCATCGAATGCATGATGCACATCTCTTATTCTACCACATCCCAAAGGTGCTCAACTGGATTTAGGTTTGGTTTTTGTGGAGGCCATTTAAGCACATTGGACTGGTTGTCATGTTCAAGAAACCAATTTGAGATGATCTGAGTTCTGTGACATGATGTATTATCCTGCTTGAAGCATCTTGCCAAAGATGGGAAAACAGCTGTCATGAAGGAATTGGCATGGTTAGTTTCAATATTCAGATAACCTGTGGCATTTAAACGATGCTCAATTGGTATTAATGGGTCCAAAGTGTGCCAAAAAACATCGCCCACATCATTATATCACCGCCAGTAGTTTGAACTGTTGCTTCAAGACAGAGTGACTCCAAGTAGTTGCTTCAGTTACTTTTGCCTTCCCTTTAGCTTGAAGAAGTTTAGCCACCTCCTTTGACGTTTGACATCAGCAAGCGTTTTGTGCCCAGAGAACTGCTGCTCACTTGTCATTTTCTCATTTTCAGACCATTCTAGGCCTGGAGGCGACAAAAAAGATATTTACAGTTCAGTTTTGAAGCATTCAAAACATAATGGTTAACTTTTCAGATTGGCTAGAGCAGTGTGACTGTGGGCACAGTCTGACAGCTGTATAAACTTAATATAGGATGGTTTCCTGATAAATAATGGAAAAAACAGGAGAAAACTCAAAATCACACATGAAAGATTAATCACTTGCAAATCTTACGAAGGCTTATACAGGACTGTTTTGTTTGTTTGTTTTCTTTGTTTGTATGTTTGTTTGTTTTTAAAAACATTCTCTCTTTTTGAAGTAAACTCATTAAATTAAAAATATTAAAAGCCAAGTACAATACTAGTAGCCTTCTTTGCATGTCCAGAACTTGTGTGCAGAGTTTTGTACAGAGAAAACCTGCAAAGGAGACAAATAGAAAAAAAAAGTACCGAAATTAAAATAAACACTGGCCGTTTTTCACTTAACCTTAGTTAGAATGTCATTACTTGTCTCCATGAAATATTTTAAAAAGAGCTATAGTCATTCTTACACAAGTTCACTCCATTAGCCAATTTTGATAAACATTTGGCTTAATTAGTCTCTCTGGTCACTGAGTCTAAAACCACTTATTTTCCTTCTCAAAAATGTGGAAATTAATGATATACTGAGATCCATGCGAAATATTCAGAAAGGTGTAATGTACACAAGGTGATTAAATATTATATAACTGTGAGAAAAGCAGGCCCACGAACTTCACGCCGGTCAGATGTTGTCCAGGGGAGGAGTCCTCTTTATAAAAGTCAGGGTGATAGTCAGTGCCATTCTGCCAGTTACTCATGATGCTGAAGCTGGGGATTTTGTTTGCCGTTGCTTTGTTTCTAGAGACGGCCTCTGCGGCCTCTGTAAGTGTTACACAAAATATGTATTTTTCATGTTTACAGAATCTTTGTCATTTTGCTGTGCAAAAAGAATTAAGCTACAAATGTGGGAACATTTATTCCCAGATGTGTGATTACAAAAGTGCCAAATTCTACAAATCTAAATATTTTGTGCTAAATTTCATCAATGTGGTAAAGAAAATTACTAAAGCTTAATGTTTTCAATAGTTAACATTTATTCCCTTATTCTCATTGTGCGCTATCTCTTTAGCTTGGTGTGGTGCAGACCGAGGGAGGGAAGGTTGAGGGAAAATCGATTAGTCTCGGATCAGGCCGATCCATGGATATCTTCTTGGGGGTTCCCTTTGCTGATGCTCCTGGAACATTTGAGAAACCAAGGCCTCACCGTGGTTGGGATGGTAGGTAGACCAAATGACTTTCTCATCAGTCTTTAGCTCTGAAACTCACAGCAGCCTTTTCTACATGTCTCCTGTTAACTTTAATCAGTCAATAGAAAATTACTTCTAATACTCACAAACACAGGCAAGCTAAGACCTGCACTGTGTGAACTAATGTGTTATAATGTATCCTGATAATTTTTCAGATGTAATATTCAACTCTTTTAATGTGTGTTTCTGGTCAGGTATTCTACAGGCCAAAGACTACAAGCCCAGATGCCTTCAGTTGACTGTTTTGATGAATGACTACATCGGCAGTACAGACTGTCTCTACCTTAACATCTGGGTTCCTCATGGCAGCTCAGGTAAAAACAAAAATGCACAAAAGTTGATTCATGTATTTTTTAACATAAATTAGACAAAGACTAAATTTCAATAACTTTGTCCTCTAGTATCTGCCGGTCTCCCTGTCATGGTTTGGATCTATGGAGGAGCCTTCCTGGTTGGAGGCTCCATGGGTGCAAACTTCCTGGATAATTACCTGTACAGCGGACAGGAGATTGCAGACAGAGGGAATGTTATTGTTGTGACGGTGGGGTACCGTGTGGGAACACTGGGCTTCCTGAGCAGTGGAGGCTCTGACTTACCTGGTAAGACACACACTTTTTAGAGCCTGTTACATGCTGGGCGGTAAAAGATAAAAATACTTCCATTAAAGCAGTGATTCTTCTCATGAGCTGAAATATATTTGATCCTCAGGAAACTACGGTTTGTGGGATCAGCAGGCTGCCATCGCTTGGGTACACAGAAACATCCGCTCATTTGGAGGCGACCCTGGCAACATCACTGTCTTTGGGGAATCTGCAGGTGGAGCTAGTGTTAGCTTCCAGGTGAAAATACATTTCCACAGATATCTTAATGTATTTATACACACATATATCAAAATCTTTGATTGTTAGAACCAGAAGTGACCATATTTGGACAAGACTATAGAGTTTTGAGCTATAAACTCACACTAGCAACTCAGTTTGCAAGAAACTGAAGAACAGAATTCCTGCACAAACTGTTTGCTAAAATAAAAACACTGAAAGCAGTACAGCAACATCAGTCAACAGATCAAATTTAGTAATTTCAATTGAGGTGACACTTACAGCAGACCTAGACCTGGTTCTCACCCATCTGCTACAGTGGTTACAATTGTTAGCTTGCTCTTTGCTACTGGAAACCATAAAGTTGTTGCACCAGACATGCTTCAAACTATGTATTCTTCCTAACCTTCCACCCACAGACTCTCACTCCCCACAATAAAGGGATCATCAGGAGAGCCATCTCCCAGAGTGGAGTGGCACTTTGCCCCTGGGGAATCAACAGGAACCCTCGCAAGTTTGCTGAGGAGGTATATAGCAGCTTCTCTGGATAGAATCACACTTTTGGAACAAATAAAAGGAATTCAAAATCTGTGCATACAGCTTTAACAATGGCCCATAATTATGAATTTGCACCTATTCTGCAGGTTGCTCAGAAGGTCAACTGCCCAACTGATAACAGAATGGCTGCCTGTTTGAAGATGGCTGATCCTGGAGCCCTAACACTGGCAGGCCCTCTCGATGTTTCCGCTTCACCCGATAGTAAGGATTACATTCCTAACAGCCTACTTTACATTCTCATTTTAGACATTATGAAAGCTTTTCTGACAAGATTACTCACAAAGTTCAATGGGATTGTATAAGAATTTCTTTTATTTATGTATTATTCACATTATTTTATTGTATAATGCCTTAGTGCCACTGGATTTTAGCATGTCTCACACTCATGCAGTTAGACAGATGGTGGGGTCTGGTAAGGAAGTTGGGGGGAAGCAGACAACTCCCTAGGACGAGTCTTTTGTCTCTTCGATGACTCTAGGAGGTAGCAAGGGAGTGTGAACCTTAAGGTGTGAAACAGCTGTGTACTGCCTTTTGTTCCTGGAGAAGGTATTTAACTGAGAGCCATGCTAGGCTCAGAGAGACTCTGCTGACCGTCTGCCCCGCGATCATGCATGCTCTCCACCAAGCTTGGTTTTCTGATCTTTGTCTTTATTAAAGAATGTTAGCTACCACTCACCGCTTGTCTGCAGGCTTTATTTAAATGGAAAACTTCCACGACATGATATAAGGAAATCCAACAGTTTAAACTATATGCTGGCTAACACAGTATATATAAAACAAAGTTTGTTCTGCATATAGTACATGTTCTAATTGTCTGCATTTCTCAGACCCCATTGTCTTCAACCTGGTCCTGTCTCCTGTGATTGATGGGGACTTCTTGCCGGACGATCCTTCCCACTTGTTCCACAATGCAGCTGAAATTGATTACATTGCTGGAGTCAATGACATGGACGGGCATATTTTCACTGCTTTAGATGTTCCATCAATCAACTCGGATCTGGTTGACACCCCTATGTGAGTTTGAGCCATTTGATCAGTTGAAACAACAACAATGCCAACATGGATGTAACACTATATCAAACCTTAGGTGACAGTAAGGTGTTTTGTCAGACCTTAATCCTCACTTTCTGATTTCAGTGATGATGTGAGGAGGCTCTTGGGAGCGTACACAAAGGAGAAGGGCGCAGTTGGTCTGAACAATGCCTACTCCACCTATACTTCAAACTGGGGAAGCAATCCCAGCCAGGAGACCATCAAGAAAACCATTGTGGGAGTAGGAACGGACTACATCTTCCTGGTTCCTACACAGGCTGCCCTTTATCTACATGCTGACCATGCCACGTGAGAATATTATGTTGTGAAACAGATGTCACAGTTTGATGAGATAATAGTGGTCTCAGGAAAATTTCATTCATATAAATAATTACAGAAATGAAACTCCAATTGTTTTTGTCAGTGGTATAGTTATTGTCACATCAATGTTTTCTTCCCCCTCTCACTATAGAACTGGGCGCACCTACTCCTACCTCTTCTCTGAGCCCAACCGTCTGGGCGGTCCTTTATTGCCCTACCCAAGCTGGATGGGAGCTGACCATGCTGACGACCTGCAGTACGTGTTTGGAAAGCCCTTCAGCACACCACTTGGATACTGGGACAACCATCGCCGTGTTTCCGGCGCCATGATCTCCTACTGGACCAACTTTGCCAAAACTGGGTATAATTCTATAAACACAAACGACTGTCAGAGTATCACAGAAACCATGCAACTAAATCAAGTATTGAAATATAAATTAAGCTGCTGTATTTATGTTTTACTTTTTTCTGTTTATGTCCACAGAGATCCCAATAACGGAGGCTCAAGCGTGCCTGTTAACTGGCCAAAGTTCACCAGAAGTGCACCACAGTTCATAGAGATCAATTCTGATATGAACAACAACTACGTGCAACAGAAAATGAGGATGCCTTATGTGAATTTCTGGACCAGGATCCTGCCCAGCCTTCCCACAGTTGTTTCAGAATAAGCAGCATCTGCTGTCACCTGTGGATATGTGTACACAAGTATTGCATCACTAGCTCATAAAAAATAAATCAGTCGCAGACAAAAATACTAATCTGTTGGGTTTATTTGATCATGTGTTTGGATTTATAGTATGACCATCTGAAGCTCTAAATATAGGATCTCAGCTTATCAACAGCTTAACAACACCCCCCCCCCCCACTCGATGTGCAATATCACTGATCACACTGCACCTCTCAATGCACCTGCTAGTTAGATGGCATGTATGTGTATGTATATAGATGTAAGTGTGTATGTGGAAATATGTGTGTGTATGCATGTACGGATGCAAATATGTATATATACATATATGTATGTATGTGCGTGTATGTTTGCAGGTGTATGTATAACTTGTACATATCTTTCTTGTGTAAATGTAAATTTGTCATTGTGTAAATACTTACGCTATTGTGTACTTCACACACATGGAGAGATGCCAAACTGCCTTTCACTGTTCTTGTAACAGTGACAATAAAAAGCTATTCTATTCTATTCTATTCTATTCTATTCTATTATACACTGATCAGCACTTCTGCATAAGATTTTCGAGCAAACCATGCTGACAACCTGCAGTGGGTGTTCGGAAAGCCCTTCAGCTCACCACTTGTATACTGGCCAATCCATTCCCATTTCTCTGACTACTTGATCTCCTACTGGACCGATTTTGCCAAAACTGGGTATAACTGCAGACACAATAGATAGGAGTGTCACAGAAATCCATCAACTGAATCAGTTATTGTAATATAAATGAAAAACACACCAGTAACGTTTTCATTTTTTGGTTATGTTAACAGAGATACCAACAAGTGGTGAAAAGTTCCTGGAGATCAATTCTGACATGAACCAGAACTACATAAGGCAGGAAATGAGGCTGTGTTATGTGCATTTCTGGACCAGCTTCCTGCACAGCCTTCCCACAGTGGGATCTGAAGAAGGAGCATGTGCTATCCACTGTGGACATGTGCAGACATGTTGATCTAAAGTATCAGTATCAGTGCTAGTTCATGAAAATTAACATAGCAGAGACAAATATGGTTGTCTTAGTTTTATTTGATCTATTTGAATTTACACCTGAAGCTCTAAATACATATATGTGGAGATGTCAGGGCTAGCAAGCTAATGATAGCTTCATACCTAACAAACTAAAAGCCCACTCCTCTGATGTTTGACATCAACAAGGCATTTTTCACTCAGAGAACTGCTGCTTACTGCTCATTTTCTCATTTTCAGACCATGCCCTTTGAACCCTAGAGATGATTGTGAGGGAAACTCCCAGTAGATCAGCAGTTTCTGAAATACACAGACTAGCACCAACAACCAAGTCACATTCAAAGTCACTTAAATTGTTTTTCTTTGCCATTTGGGGGCTCAGCAGGTCATCTGGACCATGTTTACATCCCCAAATGCAGTAGTTGCTGTCATGTGATTGGCTGACTAGATATGTGGCAGGTGAGTGTCATGCACATGCAGACACTGTTGCTGTATATGCATGGACCCATGTCTGTATAGGTGTATAGATTATGTCACAGATAAAATCAGTAGCCGTGGAAAAGTACATAAGAGATAACACTGACTGGGCAAATTTGCACTTTATAGTAGAAATAGTTATTAATTGTAGGCTAAAATAAAGATATTTACAGTTCAGTTTTGAAGCATTCAAAACATAATGGTTAACTTTTCAGATTGGCTAGAGGAGTGTGACTCTGTGCACAGTCTGACAGCTGTGTAAACTCAATAGAGGATGGTTTCCTGATAAATAGTTGGGAAAAAAGGGGGAAAACTCAAAATCACACGTGAAAGATTCATCACTTGCACGTCTTACGAAGGCTCTGGTCAGGACTGTAACACAATTTCTGTCTGTTTTGTTTGTTTGTGTGTTTTTTAAACCAGCTCTCTATTTTTGAAGTAATTCACTAAATTAAAAAATTTAATGCCAAACACAATACTAGTAGCCTTCTTTGCATGTCCAGAATCAGTCTGTCATTATTTGTCTGCGTGAAATATTTCAAAATACATCCTGACCTGTGGCCATTCTTACACATTAGCCAACTTACATGAACATTTGGCTAAATTTGTCTCTCTGGTCACTGAGTCTAAAACCACTTATTTTCCTTCTCAAAAATATGGAAATTAATGATATAATGATATGATGCACGGGAAGTATTTGGGAAGGTGTAATGTACACAAGGTGGTTAAATATTATGTAACTGTGAGAAAAGCAGGCCCACGAACTTCACACCGGTCAGATGTTGTCCAGGGGAGGAGTCCTCTTTATAAAAGTCAGGGTGATAGTCAGTGCCATTCTGCCAGTTACTCATGATGCTGAAGCTGGGGATTTTGTTTGCCGTTGCTTTGTTTCTAGAGACGGCCTCTGCGGCCTCTGTAAGTGTTACACAAAATATGTATTTTTCATGTTTACAGAATCTTTGTCATTTTGCTGTGCAAAGAGAATTAAGCTACAAATGTGGGAACATTTATTCCCAGATGTGTGATTACAAAAGTGCCAAATTCTACAAATCTAAATATTTTGTGCTAAATTTCATCAATGTGGTAAAGAAAATTACTAAAGCTTAATGTTTTCAATAGTTAACATTTATTCCCTTATTCTCATTGTGCTTTATCTCTTTAGCTTGGTGTGGTGCAGACCGAGGGAGGGAAGGTTGAGGGAAAATCGATTAGTCTCGGATCAGGCCGATCCATGGATATCTTCTTGGGGGTTCCCTTTGCTGATGCTCCTGGAACATTTGAGAAACCAAGGCCTCACCGTGGTTGGGATGGTAGGTAGACCAAATGACTTTCTCATCAGTCTTTAGCTCTGAAACTCACAGCAGCCTTTTCTACATGTCTCCTGTTAACTTTAATCAGTCAATAGAAAATTACTTCTAATACTTGCAGAGGTAGGCAAGCTAAGACCTGCACTGTGTGAACTAATGTGTTATAATATATCCTGATAATTTTTCAGATGTAATATTCAACTCTTTTAATGTGTGTTTCTGGTCAGGTATTCTACAGGCCAAAGACTACAAGCCCAGATGCCTTCAGGTGAACCTTTTGATGAATGACTACATCGGCAGTACAGACTGTCTCTACCTTAACATCTGGGTTCCTCATGGCAGCTCAGGTAAAAACAAAAGTGCACAAAGTTTTATTTTAGTGCTGGGCAATGATTAAAATTTTTAATTGTGATCGCATGTATTGCATGATTCTCTGCGATGACACGCAGGAAAAGGCCGCAGGTCGGACTCAAACCCAGGCCTACTGCTTTCCAGGCACACACCTGCTCACCCACTGAGCTAAACCGGCACCCATAGCCCTGCTATATGAGAAGTGCACATCTCATATAGCAGATGTGCTATATGAGTTAGCAACGTTGCTGTCAGTTAGCAACGTCTTTAAAGAAATAAGGTGCTTTTTAACAGCAGTATTCCCTTAACACAGTAGCAGTTAAAACACTTCTTGTCGATCTCAACTTAAACATGAATCTAATCAGATCCAACATAGAATCACGACCATAACTTTATAACAGGGACCTTTTGATCAACAGCAAGTTAACATTTATAAATATGTTGATTTATTTCAATCTACCAGCAGAAACATTTTTTCTGTTGTCAGGGAGATGTTCAACATCATTTACTGTCAAAGGACTTTTATTCTGTGAAGTCTGTTTGTTCTGGATTTCCAGTGGAGAATCTCAGTCAAAAAAACCCCTAAAACACACCTTCAGTTATCTAGATTGAGTTGACAAAATTAACTGCATTTATCTATTCCTCTAACTTGAAATTTTCTTACTCTTCGGCACCAAGCCAGATGTCTCTCTTCTGTTTTTGCTGCAGTCAGAGCATGCAAATGCAGCTCCCACTGTTCATCAGTATAATGTACTGCAACTCTCAGGTAATTATGGTTACCTAGCGACATCCACTAGATTCCAGAGGGAGCAACAGCTAGTGCACATTATAACACCGTTGCTTTCATAGTGCTCTCCTTTTTATACAGCTTGTGAATTCTGGTGTGTCTTGAGGGAGGCTCATACATGCCATCATTTGTTGCAATTCTAAGACCGTTCCTCAGACCGACATCTTCCACAATAATAATCGACTTGCAGTTTGTAGCTAACCACTTTGCTATGGCGATTGTTAGCTTCTCCTGCTTTTGTTTAACTATACTTCTCCTACAAGCTGCATCCAACGTAGTCTGCCGACCCTCCTGCCACTGTTTGTTTGAGTGGGTGGTTTGCTGGCATCAAGTGATACTTTAGACTTGTAATACAGTGGTCCCTCATTTATCGTGCGAGTTACGTTCTAAAAATAACCCGCGATAGGTGAAATCCACGAAGTAGTCAGCTTTATTTTTTACGGTTATTATAGATGTTTTAAGGGTGTAAAACCCCTCACTACACACTTTATACACTTTTCTCAGACAGAAATGAACATTTTCAAACTTTTCTCTCTTGTTTAAACACTCTCAAAGTTCAAACCTTCGTAGAAAAATAAGTCCAGTATTATAGAATGAAATGAAAGATCAAACCCTGTTTATTGTGCCTTATAATCCGGTGTGCCTTATGGTCCGAAAAATACAGTAACTTCTACCTTCCTTTAGCATGTCCTGAAGTCCAACTTTTTATGCGGTGGTTAGCATCTTCCTCTGCCTTTTGGCTTTTGCCTTTAACGGTGCAAAAGGTTTTGTCAACACTATTGTGTTTGTTGGGGAGATAACTTACAAACATACAGTGCAGCACTTAAGAGTCGCACTGCTAGCGATCGAAGATTTATGTTAATTTGACAAGCTGAATACATTCTGTACTGTACAGGAGACACGGCATGAGATTGATTGACAATGGTCTACAGTCAATGAGGATGCAGAATACAATGCGCTGGGGGAAAAAAAGCACGCAAAATTGCACACAAACAAAAAAAATCCGCAAAACAGCGAGGCTTCGAAACCGCGTTATAGCGAGAGACCACTGTACTCCGATGTTAAGAAAACTCAACTTTGCAACTCTTACAAATAACATTAGTTCTATCAATGCTGCCCTGCAGTACTATCAAGCCCACCATAAATGATCTCATTGGTTGAGATGTGTAACGTAACCCATTTCAAGCCTCCACAGATCAATATCCCATTCCTCCTGTGACCCGTGGCTTTTTATGTTCCAAGGCAGTTAGCATGGACCTTCAGAATAAAATAATTGTCGTTATTAATCAATGAATGCGTTGATGTGATAATAACGCATTAACTTGCCCAGGCTTCTGTTATTTGTTCATTTTTTAATGTAAATTAGACACACCTAAATTTCAATAACTTTGTCCTCTAGTATCTGCAGGTCTCCCTGTCATGGTTTGGATCTATGGAGGAGGCTTCCTGGTTGGAGGCTCCATGGGTGCAAACTTCCTGGATAATTACCTGTACAGCGGACAGGAGATTGCAGACAGAGGAAATGTTATTGTTGTGACGGTGGGGTACCGTGTGGGAACACTGGGCTTCCTGAGCAGTGGAGACTCTGGCTTGCCTGGTAAGTTACACACACTTTACAGAGCCTGGTACAGGCTAGGCTGCCATTTATAAAAATACTTCCATTAAAGCAGTGATTCTTCTCATGAGCTGAAATATATTTGATCCTCAGGAAACTACGGTTTGTGGGATCAGCAGGCTGCCATCGCTTGGGTACACAGAAACATCCGCTCATTTGGAGGCGATCCTGGCAACATCACTGTCTTTGGGGAATCTGCAGGTGGAGCTAGTGTTAGCTTCCAGGTGAAAATACATTTCCACTAACGCAGATAAATCCTCCCCCTTTCAATTACAACGTGGAATGAGACAGGGGGATCCCCTCTCACCGCTTCTTTTTGATATAGCTCTGGAGCCCCTTGCCATTAACATAAGAAACCACCCTGGTATACAGGGAGTTAAATTTGGGAATGCTGAAATTCTTGTTAATATGTATGCAGATGATTTACTGATCTGCCTTTCTGAACCAGAAATTTCATTCCCTAATCTTTTAAATTGCATTAAACACTTTGGGAAATTATCAGGATATATGATCAATTGGGACAAATCTGAATTTATGCCAATAACAGATAATCTATGCCCAAAGTTTCTCAGCTCACTCCCATTCAAATTAGTGACTACATCTTTTACCTATCTTGGCCTTGAGATCTCTAAAAATCCCAAACTCCTCTATAAATTGAATTTCTTGGAAATGCTGGACAAGCTCAAAGACGATATTAGAAAATGGAAACTGCTTCCTCTGTCTTTGGTCGGTCGAATAAATGCAATTAGAATGGTGTCTTTGCCACGATTTTTATATCTTTTTCAAAACCTTCCTATGTATTTGCCACTTAAATTTTTTAAGCAGCTTGATTCATTGATTCTTTCATTCATTTGGGCAGGAAAACCCCCTCGGATATCCAAGGCTCATCTTCAAAAAAATACTTCCAGCGGGGGGGTTGGGTCTCCCTGTGTTTAGACATTATTACTGGGCAGCAAATTCAAGAGCTCTATTGCACTGGCAGTGGGGTTCGCCTGCTGATTATTGTTATGATAATCAGTAGGTCTTACTGTTTTCTAACACGGGTTCTTCTAATAATTCTATCAGTCGTAATTTTGTTGTTAAATACTCCTTAAAGATATTAAGTCAAATTAGGAAATCTCTTAAACTACCTGACTTTTCAGTAAGAATGCCAATAATACATAACTACTTGTTTAAACCAGGTAAAATGGATAGGGTGTTTTTAGAATGAGGGAAAAAGGGATTGAAATGCATTGGGGACTTAGATGACAAAAATTACAAAAATTTTAAAATTAGCTGATCATAATTCATGCCTCACGCTCCGCGTGAATTTTCTTATTTTATTTTACTCTTTAGTTAGTTAATGTTGTTATAATTTTTTCTTCTTCTTTTTCTTTTTTCATGCTTATAAGTTCACAAATGCTAAATGTATTTATTGTCCTCAGTTGAATCTGTATAAGCATGCTGTGTTTAATTTAAAAGCAAAAAAGAAAATATTTAAAAAAAGAAAAAGAAAATACATTTCCACAGATATCCATATGTATATATACACACATATATCAAAATCTTTGGTTGTTAGAACCATTGACCATATTTGGACAAGACTATAGAGTTTTGAGCTATAAACTCACACTAGCAACTTAGTTTGCAAGAAACTGAAGAACAGAATTCCTGCACAAACTGTTTGCTAAAATAAAAACACTGAACGCAATTCAGCAACATCACAGTCAACAGATCAAATTTAGTAATTTATATTATTTGAAGTGGCACTTATAGCTAGGGATGGGTATCGTTTAGGTTTTATCCGATACCAGTACCAAACCGGTACTTTTGAAACGGTGCCGGTGCTTAAACAGTGCTCGAACCGGCGCTTAAAGAATGAAGAACACACACTTTGTCCAAAAACCTCTCATGTTTAGTTGTTTTTTTGTAAAAAGATAACAATGTTAGCCTTTTCTGCAGCTATAGGGCATATATGGTATCACTCTTGGCTGGAAGCAGTGCTTAAACAATGGAAAAAAACACAAACTTTGTCCAAAAACCTCTCATGTTTAGCTGTTTCCCACTTTTTCTTTGGTCATTTTAACCTTTTTGGCCAGGGTGAAGGGAGTATCTGCCATCAAACAAGAAGACAGCCGCATGTAACTACGACGGTGTTTGCTAGTTCACCTTACATGCATAAATTTAATAACGTGGTTAGCCTACTCAACGTAAATTACACACAAACAACATTAAGCTACTCACCCAGAGAAGAACGGCTGCTGCTGCCATCATCATCCGTCATCATTTCTGCTACACTGGCAGGGCTAGGGGCCAGGACTCTACTCTTCAGGTTCTTGGGGGATGTTGCTAACTCCGGGTTTGATAACAGGCACCACACCCGCAGTAGATGTGCACGGTGTGAGGTCTCGCAGCAAGCTATCAAATACGGTGCATTTCTCGGCTTTTAAAAAGACGCTATGCGTCCCCAGGTGTTTCATCAGATTTGAGGAGTTACCTCCTTTGCACAGTATCACCTTAAAGCACTTGTTGCAGGCTGCTGAGTTTGCATCTTTTGCTGTGAAGTACAGCCAGACTTTTGACCGTTTCGCCTTGGGCATTTTTAATCTGTAGCTCTGCTCTAAAAGAACGTACGTAATAAAGAAATAAAGCACCGAAATGTGCACTGCTTTTCGGTCTGGTTACTACCGTTTATGTCAGAACCGGTGCCATTCCGGTACCCATCCCTACTTACAGCAGACCTAGACCTGGTTCTCACCCATCTGCCACAGTGGTTTGCTTGCTATTTGCTACTGGAAACCATAAAGTTCTTGCACAAGATCAAACTATGTATTCTTCCTAACATTCCACCCACAGACTCTCACTCCCCACAATAAAGGGATCATCAGGAGAGCCATCTCCCAGAGTGGAGTGGCACTTTGCCCCTGGGGAATCAACAGGAACCCTCGCAAGTTCGCTGAGGAGGTATATAGCAGCTTCTCTGGATAGAATCACACTTTTGGAACAAATAAATGGAATACAAAATCTGTCCACACAGCTTTAACAATGGCCCATAATTATTCATTTTTACCCACTCTGCAGGTGGCTCAGAAGGTCAACTGCCCAACTGATAACAGAATGGCTGCCTGTTTGAAGATGACTGATCCTGGAGCCCTAACACTGGCAGGCACTATCAGTTTGTCCGGTTCACCCGATAGTAAGGATTACATTCCTAACAGCCTACTTTACATTCTCATTTTAGACATGATGAAAGCTTTTCTGACAAGATTACTCACAAAGTTCAATGGGATACAACCAAATCTAACAGTTTAAACTATATGCTGGCTAACACAGTATATATAAAACAAAGTTTGTTCTGCATATAGTACATGTTCTAATTGTCTGCATTTCTCAGACCCCATTGTCTTCAACCTGGTCCTGTCTCCTGTGATTGATGGGGACTTCTTGCCGGACGATCCTTCCCACTTGTTCCACAATGCAGCTGAAATTGATTACATTGCTGGAGTCAATGACATGGACGGGCATATTTTCACTGCTTTAGATGTTCCATCAATCAACTCGGATCTGGTTGACACCCCTATGTGAGTTTGAGCCATTTGATCAGTTGAAACAACAACAATGCCAACATGGATGTAACACTATATCAAACCTTAGGTGACAGTAAGGTGTTTTGTCAGACCTTAATCCTCACTTTCTGATTTCAGTGATGATGTGAGGAGGCTCTTG
Source organism: Oreochromis aureus (assembly GCF_013358895.1). Taxonomy (NCBI): domain Eukaryota; kingdom Metazoa; phylum Chordata; class Actinopteri; order Cichliformes; family Cichlidae; genus Oreochromis; species Oreochromis aureus. Next base: position 35,337,202 of record NC_052948.1, on the reverse strand, counting down.
GGAGCGTACACAAAGGAGAAGGGCGCAGTTGGTCTGAACAATGCCTACTCCACCTATACTTCAAACTGGGGAAGCAATCCCAGCCAGGAGACCATCAAGAAAACCATTGTGGGAGTAGGAACGGACTACATCTTCCTGGTTCCTACACAGGCTGCCCTTTATCTACATGCTGACCATGCCACGTGAGAATATTATGTTGCGATACAGATGTCACAGTTTGATGAGATAATAGTGGTCTCAGGAAAATTTCATTCATATAAATAATTACAGAAATGAAACTCCAATTGTTTTTGTCAGTGGTATAGTTATTGTCACATCAATGTTTTTTTTACCCCTCTCATTAAAGAACTGGGCGCACCTACTCCTACCTCTTCTCTGAGCCCAACCGTATGGGCGGTCTTATCATGCCCTACCCAAGCTGGATGGGAGCTGACCACGCTGACGACCTGCAGTATGTGTTCGGAAAGCCTTTCACCACACCACTTGGATACTGGCCAAGCCATCGCCGTGTCTCCGGCTACATGATCTCCTACTGGACCAACTTTGCCAAAACTGGGTATAATTCTGTAGACACAAAAGATTGTCAGAGTATCACAGAAACCATGCAACTAAATCAAGTATTGAAATATAAATTAAGCTGATGTATTTATTTTTTACTTTTTTCTGTTTATGTCCACAGAGATCCCAATAACGGGGGCTCAAGCGTGCCTGTTAACTGGCCAACGTTCACCAGAAGTGGACCACAGTTCCTGGAGATCCATTCTGATATGAACAACAACTATGTGCAACAGAAAATGAGGATGCCTTATGTAAATTTCTGGACCAGGATCCTGCCCAGCCTTCCCACAGTTGTTTCAGAATAAGCAGCATCTGCTGTCACCTGTGGATATGTGTACACAAGTATTGCATCACTAGCTCATAAAAAATAAATCAATAGCAGACAAAAATACTAATCTGTTGGGTTTATTTGATCATGTGTTTGGATTTACAATATGACCAGGGGTGCACATAAGTGGTCCGCAGGTGCGCATCCAAAATAAAAGACGCGCACCAGATACGAAGTTGCAACGCGCGTTTGCGTACATAAGATTTTCTGGAGGGGGACAGACATTTCTTTAGAACTCTTAAAGATGTCGATGAAGCAAGCTCCTTTACGGAATTACTTTGGTGTTCCTCCACCTCCAAAGAAATGTCAGAAGGAGTACGGACCGCAAAAGAAGCGTGTATTCTCGGAAAAGTGGTTGCAGGAGGTGAGCTGGCTTCAAACAAATGATGAACGCACAGAGATTTGGTGCAGAATATGCAGTGAAAATCCCACTCTAGCAGACAAAAACAGTGGTTATCATTCCCACCAAGTTGTACTCGAGCATACACACTATATCACTCTCTCGCTCTGTCTCTCTCTCACACAGACACACACTGTGTAAATGCAAAAATTGTATAGTGCAGGAATAATCAACAGTATTAACTGTATCATTCCGGTGCCATGAACAGCAATCTCAAACGGAAGTCGGGTGAAGTCCATTAACTACAGGTCTTCACTGTGGTCACTGTACCAAACCAGCACACTAATGAATAAAATTCCTCATTCAATAATTATTTCTAATGGATCAGCTTCTCGATATATCCTACATACATCAGTCCTTCCAAAAAACACAAACTATTGTTGAATCTGAATGTCATCTTTCTGGATTTGCACTCAGCAAAGTAACTGACAACATTACTCAAGTCCAAATTTCTAGTGGTATGTTATCTTGCACTCTTTTGTCCTGTATGTAAATGTGATTTATAACTGCGCCAACAAACTACTTCATGATCCATTCACCAAAAAACGAATTGTTTCATAGTTGATGTCAAGAGGTTCATTGGGATTTTCCACAAATGACAGTGTTAGACAGACAGTTAGGAAGTACATATCATATACTTCCCAGTATGCCCCAAACCATTAAAGCTAGGGGTGTATGGCGTTATTTTTGTGCCACTACTCTGAGCGCACGTAAAAAGAATTTGCAGGTGCAAGTGTTGCATTTTGAGGAGAAATTTATTTTGAGTGAAGAAAAGCTAAATTTGAGTGAACAAAATTCATTGCTGCGTGCAAAAAATGTATTTCAGTGTTTGCTATTATCCATACACACACACAATAGCAGCCCCTCTCGCTCAGTTTTTGCATTTGCGCTTGCTCACAATGTGTTGCTTGTGCTCTCAACATTTCTGCCCATGCGCGCTCAACTCTTTCTGTACACCGTTATAGTTGTGCCACAAAACCAGCCAATCACAGACTTGGATGCAAAAAAAATCTGATTGACTGTTTTCGTCTCCAATCAGCTCGAAATGACCAAATGCAATATCCCAGAATCCATTTCGTCCAAAACTCAAACGAGGCAGTGGCGGAGGAACGCAGAGTGGCAGAATTTGAAATATTACTCTTTCTGGGTCACAAAATAAACTTTTAAGATATTTTCATGCGAGAATGTTGCTGTGTAAACTTCAAATATCTGCTCAGTTTATCAAGACATCACATATTTGCATAAGTGCTCTAACGTTGTTACTGTTTTGAAGAAACAGTGACAATAAATTAAAAAATAGCTTTATTTACCTGCATGGCTCAAGGACAGTTGCCAGCTTTTGGAGTTTCATCAGCTCTAATGGCGTTAAAATGACTAGCTTGTGCTTTTGTTTGTCTAAAGTAGCAAAAACAGCCTCTTGATTCTTTAGTAGACGAGAAACCATATCCAGCGTTGAATTCCACTGTGTGGAAACATCCTGTATGAGTGGCTCTTTCTGTTACCCCAGTCTGTTTGCCCCTGGTGTCATTCAAAGTATAAACACCATATACAGTTTACACAAGACAAATTTATTTCTTATATGTATGTTATGTATTTTAAATGTCATAAACCAGATGTGACAAGTGATAATAATAACAACTGTACTACATTAAACCTATTTAATGATCTATTTAATATGAACAAGCCCCTAAAAAAGGCAGTGATCACTGTCGGCCTCTCAGTTTTTATTACCACTGTTTATTTTAAAGCTCAGTTTTTAAAACCTTACGATGTAACTATAGCCCAGCCCATGCGGCAGTATATTAATGACTAACCTCGTATTGTGGATGGATTGCCTCAGTTGTTCTCCTGACTGAAGTTTGGTCCCTTTACACCATCCCGACATGCGATTGCATTTGTCCCTGACCATCGGGAACCCTCGCGTTAACTTTTATCGAGTGGAAAAAAGTTAGTGTTCATCCTCCATCCTCTGTCTTCATTTATATCGGAAATGACAGCAGAGCTGTAGGTTTTTAATTTTTCAGAAATCCCTCAATCAGAACATCGTATACTATTTAAACTTACATTTTTTGGGGAATACTTCCTGCGTACCACTAGTGTGAGCCCACATACCACCAGTGGTAGCGTACCACAGTTTAAGAACCACGGATCCAGAGCAATCCATTTTGCAAGAGAATTTGTAAGATTGTCCAATGTTGACTTGCTAATTTTGGTCCTAAAGTCAGTCATTTCATCAAGTTTGGGCTGCTGACAATTTTTGTTGGTATTTGAACTGGGACTGCTAGTGCTAACAGGTCCCACAGTTTCTGTGCTCGCTGCAACATGTTTTGCATTTAGATGGTACCGTAAGGTTGAAGTGCTTCTGCGGTATGCAAACAAAACCATGCTTTTATCAAGGGTTCGGTCGGGTAGTCTTTTGAAATGAAATTTGCCTCTGATCAGTCCTAGCAACGCACTTTCTTCTGATTCTTTGAAGCTCTGATGTGTGCATCAGTGTAATCGGTATACCGTGCATTGAGTTCCCCTTTGCTTGGAATGCAATTAAATGCGTTATTTTTTTAACGCATTATTTTTTTTAACGACACATTATTTTTTTCAAATTAATTAATTGCAATTAACACGTTAATTTCCCACCCCTGATTAAAACATTTCAGAAAAGGCACCTATTTTCAACTGTGCCAGATTATCCAATTGGCATTTTGAACACATGCCCAAGGGACACTGCAAAAGTTGGGGGCCCAGCCAAGAGACAAATGGGAAAAAAGACTAAAATTGTATGATCTCAAATATTAGATCTTGAAACCATATTATCAAACCATTTTTTTTTTCTTTTGGGTATAACAGTTACATAATTGGTAAAATATACTATTCTGTGTTTTACCTCTCCCTTTCTCTCCTACTCTACTGATAACTATTGGTCTCTCCCAGAGTCAGTGACCTAGTGGATACGGTACTTCCAGAATGAATGAAACAGGCATGACAGGAAAACAAAAAAAATGGTAATGCGTAGCGTATTTTTCGTACCATAAGGCACACCAGATTATAAGGCGCATTAAGCGAAATATAACAGTCAGATAAGTCAAACTTTACTCAACTCATTCTTCTTGCTTCCTCCACTTTCGTACTACTGATTCATTAATGTTGAATTCTCTTGCAGCTGCTCTATTCCCATGTTGTTGCAGTATATTAATGACTAACCTCGTATTGTGGATGGATTATCTCAGTTGTTCTCCTGACTGAAGTTTGGTCCGTTTACAGCATCTTACCATGCTACTGCATTTGTCCCTAACCATCGGGAACCCTTGGAACTTGGAAAAAACCGTTCATCCTCCAGCTTTACTGTTTAGCTGGGTCACTAGCGATCACCTAGCCTAGCACATCATTGCATACCAGCTAGACCAACTTCAGCAACCCTACAAACATCACTGGTGTTTAGTTTTCTGTCTTCATTTATGTTGGAAGTGATATCAGAGCTGTACGTTTTAATTTTTTCCAAAATCTCTCAGTCAGAACATGGTATTTCATGTTTAGGTGGAAACTAGCGAGCTAACTTCCTGCTAACTTCTAACTCTGTTAAATTTAATAAATTCTATTTTCATGCCTGGCCTGTTAAACTTAATTGTTACACCTGGTAAAGCAGCAACGCTTATCATTTTATTAAAGGTGAAAATATTTAGATGGTTTTTAACTCTCAGTGATGCTGCAGTGTTCGTTTGACTTTGGGACCTGAAGCACACAAAGTTTTGGACCCAGATTACTCCGCGAGGCTCCTAACTACGATAGCCGTAATGTTCCGTAGTGCTGTGCGATACTGCATATTTTGGTATTGAGCCGATACAAAGTAAATACGGGCCTGTACCGCCGATACCAATACCGATACTTTTCAATAAATAAGGTGGATGCATCATTGAATTGCTAAATCTCAATTAATTTTCATGACCTTCAGTGTTTTTTGTGTTTCCTTTTTTATTATTAAATAGTTAAAACAAAGGACATATTTAGGACAAAGTTTATAATTAAATAGAAAATGCTTTATTATTGTGGCGTGGAGTGGCCTGCGATGCCACTGCAGGTGAGATATTCTCACCTGCACAGCATCTACAATCACGCCTCGCCGGCTCAAAACCTGTTTAAACTCCACTGAGAGCTAAAACTCAGCAGAGGTTTCAAAGCTGTCTGCCGGTGATTGGATATCAGCCGCTGATAAAGTGGGTTTGCCTATAAAGTGCTCTGTAGGGAAACAAGCTCCAGCAGCTCTGCGCTCAGGAAACAAACCATATTTACTTATCTGGTGCAGAATAATGCGCCGACATTCCATTATATTGAGCACCGGCTTCCCAGTTAAACTGTGAATATCACCAGGTAATGTGGGCGTGTAACCTGAATTAACAGCAGGTGTTAAACAGCTGACAGGTGAGCAGGTATGCAGGTAAACTGAGGGCCTGTTGAGCTGATCGCTGGTGTCCTGAGAAAAAGCTCTTAAGCTCGTTATTTATGTTACAGAGACACAAGACCAGGCGGAAAGAGACAATCGTTCAGTGAAAATGAGAATCTGCGAATGCAACATGTGGAACACGCAGAGTGGAATATGTAAACAAACCGGTTAACGTATATTTAAAAAAACAGTTCAGATGGAATACCGGGGCTGTGAGCTCGGCACACTTTGTCAGCAGAGCTAGCGACATCTCCGAAAGCACTTATGCAAACATGTTCTATGTTGACAAACTGACCAGACGTGAAGATTACGCCACTACGTTTGTGGCTAAAACAATTTTAAAAGTGTAGTTGGTGACAGAAAAATGGGGTATTTTAAAACTTTAGGCCACCACTATTGTTGCCTGTGATTTGAAATGCGTTCTGGGATACCTGGCTGCCCCAAGTCCACACCAGCAATCGATTATCTCGACCTGTCTTGACTTACTTTACAAGGCAACCAATCAGATGTTAGAGAAACTGCAGCGACAGCGTTAACCCCGCCCCCTGAGTTTGATGGGTGAGGCTGACAGATAAAATTATTTCAGGGTGAGAGCTAAATGGGACAATAGTGCCAAAATGAATTAAATAAATACATCATTAAATAATTAATAATAATAATTAATTAAATGTGTCATAAATATTTATTTAATTAATTATTTCCAATTTTAATTCATTATTGCCACATGTAATTAATTATTTAGTGGTGTATTTAATTAATTCGTTATGTCAGTCCTGGCATTCCATACGGATTATAAGGCGCACTGTCAATATTTGAGAAAATGAAGGGACTAAGTGTGCCTTATAGTGCGGAAAATATGGTATATGCCATTTTTTGCTCAACAAATTCAGGATGAAAACATTGCTGTAAACTTTTAAGTTATTGATACATTCAGTATGGTAACACACAAGCTTACCCAGAGCTTAAGCTCATGATCACGGGAGATTTATAACCTCGTGTTTGACTGAATAAAATAAAAAAGGCTGATCCTTAAAATAAGTTAGCTAGGGCCCACCAAACATTTGCGCCCAGAGGACTATACCTTGATGATCCAGGCAGTATTATTAGTCAGTGGAGTTTAAAATTATTGAGTAAACGTTTGCAATTACAATTCATTTCTCAAGGAAGATATATAACGTTAGCTTTTTAAGTTAGCCAAGGTAGAACTATATATTTGAACTCTTAATTTCATGAATTTTAATGAAACACTACAAATATATGGATGCGCTGCACTGTGGAGTGCCCCCTGTTGCCTATAGTGGTGTGGGATATTGCACAATGATGGCAGGTATACCAGCTACTGGCAGACAGAACAGTTGCCTGAGACTGCAAGACCAGGCTCACCAACCTGTGCACCACCTGAATTGACTATAAGAAAGCCTATGACTCAATGCCCAACACAGGGATCCTAGAATGTTTAGAACTGTACAAGATCAACAGGACTCTAAGAGCCTTCATCAGGAATTTGATGGGGATGTAGCAAATAACACTACAGGCCAACTTCAAGCCAATTGCACCATCTAGTGCAGGATTTACCAAGGAGATGCTCTGTCCCCACCCCCACTGCTGTTCTGAATAGGACTCATTGATCATTGACTGGCTATGGATATTGACTACAGAATGGAGCAACTGTCACAACCGCAACCACCAAATACCTGCAGAAGTTAATTGCAAGTCCTGAGAAGTCAGCTGAATGGTAAGAACAAGATCCTGGCAATCAACACCTACACCCTGCCAGTGATGAGATACCCTGCTGGGATAATAAGCTGGCCAAAGGAAGAGATAGAAGCTGCTGACATCAACACAAGGAAGCATGGTGGGTTTCACCCCAAATCCAGCACCCTGAGAATATATGCTAACGGGAAGGAAGGAGGCTGAGAACTAGTGAGTGTCAGTACCACTATCCAGGATATCCATAAGTATATCAGGAAGATGGCCACTACTGACCAAGTGCTTAGTGAATACCTCAGTAGAAACCCAAAAAAGAAAAGGAACAAGGAAAGGAAATATCGTGAAAGGACAGGCCCCTGCACGGTATGTACCACCGGCAGATAGAAGAAGTGGCTGACATCCAGAAATCCTACCAGTGGCTGGACAAAGCTGGACTGAAAGACAGCACAGAGGCAATAATCATTGCAGCACAGGAACAAGCTCTAAGCACAAGATCCATAGAGGCTGGGGCCTACCACACCAGACAAGACCCCAGGTGCAGGCTGTGTAAAGATGCCCCTGAGACAATCCAGGACATAACAGCAGGGTACAAGATGCTAGCAGGGAGGGCATACATGGAATCCCATAACCAAGTGGCCGGCATAGTATACAGAAACATCTGTGCCGTGTATGGCCTGCAAGTCCCAAGGTCAAAATATATATCTATATAGATATATATCTATATATCTCTCTCTCTATATATATAGATAGATAGATAGATAGATAGATTGCAAGCCACTGTATACATATATACATATATATATATATATATATATATATATACATATATATATATATATATATATATGTATATGACCTGAAGGTACCAAGAAAATAAATCGGAATAGCTAAACCCAGAAAACAGACAGCCAAACTAAGACCTTGTATTAAAAACAACATGGGTTTATTAATTACTTGCATTAATAGACATTCCTTCTGCCAGTTTCTTATGCTTAATTTAACAGTCATTGCAGAACATTTACTAAATTCTGACAACAAGACTGTCATATCTGGATTCAGTAAAAAAAAAAAGAAGAAAAAAAAAGCACCTATCATTTTTCTGTCTCAGATGTTGGGCTATTTTAGAGGGTTTTTTTTTTTTAATCTTATGCTGTGTGTACTTTACTAAGTTGGGAACCAGTACACCTGTTTTTGTGAGTTGCCACACTGCCCTTATCTCTAAATGTACATGCAATAGCTTACATTTGCATGTACATTTAGCGCCAGTGAAAAATTTTAACAAACATTTAATACGATAAAAAAAGGTTTTTTAAATTATTTTAGTCTTGTAAAATCTCATATAAGTAAGCTGGACGTTGAAAGCAAAATTAAAAGAATAACTGTCAGTTATAACCTTCATTTGCATTAATTTATCATATTAAACATTTGGCACAGTAACATCAGGCTGGTTCTCATCCGAGGTTAACGAATAACCAGCTCAATTTCACTAATGCAGCAAAGGGTCTAAATGTTGTATAACAAGAGGACAATTCTGAAGGAGGCCTCCTGTATATAAATACCTGGAAAGGCATTGGCATATTCTGGACAACCATGGAGAAACTAAAGATTTTGTTATTTTTTTGTTGCTTTGATTGTCTGTTGTCTGGGGATAGCCTCAGCAGCCTCCATATGTCTGTAAGATTTCAAATGTATTAATATTGAAAATCAAGTAAATTTATAGAGTAATGAATCTGCTCTGAATCTGAGCCGTGACCATTGCGTCTGCAATTTATCAGCTAGAAATGTAACCTCTGTTTCATGCTGTGTCTAAAAAAATATCCTCAGATTGTGTTTAGTTCTTAACTTTTTATTGACACATTCAATTCAACAGCTGTATTACAAAAAGCAGGAGAAAAAAGAAGCACTAGGGAGTCATTAGACATTAACTTTAATGGTTTGATCATAAACTAAAGCAAATAATGTCCAGATCAGAATCAACATGAAACCTAAACTGTGTTCAAAGGTTGTTGTTGTTTTTATTTTATTGCTTTCAGAATTATTTGTTATTTAAGAGCTTAAGAGCTAGGGGAACAGATGTAAGTAGATGTAGTTCTATTCTTGGAGATAAATAATAGAACAATGCTGACATACAGTTTGGATTATTTTCTTTTTAAAAAAAATTTTCAGTTAGTAGTACTTTATTGATATTACTGCTTCCTTTTTTATGTCCATAGTGTAGATGGAGTGTAGCAAATTCCCAGATATTATATATTTGCAAATATATATATATGTATATGTATATACACACACAAAATAATGGTTGGTAAAGGTTCAGGGGCAAAATATCCCTGTTGGCCCTTCCCGCTCTGTAGATGTATTCTAAGGAATTCCCTTTGCTGCCAAACCTGGACCTTTCGAAAAACCCAAACCTCACCCTGGCTGGGATAGTGCGTTCAAAGAAATCTGACCAAACAAAGATAAATGTATTATTTAATATCATAATTAACAGTTTGAAAATCTCCCTTCATCTTTGAAAGGAATTTATGTTTTTCCCTGGTTTTCATCTTCAGGCATACTGAAGGCAACTAAGTTTGCTAGGAGATGCCTCCAAATCAACATGATCGACCCTGCATCAAGTCTTGGTAGTGAAGACTGCCTCTACCTCAACATCTGGGTTCCTCACAGCGAAAATGGTGACTTTTATTCTCTTTTTATAAAGTAATGTTGGATGATGGCAATACTGAAACACTAAACACTACTTTTGTCCTTTGTGAGATAAGAATGCATCTTTTTTCTCCCAAAGTCTCATCAAACCTCCCAGTGATGATTTGATTTTATGGAGGGGGCTTCATGTCCGGTGGTTCCATGGGGCTAAACTTTCTCAGGAAATTGCAGACAGGGGCGATGTCATCATAGTGTCTGTGGGATACCGTGTGGGAACCTTGGGATTCCTCAGTACAGGAGACTCTAGCTTTCCTGGTAAGTGATACTATTGTATTGGTAGTGTATTTTCCTCCTCTGCACTGCTGTGGAGTGTTTTTTCAGTGAAAATCTATCACTATAACAGGAAACTATGGTCTGTGGGACCAGCATGCTGCCATCGCCTGGGTACGCAGGAATATCCAGTCATTTGGAGGTGACCCTGACAACATCACCCTCTTTGGGGAGTCTGCAGTGTTCGCTTCCAGGTGAGAGGCTTTAGGAAAAGCATGGGATCACTGTCTATGAATGTAGATGGGTTTATCCATGCATTATTCATTTATTTAGAAGCAAGTATGATAATAATAATGGATTGCATTTATATAGTGCTTTTCGAGACCCTCAAAGTGCTTTACAATTCCACTATTCATTCACTCTCACATTCACACACTGGTAATATATCAATAAGAAAAATTTAAGCACTGCCAAACTAGTGCTTATGATCCTTATGCATGACAGTTGATGCAGCAACACACTCCTGTCAGAGTTTTACCCCTGATACTGCTGGATAAACAGAAACTCACTCAGGAACGAGGTCACACAGAGCTCAAGTTTTCACTCGCGAGAGGGAAGCAGTTGTCTCCAACCCACTTCAACTTGCTTTCCCCCTGCAGGTTGTTTTTATTGGTTACACACATGAATATTCATAAAGCTTGTTGCTGTATTAACTAAGATAAATTAATGTGTGTGGTTATATGATGGGAGTGCAGCCCTCCCAGGATGCTGTCGGTATCTTGTCCCAGCCAGGTGGCTTCCTTCATTAAGTAGAATCTGTTCTTCTCAAGGCTGCTTGTTCCCCTTATCGAGGTCGTGCACGTACTTGTATGCGTGGGTTACATAGAGAGCAAACACAAGCATTCTAGCTTTTTAAATGGCAACCTACAACACATACATTAAACCTAACAACTCCCTTTGTTATATACAATTATTTAAACAAACAAAATGCCAAATAAACTAAACTGTTAAAAGCAAGTAATAATTTAGATACTCTGTGTGTGTTCCTACACAGACGCTCACTCCATATAACAAAGGGTTGATCAGGAAAGCTATCTCCCAGAGCGGTGTCGGTCTTTGTCAATGGGCTTATAACAAAAATCCACATAAGATTGCAGTGGAGGTATGTTGTTGTCATATGCTCATCCTGTTAACTGGTCCTGGTGCTTTTGTGTGACATGATCCTGCACCTGACTGTGTTTTTTGGGCCATTTAGGTTCTATTCTTTGTCTCCTGTTATAATTTAGTTCTAGTTTCAGAGTTTGTTTTGTTCCCTCTGTGTTTCCTGTCCCATCCTGTGGAGTCAACTCCCGTGTGCACGTCTGTGTTTCCCTGTTCTAGTGATGGTTCTCACTTCCTGTTTAATTTTGATAGTTAATTGTCTATAGTAGCTTCTGTTTAATTTTACTTGCCCTTCTATCTGTTTGCATTTGATTAATATCAACTACCCTTAGATAATACTCTTAGATATATAGTCGTAATTAAGTCTTTTGGTTTTTCACAACTAAGAGGAGTATTTTTTAGTAATAAGTAGTAATACTGGGACGGTACTAGCGCGACAGAATTGATACTTTGTTGCTATCCTATCAGTGTGTAGATCACTGAACTGTGTCATTTTCACATTTTTTTTGTAAATGAATAAAATGACCTCAAACATGCAATATGAATAGCAAATTTGAAGAACAGAACTTTACCCAAAGTGCCTTAGAGCCAGGCACATCTACTTTCTAGGTCTCCAAAAAACATTCATTTCAAAATAAATGGAAAGCTGAAAGGCGTGTGTCACAGTGTTATTATGAAAATTAGTGATCATTAAAATGTATTCTGAATTTGTAAGTTCATGATTCATCTCATAAATCACGACAATCTACTCTCCCCCATAAGCTGCCTTATAGGTAAAAAGTATCTGTACTAGTGTTCTGAACATTTCTGATGCTAAGGTTCAGTTTCTGATGGTGGTGATCGCAGGGTGTGCACTGGTTAAATGCCAGTATGACCCTCAAAGCAAATGACAAGGCCAAGTGATGATCTTCCGGTTCTTGAACTGGCAGATTTAGTGGAACACCTCCATAGATGGGTTTGGCTGTGTGTGTGTGTGTGTGTGGTTCTACAAAACAGAATGAACAAAACAGAACACAAATTACAATCCAGTGTAAACACCAATAATCACATTTGTAGGCTACATAATATATTAGAGCCACAACACTGTCTTGTAGACCTTACTACTAGGCTAACTATGGCGTTATTTTTGTGCCACTATTCTGAGCGAACTAAAAAAATTTGAGCGCATGTAAAAAAAAGTTTGCAGGTGCAAGTGTTGCATTTTGAGGAGAAATTTATTTTGAGCAAACAAAATTCATTGCTGCGTGCAAAAAATGTATTTCAGTGTTTGCTATTATCCATACACACACACAATAGCAGCCCCTCTCGCTCAGTTTTTGCATTTGCGCTCGCTCGCAATGTGTTGCTCGCGCTCTCAACATTTCTGCCCATGCGCGCTCAATTCTTTCTGTACACCGTTATATTTGAGCCACAAAACCAGCCAATCACAGACTTGGATGCAAAAATATCTGATTGACTGTTCTGGTCTCCAATCAGCTCGAAATGACGAAATGCAATATCCCAGAATCCATTTCGTCCAAAACTCAAACAAGGCAGTGGCGGAGGAACGCAGAGTGGTGGAGTTTGAAATATTACTCTTTCTGGGTCACAAAATAAACTTTTAAGATATTTTCATGCAAGAATGGTGCTGTGTAAACTTCAAATACCTGCTCGATTCATCAAGACATCACATATTTGCATAAGTGCTCTAATGTTTTCGGAGTTGCCTGTTACCCACCAGCTGACCGCATAGCTGGACTGGCCATTGGGCATCCCGGGCATTTGCCGGGTGGGCCAATGGTGATTTTTCATTTTTATGTTTGTTTTTGTAACGGTATAAACAATGAAAGGTGGTGGATTAGCCAATTGGTCATGATCAACTCTGGGCTGGACCAATTACAATACATCCGTATTGAGATGAAAAGGAACGCGATTAGTCCCGTACTTCAGCTAGAATGGAGTTATTCTGTCCTCTCCTGTTGCTACTTCAGTCATGAAACTGATCAATGATCAGCTGATCGTCTCTCTTGTTTGTTTATCGCCCACTTTGCGCCAGAAAGAGGAAACCAGCGGATGTTGTGCTAAACAACAACAGCACGTTCAAGTTTGATCAGCTGTTGTTAGAATTTATTTAAAATTAATTTCTAGTATCAGCTGATGTTTGCTGGAGCCACAGCTGTAAAAGCTGCTGCTCATGATATCGGTTTGGAAACATGAAGGTGATACAAATCATGCATATATACCAACAAGACAGTGTACACCACTGTCACAACAGCGTTTGTTTTAGTTCAAAGGCTTTATGGTTTTTCCTATAATACCTGGTGGTGTAGTCTGTGATTTTTTGTCAGTTCAGCCTTATATATTATGTTTAACCCGAGTGACCACCCGGTCAGCTGGTGGGTAACAAGTATCTCTGAAAACGTTGGAGCACTTTTGCAAATATGTGATGTCTTGATAAATCGAGCAGGTATTTGAAGTTTACACAGCAACATTCTCGCATGAAAATATCTTAAAAGTTTATTTTGTGACCCAGAAAGAGTAATATTTCAAACTCTGCCACTCTGTGTTCCTCCGCCACTGCCTCGTTTGAGCTTTGGACGAAATAGATTCTGGGATATTGCATTTGGTCATTTCGAGCTGATTGGAGACCAGAACAGCCAATCAGATATTTTTGCATCCAAGTCTGTGATTGGCTGGTTTTGTGGCACAAATATAATGGTGTAGAGAAAGAGTTGAGCGCGTACGGGCAGAAATGTTGAGAGCGCGAGCAACACATTGCAAGCGAGCGCAAATGCAAAAACTGAGCGAGAGGGGCTGCTATTGTGTGTGTGTATGGATAATAGCAAACACGGAAATACATTTTTTGCACGCAGCAATGAATTTTGTTCACTCAAATTCAGCTTTTCTTCGCTCAAAATAAATTTCTCCTCAAAATGCAACAATTGCACCTGCAAACTTTTTTTTACGTGCGCTCAGAATAGTGGCACAAAAATAACGCCATGGCTAACGGCCTTTGCTTAGAGCTTTAACCATATTTGGCATAAAAAAATTGAAACATCTTTTCTATTACTTAATTCTTGGGTCCCAATCACATATGAAGTTAAATAAAGTAAAAGAAGGCATATAAACGCGATAAAAATCACCAACTCAAACTAAAACGTAGCTTAGCTTAGCCATAATTTAAGTGAGCTTAGCTATATTTCCCACTAGGTAAAATTATGGTGAGCAGCCGTCCTCTTTTCCCCGGATATGTCCACTTTTCACGTTCGGTCCAGGGCGTCCGGGAGGATTTTCGAGATTGATGAAAATGTCCAGGTTTTTCTATAGGCCTACAGAGGACCCATATGTGTGACATCATTCCTGAGCTGATGCTTTGTGAGTGGTTGCTCTGCGCTCACATACGGGACAGACAGCGTGCAGCAGTACGCCTGATGATGTTTAAAAGATGCCAAAGCATAAGTGGAGCTTTTCAGATGAAGTGCAAAAGAAATTTCCCATGTACCATTCCGGTACTGGTAATTGTTCTTATACAGATGAGGTCTTGTTTCTGTACCATTATTTAATTCCAGAGGTTTTTGAGTTGTTGTTTTTTTTGCCCATGTTGACTTGTAAAAGGCTATATGACATTTTTTATTTCACCATTCATTAACCGCACAGAGAAGGCATCGTTTCAATATGTTTAAATTTTCTTTAAGCAAACAGTATTATTAAAGCTCTTCATGGCTGGGCCAAGTGTCCTCTGTTTTGGAAATCAAAATATGGTCACCCTAGGTAAAATGAGTGAACAGAAAATGTCCAGAGCCATAAAATTGACAAACTATCCTTCTAAAACAGGAAATATAGTGTAACTTATGGACACACACTCTCATAGAAATCACATAAACTGCCTCCAAGAATAACTTCTGCTGATTCACACTGCCTCCATGCACACCATTTCAACTCCCAACAAAACATTACTCACAAAAACAACCGCGCCCTCTAGTGGCGAGGCTAAGAACTTAGATACATAATGCAGCTGCTATCAATAAATAAGGTGATAAAACCCTCTGTGTATTTCCTGCTCAGCTAATCTGTTAATAACAGATAAGTTACAGTCTTTGTGACTTGCTGGTGAGCATGTTACAGCATAAATGATACATTAACGACAGGTGATGTTAAAGTTTCAGTGAGTAAATGTTAGCTTTACATTCCCCAAATGGACACACGTGCAACTGTAATTGAATGTTCATGCTGCAGTATAAACGTCCCAATATGTTTTTTACAGAATGATTCATAACAAATTTAAATCTGTGTGAGGTAAACATTTGGTGTGCTGCTCTACAAAAAAGACCTTTAACTTTGTCAGACTTTATCATATGTTCAGGTTGCTGAGAAAGTGGGCTGCCCAACTGATGAAAGTATGGTGGCCTGTTTAAAATCAACTAATGCTGTGACTCTTACCATGGCTGCTCCCCCCCCATGTACAAGGCTCTCCAGACCCTAAGCATTAGTTCTTGTGAATTTAACTTTCCAGCTTTCAAAATGATAGATCCTTAAAGGATCACATGATATTCCGTTTTATTCAGATCCTGGAGTTCTCAGCTAGTTGACGTCTTCTGTTGTTGATGGAGACTTCCTGCCTGATGAGCCTGGCAACTCTGAAATAGACTACCTTGCAGGTGTTAATGACATGGATGGCCGATCCTTCACTGCACAAGACATTCCTTCCCTTTCTGACAAGAATAAAGAGATTCCAGTGTAAGGTTGATTTGTTTTTGGGAGAGGTTTGTTTTGTGGGCTCGTAAAACTTGGAAAATGCAGCTCTGTTTCTTTTTTTCTTTGTATAGAAGACGTAAAAAGACTCCTTGCTGCTTATACTAAAAAGAAAGGGGAAGCTGGTTTGGATATTGCCTTTGCTGAATACATATCCAACTGGGATTCAACACCCAGTCAGGACACAATCAAGAGAACTGCTGTGGAAATTGGGACAGATTACATCTTCCTGGTTCCAACAGAGGCTGAAGTTTATCTGCATGCTGCAGATAAAGTGAGACTAACGCCTTGCTTCCCTTTTTGCTATTGGAGTTACTTTTGGTAACTAGAGGGCAACTTAGGAAATATTTAAAGTTCTAGTAATATAGTATTTGAACATAATCTGAATGTTACTGCAAAGCAGACTAAACTCACTGTGATCATCTTAAACAGGTCTGGTCACACTTATTTCTGCGTAATGTCTGAGCCCAGATTATTGGCTGGACCAAACAAACCATACCATGACTGGGTGGGAGCAGACCACACTGATGACCCTCAGTATGTGTTTGGGAAACTCTTCACCACACCAAGTGCTTATGGGCAGAGACACAGAGACCTGTCTGGCTACATGATTGCCTACTGGACTAACTTTGCTAGAACTGGGTAAAATACACTGTTCAAATGTGTTTGTTTGTTTGTTGGTTTTACAGAAAGTTACAAATGTTTACTGCAAAGTTACTGGCTGCATCCTTTATTTTATTCACAGAGACCCCAATAAAGAACACCTGACTGTTCCTGTGACCTGGCCTAAGTTTACCACCAGTGGACAAAACTATCTGGACATCAATGCAAAGATGAATGAAAGCTCTGTTGGAAAGCAAATGAGGCTTTGCTTTGTTCGCCTTTGGACAACCACCCTTCCCAGCCTCCCATCCCATGGTGCTGCAGATGTTTAATTATGCATTTTTAATTTAAATAATACATCATATTCGATTATATAATACAAAAAAGTGGGCAAAAATGTGTTTGGCTTTTTATTTAGTTAGTTCCCCCTGAATACATACCCGAGGTGCATGCAGCCAGTTGCATTGGCCATGCAAACATTTGTGACAGATATATCTTCCACAATCATGTCATGTGAGATCCATGCACCAACAGTCTTCACCAAATCAATTTATAAATTATAAAATGAACAAAAGGAGAACAAAAGAAACCTATCTGTTACCCACATGTGACTTAAATTGGAGATGACTACAACACAATCAAATCAGAGAGTCACCTTAGAAGGAAACCAGCTTATATTAGATATCGATACCTACACTGGTATTAATACTGGGCTAGAATCGATACTTTGTTTCTATCCTCTGAGTTCAGTGTGTAGATCACTGAATTGTGTCATTTTCACATTTTTTGGTGAATGAATAAAATGGCCTCAAACATGCAATATGAATAGCAAATTTGAAGAACAGAAGTTTACCCAAAGTG